>NC_132937.1:82917388-83555096 GCF_034638445.1 Ciconia boyciana
CCAGAAAAGAATAAATCTCTTGCAACAAGCACCTGTCCTTTGGACACGAGGGATGTGGGTGCCAAGTGTTGCTGCTGGTCAGGCTGTGCTGTCTGCAGTATACACCACTTGGGCAAAAGTCAGAATAAAGCCTTTGACAAAGCACCTAATTCCCCTGGCTTTCTCATGTAGCCAGGTAGCCTTCAGGTAGTATCCAAGGTGTCTAGTATCTTCTAGGCACTTGCAAAGGGTGTGGATGGCGTTTTCAGGACTATAGTTTTGGATATATAAGTACCTGGCTTACAGGCAGGGACCTGTATTAGGCCCCTGACTCCTCTTTTCTATGTGGTCCAGAGAAGTTGTTGCTGGATACAAACTGATAGGAAAGGTGAAGATAATAGTGTCACAGCAGTCAGCATAACTATCTCACAGTAGGTAGGAATGGGAGGAAAAGCAGGAATATTTTTTCTTTTGAATTATGATGTACCCTTTCCCTCTATCAACCATCCCTTCCTAGCCTGTCCTAGCAGAATAACCACTGCAATGACCTGTGTCTATGAGACTGGTGAGCACGTGTGTGTGATCCTATACTACAAGCCACACATGTTTAATATTGTGTTGGAGGGTTGAAAAGTAGCCAAAACAGTTAGAAAGGAAAAAGGGTCCACCTCTGCTGTGGCCACTCACAAAATAACCACGGGGCTGAACCCAAGCCTGGCTATTAGATATAAACCAAATTTTTGGTTAAGCCTCAAGTGTAGATACAAGTATTGGCAATAATGATAACTATTAACTGAGAGACCACTTAATTTCCACTTAAGCCATCTGATGGCATTTAAGAGTAATTTAAACAGCCCCTGACACGATGTAGATCCAAAGAAGCAATTTAAAAGTCCTCACATAATAGATCCCATCAGTGAAAACTGGATCCGTGTTATCTTTTTTCACAATGCATGCATGCCTTCATTTTAACTGTCAGGAGCAATGTTCTATTACAACTTTCATCCTCATCAAACACAAGACTTCATTCTACCACAAGGTTTCCTGACGTTATTTGCTTGGGTGGGGGTGGTAAACAAAATGGTTCTTAAATTCACAAACAACATGAACATCAATGGTTTTTGGATATTTCTAAGATACTCAGTTTTCTGAGTTTGGTTCGATAGCCCTCAACAGGTCTGCTTGTTTGCTTCACAGTGCTTTCAAAACATTGACACTGAGGATTATAGACAGGATTGGTTTAATTCCCAAGTTTATGTCAACCTGTGTGAAAGGCTTTGGGTGAAGAAAATGCTGAAGGTCTATTTTAGGAAAAAATATCTTCATTTGATATTTTCAAAATATACCTTTTAAGATTTCATTCAAGAACTGCATTTAACACAAACTTTTAAAGTAATTTGAAAGGGTTAAAAAACAAAAAAAAACAGGACAAAGCTGAGATGTCACTGCAGGTAAAACATCTATATTCAACCTGAAATTAATGTTCCCCAGTTTTGCATTGCAGTAAGAAACAATGAAAAACACCTGGGTTATCCCAATCTGAAAGAATCTTTCCTCTAATTCTTTTTGGTTGACTCCTGAATGTTAGATGTTTGCATAACCCTGATTCTGCAGGCAAGTCCCTTAACTAATCTTTAGTTTTGCTGAAATGGAAGAGACTGGGGGGGAAGAATTTAAGACAACAGGGATGGCCAATAATTTTTCTTTTTCTCCTACCTTTTAATTTGCTTAAGAGCTTTGTTCCCAGACTAGCAGCCATAGTGGAGACTTTGGTAAGATAAGAATACACAAAAACTTTACAGTGGTGAGGCTGACTTGATAGCTTGTGATGACATGAAAAGAAATGCCTTCTAACTGGACCTGCAGTCCAGGCAATGCAGCTAAAGCTTTGACTACAGATAACCTCACTTAGCATTGTTATCTGTAACGAAAAGCAAATAGAAAAGTCTTCCACCATACATCCAAAGTTACCTAGGACCTACAAAGAAAGTGCCTTCTCACAGAAAAAGCTTTTTAACCAATCACAGACTTCCTCCTAAATAACAATTAATTTGAAATATTTTAAAATCCTGTTACTCTATGTTCACTGTTTTTAAAACTACCTTCTGAAAATAATATGCACACAAACATACACCTAGTGTTTGACATTGTCTGCTTAATCCATGCACACTGTAATTTGTCCAAATACCACTTGCAAACATAACTGCCCTACTGCATTAGAAATAGTGAGATTGCATTCACAGTAGATGCAAGTTAACTGTCCAGCTGACTGACTATTTTCACCTAGGAAACTGAACTTAGTAACACCTTTAAAATTATGCCTGCTATTTTTAACATAACTTAGCTAGAATTTCAGTAATTTAGCACTATCCATGCACGGTTGTTCTTGCTAACAGTAAAAATATTATTCAACAGAAGTATGTACATTAGCACAAATACAGACTTCTTTGAGGTACAGAAACCGTATCTCAATTGACTTTTCAATTTTGCCCTTTTTTTGGTAAGAGTACACTCAAAATCCTTTTGTAAACAAATATTTAAAACCTAAACTGCATGATCAAGAGACAGAAATCTTGTTTGTCCCATTTACGGTTTTTGTTTACTAGAATTTGTTTAGCTTTTTCCCTAAGCTTACTTAATACCCGGTCTTGGAGCCCTCCTTTTCAAAGGAGGATCTAAATGGTGATGAGACATCAAGATGAGCTGCAGCTATCTTTTTCCTCCAGCAGAGAGGGTGGATCAATTTCTGGATGAGTTTTCTGCCCCTCCTCTCTCAAATGCAAGCAGTCCTGCATGGGAGGCAAATATGCCCTTTTGAACAGCTTGCAGGATCAGGGTGTATGTGTGCCCTTATCTGACTAGCAGGGATGGGAAGATCTGCAGCTCCAGTTTTAGCTTCACGTGAAATTACTAGTCAGCTTCCTGCAAATACTTCAACAAGTCTTCCGGAGAGAAATTGGTACTACTGTTTCTTGAGTTTAAGGAATAAACTAAATAAAAATGTTACAAGAATGTAATTATGCCATACATCATAAAGAAGCAGTACAAAACATCCACATTTTTTGTTGCTCTGCCCTGCACCTTTAAGAATGAGCAGATACATCCCGGAATACTTAAGTACTTCAGCATAAGCAGGGCAAAACAAACAAACAAATCCCAGACCACTGGTTAATTGCAGTACATACATTAAGCCCTTTCAGAAATGAAATTGTGCTGTAGTCAAGACCATTTTGGAAAAGGGGAAAAAAATTACTAAACCAAAGGGGAAAAATAATGAGTCTAAATGGGGCAAAATAGCAGATCTATTGGAAACATGACAAAAACAGGATGTTAAGGAAAAAAATTAAGTGGAGTCAACAAGGTTACACATAAGTAACACCTTAACATTAAAAGAAATCTATTTTCCATTTTGACCTGGAAACCTCTTCCATTAATTACTAAAATCTATTTACACAGCAACTAGATAAAATCAATCTGATTGCTCACACTATTTTTGGTTCACTTTCTATGGGCTCTGAGCATTCAACAGACGGGCTCTAGAGGACTTGATGTTTAGATGCTCTGAGTTTCTGTCTTTTGCCATCTACAATACTATCCTAGCCACAATTTCTGGTATGCAAGCTCTTCTGTACTGGATATGCAATATTTGGTTCCTGGTGCTGTCCCCTTGCCCACAGCAGAGACATGTATGGAGGCCATGCTTCCTTTCAACCATATATGGAGGCAAAGCATCTCTACCGGTATCTCTACCGAGCTTGTTATGAGGGGTTCTGACAGGCCCCATAGCTGAGCTCTCTTACATTAACCAGACCGAGAGCACAGTACGGCAAAAGTAGAAAAGAAAGACAAATGGAGAAAAGTAGACAGAGGACAGACAGTCCTTGGAGAACTGGGAGAGACACACATCTTCTTCTACGCTCATTCCCATTCCTCCTAGGAACATCCGGTAGCTTCCAAAATAAGTGATATCAATACATTATACATTGATATCAACACATTATTTTTCTTCCAAAGTGGGATTGTTCCAGGTACAATATCCATAACATTTGTGCCTGTCAGTTCAAGGAAGACACAGACACGAATATGGAAAATCTGTATTCTGTCTTGGAGAACACCTCCTGTTAGGTAGGCAGAGTCTCGCACAACAGGAGGTAAAATCCACCCGGATCAGCTGTGCTGTGGCTGGAGGTGAGCACAGAGGGAAAATTTCTGAGAATCAAGTGTGTGCTTGGTTTTAATTTCAGTAAACAGAAACTGCAAAAATAAGCAGAGTCTGTTTAATTAAAAACCATCTTGACCAGGTGACTTCTTTTTTTTTTATTATATCTTGGACAGCTGAACACTATCAATTTATTATTATGATCTTACCAAACTTCTGCCACAAGGCAGAGTTGCATCTTCTATGCAGTGATTCTGAGACTAAAAAAAGATGCATATTTCTCTGCCATATTTAACCAGATCCAAATTAGCTTTTATGTGAAGCTCCATCTGCCTCAGCATATAGACATCAGAGAATCATATTAATATTCTTACAGCATAGCCTGTCCCAGTCTTGAGTGTCTTTTCAGCTATGGTTCTCTGGCAGCGGCTTGTCATTAATTAAAACAATCAAGTTCTCATCAGAGGACAGAATAGTGCTCAGGGCTTGCAAGGCACCCAAAACCAAGCCTGGTTTAATCCTGATTTTAGCCACACCACTAATGGATTTATCTGGAGGTCTGACCTTGGATTTCAAGGCAACCTCTGCCGTGTGCTGGTACGGACCAGTGATGCTAGTGAATAGCAGCGATGCATGTCCCTCTCTAATCTCAGCTGGCAAAGGCTGCTGGCTTCAAGTACTTACTTGAAGGGCTTTTCCCCAGTGTGCGTCCGGATGTGATTGTTGAGTGTTGTGGCACCAGCAAAGGCACGACCGCAGTAGCCACACTTGAAAGGCCTGTCGCTGGAGTGCGTAACTACGTGGTTCCTCAGCTCTGAAGGTTGAGAGAAAGACTGGGAGCAGTGACCACACTGGTAGGGCCTGCAATGGGAAAGAGAAACACCGTGCTGTCAGTGCTTTCTATTGCCGTGAACAGGAAACCATATGGGCGGGAACACCTGGTCTTCCCCATAATTTCCAAAGAGAACAGTGGGTGCACTTCTCTGGGACTTTCTTGGGAGATACATACCCAAAACTTCATGACCGCTTTAGCAAATGTGAAATGCTTGTGCAGGAATTGATTGAGAGTCTATGGGCATCATGCCACACAAAACATAATTCAGCAAGCTAGTGAGCCTGCACTACACATCATATGCCTGCCTTATTTCTCCCAAACTCAACGTGGTACTCCTTAGTCACAAAAAACTCCTCATACATCGGAGCTAAGAGACTGACGAAATCCTCTGTCTGTTGGTGCCAGCTACAGTCTTACCTACAAATTCATGCCTGATTGTTATACCTATATCCTAGGTGGATTCTGTTAGCAGAATTAAGGAAGCAATTAAATTCTTCATATTGCTTTGGAGGAATCTAGGTTTTTTTGAGATCACCTTTTTCAATGAGAGACATTGGAAAAAATAACCACCATGTTACAATTACCTTTCTACTTTCTTACTGCTGTTGAAAATATTTGCATTTAGTTAACACGTTTCTCCCATCCAGACTGAAAATGCCTTTTTTTGTGATCTTGAAATGAAACCCAAACTTAGGTTTTCAACACCACAGTTTGTTAAAAAACAAGCATAACAAACAAACAAAACTGACTGAGATGTTACAAATTCAGAATAATAACAGACTGCAAACATAGAAAGAAAAGGATACAAGACAGCAAGGTGAGACAAGACTGCTGAAATGCAAACACCATTGCTAACTAAAATAAAATGTGGAGAAACAATGTCTATGTATTTCTGTTTGGTAAAAGTGATTTAATATCAACATCTTACAGTGTTTTTTTCCTTTTCATATTTGATTTAAGTTAGTGACATAGTTCTACATGCTCATCAGACTTTTTGTTAAGAAAATTAAGATTTTTTTCTGGAGGGATATTAATGATTTTTACCCTGCACAGTGTTTTAAGGCACAGCTCTTGATGTCTGCATTTCTACAGCCAATGGCCAACACCAGCTTAATTGCCCTCTCTTTAATAAATGTGTATGTTTAAATGGCTAGAAACCAAAACTAAAGGGAAGGAGACAATGGTGACCAAGCATGTACATTTCAATTAAGTGCAAAATAAAGTGAACTATCTCATTTGTCAAGCGAACTGCTTAATTGTGGCTACTTGCATCACTGAACACAAATACTATTATTTTACAGTGCTTCAGAGCACTGAACCCTGATTGTAGAATTTTTTAGCTTGATTAATAGCTCAGTATTGGTCAATAACTCAATAGCTTACAATTTTAATTACTTACATTTGAAAATCTAACTGCTCTCCAACAAGTTTGAAAGAAATATATAAAAGCTGTGGAAAGGTTACTTAACCTAGATGACATGGCCCTTAAACAATTACATGAATATATGTAAAATAAGATTTTAAGAAAAAAATAAGTACTGAATATCTGTTTCTCTTATTGTAAGGCAAGTAGTAACATGCCCAGTCTTCTCTGTTCTTGAAGTGCACGGTTAATTTGCACAGAAAATATTTATCAAACTTGACATGAAAATTCAAGTGCTGGTAAAACAAAGATGATTTGTGAATGCAGACTTATTTGTTTGGGTATTTTCAAATCAAACACTTTTAAGCAAAAAGAACACATTAAGATATTTTGTATCCAAGAAACATTGATTTTTTAATAGTGAAAGGGGCCATTAACATCTATTAGCCTCTGGTTATCTATTTTTAACAGCTACCACAATAAATGATAGAACACTACATAAAACTAATTAATCTTTTATTTTTTTAACAGTCAATGTGATTAATTTGATACTGTGAAAAGTCACACTGCAACTTGTCTGTAAAGAGTCAAAATTCCAAACCAGTTATAACTGAAGATTGTGATGCCAAGTAAAATATTTTTACCCCCTACATTGGCTCAAAACAAATTTATTGTTTACAAAGGACATTAATATATGTACTCAGAATACATTTCACTGTCTGATGCTCAAGAAGAAGAGCCCTGTAAAAAAATCACCTATTGTTAGATCACTTTGACTGTATTTTTTCCATTCATCCATATTTTGGGAGAACAACTATTAAAGAAGTTACCTTCCTCTTTGCAGGGGATGCATTTGTCCAGTTTATACACAGGCAATTCTGATTAATACTAAAATGGGCAGAATAAGTAATTTTTTCAAGCTACATACATGGCACACATTAAAAAAAGCTCATTTTAAAAAGAAAGCCTATAAATGCATTTAAATACTATCACAATTTTAAAATGCTGTATCTAATTTGCACAATTGCAGATTCAGATATGCCACATTTTGACAACTTTTAGATACTACTATATTTTCCAAGAGCAAAAAAAGTCATTCAATAAGTATAAAAGTTATCATTTTGTTCTCTGATAAGCATTTTACTGTGCTGAGAAATTTTTCTTGGCAGAAAATAAAATCAATATGTTGTTTTTTTAAAAAAAGAAAGTGGTATAAAAGGACTGAACATGAGCAATGCTTGGTTCAGTGAGCACATTGACATGGGCAGAGCAGGGCTGTCTTTGATGTAGCAGTTATGTCTTCTGCCACCACTTTGGTCTGCACTGGGACAATGAATTAAGATGGTGACCTCTTTATAGCAGAGGTTTGCAGATAGAAAGACCAGTGACATAGTGACAAAAACGGTGGTCTTCATAGGCTGTATTTTCAAAGATGTGTTGCTAGACTGAATGCAGTCCCAGCCCAGAAAAACTCATTTGCACTGGAATAAGCGAGAACATATTGTACTTTATTGAGCTTCAAGGTATCCATGTGAATATAAGCCTAGCTGTGTGAAAGCCCACATGTGTGTTGATGCTCCAGAAAATTAATGTTCAAACAAAATGAATGTCAGTCACTTCATATGTGAAAGACTACATAACTAAAATATTCCTTTGCAGATGTGCAGACAGATTTGCAAGCATGAAAGTAATCAGTTTGATGAAACAGGTGTACCAGGGCCTCAAAAACATGCTGACTACCTGAAGAAATATTTTTTCTATAAAAATTTGTTCTCCAGCTATCACATACCAGAAACAACATAGTTTTGAATGTCTTAATCATTGTGTTTTCTACAAAGGATCTTGTAGGCCCTTCCAGATGTAAATCAAGCCTGATCAAAATCTTCTCATACAGTATTTTTAAGTTGCATTTAAGAACAGCTAAACTGATGTACAGCAATGTGCAGATGAGAATAATGTGCTGACAGCCATCAAAAGCAGTTCTAATGTTTTTCATTAAACACCTAGCTACGTATTTTTCTAGTTCTCTGTCTTCCTGTCTGAGCTTAAAGGAAGGAAATCTACTCACCTAGAAGCAAACTCTCCTGTTAGAAAAATTACACTGTTGTCATTAACCCCATGCACCATCAATCAGCTATCTAGCTTTACTACCATGTAGAGTCCAACAGCTTTTTCTAGAGACCCTGATCTTACATTCTGACTATATGACGTCGCACTACAGGAACACAGGCCATTTAAAGTGAAATTCAGAAAGGAGTAACTGTAATGTAATAGTTTTCAGGTTTTGTAGTTATTTGTATTTTGAGCTTTTCCAAGTTTTTCAAGTTACATTTTCAAAATGAAACCAGTCAAGAATACTTTTTGCTCCCTAATTCAGACAACCTCTTGAATGATTTTGCTGTTTGGTGATGTCTTTTCCAGTCTTACAATTTTCACACTTTTGTAGCTGATTTTTTCTGGGTGAAACTACATCACGTATAGGATCAGTACAAAACCCATGTTCCCCTGTGAGACTTACTGAACCTCACCAAAGCTCATGCTTTGTGCAGGGGATGGGGATCCCTTAACATGCACAAAGCATGTTAAGGGATAACAATAGAAAAATCCGTGGCTTTGCACCTAGAATAGCTGCTGACAGTCAACTGTACATTTAGATTGATTATTTTTAAGATTTTCATTTAGCAAAAGTGACATAGTCTTTAATTATTTATCTTGCACTATTCCTCTGCTAGAACAATATACTTTCCAACCCCTGACCCCTAAGTACATCCACCCAATACAAATTTATTTTCTACATCATAAATAATTCATGGTCTGAATTATTAGAATCCTGAAAAATCTTATAATTATTTTCCACTGACTTTTCAAATTCTTTCCTTTATGATGAACAGGTTTCTAGTGAGGCCTCTTCAGAAGTGAATTTGCTGTTTTCCAGGGGCATGTGGAATCCCAGTGCAATCCTTAGAAGAGGAATTGCTTGTAATGGTGAGTTCCTGAATACCTGTATCTCTATCATTGAAACACTGTCAGATCAGGGAGACAAAATAGCACATTGCTGTCATTTTTTCCCCTTAGAAAAAGCTAGAAAAGCACCAGCTGAAAGAAGAGAGACTGACATGCAGTTGAAAGTGCTTTTCTCCTTGTTGAGGACTAAGAAGAAGTAAAAAACCAATGTGATTGATGTCAGGGTCTCAAAGCGTGGGACGCAGGGCTCCATTGAACCGAGGGCAGGGTTTCACGGTGTGATAGGGGGAAGGCTGTCACACCACAGCCTCTGCAAAAAAAATGAAAGCAGGGCATGTTGAAATGGGGCCAGCATCAGCTTTCAGGGACAGGTCTTCATACAACACGCAGCATTAAGAGCACAGCTGCCGTCAGAGGAGTTAGGTCGCAGTTGTCCTAATGGAAAGGTATTTTGGAGGGATGCCTTCTAGCAAGTTGAACTAAGAGGCTGGAGAACAAAGTGACACCTAAGGATACTGCTAGCTTGCACACTGAAGCATTCCTAGCATCAGTGTGGCCATGGGTGGGTTACATTCACTACCTCTGGATTCTACATCCTCTACTACCTTGGCATTCCCCTTAGGCAGCACGGCTACTGCACCAAGCACTTCAGGCACCACACTGCATTGGGGATGGCAGACCTGGACCCACTGGGACTTCTGGGATCATCTCTTACAAATGTTTGTGGAGGAACTAGCAAAAGCAGAAAGTTAGCACACTTGAAGTGTTTTCAGACTTCTGAAGCTGTCAGGGAGAGGTGCTGCTCTGTACACCCTTTGTTGTTATTAACTATGAGTACTGGGAATTTGCAAACCTTTGTGCAAAGATTATGCAAGGACAAGCATTAAATTCAGTATGGTGTTTACTTTAATTGAGCAATATTCCATAGCCATTCTATAAACAGAAATAGACAACTCTTGCTCACAACTTTTTTTAGGTCTGTTTTGGGAGATGTTTAAATTAATTAATGGACTTGGGGAGAACATCAAGGCCAAAGACACAGAACCTATAAAGAAAAAGATAAACACAAAACGGGCTGAGCCATGATCATAGAGAAAAGGATCTATTAAATAGGCAACATCAAACTTCAAGCTGCTGTTTTTAAAAATACCTCACAATGTAATATTGAGGTGCTACAGCAAAACATGAGTACAATAATATCTTTTGAGTAAACATGAACTGCGAGGGCCAGATAACATCCACAATCTATCAGCCACAGACATACTTATAGAGTGGGTTTTCCCTCAAATTATCAGCTTAAATACATGGCAGTCAATGAGAATATATATCATACAGAAGTCCATATTGCATATGAAAATGTGCCACAGACAGCTCTCGGGAACTGCAGCCATCTGCTTTCCCTCAACACCAATACATCCTGAATCTGGTGATCATAGTGAGAAAGAAGAACGATGTCGTTAAAAGAGACCGCATCATTATCAGAAAAGTGGTTGCTGTTAAAAAAAATAAATTAAAAATATTGCTCTGAAAATTCTTCACTGTGATCAAAGGCTTTTGGTTACCCCTTTCTGGAGCCCCCCCAAATAAGATTGTGGGGAATTTCTGCAGCAGGGGAGGAAAAAACCAAAACCAAAATCAAAAAACAAAAATCAGATGAGAAAATAGATTTCTGACTCCTGCTTCAAGAAATAGTTGCTCAAGCTGCTTCTGTCTGGGCAAGGCTTAAAAAAAGTCCCAAAGGCTCAAAAAGTTCCAGAATTCAAATCCTGATGGATTTAAATCTTCACCTCTCAGACCCACTCCAACCCCAATTACCATTAAGTTCGAAGAGAAGCCCTACAAAACATAACAAGCTAAAAAAATCACAGTGGAAAGGGAGAAGTAAATTATAAGTAAATCAGTAAATAATTTAATCTTAATTAAAATCCTAATCTTAATCTAAAACAACAAACAGGGTAGATTATTTTAATAATTCTCCCTATTTTGGATTCATAATTTTTAAAAATTATTTTTATTTATTAAATCATCTGCCTGTTAAGTAGGACCATTTCTTTTGTACTGTCTAATGGAATTAAGTATATTTTGGCCCTTTTTTGTGTCTGCTCTCGTTCAGATGTTTTCTGAGTCTAAGTGTCTTCAAAGTAATTTATTTTTTTTTAATTTCTTAACACCCAAGTAGTCTACTTTTCTCAAATTTCAGTCCATGAATTGGACTCCTGTATAGATTCAAAGATGTTTTCCCTGCACCTCATGCTGTAGGTAATCAGACTTGTTGAAAAACAAATACAAAGCCAGAACAGATAGTCTAAAGTCATTTCCTAGAGAAGGCAGCCCCTGATGCTTCAGTCACATCAAAGATATAGTGGCTGGTGTGCTCACAAATTGCTGACAATAAATGGGGAGCTGTTTATCATCCGGAGCGGTGCTACAGATATCATTGACAAAATACAAACCAGAGAGTTGCACCCAGCACTTCAGGCTGGCAGGCAGGTATTCTTTCACAAATCATACCTTATTTTCTTGTCTCCAGGAAATTTTGTAAAACACTTTAGGAATTTTTCATCTGGAGAAATGCAATATGTTTAAGAAACCAAAGATGACTCTTTTCCAGCCACTGTATCACTAAATAGCTGATCTACTGGTACCTGCTAAAAGACAAAAAGCTGCCCGAGATGTAAGCTCAACCTGTAATGATTTCTAACCAGAGCTACGAGAACCCAGGTCTGAGGGCAGTTATGATCTGCAGTAACTATTATTCTGGTAATTTCAAACACTGAATGAATTGCAGTGAGCTTAAACAGACTCATGTGACTGGCATCCCACATAATGCCCTAAAGGAGACCTATTGGGAAATGCTTTTACAGCAGTTATGTTGATGGCACACCTCGTGGGAACAAAGAAGGCATTACAAAACTGGCCTCCGCAAGGAGTCTGCACAATTTATTTAATGAAAACATAGAGATGTAAGTCATTTTTCAGTACACAGGGAACACAGGTGTCACAGAATAGAGCACTGCAGTATCCAGTATTTATGCAACAGATTGATCCTAAGTGTATCTTGCAACCTCATTTAGGTTTTATGCTCTCTCTATAACACAAGAGAAAAAATTTCTTAAGAATAGGAGTCACAAAATCCAACAAGAGAAAGAGGAAATCAGCTAAATTAGCCAGTATCAATATTGAGAAAAACATGTTAGCTATTATGTTTCCAATCTTCCTTACAGCTTCTGGGATTCAATACATACAACTCAAAGTCTTTACTTACCTCCTCTCCACCCCAATCCTCCCCAAATCTGCTGAGACCTTTCTCTAATCACCTTTTGCTCTCTCTGCTTTTGGGGGGGGCAACTTGTCTTCTGATCTAGATAATTTTCCTACTATACTGTAGGGTATTCTGACCTAAAAATGCTCTACACTTTCTTGTTGAAGCTATCCTGCATGGACAAATTAGGTAGGCACAGGAGAGACAAAACAGTAAGACGTCGTGAATCAGTAACCTACTAATGAGGGTGTTCTCTAAGGCGGAAGACTTAAAATCCAGCTTGTGTTTCAGGTAATATTTGACACAAGATACTCAGGAGAAAATAAAAATAAATAAATAAAAATTAAAAAACAGATCTCTCACCTCCAAGATGACAGACCTAAATGCAGGATAGACTTATCCTCCTTTTCTCTCTGGCAAAATGAATATTTAACGATCCCTTAGAATGCAGAACAGCCCCCGTAGGAGAGACTTTTCTTGCATTAACTGTTATCTGCAGCTTGGTTCTTCATAAAGGAAGACACAGGTTCAAGTGAAGGAAAGGATGAAATCTAGGCATCACACCTGGTTGGATGAATCACTGAAAAAGTATGTGGGGGAGCCTCACAACATATCTCTTCTAGACTCGCTGATGCAGCATTTTATGCTTTACAGTATGCTTAGGATACTTTAATACTGGAAACATAAGAGTCCATGAAACTTAGGTGAGTGGACCTTTCGGGACCTATATTCTACATTGTGGCACTTAAATTGGCAGTTGTGTCCTACAGCTTCCTTAGCATGGCATTTGTTTCTGTTAAGGCCAGCATAAAATTCAGAAAATGTTTAAAGGACTGGTTTGCATTCACAATATTATCAACTCTTTCGATTCTACGTAGATTTGTGTGGTATCTAGTTTGCCCCTAGCATGCTTGACATTTCTTCCTGGAAAACTGGATTTATGCTCCAGTATCTCCACACCCACAGAATCACACAAGCATATGTGTACACGTAGATAACCACGTACACAAAGAGACATAGACATGCATACAAACACACACACAGACTCACTGTTGACTATTTTTTGGTAGTGTTTTGGTTAAATGTAATTCACAATTAAATGCTGCTTTTAGAACAACCTTGCAGGGATTCAGCTGTTCTGTTCAAACCTTCTTCACAGTTGAAGAAGAGACAAAACATGGGCAGCCTTTTTATTGAATTAATTTGATTTTTGTCTTTTGTCCTGCCAGCTATCAAAATTGTCAAATAAACCAGCTTTGATTCATAAATAATGGTTCCATTATATTTACTGTGCCACCGGTCAGAGTACCTGAAATTTTAATTCACTTGTTCAGCTAAATTTCATCCTCAGTTCACAGCCATAAAATTCTGTATTGACAAACTTTCAAACCAACTTTGACTCTGAGGTATCTAGTCAACATTTTTCTTCTGTGTGGATATTAGTTTATTGAATAAGTGGCATCTGTTTTCCTCCACATCACTAGTGGAGTAGGTATTTCCTTTTGACAGCTTTGCACGATTTATGGGTTTGCATGCTCTGAAGAAAAATAGTACTAAGCAAAAAATTCCAATTCATTACCTCTTAGTACTTAATTAAGTTCATACACATTGCACACTATAGGTGAACCCTGAAATGACTGTGACAGCCACTGAGCAGCAAGTTAGATTATCTTTGGAAGACAGAGAGACTTTTAATTATCTTGACCTCATTTTTCCATCTATGATATTAATAAATTTTCCTTCTATTTTGTTGCCTCCATCAGATGTGCCAAACCGTTCTGAAAACAAGATTATATCCTTAGCTATTTCCTTTTATCTACACGTTTAGGCACCAAATGTTTTTACAAATAGTGAAGTCAAGCAATGGTTTTTATCAGCTTACTTCACACAGCTGCAGATGAATTATGTCGTACAGGGTCCTCCTAATAATGGTTTGGTTTTGGAAATGATAACAGCTTGATAAAAGAAGAAAGCAGTGGATCTGGCTATCAGTAGATACAGAAATAAAGAGAGCCTGGGCTTTACCTGTCAGGGTTCTGCGTACACACATGCATCTGTAAGAGGATCCGCTGGGTGAAAGTCTTAAAGCATTGCCCACATTTCCAAAGATGCCAGTCACTGAACTCAGAATTTAGTTGGCTTGTTGAAGTTGGGCTTGCAAGAACTCGTTGGTTTTTGACACTGATCTGGTTAAATCCTGACTCGATGGACCCAGACTTATCCAGGAGAGAAAAATTTCTGCTACACGGAGTCTGTGGAAATACTATGGATCGCTGTGGAGTGGCAGGGGATAGTTTGCTACTTTTATTAAATGGCTGTAGGGTGTCTTGTCTGGACATGGCCTCCATTACAGTCGAAGGGACATTCACTGGGAGAAAACAAGAAAAGTAAATAAGATCCTTTTTATGCCTTTTTAAAACTAATACAGTGTTGGGAGACACCAAAAAAATACCAACATCCATTTTCTCGACACTAGAATTAACAACTTTATTTTAACAATGCACAAAAAAAATGGGCTTGAATGAGATAGTGATCTGAATGGATGATGCTGATTCTGTGACACTGAAATGAAAACTCATGCAAAGGGGTGTCTGAGACTGAAAGGACTCAGAGAAGCCTGATTGTGATATACATTTATTGCACAATGGGATTGTCATCTGAAAGAAAATGCTGCTGCACTTGTGATACCCTGACTCTGCATGTTGCAGTCAGCATGTCCAATTGCTATATCACAGACAAGAATGAATTTTGAGAGCATGGGGGGAAAAAATCCTTGCTCAGACACTCCTTGAGATACAACAGGGCTTAAATATTTACTGCAGAAATAGTCCCCTTATCCTCTTAAAGGGCAGCCACTAAGGATATTACACTATTACACCTGACGAATAAGTCACACAGCCAATACAATACAAAGCCAGTGACTTCACCATGACTCGTATGATTAAGGCTAATAGCAGTTAGATCCCCACGAGACAATGCAAAATATAGTCAGAGATATCTTTGTGCATCAATTTCACACGTACAAAATAGGAACAAAAATTGTTTCTAGTCCCGTGAAAGTCTTATGATCATCAATTAACTATGGCTTATGAGGCACTCAGATATTTCAGCAACAAATGCAATACACTGTTCTCACAAAGAAGTGATTTAGTGCACAAAGAAGAAAATTTGGATGTTGCATGATAAGGAAGGCAGGAGGTCAAACATATAGAAGAAGGTTGAACAGCTGCCTTACTCCTTGAGTACCATCTAGATCATGCAGTGAATGAAGCAAGGGTCCTACAGAAAAATGGGGTCAGCTAATGAAAGATTGTACTACAATGCAAAAAGAAGTACAATTTAGCCACATGGGCCCAGTACCTTCTCATGCTTTCTAATTTCGGCACGCTCAACCTCATGAGATAATATTTTAATGGAGATTTTTAAATTAAATATGTTGTGTGCCTATGTCTATGTCTACATATGTTCACACATTTTTTTACTGTCACAAAGTGTTTATATGTATATATCCACACATAGGTACATAGCACCTACTAAACAGGTGACTAGAAACTGCAACTCTGTTTAAGTGAAGTCATGATGATACATTTATAAGAGCAAATATGAGAATTAAATTTCAGTTGTGAGCTGGAATCATCCAACATGATTTAATATAAAATAAAAATGTAACACAAAATAATGTTTTGGTAATACCTTAAATAATGCCAGTTACTTCACTGAATTATGTTCGAATATTTTTCATCAATTATAATAATTCCATTATTATAATATTACATGCTATTTAGTTTACTTAAGTTGTGGTCCTTCCTAGGCTATTCTTTTCTGGAGTATCTGAGGACCTGATTTCTAAGTAGAGTTACACCCATGGGGCTGTCCAGCACAGGTTTCTAGACATATAATACATCTTCTATGTTTCTCTTCAGTATGAGGGGCAATTTGTATACTTTCATTTTACCCCAACATTTTCACACAAGAAGCAGATCACTTTTTTTTTTAAATTGTATTCATAAAACTCCACAGAAGCAATAATATCAGGATATTAAAGACATAAGGAATATAGGCAGAGTTTGTACTTAGTAAAAATGCTCCTGTGCAGAAGATAAGTAGAAGGTCTACTCTGAGGGCTTAAGTGGCACTTAAGTCATATACCAGCCTGGAGCTGGCTTCATGCTCAGAGATGAATTTCATCTACTCATGTCAGTCTCTCTGTGGATGAAACTCTGATTTCTCTCACAGCAAAATAGCAAGTGACAATATTTAGAGATTTTAACCATAATGCTTTGCTTTTCAAATAAAGGTTTTGTAAGCTTCAGCTCATGAAAGAAAAAATAATATTTCTATATTGTACACTGCAGAGCATGAGTTTTATCAGCAAACATTACTGCCAGTAATTAAATTTCTTTTAAACTTTTCTCAAGCCCAACAGATTTGAAAACTCAAGATGAAAAAGGATGTTTATTTTTGACAGTTTAATCCCTGCTATCTTGCTGTTTTATTGCTGCATGGTTCAGTATTTAAGTTGCTACAAGACATGAGTTCATCCTAGCATTGCTGTTTAAGTATCCAAGTACTTGACCAAAAAAATACATCTTATACGTAATTGATTAAGCGTGGCCAGCCACAGGGTTACTTTAGACCAAAGTCAATCAGGCACCCATTGTTGGTTTCTTCCACCACGTAGATACACATAGCTGTCAAAATGGAAGAGAGGTCTTGGATACAAGCTCTAATCAAGTTCCACACACAAACAGTGAAACTGAAGGGCATGCTTGGATCACCCATTCCCATGACAGACAAAGGTATCAGCCCTAGATTGCACTGGGTCTGTGTTATAAGTTACACGCTTAATTTTGTGATGATTCCTAGCAAACTAAAAATAAAATATCAAGAAGAGGTAGAAGAATGGATGGAAATGGGGATGGCTAGGGTGGAATGGAGGTTCATTGTCATTTCAGGCTACTTACACTCAGTCTACATTTCGAGAAGCTGGCTTTTTTATTTTAACCATAAGGATCTCATCTCCACAATCAGTCAGACAAAGCTTTTCTCAACATACTCAGTGGTAATAGAATGAAGAATCACTAACAGAGGCCTCGTGGACCTGCAATGCATTACTGTTTTGGCAAGACAGTCTCTTGTGATAGGTCTGATAACAATGGAGAGGGCCAAGCAAATCAGTTAAGAATAGACTAGGAATGAGTCACTTATAAGGAAGAGTGATTCTACACACTACCAAGCTATGTGAGGCTGCCATGGTGGGAAATCTGCTATTTAATTGCACATACCTGCACACTTCCAAACACCTTCATTTATTCAGGTAACCATACCATGATTTTGCACAGCTTAAGTGTATCATCAGCTTCAGTGTTTTATTTTGTACACATCAAGCTCACTTTAAGTATATGACCACTTTCATTTAATATATCTTTAAGTACTCTAGGAATATAGCTGATTACGTATGAAAGAGGAATTCTGGCTTACACATGTAGAAATGCAAGGAAGAACTTACAATTTTCATCTTGTGCAATGCACTGGAGAGGGATTCCAAAGAAAGATGTGTAGCTGTCATTGTACCACACCAACAGCTCAGTGCCCCTGGGGATATCTATACAAGCCCGGTAGAATATATTTGACCTGATCAAAAGAAAAAAATGTCTAATTTAGGAATAGAGCTTTCTCCTCTTATCATAAACAGTATTACAGTAGAAATCCATTGTTTTAAGCATTTTTGCAGATAACTAAATGAATAACTTACTGATTATTTGAAAACCAAATGGATCATCAGGGAAAGACTTTGTTCCTGTAGCACAGGGTAACAAAGAGCTTACAGGCACTTTGTACCTAGCATATTTTAAACACTAAGATTTACAAGCACCAAGATTTTATGAAAAAGGCTGATATTTTCTTGCAATGTGATTTTTAAAGTGATTTTAGAAATGCTGCATTTTGCTAACGCAGTACAAGCATCAGAGCGGTGCACAGAGTTCAGTAAGTTCAGCCATTTAAACATCTTTGCATATGTCATCTAAGCTAAAGTTAACATTTTAGGGGTAAATGGACAACAATTCTGTAATTTGAATAAGTGCTTTTAGCAAGAGGTTTGAAGTAGCATGATGTGGCCTTTCATTACAGCAATATACCACCAAAAAGAAAGATCTTGGATTGTTGAGTAAAATAGACAGGGAAATTAAAAAATTGGGTTAATCTGAACATACAACTACAAAAATCTTCCCCTGTATGGAACATGAGTGTAACGTTGATGATTCTTCAGTAACTATAAATTAGTGTTAGTAACTATAAATTAGTGATATCTTATCACATCACTCTGGGGTAAAAGACTGTGGATATTCCTAGACCACTGACCTGGGAGTTGAGGGAAAAAAAAGGAAAAATCCTGGAGTCTCTACCATAAAACCAAGAGCCTTATCCTGATCTTGTGCTGATGTAAATAGCTTCAGAGTGATACTTCTACAGTTAACAGATTTACATGGGGGCAAAAACTGTGTAAGATTAGAATCAGGCACAAGATAAAATAAAAATGTTATCAGTTTGTAGTGGCTTTTCCCTTAGGCTTCATATGGAACAGTAAAACACATTCCTGTGAGATGGATAGAAATTCAATATATACAAGAAGAACACTCCACTCTCGCTGAAGGATTACATACCAAAATGATACAGTCAAAGTACGAAGAAATGACCATTTTTTATAACAGCTTATGTAAGGCAGAAAAACATCTATAGACCAAGAAAAAAATGCTAGGCCTCAACCGGTTTTCTGAGTGAAGAATTGCTACAAACGTTAGCCTGAAGTTCAAGATAAAAGTGTTTAGGGTTGGTAGGCCTTAAATTTAGACTTTCTGTAAAGAATTGGCTGTAGCGATGCAATTTGTTCCTTGTATAACACTGCAGACATAAGAAGAATCCTTTACCACATTTTTCATGGCAGTGAGATATGCACTTGTCAACATATTTTGTCACCGCAAAGTGGCTCTTGGCAACAGGATCATAAAGATCAATAAAAAAGTGCAGATTCTCAATATTTTACTAGCAGCTGCAAAAATTTCATTTATCTTGTTATTTTCCTCGCTTACTGCCACCCTGTCTCAGGAGGGCACTGCTAGCTAAGCAGAACGGTTTTCCTACCCTTCTATGAATATCTGACAAAAACTCTGCCCTTTGTGTCTCCCCCTCTTCTCCTCTCTTCTTCTCACTCTTTTTCTTCCCAGAGCTGCGCATTTCATTAATTCTTTCCACTGTTACATTAAAATGAAAATCGGAGCCACGCTATAAATTACCAGCATCCCCTAACTTGAGAAAAATTGACTCTACTTTGTACTTCACCCTTGTAACATTTCATCTCTCAGTTTGGCTTCCCTTAACATAAACACAGCAGCCCAGCAAATGAATGTGCTAAAACCAAATGACACACTTTGCTGCTGAAAGAGCAGAACTGTTTTTGAGCAATGGGTGGTCTGTGAGGCTTGGAGTAGGCAGGGAAAAAAAAGTGTAAGGGTACACCGTCCCTTACAAGCGTGCAGAGCTTCCAAAACTCGCAGAAATCTCTGCATGCTGAAGTACATCAAAGGGATTTTTCCCTTTTTGGATAATATTTCCTTTGCTGACATGTATTTAGTATTGTGGTTGGATGACTCATAAAGATAGCTTCATGGCGTCCCAACGCAGTTGAAGCAGAACACATGCCAACAAACATTATTGTCAGCCTCAAAATAAAAACAAAACGTTCAGCTAAGGGTCAATCAATCAAGAGCACTTTGAAGAAAATTCCATTTAGATATTACAAATCATAACAGAATGAATTTAAACCAGCTGACTTTCTGTGAGGAGGACGTCCATGTACAATAAAAATTAGGCCGGTTTTTCAGTGTCCAACTTTTCTATTTTCTTACACTTGGATGCAGTCACTGGTGATGGATGCCAGTTTTTTAAATTGTGTTTTTGTAGTTCATTTTATAAAGATCTGAAGTAATCGAAAACAGATCAACAGAGGGAACTCTAAGTAAAAACTCCATCATGAAAGGAGAGTTGTAAAATCCACTTAATATTGACAGATGTGTAATGACTTTCTCATGCTCACTTTTCATTTAGGTTTGTCATCTATATATATGTATGCATATATATTTTTTTTCTTATTTTTGTATATATATAAGTGCGCGCACACACCACCACACTGAGAAATAGTTCACAAGATACCTACAAAAATACTCTTTCATCACAGCAATCTTTATTCATTATCCAGTGTGTTTATTTGAAATCCAATGGGATTTTAGCTATAGATATCAGATATTTAAGAGTATAATAAAAGATTTGTAATGTATAAATAGGATTGTTATTTTTTTAACTGCAGCATTATTTAGTCAACTGGCCAGAGAATAAAAAAGCTGAAAATGCAATTGAACAATTTTACCGTTGTTAAATTGGAACCCTATGGGATAATCAAACTTTATATAGATTTCTTTTTAGCTTGCTTTTGTATGTTTTATTTTTAATTATAAAGGTACTTTAAATAAGTTTAAGATTCTTCCTAAAGAAAAGAAACTCCACTCTCTAAAGCGACTAGCCAGAACTGGGATTGCTCACTGCAACTGGCAAGCCTGGGGCATTCTTTGATGTGCTTCCTACCACGTTTAATAAGGCCAAGCAGTTGCTTCTGATTCTGAGGCAAAAGGTTTGTTTATAGCTGAGATCATGTATTTATGTAATGCCTCGTCTGGGTTTTCTGGATCTGTTTGTAAGTACAAAGTAAAATGCACCATAATTTCTTTACATTTTTCTTCAAGTTTTGACCTTCTCTAGCCAGTGACGTAAGAGGCACAAGCACTAGCAATCTTGGCTAGCAGGTGCACTCAACATATATGCTTTAGGTGTATACGTGTCTCATGACTGACTCTCAGAAAGCCTTTGGGTTCAAAACTCATCTCCTGCCATTTTTCCCCTTTCTCTAGCCCATGCATCTTTATCAAGGGCAGAAGATTGCTTGTGTTGGCTTGCTTCTGATCAGACCGTTTGAAAACATGCAGAGGGCTCTGTGCAATGTGGTGGTCAGATGAGTGGCACAGGGCTGTACTTGTTCCCAGGAGCTCCAGGTCTAGCATGCTTAGTACAATGGCCTCAGCTCAGGGCAACCAAAATTAAACCCATCCTCACTACACTCCGCAGCTTTTGTATTGCCCCGAATGAGCAAATTCACAAAAGCCCTGCTACTGTCTTTGCAATCAAAGGCAATAGTACTGGTGACAATTGCAGTCCGACTTTTCACTAAAAACATTTTCATTTTGTTGCATTGAGTAAATTAAAACATACTTTACCTGTACTGAACCACTGTTAAGTTCTGTTCCCCGCAGTGCCTTGCACATCGGATATACCTCATCCAGCTTGACTTACTGGGTTCTCCACCATCAATAAAGTGCTGCAGTGTCCCATCTTGGTCATATATCTGGGGGAGATGTCACAAGGTCAAGTAGTTAGAACAAATCATCAGCAATCATTTTCACTGCTTTTCTGGTGTCTCTCTGTGCCTTTTCCAGGGATTTATTGCCATGAGATTTGTCATTGTGTACTGATGCTCTTCGAAAGCTACATGGAACAGCAGAAAAGTATTTTGGGGGATGCAAGTTTATCATGTTTCTTTTATCAAGCCAATCTTTTTGTATTAAACATATTTGTGGTGTCTCAAAGATGTGACCATGTTTCCCAAAGAATATTTAACCTATTTTGACAGGCTGGCCTTAAACAATGAACTGCCAGATAAACAAGAAAATCTGGATGTAAAGGCTGCATTGAAATAGCTGGAACATCTGAGCAAGGGGCAGTAGTAACCCCTAAACAAGTATCTCTTCCTTCACATCTCAGTTGCAGCAAGAGTATGTACTTCAGCAACCTCACATGATACATTAGGGAGTTGTAGGATTCATAATGCCAAAACAAATGAGACTAGAAGGAAAAAGAGAGTTGAAGATGCCTTTAGAAGCTCCCTTGAGGCATATAATTTTTTTAAGTAGTAAATGAGAAGTCAGTCTTGAGGGAATCATGGTTTTCCTAAACATGACATGCCTGCTAAGGACATGAGAACCAGTTAGGGTAATTTTAAAAACAGACAGTATTATGTCTCTATTCGGCACCGTATACTCCCTCTAAAGTTGAAGAATAAAATTGCTCTGGAGCCTCTGAAATGAAAAGATACATGTTTCATGCACACCTGCCCTGCTGAGTGCTTAAAAAATGTTATTAGGAAGTGCTAATCCTAGTAAAAGCACATGGTCTCACAAGATTTTTACCTGTTACGCAATTACCTTGTTAAACTTCAGAAATGCATCTGAACAATTAGGTGCTTATCTGAAGCAAACCTGATCTTCAGATCTTTTGCCCCTCCACACACACCATCTGCTTTAATAATCCTACACCAAAAATGTTATCCCTTTTGAAATAGTATGAGCCTAAATTGATGTCTTCTTGAAAGTACTAATTCTGCTAATTAAGAGGAAGCACATTTATTACGTTGAATTGAACATTCCTAGAGCAAGCAAATTAACAATCTTGCATTTCTATTTCAATATCAAGAGAATAATCTCAGAAATTAAGTGACTATGTTCAATATTTCTGATTTATTAAAAGAGTGTTCCCTACAATGCACACAAAAACATACACAGGAATCAGAATCTAGTTCTTTACTCCACCACATGAGAGTCTCAAATTCAGGAGCCAGCCTTGCTTTTGCTTTTGACCAAGAGGGACTGGGAGTAATCAGGAGCAATATATCCATTGCTAGAGCATGAGAGACAGGGAAATCAAGTGTCTACAGAGATCCTTATCATTTGTTCCCAAGTGCCTGTGACAAGGACCAGGTGGAACCTGACCAGACACTCCTGGGTTGGAGAAGCAAGATGCTACCCCAACATTCCCAAGGGGTGGAATAAAGTCAGAGAAATCAGGAGGAGTCCTCAAAGGCAAACAAATATTCCAATACTGGGGACTTGGGGTTTTTTTTATATATGGTAGATTGTTGACTACTAGCAAGGACCTATTATGTGAACATGTTAATTTATGTTGAATATATGAGCAAAATATGCTAAACAATAAAAATCTGTAATAGAAATGGAAAAGTTTTACAGGAAATCAGCCTAAAAAAAAAGGAAGAGAAGGAAAAATTAATGACTAACAGTGCTTGGCTGGGACCATTTTGGCAATATCTATCCAAACAGTCTCAGCACAGTGTTTATTATCTATTCATTTACATGGTGCTTACTTACATAACAATATATGGCTTAACGTGAGGCAAAAACAATTTCCATAAATAAAGAGCTGATAGCTTCCTAACCCACAGATTATATGAAACAGGAAAGACAAAAGAAAACTGCCATAATCAGTACTGACAGCCATATCTGGACACACATGGACTTACTCTGAACTTTGTGTATATGGACTGTCATAGGTGACATGAGAAATTAAAACCTGCCATGAAAATGCAGGATTGGAGCTTTCTCAGGCCTTGCTCTGGAGTAGGAAGGACTGCTCTACAAGCAAGACTAAATACTTTCAAATGCTTTATTCTTGCAAGTACTGATGCATCAGTGACACTATGCTCTCCTTTCCTAGGGGGATATTACTGACATTGCAAATAAAGCTGCATAGTCAGAATCCATCCCACAGCATTCTTAGCCCTGTTCTTACAGGAATGAAAACCCAGCTATAAGGAAGCAGAAACCCTAACCTTAGAAGGGAAATAGCAACACTGTATTGTATCTGTTTATTTGTCAAATTGCATAATACAGGTTAAAATCTGAAAAAGCTTAACTGATATTGTTATTGTTATTACTCATATTACCATTGTGCACCAGTTCTTAGTCATTTTACAGTTGCCCAAATCTGGCAACCACTATATAATTGCCTGAAGAAACCATAATGAGGGAGCAAACCATGATCTACCATAACAGAGGCAAAGCAAACCTGTAGTGTAAGTTGTGAACCCAGACGTTATAGCAAACTATATGGATATACATATTCACCTACATATGTACTTAAACACTCATAGTATCTATTAAAAAAACTACTGCAGAATCCTGTGATAAACCGATTTTACTGAATATCTTTGACTATGTCACTAGATCACTACATCCATCTACGCTGGCATAACTTTTAACACATTGCAAGAGCCTCATGACAAAATAAAATACTATTTCTCCAACTTCCTATGGAGAATGCATGTATTTTTTTCTGCATCTCACAACAGTCATTGATCTAAGTGGTGGAAACAAAATTAGTTATTTCATTTTTCTACTTTGATTACACTTGGAAGTGTTACCTAAACTGCTTACTGGATCTTTTCCCTCTTCTGACACAAAGTACTTGTTAACTGTTGTTTTTGCTGACTTTTAAGGGTTTTTTTGCTTTTGCTTTAAATGTTTCAAAGCTTTAAGATTTCTTTCTTATGGTCTGTTCCAGTTCTGAGGAGTGCACCAGACTACTGGCAAAGACCGGAGCCTGATAGAAGAGGACTGCACTCACCTTCTCATTTGACATGCCTTGTGTTCCTCCTTAGTAGTTACCATATAACTAATTAACTTCTTAATAGGCTCTTGACTATTTACTGGCAGTTTAGTGGCATGTTACACATCAACAGACTCAGAATGTGAACCATATCATTATTCCACAAATTTAATCCTTTGACTTCAGACTACAACAGAAAAGCTTCATTGTCCAAGAAAGTAAGTTCACAGTGTAACCAGCACCATTCAGGTCTTCTCTTTTCCATTTTTTATATTCCTTTCCTTATAAACACCAGTTTATTCAGTAATCAAGACATAAATAGAGAAAGGTATAAGGTATATGATGAAATTTCTTACAGGGTGCCACTGATATTCCTCGTGACATACACATGCATTCCAATTGGGAAATATGGGAAAAAGCAGGTAGGATGCCAGTGTACTGATACTGGTCAAGTTCATCTTGTAATGGCGTGCAAATATAAATTAAATATGAAGGATTTGATTTATTACTTGTTGGATTGGTTACTGATAATTATTTGGAGGCTGTAGATACTGAAACTTATAATGACAATGATGCTAGCAACAAATAATGGTGATAATATAATTTCTAATGCACACAGCATCTCATATAAGTGATGCTCTAAAATCTATGAACAACCATTACTAAGTAAAATAAACAGCAGTTGCTGGAACATCTGTCACTCTGGTAACATACCAAGTCTAGGTAAGACCATGTAAGATTTAAGTAGTATAACAGATAAGGCAGAGTGCTAAAGAGCCTTCTGAGAACTCTCAATTACTTCAGTACCGACATAGTCAGTATTGCTCACTTGGATAGATGGGGGCAAATGTAATTCCAACGCTAAAGACTGTTGTGCCAGTTTCTGGTATAGATGCCACAGAATTTTAGAATAAAGGAGCCCAAATGTCATAGCACAGCTGCAGAGAAAGCCAAGCTATGAAGCAATTAAAATCAATTTCACAGAAGAGACAGGGAGAGCAAAAATGGTTAGCTTGTTGGAGATCTTTCCTCTATCTGTTGTTTTCCTTTGTTCTCTTTCCATGGCCTGCTAAAGGATTGTGTGTTTTGAAATTCTGCCTGCATTTTATTTTTCCATTTAGTCAAATAAAAAAGGTATTAGCATACAATTTAACTGACCTCTCATTTTCCTTGCAGGCAGAGGGAGAAAAGACTGGTCCTGAAAGTGGAATTTTTCTTTGCATGTACATTTGTATTGTAAAAGTAGCTATTAGAATCATTTTTTATGTTGCAAGACATCAAAAGAGATGTGAAGAAAACCACAAAACATGCAGGAATTAATTCTTACCATTAGTAGAGAATCTTGCTTTTTGCTGTTCACTGCTGTTCTCATTGACATCACATGCATAAGATCATAGGATTTTCAAATCACTCAGCATTAGCCCTCTCCTCCCACAAGAAGTTCTACCCTTGACTTCAGTGGGAAGTCAAGATAGCAAGGAGTACTTTTGATGAGTACATACATTTCATAAATCATCATCTGTGCAGTTAAAAACCATAGATGTACTCTAAACTACTGGAAATACATAGAAAAAGGTTGTAACAGTCTGATGAAATAGACTGACATGTCAGATATGGTAGCATCCATACAAGTTATATTTTTTCTATAACAATGCTTGCACCTACAAGCCACAGCAACACTGAAAGCTTCTTCCTTTGCTGGCTTGGACATCAAAACTGAATAACCTCTACACTAGGCAAATCTCACTACTGTGAGACCTTGCTTTGGACATAACGACACTACAACATCCTCTACAGGTGACTGTATCCTAAACAGAAGTTGAAACAATGCCAAAAAGCAATGTTTGATAAGCCTGGGTACTTAGCTGACGGTCTGTAAAAGGTGTGCAATTATGGAAGATTACATCCTGAGACTGGACCTATAAAGCCTATTCTTGACATCAGAGAGAGCAGCCCTGCTTGTGCCCCTTTGTCAGAGCCAGCGAGACCCACTGCCTGACATATAATCTTTCTGATGCATCCTAAACCTTGGAGTCCAGTTTCCTCCATAGGGCTCATAACTCTTCAGGCACTCAGGCCATGTTTCTCCGTCTGTTTGTTCATTTGGATGTTTACAGAAGAAAGCTACAGGCAAAAAGGCCCAGGATTTGTGTGTCTGCTATGGTCCTTTTTGGGCTGGTTCCATTAATTGATTATTTCCTTTGAAGGAAACTGCCATTTCTTTATCTTTTTTACTTTATTTTATTTTTATCTGCTTTGCGGCATTGTATTCATCCCCTGGAATAAGCTAATACCATAAGTAAAGTTGAATACTCGTATGTTTTGATAGATTGGGGGAGAGTGTTCAGTGACATTACTGGTAGAACAGAGCTCTACGGCTGTCTTAACAAATGACAAGGAAAGTTTGTTCTTCTGTAAAGCAGATGAAAGAGCGAACAGTCACTTTTCTGAAAATCTCTGAGTCACACACATAAGCACACAGTAAAATTCAGTGATTTGTCTTGCCTAAGGCAGTGATTGTTGAGGAAAATGCCAATGGGCTCTAGTTTTTATTATGACATGTATACATTATTTATTTGTTAGCATAATCATGTCAAACTGAAAGCAAACTGGATTGTATGCATGACTTGATAACTTATTCAGATTGGATTCTGTGTAGTACATTGGTGCCTAGCTCCCTTTGAAATCAACACACTGCCAAAGGACCTCGTTATCTAGAAAGTTTGAAACGTTCAGAAGAAGATGCTGCAGGACCTGAAAGAGAGTAGACAACGGACAAAACTCCCTGAATAGATTACATTTAAGGAGCATAGTTTAGGCTGAAAATCAAACTACAGCTGGGTTCATATTTGATGATAACAACTCTTTGAAGAATGAATGCTTTTAGACTTTAAATGCCTTCAATATTAGGAGCTAGGCATCTGATTTAGAGGAGGAGGGCCCTTCTGAATATGCATCGTCTCCCTGTTACACACTGAATGAGAAAGCTGTGTAGAAACAATTATGCATTTAGCCATCGCATCTTTCTCCTTTCATTCACTAATTTGGTGACCAAGTCAGGCCGTTCAGCAAATATTTTAAGAACAACTCTTAGTCTCTCTATATAAAAGAAAATATGAAATATAATGAAACTCAGAAGCAAACTGCAATGCATGGAAAAGTATCCAAATATAGCTTAACTAAAAAGAAACACTGGTGTTGACAGATAATAATAACATTATATAGTCACATCCTTTACAAAGACCACATCTCAAGCATTGAAATACTTTGTAAATTACATACTATCTTTTATATTACCTATACAGTACACAGACAAATTATTCTTAGCCAGTATAAGGAAATGTCTATTCATCACATTGTGATAAATCTGACTTTGATGGCTAATAAATATTATTGAATCTGTAATAATCAATTACACACATAATACTGGTATGAAAAAATAGTAGCATACATGTCAGCAACCTCATTCTACTATAAGTGGAAACATTTGGACAGGTTCCCTATTCATCTGTATGGACATTATTTCAGAAAGATGTTAGTTATAAATGCTTCTCATATATTCCACCGTTGCTTGATAAGACTAACTGATTTGTTTTGACACTTAAAATATGCCTTCAGATTCTTTATGGACAGGTATCAGAATTAAAAATATAAATATGCTACAGATAACACGTAAGCTTGTTGGCTTATGATGAAATAAGAACGCTTTGTTTTTATTATTATGTAGATAGTGAAAGCTAGTTAGTCTTTACATGTATGTGAAATAAATCTATGTCAATAACTAGTTACTTACTTTGAAGTGCCTCTATTTTTTAAATAACTGGATAATATTTTGCTGCCATGTAGAAAATGCAAAAGTTCATTTAAAGATTGATTTTTGCTTTTGCAATTTCTGTATTACGTGCAAAATGGTGTCAATTTCTTTATCCTTTGAATTAGCATAAAGATTTCCAAATGTTTTTAATTGCACTGAAGCATTACGAACTGCTATAAACTATTAACAGAATAGAAAGCTGAAATAAGTGAGCAAGGAGGAAACATCAGGAGGCCTCACTGGTCCAAATCAGACTAAAATGTTCTCCAACATTTGTTGGCAATAATCTCCCTGGGATGCAACACCTCTGTGAAAATGCACAGAAATATATCCTGACAGTCAATGGTCTTTAACTGCTCACACTATTCAAAGCAATTTTCTACAATTAGCTATATCTGATATGGAGTGTACATCTAGTAATATCTGCTTAATGTTTCTTCTCTTTAATCTAGCAGGCATCATCTAGCAAATTTTATAAAAGAGAATACTTGCCAACTAATATTAAAAGCTATTTAGTTTTAATGTTTCTCAAAGGATTATAGCATATGAAACTATAAACATTGTTTTGAACTGTCTGTGCTAGGTGAAAGGCTTCATCTCTCACTTAGACCCCAGTCCAGCAAACACTTATGCACATGTCGTAGTCCCATTGATCTCAATGGGACTACTCGTGTGTGAAATCAAGCATCTGTGTAAGCGGTTGGAGGACTGGGGCCTTGTTCCAGAAAGTGTCACAAGAGCAATGCCCTGCTGATTATGTGGACTTCATTAAATTATTTTTTTTTAAGTCAAGTCTGAACGGTTTGTTTTGACACTAGCCCATGGAGGTCCTGGAATAGGGAAGAATTACACGTAACACAAACCAGTGTTACTCAACAACAAGGCAAAAAGGGGAATACACAGAGCAGAAAAAACACACATGAAGTTGGAAATTCACACACATGCAAACAGCTCTGTAAAGGACCAGTGCTCTTGCAGTATGCACTGATGTAACATGGCCTCCTCAGTGTATGCTTTTGCACTCTCCTGACAGGTCCGGTCATAGGACAGAAAAAGCAGTGGCACTCCGGCCACCAGTCATTCTGTAATGGAGACATTTTTGCTTTGCATTGGTATTTCCACCCTGCTCACTGCACTGCACTCCCATGTAGTCCTGATAGCAGAAGACCATGGGCAGGCAGCAGACTGAAGTTGTTCTCTGCGGTTTCATTTATGTCGGACATGGAGCACGAAGAGAAAAAGTGTTGCCAATCTAGGCTCAGTATCCAAACAGACCAGGAAAAAAACAGACTAAAAAGGAAAACATGGTTTAAAAACAGGGAGGCAAATGATCAAAGCTGAAATAACCCAAACAGAAGATGCTCACAACAATTGGCTGGTAGATGCATATCCCAATACATGTATCAGGGAGGAAGTTACAAGAAGACTGTAAAGGCCTGATGCTGAAAACCCTCACTCATCTGGGAAACCTCACTGAACTCACTCAGTAATAAAGCTCCTAAGATGATAATCTGAGCCAGGGAATCAAGACGGTTATGGTGATCTTTGTTGGCCCTGGTGCCTCTGAAAACAGGACTGGTTCCTTTGCAAGGTAATGACAGAGCTTTGGACATTTTCTTGCAACTTCTCAAAACCTTTAGACATTGCAAAGTGAAATTAAAAAGTGTTTGTTTCATATTTTTTCATTCTTTTACAAGCAACCAAGTATTCCAGAGGGGTCCTTTGTCATTCAGCTGAGATGTTCTTTCAGCCATATAGTCAATACCCCCATCCAGTTGGACAAAGAATTAAAAGGGCAAAATAGCTAACCACAAACATAATGTGCCAGAGGACAGCACTCCAAAGCAGCATGTACAAAAACATGTTGTGGCAGATTTCATCACTCAGCATGAAGCTAAGCAATGCAGCTGAAACAAGTGAGTGGGTACATAGCTCCTAAGGTGACTTACTGATAACTTGGTGACCTTAGAGAAATCACTCAGGACCAAAAGACACTCATAAAAGGAAATCATTCTAAATTGCCCTGATTCTAATATGTGAGAAGGAAGGAAGTTGCAGGGAGAGCAAGGAAGGTCTGTTGCTCACACACGACTTGGGGCTTACCTTACTACTGACCAAGAGGAAGCTGACGGCACGAGGAGAGAACAGTTTTTGATCCCTCACTCCTGTAATTGCTGTTGAGTACATTTTCAAAACATGGTTCAAAACTGTGTTTTCACACCTTTGTGCATGAAACCATGTCCAAGTGTGAATTAGCACTTCCAGGAAAGTAGCAGATTTTAGACTTACAAAACCCAGCCCAAATGCTTAGCAATACTTTCAGATATATTGAAGTATGGCACATAAAATATATGGCACAGCTATCATTCCATAAATGAAGCTTGCTAGAATAGGGATTTTGTTTGTTTTCTACTTTGAAGCACTTGGGGATTCTTGTTCTTTTCTTTACCTTTAGGATTTTTTAAAGCTCCAACACCATACTCCCCTAGGCATTTTAAGAACAGGTTTAGAAAGGCACTTACATTCTCAAGCACAGAGCTCCTAGAGACACTCTCTATCCTGTAGTAAAACTGGCAAAAATCCTTTAGCAAGTTAGACTTAAAACCGCTGCTATTGTCAATGGGACTCAAGTTCCTACTTGCTTGGACACTTTGGAAACCTACATGCTTGTCTGCTTTTTAGGCAGGTAAAAGCAGCTATAATTTGCTCTAATTTCTATGCAAAACTTCTTGCCTTGAAACAGGGAATTCTATTTCCTTTGCATGTGCCATGAGAGGCTATGGTCTCATTTGAAGTCAGGGATATCTCGGGGAATTGTGGAATCACTGTGGTTGGAAGGGATCTCTGGACATCATCTCATCAGCTCACAAGATAGTGATGACCTCCACCACCTTCACTTTGAAATTCTTGACTCATGGTTCATGGGCATTCTATGAGAAAAAAGGAATTGAAAAAAAGCCCTAATTCAGAAACGAGTTACATGTAAAAAAAACCCTCTGAAATGAAAGCCTATCCACAAGTAACCTCACTTTCAAGCAATGTCAAGAACATTACTTTGTTCTGACAAAAGCATTGCTGCCTAGTGTAATGGTTGTGACCCACTGATAAGGGTTTGGCACTAGGCGAGGGTGCAAAGCATTATATTCAGGTGTCAACTTAAGTTTCCACTAGTGTTTCTGATGGCCCTGAGTATCGCGCTGAGCCTCCAGTGATTGCTCCAGAAGGCAGGGAGATCTTCCTAAGTTCTGTGCCTTACCTGCCAGCCCTGTCTGTATGTCTTAGATACTTTCCAGGATTTAAAATGGCATTAAACATCTCCTTTCAGACACAGGAACTGCTCTCCAGATGCCTCGGTTCAGCTCCTGCTCTGAAAAAGTTTTGTCACATGACTTACAGCAAGTACTTAAACTCTGTGTCTTGATCCTGTGGCTATAGAAAACATGGATTTTGATATGCTTTTTGTGCACCATTTGTTTATCATCACTCTGAGTTTGTAAGTAAATACGGGTAGGAACTGTCTTTACAGTGTCTGTGTAGAACATCTATCTCAGCAGAGCACCCATTTACTACTATAGTACAGACTCCACAGATAATTCTTTCAATCCTTTTTTAAATGTCTCATTATGGCTCACCATAAATGAGTAATTTCAGTAAAAATGGCATTTTATAGAAAATATACTTAATTCCTTTGTGAGTTTTAAATAATGAGGCACACTGATATTTTTAGTTTGGAATATTTTGGAATGTCTGGAATGCTAAGTTCCCCAGATGATGATTAAAAGGTCAAGTAATAAAGTATATGATAAACTATGCCTGAGATTCCTCATAAAACAAATGAGTAATGGCTGTACAAACTGTGTCACCATGTTTTTATATTGAAAAAATGCCTGTGCTGTATTATTCCTTCAAATTTGTTAGATTATGGGACTGTCAGAAAACCAGCATGGTGATGGTTAGTTTGCAACTGCTTCAGGGCTGAAGTCAGAGTCAAGAAGCAGATGAAAAGGGTGCATTAAGGAGTAGTGCTGGTGTTGCTAGTGGACACATGGTGGAGAATGTGAAATGCATTTTTTCTTGCCAGAGTGCAGGTCTGGTATTGGTAAGTATCATGTTAAGTTTCCTTGGAAGAGAGTTTGTTTCTGTGAGGATTATAACATTAGATTAGAACATTGCTTGAGTCACAATCACAGGAGCCCTCCAGAGCTGTTAAGCATTTGGCATATCTTACTTATCTCTAAGGGTGGCAGGGGCCATCAATACAAAGTGGACCATCAATCAATCTGGGGTCTTCTTCAGACATTGCCTGTCAGCTGATCAGAGGAAGACTTTAGGGAATCAGCTTTCCATTATCAGGATTTGGTCTGTGATCAGAACAAGCCACTGAACCTTTTACTTTTCAGTTGGCAAAAACATACACACTGGAAAAAAGTCCTGACAGTTCATTCATTTTGCTCCATCACTGGAGCCAGATGATGTTTGACTGGGGAGACCCACCCTCTTTGATGTTGTGCTCTTTTGAGAGTGCCCTGCTGTGAAAAAAATTTTCTCCTTCCAAATTAAAGAGAAATATTTCTGCGTCCAGCTGTTAAATGTGACGTTTGCCATTTTTCAGTGCGTTGGCTTTGTGCCATCTCGCAGGCTGTGTTTCAAGCCTATCTTTTTCCCTTCTTCTCAGCAGCAATACCCACAATGTGTTAGTGTCTCCAACTTCTACATAACATCAACACCAAAAGGGAAAACACAAGTAATACTTCATTGCTCTGAACTACAGCAGCAATATTTGCACACGTTTCTTCTGATTTTTTTTAATTAAAGCCAGCAGTCATTTTATTACATGAAACGAAGGATAAACCCCTTAAATACAATCTACCTATGAAAAGTCGACTTCAGTTTCATTCTGATTGCAGTAGGCAAACCACGCCGAAGCAAAGCCTCTGTAGAATACATTTACCAGTTAAATGAGTGTGGATGTTATTAAAACTTGTTTCATGTGTACTGAGTCCACATCAAAAAAATGGCATCCGTTCAGCAGCCCTAGCTCTGTTTAAATTAAGACAAACTTCTCATGAAAGCTTGAATAAACATTTAGGTTTAAGTAATCAAGAAAACCTGTATCTTCTCATATTTATTAAGTGTAATTTTTAGAGTTATAAAAACCACTGTCACAAATTGTGTATACTCCAAATAAAGGGTGGACTCAGTATTATAATGTTTTGCCTATCTATTGAGGAGGATGAAACACAGTAAGTTCCAACTGCTCTTCAGCTCAAGCTTTCCTTCATCCTTTTCATTTCCATATTTGCTGACATGGAAAAGGATCAATATTTGATAGAGTTTGGCAAGCTCATTGTTGCAAACCTATGTTTTGTAATTAATCTCTGACTCCAACCAGCAAATCTGAGTAACTGCTCATGTACTCATCACATCTTCACACTGTGAAAATTAAAACCTGACTGAGAGCCTCAATGGATCAGAACGGAAGCACTTATTTTGGAAAATTACATGGATGACAATAAAAATTAAGCATTTCCCCTTTAGGTATCCACATTCTAGATTCATGCCAAGAAAAAGAATAGTCCAGAAAGATGTAATCTAGAAAAAAGCAGTAAAGCTGTAACCTGCTCTTCATTTGCACTACATATAACTCATGAACTCAGTTTTTAAAATTGTAGAATGATACAGATTTACAAATAAATACAAATTAGCCTCTCTCCAAGAGGCTAGCATGGAGCCAAACTACATTCTGCAGAGCTTCAGTCAGTTCTCAGAAATTATCTGGTGTCTAACAAAGACAGTACTGGGACTGGAGATGTCCAAGCAACAAGGAGATGCTGACAGAAACAGCGTTGGCAATTCAACAGGAGACATATTTCTTTGTTCCTGGAATGAATCAAACACTGCCACTCCTAAAATTACAGACAACACAGATATATGCTCTATAAATGGTTACATTTGGATCTACATGTTATGCTGTTCCATGACTGTATAGCACCTTGTTACAAGAATATTATTTATGCTATTATAGTTCTTCTCTGTCTTTATTTCTAATTAGATTAAGAAACATTTTTCTTACTATTAATTCCAACTTTCTCTTCTATATCTAACCAATGTTATTCAAAATTCTCTTTACTTCCCTCTACTATCCTATCAGCCACTGCCTCATCATGCTCCTTTTTTATGTCCCTCTTTTATCAAGGCAGCAGAAAAACACCCAAGAATGCCTCATTAGAGTGAAAACCAAGGACTGACTGCAAAGGTTTGTGTTCATCTTTCTCTATTCCATTCTGCATTTTTCTGTTTCATCTTTAACACTATGCAGCTTACCTTTATCCTTCCAGCCTTTCTCAACTCTGCTCTCTGTGCCAAAATAATTTTAGGTAAAAGAGCATTTTTTTAGTCCCAAACAGTTTTAACTGAAAATATTTAGAAGGCTTATGTAGGCTAACACAGATGCAGAAGGTGTATCTTTGAACAGCAAGTGTACTGGCCTTAAATGTTGACTTTTTTACAAAGGAACTCAAAGCAGATGAATTAATTAGAAACCAATAGAACTAGTGATTATAATCCATGTCAAAAATTTTAACAGTAAAATGATTCATGTAAAATTAGGTGTTTTTTTTCCCAAGTCTAAATTCAAAAACCAAAGCAAAATAAACCAGTTCTTATTTTGATTATTTTCCCACCATCCTCAAAGTTTAATACAAAGGGGAAATTAATCACTATTTAGCAGATCTGCATGCAAAATTATTTTACTGAATATAGCCAAAACCTCACAATGTTTGTAAAGCAATAACAATAACAAAATGTTTTGGAGAAAGATTTGTTTTTAAAAAAAAGTCATTTGGATGATTTCAAGATTTGATAAACCATAATAAAATGTTTCATTATAAGCTTACTGAGCTTTAAAACTGAAAGGAGTTCTGAACTGAGAAATGAACTTTCTGTTTCGAAAATATAAGAACAACATGTTTAGATTATTTTGAACCATTTTCCCCAAAGTTTTATTCATCAGAAGTTTCCCTGAAACCGACATTTTTATGCAAACAGTTTTAGTTTCTCAGCATTCTCTGGAAAAAAAATTGGTTTCCTTGAAAACCTCAACAATTTGTAACTAGTTATCTGTTGTACACCAGTGATAGGCTATTAAAGGCATACCCAAAAACAGTCATGGCACCTAAGAGCTTGCAATCTAAAAGACACAGATAAGGCTAAATGAATTGGGAGACCCAGAAAACATGATGAACGTGTAACCTTTCCCCACTCCTTTTCTCTCTCTTTCTGCCTCATGCATAATCACAAAAATTCTCTGCTTAAATACAAGGAGATTAATAGGGACTGCAACTTCACAGTTTTCCCGAGCTAAGCAGGAATTGCCTCACTTCTGCTCTGCTAGAAGAGAAAAGCCTTTGGTTTCCCAGTGGTGTACAGAGCTCTACCAGCTCTCTCCCATTCATGGAGGAAATAAACCCTGAATCTACCTGTAGACAAGTTAAAATCTAAGCCCTTTCTTGGCCAGCTAGTATCCCCTGGCTGCCAGTCCATTGGGAAGGTAGGTAACTTTAAGTCTTATGCATGTATTAGCCCATACATTTGAGAGCAAAGGGAAAGGGAAGGCATACTAAAGAAAGGGCAGGAGAAGCTAAGCAATGTGGGAAATAAAAGAGTATGTTTGTTTATTTTATGTAAGTGGTTCCTCAAGAGGAACATATCCTTGCTAATAGCAAGCAAATGAGCCCTTGTTCTGCACCTTTTTTGTGCCTCACAGGCTGCATACTTACTGTATGGTGCTGACTTTCCTAACTGGTTTGACCACTACACTTGTAAGATGAGACACTATTAAAAATAACTGTGTGCCAACTCTTAGCCATACACTCAGATTAACTATTTTCAAAGAATTTGATGAAGCTGTAATAAAAATCAATTTACCCATAGAAAGAAGCACTTCTTGTTCTCAAATGGCAGATTTATGATTTTATGCAAACATGAATGTCCTAGAGCTCACCCTTTTTAATAAGGAGTCTTTTAAAAGACATTAAATATTTGTCCTAATGAAGTAATGGTTTCCTAAGGTTTTGCTTCTTTTCTGTACTGCCTACAGTTTTATGTCTTTGTTGAAATGTGTCACTTCTTAAATTATGATGTTTTCCTAAGTCTACTATATTCTTTTTCTAACCCACACTAAGAAAGCACAATTGTCAGACATTATGTTTTGAGGGTGAACTGACCTCCACCATATTGTGGATAACATAAATTTCATATTTTATAGTTATTTTGAAAACATTCCTAAACTCAAACCCCTTGGTTGCTTAGTACCTTGAACTCACCCACCTAACAACAGTAAACTAAAGAGGCCAATGTTTTCAGCCAAAAAATCAAAGTAAAAGGTGAGAGGAGAAGATGAAAAAGTACTTTAGCATTAGGGAGTCACTGCTATTACAGAGTCACTGCCAGCTTTAGATAAGACACGGTACTGAGACAGCCCAAACAGCTGCTGCAATCCCAGTTCTGTCCCAGAACTCAGCCTGTTCAGATTTGTCTAAAAACTCTTCAAGAAACTGGGAGTATGGGAAGAGTGAGACGGGAGAGGTTAATGCCCTATGATTCTAGCCTCTGCTGACTCATTCTGTCAAAAAATACCAAGGATCATCCAACAGAATACGATAGTATGTCACTGTGGAAGATTTTGCTTCTTTTTCTCAAAGACTTTTCGTTCTCCAGTAGAGAGCAGAGAAGCATGTGAGTTACTCCAGGCTTCAAAGGAAAGACATTTATTTTGTCCAGATAAGTAAATTGTCTAGTAATCCCATGTGGCATCTGGATAGGAAATATATTATACTTACTAGAAAATTGAGCAAATCCTTGGAATCAAGGATGAATAAACAAACTGACTGAGAGGAAAAGACACTTACCAGAGGCTTAATAATGAGGTACATTCAGGAGCATTCCATAATTTAGAGGCTAGTTGCTCAGTGAACAGGACTAATGAAGCCTGTTTTTAGTATGGATGTGTGTCCTTTGTCCCCCGAACTTTCACTGTTGTAATAATCTCCACTTCTACACTGATTCCAGTGTATAACACTGATATCCAAATATTTTTCAGTTATTATGTACTTAGCACTGCCACTGATATCATTGGAAGCTCAACACACGGAAGAGCAAAATGTACGCTGGAGTCTCTCTCTGCAGATGCAGGAGGAATGGTGTCCTGGGATATCTGGCCTTGTCATGTGTAAGTAGAGAAGAGGTATGGTGGTGACAATAAATGCTTACAAAAAAACAGTAACTTTTGCTCAACAGTGAGATATAGATTGGGTCAGTGACCTTTGCTAATCCCCATTAATACCCATCTGCATCTTCAATAATCTTCTTGATAGCATCCCACATCATGCAATGTGAAGTAGCAAGGTGAAATCTGGAACAGTGCTGGACAGAAAAGTCACAGTGCACAGTTTGTGCATGCTTAACAAATCTTACGTGTTGGACCAATCACGCAGACAATAGGTCCAGATGCAGTTGCTGTTTTCCTGAATCTCTGGAAATTTAAGCTACTGCATGTTTGGAAAAGCATCAGTAACATGACAATACAGAAAAGAGTGTGCCTTGTATGCTTTTCATATTTGACGTCACTATATATATACAGGAGATCCTGTATGGCAGTCCTGAAAGAAGAAAATGACATTTCCTGTTGTCATTTACTTTTTTGCTACTTTTTCCACATTTCAGGAGATTTAACTTATATATCCATTACATTCAATTTAGTGAAAATGAAGGAGGGATTACTGTCTTCCTAGCACTGTAGTTATGACTATGAAATAAATAAATTCCAGTCACTAAAGGTAAATCATTAGCAATAACATAGTTCAATTGTAGATACATTTCATATTCATCAAATTTAAATGTAATTTTTGTGCATACTTTCTCAATCTAAAATGTGATTTTTTCTAAAAATGTTCAAAATCAATGAACACTAAAAACACCTCAGCTTCTAATAAAGTTTTTAACATTGTAAATAGGATCTGAATCAGACCGAAAATCATACTGACATGAGGAACTCTTAACACACAAAATTCCATGCAAGGACTACAAATAGCATCAAAAGGCATCACCCTCCACAATGCAGAGAGCATCTGTGCTTCAGTCTCTTAATTATGGTGTAAATCCTCTAAAAGTCAGTACAATAATAACCAGCAGCAAGCAGATAGCTGGGAGATTTTTAAATGATTGTAGTGATGGGAGAGAAAGAGCAGGAAGACCTTTCATCACTTCTAACAAATAATTGTAGCACTTTTCACCTGTAATATTACAAAAGATATGTATTGCAATTCCCATTTTACACCTGAGTTAAACCATTCCGTTAACATTGCAACTCTACTTAAACACTCTGTCAACTTTAATGGCACATCTACATATACTACATATACATTTCCCACATAAATGGGAAAAAAATCCAAACCTCATCACATACATCATTCACATATTGCACACAGTCTGTCCTGAGATTTGTATTGATTTAATATCTTTGAGAGCAGAAATGAACAGAACTCAAAAGATCCATCATGATGCAATTATCCAAAGTTTTTCTTTTAAAATGCATATTTGGTCCCTGCCAAAATAATTTTAACTGTAAATTTGCAAATGTCTCAATTATAAAACTGCACAGATCTGAACTATAATAGTCAAAGCTCAACTGTTTTATAAATACATTTAAAATATGGCATTACTATAAAAATCCTGTATCATGCAACCAAAACAATTTAATACAACTTGCTATGGCAATATCCAGATCATTTTTCCAAACAAATAGATAAACTCCATCATGTCATTTTGAACTTCTTCTGACCTTCTGATCACCAAAATTAGGAACAAATGTTATCCAAGAAAAATACTGGTGTCTCTGCATTTGCAAAACGGAGAATGCTTAAATTAAGCAGCCTTTGTTTTAGTAGACATATCAGATGCATTGCATAGGAAAAGATACCAGCCCAGTTCTGCTTTCATATATATCAAGTATAACCACAGATTAAAAATCCTACTGATTTAGAGCATGTCTACACTGCAATCAAAGCGACTGGGACTGATGCAGACAAATCTGTTCTCTAGGTGTAAATGAGCTATCTGGGTCATGATAGCAGGGCAATCACAGCAGCATGGGATGTACTTAAAGCTATTTACCACGCTTTACTGCAAGTTTTGTATCCCATGGTAAGCTCATTATTGCTGGAGTTACATTATTTATAAGGCTGAAATAATTACCTCAATTAAAGCTAGTTGGCTTGTATCTGCCCAGAGGTGCAGACACATCTTTGGCTGCAATGTAACATGCCCTTAGTGAATTTACAATAGGGGAAACTGATAATTGGGGACCTATTGATTATTTCCTTTGCTCACATGCAGTGTAAAATGAAGTTTGTTAGTGACTTGAAGGTAGGATTCATTTCACATAACATTAACCAACCAAGGTTAAGTATATAACCTAACCCTATTACCCAATGTCCTTGTAGAGACAATAGAGAGAAACAGGCACCGTCAGAGGGCATACATCATAAGCAAGGTTAACTGACTTAGACCAGATACTTAACTTATTGATACTGAATATTAGTGACTGAGAGTGCAAATATGACCTGCTATAAATTGCCACACCCTGGATGGAGTTCACTGAGACTAGTGCTCAAAAAAGTCAGCCATTTTTGTGTTGCTTTTATATTGGTTGCTTTCTCATGCTCTTTAGGGAAAAAAAAATTGTATAAACCATTTTTATCATCTTAACATTCGAGTGTGACTATTGTAGTGCATTTTTGACTAGCAAAACAAGAATAGGCTCTTTATATAAAAACATTTATAAGTAAATGTATAGCATCACATCAGTCTTAAAAATTCTTAGCCTCCATTATGACTGGACTATGAAAGCATGCTGTCAACCAATCAGGAGAAATGATGCAAGGAATATCATTCTTGTTTCCTTTTTTTTTTTTTAATTTCAGCTTTCTTTCCAAAATATACTTCTTACTTTTTCTTTTTCCTTTTTTTTCTGTTTTTGGTGCAGTGAACAGCAGCAACAGCAGCTTTTAGGAGAGCTGTGGTTGTAATGATGCTGAAAGCTGCTTCCCTAAAATGACCTTTCCTACCCAGTAAATGATTCCAGCAGGGCAACTGAAACACAAAAGAAAAAAAAATCACTTTTTGTCATATTGCTTACAAAACTACTGTGTTGGGAAAGCTCTTCAGACATGCTTAAAAGTAAAAAAAACCCTAAAAGTGTGCCACTTCCGCTCAACTTTAATTTCAAGACTTGAATGGCTGGGATGCCTCAAGTCAGTCTCTGGAAGCCTTGAGATAATATGCAAGTGGCAAGAATATGAGGATGTCTGGAACCTGACAATAATTGCATACCACTGCCTGCATTGCAGCAAAATCTTGAAGTTGCAAATGACAACATAAAATAATAGATCCTGGTAAGCCTAACTATTCCAACCTTATCAGATGGAGGAGAAAAAAGGCTTTACTTAAGACCAGAGGCTCTTACCCCTCCACAGGGAGAAGGGCCAAGGGAAAGAGTAGTTTCCACATGAAAGGTGACAGTGGCTCCAAACAGTCCATCACACCACATCAGAACCAGGCTGAACTGGGAGGGAAGGTAGGCTTCCAGTAAAGCAGCTGTGGCTCGCCTTGTTGACCTGCTCTCTCCAAAGGCACCACACCAGATCACCCAGCAGTGCCTGTGTCACCACAGCTTTGCCCCATGGCGGACAAGAATAGCTTCTGAGTTCTCCAAAGGCAGAGGTCTTTGCAGATATCTTTCTTAACAGAGGAGAAATCATTGCTGTCAAAATTGGGTCTTTTGGGAGGCAAATTATACTCAGTCTTGTCCAAAATGAAGGACCAACTCTGCCCTCCAGCAAAGTCTAGTCAGAAAGATTTAATCAGATAGAAAATCATCCTGGTGCTTGCAGCAGTATAAACTAACAGGAGACAGTACAGCATATCTTCAAAGACTGAACAAGAAAAGAGAAGAAAAAAGATTGTGTGAAACTATGTAACAGTGTCATCTAGTGACTCTTGCCATAATCTTATTATCCAGACAGCACAACCAGCTACAAGGAAGGCCAGTTTTTACCCTGTTGAAGTGAGCTGTGTCCATACTCTATATTGACACTTGGTGTTCTGCTATGACAACGTTTCATGGGCAAACTGAGTGCCCGCATACGCAAATATGACATTTGCAAACAAGTGTCTGATGAGCACACAGACATCCTTAACTGCATATGTGGAAATCCTAGTGGAATGCCAATGCCAGGCATGGTGCAGGTCCTGTCTTGTGTCAGGGAAAGCATCTGTCATGACGGTGCTGAAATACAGCTCACGATTATACCACCTAGTGAGACTCCTTTGAACTCTGTCCTCCATGTAATCTGCAGAACATTTTGCAAGGTCCTGCAGACCACCAGGGAGCCATGGACAACAGCTTAGTAGCCTCTGGTGGAAGCAACTGCAGTTATGAGTAGGCAACTTGGCCATTTTGGTTTTTTTTAACATCTGACCTTAACACTGAGGATTATATATCTACAACCAGTGACTAAATCCTGTATCATACCTCCTTATTTCTAAACACACTCACTGAATGGGAGCTAATCTGTTCATAAGGCTCATGAGAGCCCATTAGCATAACACTGAAAGAGACGTTTCTTTGGTTCTTTCTTGTTTTCATTCTTCTTGCCTGAAAGTCTGTTTCACACATAAGAAAGCACATAACAAAGACCATTAATAAAAATGAAAAAGCTTAACTAATATATTGGATCTTTTCCTTTTTAGAGTTATGAAGTTCTTCATAAAGTGTAATACTTGCCAAAGAACACAGTTAAAGGCATGAACATTTTGATATATTTCCATTATAATTAATTAAACTGTCAGAAACATTGTCCAAAGAGCATTCAGTCTGACAAACTTGGAAAATCTGGAAAATGTAATGCAAGTGTGACACTTGTCTGTAATTCATGTACCAGTTTACAGGGGTATAAACCACACTGCAACCTTTATTAGCTTTTTATAAATAAAAATAAAATAGAATAAAACAAAATAAATTAAAATAAAGTTTAAGATAATTTGATTTTTTTGCATATACCTTCAGGTTCAAATCACATTCACCTCCTTCCTTTGCTTTACACTGTACTGCTTAAATGCTTTATATGTTACACCCCAAAACCCAGTGCAAGCTTCCAGAAAATTAACCACAAGTTTTGCCATTGGTTTGATAATGAATTTTTCTGGTTCTGCTGTGGGCTTAACACCCGAAATTAAGTTAAAAAAAAAAAAAAGTAATCCAGTTTCAGATTTTCTTATTTGAGGTTTGCACGTACCATGCGCCTGAAAGATCTGTGGCATCTAATTAAAGACCATCATAATAAACAGCTCAGCACAACAGGCAAATTGGAACACTTTTTTTTTCTTCCTAGGACACTAACACCTTGTATTCAGTCTAATCACTGAGCTCTGCTCAGAGCCTTGATCACTAATTTAGGTGGCTTCAGGAGCAGAATCTCAAACCCTGCTAACATCTTGCCTAACCCATCACACCTGGGCACACTGCAATGATGCATCCAGGCTAACAATATTGAAAACTCAGCTATATTGTGCCATGCAGGTGCAATAGGTCATTCAGAAACAGCTCAGCCCAACATCTCATTGTGTAGGGTAGATACACCCTTTGTGACCAAAGGGCACTACTATCTGATGACCATGCCTTTGCTTTTGGTGGTATCAGCTCAGCCCCATCTGGGCAAGTGTCTGTAGACTGCAATCTCACAACTAGTTCTAACTGGTTGATTGTTGGCAGTCCCAACAGAAAAGTTTAAAAAAAAAAAAAAAAAAAAAGGAGAAAAATATTTAAAGTAATGCTTTTGGAGGAGGTTAAGGCAAGTTGAAGGAATCAAGAGGAAGAGAGAAGTTCCCAGCTATGTGAAGAAGGCTCTTGGGTTCCATTTTGAAACAAAGTTATAAGCACTTTTCTTTGCCAGAACAATCTTAGAAATATATAACAAAAGAAGAGCTAAAAAAAAAGGTAGCAGTATTTCAGCTCAGAAAAGCCCTGAACCTCCTTTCTGTAGTATGAATAAAAGAGCAGGCTGCTCTGCTTCCTTTTCCAGACCTAATCCAAGGGGCAACTTTCTGAGGGACCCCAGGGCCAAGGAATAAGCTTCCACCAGAGATGAACCAGCACAGCCTGTTCCCTTTAGGAAGAGGAAATCTCAAGGTAACACGAGCTGTTCTTAGGTCCCTCTTCTCAAGGGGGACATGAGGGCCAACACTACCACTTCTTCAGCACAACATCTCAGGACAGCTCATGTCCAGCAGTCACCTTGTGTTCCTCATCTGCAACACTCCTGATCTCTCCTTTCTCACACTGCCTAGCTCCAGTTCTTCCTTTTCTCCTCTTTATCCACCCATTCTTTCTTTTCACCATTACACACCCTTCTTCTCTCTCAAGCTTTTCATCCCAGCTCCACTCTGCATTCCAAATGCACACATTCCTTTCTAAAACAGCGAAGCATTTGGATACCTCAACAATTTGACAACATGCACATAACAAATCCAAGAAAACAATACATTTTTTCTTCCCTTGAAACTCATCTTCTTTATCTGCTCTCTTCTGTCATTTCTTTTATGGCACCAAAATGACCATGTGCTAGCTTTATGTTGGGACAGGAATTATTTATTTCTGAGGCACATGACTGCAACGTGCTGAAAAAAACAAGTAATAAAAATGTGAGATGGAAAGAGATTCTTCTACAATAAGTTGTCTTAGCTCTTAGTCCACTTCATGAGACTATAATATAATAACAATACAATGAAGTTGGAAGAATGGTCTGGAATCCTTCAGCGTATGAGTTCGGGGTCCAATTTTACACTGGTAACACCCTTGATACAGCCACATTTGGATTTACAAGCCATATCTGTGAGGACAACTAGATTGACATGATTTAATTTCAGACACTATTTTTTCTTCATAACTGCAAAGAAAAATCAAACACATGTGAATGATGTTCAAAGAAATACATCTGATACCCTCATAAAGCTAATTCTGACTTAGAATATTTATAGCAAAATAGTGCAAGATTTTGTATATGCTGTATAGCCTCATTTGTTAAAAAATATATTAAATAAGTGACAAGCCCAAGTGAAAAATTTTATATGGTACTGGATAAACCACCCAAGTAGTTAAATCAATTCCTTTCTGTTTAATTTTGCCATTTGTTTTTCTATCTCAGCTGCCAATTTTCTAACATATTAGAGAAGAAGTAGGAAAGTCTTTTTGATTGATAACAAGCTCAGATTTTTGTGTCAGATCAGTAGAGATTTTTTTTCAAAGTAAGAATTCTGTATGTTGCTCTTACATTCTTAGACAATTATTCTACAAAAATTATTTAAATGCTCTTTTTTTAGCTGCTTTGACAAGAACACCAAAACAGTTCACATCACCCTTGACCCACAGGGTGTACATCATCTTGTCAACATATAAACAAACACATGATGGGCTGTATTTTAATAGATTCTGTAAATATCAAGATCCAATTCATCAAAAGGTTTGCCAAAGTGACAGCTGTGGGGGTTGTGGTGTATGGTTGCATGTTCATTCAGTGTTGTTGCAATAGGATCATTGTAAGAAAATTCAGAGCTACTGTTGCTCTTTCTTCTGTATTATTATTTCTCTGGAGCTCTGGGTTAAGCTGCAGTCTGTATATGCCACTTCATGTATAAGGGAAATATGCAGACTTCCGGGCAGAAGCCACATGGCTGGCTTTTATAATAATCCCTCTCCTCTCTCCCCATCTTTATCAGACAATTCCTCTGATGTGCTGCACTCTGTCAGAAAAGGAGGCTGAGAGGAATTTATAAGCACAGAAACTCTTACTTGGGAGAATGAGCAGAGCTCAGTTTCGATAAGGTTCACACAGACACAGTAACTTTTCTTGGTTGGCTTCATAGCTTCATGGATTTTAAAGCCAGAAGGGACTGTTCAATCATCTGCTCCAGAATATACTTCATAGGCTATTAGCTTCCATCCAGGAAAAGGCATAGAAAAAAAGGAGAGGACCAGTGTGCCACAAGTACCTGATGCCCCCATAATGGCAGGGAATTGCTAAGGCAAGAAATGCCCAGATGAACGAGCAAGCCAGGATGGCCACATCTGAAGCTGCAGAGATCATAACAAACCTGCAAGGTCAGTGGCAGTCAGCCCAGGGCACAAATATGCTAGTTGTGAAATTAAAGACTAAGACCTCAAACCACTGTCCCTGGCCCAATCCCTGTGGCAATTCTCTGGCCCAACAAAAAAGCAAAGAGAAAGCAGAATCTACCTGGACAGCTGAGGGAAGAAATTCCCAGTAAGTGCCCCACTGAAGATGAGACCCTTATGCAAAGTGCTACAAGGAAGATGCAGGCAGTCTTGCTCTCCTCCTGTATGGCCTAGGAGGTAAAGCAAAGAGTTTGGAGGTTCACAGACTGTGAAGGCAAAGGCTCAGATCATCCAACCCAAAGATGCAGAACTCGACACATCTAATGACCCTTTGAAGAGTCAAAGTAAGGTACCTTCCCCTTTTAGTAAGATATTCTTATGTTTAACTACTGTAAAACATAATTACCTTATTTTCAGATGCATTTTGTTGAACTCCAGCTTCTAGCCGTGGTATTTTGTCCATCCCGTCTGATCCATTGAATAGAAAAGCCCATCTGCCACCTTATTTTTTTCCATATGTAAGTGTCCATACAAAGAAGTCAAATCAACTCTAAGCTCTTCTATAATGAAGACAATATATTAAGCCCCATTAAGAACTCCATTCAAAGGCTTATTTTCCAGAAGCTGATCACCTCCAGAGCCACCTTGTACTCTCTTCTCTTTTCCCACTGTTCTCTGGTTGTGGTCTCTAGACACAAGGTAACTCTTTAAAGATACTTCAGTCACATGATACTATTCATTTTATACAATTTATAGCTATCTTCTGCTGAAGACTTAAATACTGTAATGCTTATGGGCAACTCAAACACAAATTCTTATACTCATGCACAAAGCCAAAGCCTCTCTCCTCATCCCCTGGTGCCTTTCCAACAGAATCCTCCAGGATGGAAAGTTTAAGAGACTGATGTATGAATTTAAAATATTTGTCTTCTTTGAAACTCCTACCATTTTTGTTTTGCTGGAATGGGGAGTAATGTTGGAGTCTTTTTATTCACTGGCAAGTACAACCACCATGAAACACAGAATGAAAAGACCTAAAAAATCCTGCAGTCTGACACTGGGACAAAGCTCATAAGTCCTGATCTTGGAAGCCACTCCATGGTTTCTGTAAGCTCCTCAACACTATCAGCTCCCAACAAAGTTGAAGGGAGTAAATGAAAGCTCAGAATCATGCAGTGACATTGTGGTATAAGCTTACAGCACCCAGGCCTCCATTTGTACCATTTATAGCTGTCATGCACACAAGAAAAGAATATTCTTACCCAATTGATCATAGTTAGGCACAGCAATTGATTTTTTGTTTGTTTGTTTAAATAGTGAAGCTTACTAGGAGTTTTCAAGTCGTTGATATGAAACTATTCAACTTTCAACCATATGATTTGTGAGAAGTTTTAGCAATTGTTAGTACTGACTTGGCTTGTGTGTATGTGCAAAACTGTCCTATTATAAAGCACACAATATAAGACCTTCTCTGGTATTTGCAATTGCACCATTTGCTCATGATTGACTTGCGGCCACTAAGAAGTCCTGTCAGTGTTACTGCTAGAATAAATCACCTGCAGCTAAAGTGGAAGCCTATCTTATCTTTAAGTTTTCAGAAAATCTAGTAAGGTGTTGGTCAAATAGTCATAAAAATTTTCCCCAGCAGGCACAGGACAAAGCTGTGTCAGAAGGCACAGAGATCCAGCTCACTCTAATCATAAAAAACACTGCCTGGGCACAATCCGGTTTCAGCCCATGAGACAATTAACCTTGCTGGGCCCCTGGGCATGGCACTGTGCTAGCAGACACACTCTCACATGGCTTCCAGTCCACAGCAGGCTTCTGTATGGTCAGCTGAGACCACAGACATAGCAAGCTTGTGCCCAGTTGTGCCTGCCTATGGTCCACCCTTGGTGTGATACCATATTTCCTAGCACAATGCTAAGGACACACTAGAAGATCTCTAAGAAAAGCTTTGCATGCTCAAGAATATTCACAAAGCGACCTTTTGTAGTACTTGCCAGTTTTTGAAGCCTTAAACTAGATAAAATATTTAAATTAATCAACAAAAAAGTGGGAAAAATCCAGAACAGAAAACCACATGAACATGAGGGAGAAAATGATTAATTCTGAATGCTGTCATTGCTTAATGTTTTGCCTGTGACTTTCTGTGGGATATCCACAATGCATCATCAGACACCACCAGCTCAAAAACTGAATAATAGATAGATCAGCACTGCAATGCTCATGAGACAAGTCTAGCCTTGTTTGTGAGACAGTGGTAAAATTACCTGTAATCTTTGAGAACAAACAGAAAGAATGGCAGTAATCTCCTACAAGAGTCATACTCTGAGAGAGCCCTGGCTCTTTCTCCAAACTCACTGGCACTAGATTGCCTTGCTGTCCTCTTCTCCGTCTTCTTCAAAAACATTGTTTTAGCAGCCTGCCTCTGTCTGTTACCCCAATTTACCCTATGATCTGAAGGTCCACTTTTTCAGCCCCTATATATACATGAATTTGCTGAGGAAAAGTGGAAGATACCTAGTCCTCTGATTTTTATGCTGAGACCTTCGAAGAGTATGAAGGAGGGAGAAATTCAGTCAGACTTTCAGTCTGTGGCAATCTGATCCTTGTATGCTGCTCTACAAAGTCTTTCTTACATACGAATTTCTCATTATTACTTCTTTTAGAGATTTACCAGATAAGTTAATATCAAGTTGCAATGACTGACTGTGGCATTATTTAAATAAAGCAATGGAATTAACTATCAAAATATTAATGTACATCCAGTCCAGCTTTGCCTGTGAAAGAGAAAACCTTTTTCCCACAGTTAATGTGGGATTACAGCTAGAACTAGAAACGGATGCTCTCAACAGCAAACTTACTGGTAATTCTCCAAATAAGTTATACCATCTTCCACTCAAAAAGGAAATGCCAGGACATTTGCCCTCTTTGTAGATAGCACTGAGGCAAATGCACATCTTTTCAGAAATCACAAAAAGCATTTTTGATGTAAGACTTTTACAGTAATAAATAATAAAATAAATAATAATTTAATAAAAAAGTAAAAATAACAAAAAAGTAAAGAATAATAAAACAAAAGTAAGAAAAGGTAAAAAATAGTAAAACAAACACCATGGTGGTTCATACCTTCACTAGGTTGGCTCTAATCATAAATTATTGCCAAGACATGGAATTGTCTTGCCTTAACTATCACTGTAGCTGGCTGTTTTCTCCGTGGATGCAGCAGCAAGTTTAAATTCTTGATATATTTCATCCCTTAAAACAGATGATCTCAAAGTCAAATGTGACAGAGAAAGGAGTGTTTTTCCTGAACTACCCTCCAACCAGTGGCTGGGTGAGGTATGGGAGCAGTGTGCTGCTCAGCCTCAGAGAGGGGAGAAGACCTTGTGCAAACTTCTTCAGTGGCTATCATTGTTATTTCAAATTGTGATTGATAGCATCCTGAGAGGCATTGCTAGCTATTTCTGATCATAAATACAGCCACTGTGACATGCACGCCATAGAGTGGGAATGAATAGCGTAAAGTATAGTACATGGACTTGTGAGATTTCAGAAGAGATAAGTAACGATGTGGAAGAAATATAAACTCATAATGAAGGATTAAGCACCTTAAGACCCTACAAAGTCCTTAAAGTGATCCAACATGACAGTTGCTATATCTTTAAAAAAGAAGCCATCTGATTTGGCTTGGCAGCAAACAATGAAATTGTACACAAATTAGCCTTTCAAAAGTAAAGGAAAAATCTATTTCAAAGAATGAAGTAAAACTTCTGCAACACTGTTGCCTCTGGGACATGTCACTTCTGGGTAATTAGGGTATAAAAATTAACATTTTATTAAATAAACAAAAACCCACAAAGGTTAAGAAAAGTGACAGACGAATGTAGTCTTTGGAGGAAAGGGAGGCTGCAGACCTCAGCCTGACCCTCAGCCATCTTTTGTTGGGAATGGCAGACTCCAAGGTCAAATAGCTACTCAGCCAGAGTTACTGTCTGAGCCCACCCAGGCTCAGATATATAGCCTACTCTAATGTATGTTCCACCATATGGTCGGCTAGAGACACCCCTGAGTCCAGGCCACGTGGTTTCTGCTGGAGAGCTCTCACTGTTGGAAATTCACCAAATCCCTAGACTGGGGACTCAATAGGTACCATTCTGGACAAACAAGCAAGCAAGTTAATATTTCTAAAAAACTACTTCTTATTCCAAGTAACTTGAACATGATCCTGGTTTGATCAGAAAAGAAAAGATAATTAAATTCAGATGAGACAACACTGATGCAAAGATTTGAACATCAATATGGCACCCATTTTTTTTCCTAAACATCTTCATGATTAGTGTGTAGTCTAAGGAAATGCCAATGTTTGTCTTCACTTTGGTTATCTTTGTGATAAAATTGCATCAGAAATTGAGCTTCCTAAACTACTTACCTGATTTTTAAATGTGCTGAAAGATTTACAACAAATTAAACTCTCCTATGTTGGTCCATGAACAACAGAAGAGGTTCAGCTGGGTGAAAAGTTTTGGTCCCAACACAGAAACAAGATCTCAGATTTCTCAGGAAGTGCCTCTCAGCAGCAAAATGCCAGAGCCAGAGTATGGTACTTAGCAATTTGCAGGTTTGGGATCATGGAAAAGAGAACACTGTTGAAAACACAGCTGAGGTCTTAGCTTGGTACACTTTGCCAACTGTCTCAAAGGGTTACAGCAGCTTCAAGTGAAATTTGTGAGTCTGTATAACTTTTTGTGCATTTATGTTAGATCTGGTCAAAAACTAATCTGCAACCTCCACTTTTCTGCATGAAAAAACCATTTTGTTAAAAATCAAACTTTTTTTCAGGAACCTATCATTTTGCATAAGTATTCTGATGATATTTTTGCATTAGTTAAAAAGAAACATATTTATTTTGATGCAATGTTAGTGTTTCTTCCTGAACTTTCTAAATGCATGCCATCTAGAGGCACCTAACCAACCTGTACACCAATTTTCCTGCTCTGAAACGGAGAATGGCCCTACGTCATGGATGAGAATCAAATTTTTTTTTTTTAAATTGGGGTTTTTTTCCATCAAATATCAAATACTTCTCAGAATGTTTGCTCTGAAAGACAACTCATTTTTTTAGACGTGAACAAATGTCACTTTGCTACCGCAGCGGTCACTGAAATCTTACTGGTCACAATAAAATTAATTAACACAAACCCAAGGAAATACCTATAGCTCAGCAAAACTTCACATCTCCAATTGGAAATGAAGATGTGCTTTATTAGCAACTGATCTTACAAATAAAAAAAATATACCCAAGTCCTTCTCATTTTTCTCTAAGTAATTGTGCATCTCTTTCATCTCCTTCTTTTACTGGAGCAGTGGAAATGGGGACAGAATTCAAGCCAACTTAAATAAAAATAGAAATAGAAATAGAAATAGAAAAGAATATAGAAAATTGAACGCTTTTTAAAAATTATTTTTACTTCAATGGTAAGCTCTTTTTGTAAAAAGGTGGTCTAAATATAGTATCAGTTACCAATCTGTACTGTTATAAAAGTTCTTTTGACACATTGATAAAAACTAATACCCCGCTTTCCACAGTGAATGCTGATGTGGCATCAGGCAAAAAGTACATATAAACCATTTTAAAAAAAATACTGACCTTTACACAACTGGAAGATTAGCCTAGGTAAAAATCGTGAACCCTAGATTTGCTTACTTTATTTGGTTTATACATGACACTTCACTTAATGTGGTTGGGTTTTTTTTTTCCAGTTTAGGACTGTAACAAATGCTGACCATTACTCTATTTCCAAATTCTCTGCTCTGTTACAGGTAAACAACATGAAGAACAGAGTCTTCATATGGCCTCTATTTCAGTAGGAGGTTCTCATACTCATGATAAAACCACTTTTCTCTACTTTGTAGTTCCACAAATGAAATCAAAACATCTTTAGAAATGCCCTGGGGTCACTAAATTTGCTTGCTTATACACCAGTAGGTCTCTACACAGAAAGTACCAGGTTGAATTACTGTTAAAATATGGAATTATTTATGTACATCTTGCTACATCCATGCAACAAATATGCAACGTAGTACAAACAATAAATTTATGAGTTACAGATACAAAAAAAAAAGTTTTTCTTTGATGTTAATATTTATCTAACTAAATGCAATGCACTACTACACAGTCACTGGCAATGCAATCCTCCCTTTCTTCACAGTAAAATATTATCCTTAGGTCAAATGAATGCATTTTTACAAGAGTACCTTTATGTAACTGCGTGTTACTGTTGTTGTATAGACAGTGGCAGACTATATACAGGTGGCTCTGTGGTTCTGAAAGAACGGTTGGCCTATCTTGGAAAAAAATGATTTAAGAATTGTGATTAAAGTGATACTGTGTTATTCAGTCATGCCTGAAGACCTCATTAAATCCAAGTTTCTAGTGACATCAATGGCTATCTTGTCTGAGCAAGGACTGATTAACAACTGCAGGATATTAGTCCTGGAAGCTCATGATCTGCATGAGGCCTGACACAAATTAGCTTGTTGCCAGCTATGACTGGACCTCATCTACAGTTTGCAAAAAGAATCTCCTGTAATCACCTGCATTTTAGGGTTTAGTATTTATAGCTTTTTACCATGCATATTGCTTATTTTCACGCAAGTAGAAAGCACTGTGGTTTTGTGGTTGGTGGCTATCATTTTCGGCTTTATTGTATTTGTTTTAATATAGGAAAACTTCTAGAGTGTATTTGCTTTGTGACATAATGTCTTTATTATGTCTTGCAGAAATAATTGACCCAAATCAAGTTACTATACACTATATCTATAGGTTAATTAGAACTTTAAGATGCAACAAATAAAACACATTATTGACTTTTAAATCTTCAATCAAATAAATATTTACAGCTGCAATTTGCCAAAATTATTTACCTTTCAATAGCGGATCACAAAGAGAATATGCACCACAAACTCAAGTGAATGTCTTGGCCGTCAGCAAACAAATTACAAACAGAAGAAAAAATAAGCGTTGTGGCTATCATTACAGTCTATAAATAGCTGATGTGGTTCTCCTTTAAAGATGTGTGATCTTCTACATTAGCAGACTTTTTCAATGCATAATTGACCTTGAGATGGAGAATAACCTCGTAGTAGAGTGGCTTTTCTTTTAGGGAACAAAGAGTATAGATATTAGAGGATGTGCCTGTTGTCAATGATCATTGCTGAAATCTGCTTATACCACACTGGTACAATCAATTTTGTAAATGATTGCAATAATCAAGGAAATTGCCTAATTTATAAATCCTGGCATACAGCATTTTAATGGATTCCTACATTTTAATGCTGATGCTTTCAAAGCCAAATGAATTGTTGTCCAAGCTGTCACTACACAAAATGATAAAAACGTTCAGTCTTGTGGGTAACTACATCTCATGGATATTCAGACCATCAGGTACATAATCACTCATTAGTGAATTCTGTGATAGTTTCCAGTTACAAGCCGACAGCAAAAAGCCACAGTTTCCTTATGAAAAAGCCTTCTCTGGAACCGAGGACTAAGAATAGTCAAGTATTACTGAACCAACACATTAAAAACTTTCCTAGCCTTCTTTATCCAGGTAAGATAGCACACTGTTTTACCTTTCTTCTTTTTCTTCTGTACATAAAAAAGCATAACCTTGTTTCTAGAACTAAGAGGCAGGTCCAACAACTTTGTGACCATGAATCACATCAGTGCAGGCACCATTCGTATGGAAGGAGAACCATTCGTATGGAAGCCCTGCATTCGTATGCAGGGCTTGGTGCCATGGCTGTTGCTGGTGGGTAATTCTACTTAATCCACTCTCCAACTTGCTCTCCACACTTAAGCCGGTTCCGCAGACGTAGTTATACATGGATTGCTATTCTCAGTTAAACCTTAGGCAATTGATTTCAGCCAATAGTGGGCTGCCAGTACTTTACTTACTGCTCAATCTCACTAACCTGACATTTATGGTGTACTGATTGGCCTCTGTCAGTGGTGGTGGTTGTAAATTCACTTTGAAAAGCTTTGTGTTAACAGCCTTCAACCAGGCTCTGAGACGAGTACGAGCAGGCAAGCTGACAATTGCTCGACCTCCTGCCCTTATTACAGTGAGTAAATCAGGCTTTGAGCCATTAGGCTGGAGCCCGAGGCCTACACAAAAAGGATTGACATGACTAAAGGTCAACCTCTGTCACACATGTGTAACAATTTGGATAATGGAATTCTGTAACTTATCTGAAAAAGGTGCCATATGTGTGTAAGGAAAGTATACCCTGGGCTGAATTTTCCAGCTTTTATGTTAAGCGGTTACTTAAAAGTCTGCATTTTAAAGTCCATGCATGTTTGATGCCGTGAAACCTGGGGGATGAAAACACATAAAGCAGTGACTGAGACAGTTCTGCGAAATACTGAACATCACCGCCACCCTGAAAAATCTATGCTGCAGTTTCGGCTTATCAAATCTATAACCAATATATTATTGGCATCAGGTACACAACACATTTTGGATAGCCGCGTATCGCATTAAAATACTGCCTTTGTTCACCCACTTTGAATCAAAAGTCAATAGAAATAATTCACTGTTAATGGTATCATAAATTAAGAGTAATTTCAACCTTTACCAACTAGATTTCATCCAACAATGGAAATTGCTTTTACTAACTAATAAAAAAAAAAGGGCAAGTGTTTCTGTAATATTGGTGATTGGATCACTTTCGAGCAACACAGAAAGGTAGTGGTCAAATAAGGACAGGAATGAGCTTTTATATTTATTTGTGTTCCATTTCAGTATTTTTGCGTATTACATAATAAAATCTCCAAGGTGAGATTATGTACCATGGAAAAACAGACAGTCCCTGCATGATCTGACAATTTAGAAAATATTTTTTTTCCTGGGAATAGTGTGTGTCCTGACGTGTGCATATTCTGTGCAGTCCACGGAATTACTGTTTTCAGTAACACTGTTGAGATTCTGGGGCTGTATCCAACTGCCCACCAAAGTTTATTCCAAATTTCACTGTGTTAAATAGGAAGAGAATCTGTCCCCGTGCCAAATTAAGATTTATTTTGTTGCATGTGTGCTTAGGCTTATTGATCGGCTCAGGCATACAATAGATATCTTGCATACATGGAATAAACATACTGAAGACACTGAGATACATGAAGATAAGGCATGAAAAAGTCTTATTAAAATCACAGGGTTTCTAAAAGAAACATCAAGGTTTAGTTTAGCTTTCCTAAGAATAAGAATTAATCAAACACAAAGTAGCTTTTATGTTTGGGATCAAACTAACTTTATATTGACACTATGTAAGGAATCTATAACTTACAAAAGTTATCTGGAAAAATGTGATACTAAGTGACCCAGAAGTACTAATGTTAGCAAGCTGCTTTACAGCGGCTTAGCGCAATTTTCTTCTAAGGTACATAAATTAAAGAAGCTGTGGCACTGAATGTGCTCTTACTGAACTTTCATCTTAGCAAGCTACTGAACACAACATTAGGGGTATTTCCAGTAGGCAGTATGTGAACTTAATATCCATGTAAAAGTAAAAATTACTGTGCTTTTTTAATAGAAAATAAACACAAGGGTGGTGCACCGCACAAAATCCTCAGAAAAGGCAAAACAAAACAACAGAATGGCACCAGCTCTTATGCTGCATAATTTAAGATATAATAGTAATATAACTAAGGGTTTTTTTCAAGACAAAATTATTTGAATTTCATTAATATGACATATTTGAAACAGGGCTGACAAGCACTCTAGAATACTAGATGATGGATTGCTGAGAAACATAATTTTCACTTTACTAGAACTACGGCATGCACATAATTCTATCCCCCAGTGCTTTGCTGTAACAGAGAATTTAGTCCAAAACTACAGCCTTGAGAATCTGAATACAAATCTATCACCATAACTGGAATGAGTGCTTCATTTGAAAGGTAAGGATTCTCTCTGCATATTAATTTGTACAGAAATGCACAGTACTGCTGTATGGACTCTGGCCAGTATGCGTCCCAGCAAAATGCCTGTTCTTGGTCCAGATGAAGTCAAAGGCAATGTTTTCTTTGACTTCAGTTGAGGGACAAAAAGGCCAATAAGTACCCAAATGGTACTTTATTAAAATGACATGCACACTTTCTAGGAGTGCCAGTTAATCCTGCCTATTTAAGGGGAAAATCAGTAACACAGGCTTAGCATTTTGTAATTACTAATGAACACCCTGCTATACGTATATATTGCTCATCCCTGTAAAAAACCTAACATATGAAAAAGCATTTCTTCCAGAAAAGCAAAACTTAAATTAAGTCAAGCTAAAATAAAGTGAAATAATATATTCGACATTCTTGGGCTATTCCAAGAAAAAAAAACTATTTGACCTCTGACAAAAAAAAAAATCAAGAAAGACAGCAAACTCGTTATCAGGCGAATGAAGAAAAGGAAACTGTAAGATTCTATCCTTTGATATGTCTGTCAGTAGAAGTTTTTTCATCTAAACTGCATTTGCAGGGGAAAAGACCATTCACGAATTAGCTGTTTCCAGATTTCACAGTTGAAAGTTTGGAGCCTGAAAAACTTTGACTACTAAAATGTATAGCCGTTTTAAACTTCTGTATTTTAGTCTAATAGAATTTAAGTGTATATCGTATACATTCCCTAAGTCTACTCTTATTAAATTTTGATGTTAAACAGAAAGGGGAAACCATGTGCAACTAGATTAATTTATCTCCAGGGAGTAAGGACACATTAATAATTGAGATAATGTTTTCATATATGTTGGAATCAAGTGTGTGCCTTTTCACTTCTTTATTAGAAAACACATTAGGGGAAAATTATCTCATTCTCATCAGTACGACCTAATTGCTGAGAAAGTCTCTGTTTTCTTTGCAATAACAAAAGGATTGTTCTCATTACTTCAAAATGAAAAAAAAAAAGAAAAAAAAAGATCAGAAATATTATCAAGCAGTGCTGGAATAAATGCCTGTATTACCAAAGAGAGTGTTGACTTAATACACCCAGTTCTGTTTTTGTTTTAAACAAATCAGAGTTTATTGTATTTTTATAAAATACAAGCAAACTCTGGATTGGATAGGAGTGGGCCAAAGGAGAAAAAAAAGAACTACAACTAAAAATGACTAAAATTTTTGGCTTTCTGAAGGGCTGATCCTTCTGTAAGTTATAAAAAATTATCTTGGCTGATTGTGAGAGAACTCTATAATTTCCCATGAACACCCATAGGTGTCAAGGCCTGTTGTGAGGTAATGGAATGGTATGTAATTTGCTCTGAATCGTTGTATATTATGCTGTATGGATTACATACAAAGCAAACATTGAGTGCATGGTGGGAACACTTGTGCAGACAGACTGAAGCATATTTCCATAGCGTTGAACTATACATCAAATGCAGTGCTTCTGATGTTTCCCACAACAAAGAGAATTAAAAAAGCCGCCACATCAGTAACTATGGTTAAAAGTCTTTGCAATAGTCCTTCTATTTTTCTGGTGTATACTGAAAACAAAGAACTGTAAACGAAAACAAATATCTATCAACTTTACTTCGCAGTGCTGAGAGAAAAAATATTAGAACGCTATTTACAGTACTAAGAAAGAGAAGTTCTCTCTATAAGGTCCATCAACACCTAATGCTGAATGATGGATCTGTGGACATACTTGCATTTGGAGCTATCTTGAAAAGATCGGTGGAAAAGAACTGACTAGAGCCACAACTTCACGAAGGGACAATGACGAGACATTCCTTTAACATTTACAGTGATTTAATCCACACTCCTATACCATATAGACTAAAAGAATACAGACTATTCAGATACATACTTTCAATTGCTTTTATTTATTTTCATAGATCAGCTTTGTAAAATCACACACACTTTCTGATTACTTTCTTTTGCTATACTTTTTCTTTATTAAACATTAGTTCTCTGATAGATAAAACATACCAAATTGAAAGTCAAAACAAATAAGAAACGGCCAAAACTTTTAGCTAGAGCTTAAAGTATGTGATTCTTTGCTAACAATTTTTGCCATTAACAGAAATAATCCGAGACTGTGAGCTGCCCACAATACCTCCCCAAAAAAACTAAATCTAATTATTATTTTTAAGATAATTCACTTAAAATACACACACTCATTTTGCTAGCCAACAGGAAATCTGTGTTGTGTGTTAAGAACAGAAGAGCAAACCCACACAAAAACTCAGCTGACACCCATTGATGGCCGGAATCTGGCACATACATCAGTACTATTTCTTATTTTTACTTAATATCTTTTTCTTCTTTGCTTTTGGCTTTCCCCCCAACAACCTCCTCCTTTCATTGCTTTAAAACAATTTTTAAGTTCATCTGAAATCAGACTAAAAAAATCTTCCCTATTTAAAAAAGATATCAATATTTGCAACTTAACTTGCATAAAACTGATTCATAATTAAAAAAAAAAATAATTGATAATGTAAATATTTAAGGATAATGTAAAATGCTCTACTCCATTTATTTTAGCTAAATTTCAATGTTTTATGTAACTTGATGATCTGGCAAGCTTATTTTGTTATTTTATTATTTTATATTCTATTAATCAGTGTAGTCTAAACCACAAAACCCCTCTTAATATTGAAAATAAAGCCTCCAACATCATTATAGAATGTTCCATTTAAAAAAATTTGATTAATAACATATCCCAAAATGCTCTCATTATAATCACTGGGCTTTGGTAGGAACAGATTTAAGTCCGATTTATTAATATCTGCTATACAAGAGAAATTCCATCCCCACTGAAGGCAGTAACAAAACTCCCAATGATTGCAAGTCATCCAGTTTTACTGAGTACGTTTTGGTGTGTTCTGAGACTGATCTTTTACTCTTTAATGTGAAAAGCTCCCTCTTGCCACAATGACTCTTTTGAGACAAAGACCCTGATGTGTTATTTACTATTTATTTGTGTATAGGAAATGCATAGGAGCTCCTACTTATAGAAAGAAGTCACACATATTAGATAGTATGCAAAAATAAAACATAATTAAAAGAAGTAATCAGCAGTCCCAAAGACCTGACAACCTAAATATTCACAGGTTTTCTGTGAACAAGTGCTATACACAACATGGCTGGCTCCACAACACCAAGTATCTTTTAAAAATCCATTCACTTTTACTGTATACCCACTGAAGACAGCAAAAACACTCTTTGCATGTTCATGGACTCCCTGTCGGGCTTCTAACCAGCAAGCACGTCCCCTTATATTCTAAAGAGTCGGATTTGGTCTAGATGGGTAAATATCACCTGCAGATCTATGGGCACGTTTCTACTGACTCTCCGTAGCAGTTAGTCTTGAGGTGAGCAGAAGCTGCAGCTACAGAGGACTAAGCAGAACTAAGAAATTACACCTTCCAGCACAAAGCAAAGAAGAAATGAATGGCAAAAGACTAGGCAGACCGTAGGCTGTTCCTGTAACTAAGAAGTACTGACACACACAGGGATTATACGTGTTCCCTATGAATTATTAGATCTGTGTGTAAAATGAGCATATGCTGTCGTTTCTTTCTAAATTAACTTACCACAAGCTCCTGTTGTTAGCATCTGTGTACACTATACCTAAGCACAAAACTCCAGTGCTTCACTGGAGAAAACGTACACAGTCATGAACAGTAACAGCCATGGATGTTCCTGTACGGCCAAAGGAATACAATAGCAGGTTTATAGTCTGTTCTGCTAAACCACAGTCAGTGTTCAAAGCAAAATAAACCGAACTATCACAGTCGGAATGCTTTCATATCAATTATCACTGTTACCCTCTCTAAGATGGTGACAAATACAAAAAAAGAACATCTTCAGAGAGCTGAAAGCGGCTTTCACACAAAAGCGCTGAGAGTATCATTAGGGGAATGCATGGTTGGTGCAGGACCAGAGTTGGACTACATTGTGAACAAGCACCACTACCTTCACTGTGCAAATAGCTGGGCTGCTTCGTGAGAGGTTCCTGCCCTTGTTTCAGCAGCTTTCTTGGACTGTCTGTAGGCCACAGCAATGCTGCAATACGCCTTCTCAACCCACATATGCTACTCAGACTAAGGTGATACAGCTGGTACTGTGACCTGAGAGCTCCATCAGCTCTTGTTACTCAGGTCAAAATGTAAAGAGCACCGTGTGTTGTAACCATCAGGCTTCTCTGGTCACGTCTCTCTATTCTGTGTGACAGCACCTGCAACAATCTGCTGTGACTGTGCAAACCAATTGGAGCTCTGAGGTGTCTACTGGTTTTCTGGCTGCCCCTAGTGCAGCAAGGCTTTTGCTTGCACTGGCTACATTTTCAAATCTGCTGGGTGGGCTTACTTAAATTGTGTTGGTTTTTTTTCACAGCTAGTGAACAGTGCTAGTACTACATACAATTACATTCAATGTCTACTTCAAAATTTGACAAGGAAGGAAAGATGATGACTTACTTCCCAGAGATGCTGAGTGTTCCTGATGGCTCCTGCTTGCACCTTCTCTGGCAAGAGCAGGACTCCCTGGAAGGGCCCAATCCAGGTGCCCTGCTGGATCCGCTGTGCCGCACAAATGCCGTAGGCCAGGCCAGGCACTGTGCTGGTGCACAGACACACTTCCCGGGGCAGGTCCCGGAGCCACTCTGGGATCTCCGGTGGCGGGGCTGCTGCGGCAGCACTGCTGGTGCCCACCAGGCGCCGCAGGGAGTGGAGGGGGCCGTGCATGGGGCACTCGCCGTTGCGGTTATCAGCACACATGTCACATCCTGTGGGGGAAAGAGAGAAAAACACTATCAATATGGTGCTGCTGGCCACCACCATGACCACTGCCACAGGTAAGATCCTGCAGATCCCTCTACTTTTCCTATCACTTCATGGCAGCTCGGCACTCATACACACCATGCCCTTTGGCATGTTGCTTAGGATGGTTTTTCTAATCTCACCAAAGCCCTTAATAAGAAATCCCAAAGGCTGAGCAGAAACCCTGCAGACATTTTGCAAGCCTGGTGTGTTCACAGACCTGCCAAGACTCATTTATTTTAACATAGTTTTTTAAGGTTCATTTTTTGACTAATATAAATAGCACATTTAAACCATCCCAGTGTGTTTCCATGAGACATTTTAAAACACAGTCATAATGCCTTACAAGTCCCCCTCATTTGCCTTACCACAGCTCAGCCCAAGGGTTTAATTGGAACAGGATTTAATTTCATCCTTATTTTAAATGAACATTCATTCTACTTTTTACATTAACATGTGTGTGCATGCCTGTCTGTTTAGAAAATAAAATAAATAAAACAGAACTTCATGAATCACAAATGGGAGCACGCATGGACATTTACTCTCTTATAGCCGAATCTAATCTTTGAATTTGATTTATGTAGCAAATATTACTGATTCCTAGCACATTTTTGAAAAATTTTATTGAATGGGAATGCATGTTCTTTGCCTGTTACACGTAGCTGAGGCTAAGAACAAAAACAGCATGTCTGGTTTTGTGAGCAGCTCCCATGAAAAAGACCAGTTTGTAAAAATGTTAATTTCCCCAACTGTTCTTAATAATGGATGGTGTTTCTCTATTTTGGGAAGATCCTACTGTGATTTTTCTTTTTGGAGCAAAGAAAATTTTGGTTAAATGTTTCCACTGCACACCATTGCACATGCCATGAAAGTACAACTTCCAGGAAAATGTTTCATGCTCAGGAAATCCATTTCTCTGGAGATATGCGGAGTTAACAACAATAAATCAGTTGAAATAGGTTACTGTCTTCTGCACATTTCACTTTTGTTGCACAGTAAAGGTTTTCATATAAACTTATTCCAGAAATACAAAGGAAAAACAATAACTATGCCATAGTACTCATGTAGCAAGTCCTAGATCCTTCCCCTAATAATTTTATATAACCTACACCCATTCTAATAAAAATAAAGGACAGTATTCACTATAGAAGCTGGAGCTTCTTGGTCAAAGCTACAGACTTAGACTTGCTAGATTGCCTGTAACCACCGTTTCAATTCTCAGGGGGACTGACTCAGCTGTTCTTCTTTCCGAGGTGGATATACTATGTATTATGTAGGCCTCTTCCCTACAGAGCCTTCAGAGGAAAACCTTTCTCTCTATTCAGTAAAAGCTGCTAAAGGAAAATAAAAGCTGCATTTTCAAAATATGGCCTCTATTTGCATTCTCCAATTCTAGACACACTTTCTAAGCACTATTTCCTGTCATCCTCTTTTAAATTGTACCATACAAAAATTATGTATTCAGCAATATGAAAATATTTCCAAGTTACACATGGAAGCTAAATTCCCTTGAAATCGTTACACCTTTGAGTCTTGCAGGAAATGCATGTGTCTCTACTTGGTGCTCATCTGTTCAAGTTCTCTACTGGTAACATCGATCACAGATCTTGGCAGAAAGCAAGCAAGCAAGCAAGCCCTGAGTTGTGCATTACTCTGATGGGTGCCCCTGCAGAAGAAGGCTTGCATATGAAACTCGCCATCCCTAACCTGTCAGGCAGTGTAAGGGCAGGGAGGCAGGAGGGAAGAAGAGCCCTTGCTGGCACTGCAGCACATCGGGGCAGCCACAGGACAAAAAGCGCTCTAGTGGGCCCGTGCTTATGTTGGCGAAAAAATGCCTTTTGGCTGGAGGGTGAAAGCCTTTCCTTGACAATATAATCCCTGTCGCAAAACGACTCTTTTGTTGGGTTAAGCCGCAACTGCAGAGGGCTTTTGCTCGCACGTCAATTAGAGGTGGCTGGAGGATGAGATTTGCAGGACCCCAGGGGAAAGGTTTCTGGCTAGTCCTGAGAGAAGATTATTATGCAGCAGATATTCCTACAGCCATTCCCAGGCATGATGAATAAAAGGCAGCAAGTACATGCCGGGGGAGTTTCTGTTGTTGTTTCCACAGCTAGTTTGGAAAGTGAGGTATCACCACAACATTTTTTCTTTCCTCTTCAAAACCAGTCATCAAGAAACCCTGTGTTTTTGGCATATCCACAGATCTCAGGGGCTGCACTGGAGTTTGGCATTGGAGATCATTCAGGAAAGGATCTCAAATAGGAAAAAAAACAACCAATCAACCCCAAACAGGCTGGCATGTGAGTACACTTTAAACAAATCCGGCATCTTACCATGCAAGTTAGAAAGAAAATATCTGACAGGAAAACTGAGGCCTTAAAGAGAGGATGTCTAACCATGATGTCAATTAGCACCCAGGGCTGGCCCTTGAATCCGACCTGTTTGCACTGTTTGACAATCTTCTAGATGCGTAACTCTCCTCCCAACTACCTGATTATTAATGGCTTTCCTGGAGACACCGTGTCTCTGTAGCAACTTACATTAAACATACTAAGCCATCTTCATGACTCCACTCAGGCAATTTCAGTGTCAATTTCCTGCATCCTGCTGCCACATAGGTATAACTTTTCATGCACACAACCTTTAGTGCCTGCCTAGAACAAGGATTTCTTCAATTTGTCCTGACAATATGTGTGCATGAGTGTGGATAAAACATTTTATTTCTACCTTTTCAAGGAAAAGAAATTAAGAAATTGACAAGGAGTATAAACAAACCCTGTGTTACTGTCACTTACCCTTACAGAAAGTTACACATAGTGATATTTATTTTCCACTATCCAAAAACACTGGTAATGCCTTAACGCTTGGCAGTGGCAGTATCTGATGTCCTGCTGTGTTCCTTTTCCTTTGCCAGGGCAAAGCTGAAAATTTGGAAAATAGGACATCTTCTGAAACTGTTTTGGCTTATGGCTTGTTGATGAGAGGGAAGGAGCCTGTCTTTAATACTAAGCAGTACTGAAATTCTTCTTAGTTGCATGCTTTATACATCTCTCTCTAGTTTTTATGCAATTGCACAAGTAAAACTTTAAAAATTCCTCATAAATGTTAGAAGGAGTGGAAGCCCTACTAGACATATTTTACCATGCCTTGAGTAAAATGTTACTGTGCATCTTTTCCTCTTCTGTGACTAACTTTTGTGTAATGATACATGGAAGGCTTTGACCCAAGCACACTTTCAATAACATTATATCACCCATTTAAAGACAGTCACAGTAAGTAGTGGATTCCTCTGCCTCAGAGGACAAGGGAAGGAAGTCCTTAATACCAGACAGGGGAAAAAAGGGAGAAGTTCAAGACTTGCGCACTACCCTGCGTCACAGAAAGGATCAACAGCATCATCTTCATGGATGCTGCAAAGTAGGATGTGATACAGTGCACCAACTTGCTTAATAGTACATGGAAAAGAAGGGGTTTTTTTGAGAGGGAGAGTGCTGTGGTTCACTGACATCACAAGTGTCTCCAAACTGGATGGCAAGCATTAAGACTCACACGGGTGTGGGAAGTTCACGTAAAAGGAACATGGTGGGAAAAGTGCGAGCTTTCCAGAGGACTGCCACACAGAGCAACACGCAGAGACGTACTGCGCCCTTCCTCCTATCCTGGCCTCAGGGAGCAGCTGTGAGTGCAGGCCTCCTCCAAGGACCGCTGAAATTAATATTTCCACTGGCTGTAATAGCATCAGTCAAGCCCTAAATCAGGACAAGAGTAAGCAAGAAATGTGAGAAAATTGAGGGATTTGCTGCAAATGGAAAAACCAAGGAGGACTGCAGTCAGAGCAGAGTGTCTCCTGATAAAATCGTGAGACGTTAGAAGGTAAGGTCAGTGGGAATGCTCCATTGCTGGCCCAGATGCAGCCAGACTCTTTGGAAGGAGATCAGTTTTTCACTTCATGCGTTCATGCTCTATAGATGGGAGGATTAAGGCAAGGAAGAAGCAAGAAAAGAAATTAAATTATTTCCTAGTGGAGCTGTTCGGTATGGCTCTTTTGGGAGGAGTGCAATATGTTATCGTTTATTTGCCTCCATAAAAATGAACACAGTGTAATACCAGCACTATAACTCCATGTGAGTACACTTAAAAGTACTAAACCTAAGCAAAAGGGAAAGGACACATCATTGCCCCCAAAATATAATTCTAAACACTCTCCAACCTAAACAACACTACTACTGCATATTTTAAAGGAAATATGAGAGGAGAAAGCTTTTGTCGGTGAAAGGTAGAGTCCAACAAAGTGTTTTAACCAGCAAACCAGCTGTAACAATAAACGAAAGAAATACATTTCTGTCTCAGCAATAATATGCTTCAAAGGTGCAGTTACGCTGGATACCTGCAGTTTGCCGGTATTAAAGAAGGGTGGCCTCTGACCCTCTGCTTCATAATTCACTGCAAGCATGCAGGTATCCGGTGTAAGTGGCCATCATTTCACACGGTATTACTCACTTGCACGTATAAATCACTGCGGCTGGCCCTGCGTCCCTGGCTGGGCCCGGGTACCCAGCTAAGAGGGAGGGTGGGCTGGGTGAGACAGTACCCTTTCGCTTCCTGAGGGCTGGCGCCTTCCTAGGGATGACGGGTTCCTCGTGCCTCAGTTTCCTCATGGACGCGCTGACGCGAACCGCTTTTTGCGAAATTAATCGCAGTTTCTCGCAGACTGCCTGACTTGAGGCAGGGTTTGGCGGGGACGAAACACAGATGCACTTTTCCCCTCGGGTTCCTTTTAGTTATTTGTTTATCCGTTCTAAATACTCGCTGCGGAGAGCAGGGCCGAGCCCAGGCTCCTGCCCGGGGGCCGGGTCGCGGCGCGGGGGTGCGGCGCGGCCGCCGGAGGGCGGCGAGACAGGGCCGGCACCGGGTCCCGGCCGCCGCCGCCCGGCTCTGCCCGACCCTCCCGGGGCCCGACCCCCCCCTCCCGGGCTTCCACCCCTCGCCTCGCCTCGCCTCCCCGCTCTCCCCCGGCCGGGCCGGCCGGGCCGGCGAGGCGGAGGGGAGCGGAGCGGAGGGGAGGGGACCGGAGGGGAGGGGAGCGGAGGGGAGCGGAGCGGAGCCCCCGCCGCGCCCGCCGGCCTCCCGGGCGGTGCTCCCGCACCGGCGCAAGGGCTGCCGCGGGGTCCGAGCCCCCCGTCGGGGGTCGGGGACGTCCCGTCCCAGGTCCTCCGGGGAAGACGGTGTGCGAGGGCCCGCCTGGGCGCCCCGGGGTGGCGACGGGGGGGTCGGGGGACCGTCCCGCTTGCGGAGCGGCGTTCGGGTTCTTCTTGCGAGGCGGGTGGGGGGCGGGCGGGGGGAGGTGGGTTTGATTTCCCCTGCCTTCGATTGAAGGTATGAATGAATTAAATTTCCGTGTCAGGTATGAGAAGGGTAGGAGAATATTGTGTGTAGATAAACCTTGCCACCCCCTGCCCCTGAGAGACCCCCATATACAATGTAGAGATGATGAATAGGCTCTGGGAGAGGAGATCGAAGTTCAGTCCGCACCGGCTCCACTCTCTCCTACAAAACTATAGGGCAATTAATTGTGGCTTGTCCCCTCATCCTTCATCTCCTGGTGGCACATATCGATGGAGATTACTGCTGATGGACCATTTTATCACCCTAAATAAACAGTCACCACCTTCTCTAACCTCAATCTAATATACGGCTATCTGCTATGTTTAAGGGTGCTGGGTAACTAATGATGTAAAACAGCTAAATCATACAGGTTACCAGCAGTCTAGAGAAAAAAATCCAAATATTCCCCACACCGATCCACTTCGCAGCATGTTATATATACACTGTCTCCCCGTAAATTGAATGGGAAGAGGCGTGCAAACTGCTTGCTTGCCTGACACTTTAGTTTTACACAGCGTATTTATTACAGTGGCAGGTTGGCGCTTTCTGGTGAAGGTAGAGGAGTCGCAGACTTCTCGTTGCGAAAGCCTCTCCCCAGCAGCGAGGGGCAAGCCTACGCGGCAGCAAGCCGGCCCCGCACCCCCCAAACTCGCCCTAGGCGATCTCCTCCTGGCTGCGCAAGCGCCCCTCCCCCCGCGCCAAGAAATACCCCCGTCCTTCCAGATTCAGAGCTGGGAAGAAAACGGTCCCCAGCCGCCTGCCACATTATCAGGGTTTTAACGTAATCCCCTTTACTTCCCTGGGAGTAAAGACGGCAGGGCCCTCATTAGGGTTTTGTTTCTGGGTTGTCGGGTTTTTTTCTTTCCCCTTTCGGTTTAAGACAGTTACATACAGGCACTTAACCCACAGCTCCTCGGCGGCCATCGCCCCCTCTCTCGCCCGGGACCGTGCCACAGCCACTGATACCCGGCCATCCAGGCGTGTGTCTATGGGGAAACCGCCGCCCATCCATCTTCCCACGGCGGCCGCCCGGCGCCGGGCCGGGCCGGGCGCTGGGAGCCGGGCCCGGCGGGGTGGCGGCAGCCGGGAGCGCCGCCGCCCCTCGGCTTTCCCGGCGCGGAGGCGGCGACGCCACCGCCCCCGCGGGAGCCGCCCGCCCGCCCGCCCGCCTCCCCGCTGCCCCGCGGCGCTGGGGCGGCCGCCCGGAGCGCGGCCGGAGGACCGGCGACGTTTGCGGGCGCCTCTCCCGAGCGGGTGAGCCCGGCGGGCGGATCCTGCCGGGGCAGCTGGGGGGGACGCGGTCTGCCCCGGGGAAGGAGAGGGTGCTCGGGGCGGGGCGGGCGTTTGGGAAGAAGGGGAGACGGGGCGCTGGCCTGGTTCGCGACGGAGGTATGTCTCACATTAAGACGCGAGACACAGCCAGCGGCCGGGGGCCTGCCGCCCAGCCCGGCTCGGCAGGCGGCCGACGGGTAGGGCCGAGGCGGCGGCCCCGCTCCCCGCGGCGCGGAGGGTGCGGGCCCTGCGGGGCTCCGTGCCGGGCTGGCGGGAGCCCCGCCCGCGGGGCGCCCGTGTGTCCGCCTGGGAGCTTCGGCGGGGCTGTCCGGAGCTAGGAGCGCACCGAGCCCCAGTAACGCAAACTGAAGTCGATCGCTCCGCGCCTCACCCGCAACCCCGACCTCCTTCCCCCCAGACGGGCACCGCCGGTGCACCGCGCGGAGCGAGGGACGGAGTCAAAGCGGCTGAAAACCCCGCCTGCCCGCGGACTCCTTGCGTGACCCCCGAGGCACTCGGGGAGCCGCGCAGGGCTAGCCGGGCCGGTGCCCTGCAGCTTGCTTTGCTGCGCCTCTGCTCGGGCGAGTGAGCAGAGTGCGTGGCACGGCAGGGACTGCAACTCCCCTACTCCTTCCTCGCTTACAGTTCGCTTTTTCCTTCATTTTTAAGAACGAGTTGCCCAAAGCAAGCGCACCTGGTCCCAGAAGGTTGAAAACTCGGGTGAAAAGTTTTGCTCGCGGACAACTAATAACCGCTGGAGCGAAAGTCGCCTTGTAAACAAGTTCAATGGTAAGGCTTTTTGGATCTCGCTGCAGAAAAAAAGGGAGAGACCGTGCTGGCAGCACCCGGCCCGTCCTTCAGACGGCGAGCGCTGCCCCGTCCCAGGCGGACGCGACTCGCAAGCGTCCGTTCGGCAATCGCCCGTTTTCTTTCTCGAACCCACCTTTAATATCGCGACTGGGAAGAAACTACGCAGACTTCGCCTGCGACGCTGCGGCGTGCTTTTATTCCACTCACTCCTTAAAAATGCTCCCCCCAAATCGCTTTTTTGTCTTCCTTTCTCTTTTTAAAACCTTTATCTTGCAGATTTACAGAGCTGCTCCGAGAAGTAAAACATGTATTGTCTGAACGCTTCGGTTCGCGATTAAAAGCGCATTTCAGATTCCATTAAGTGCATGTAATTTATGAGATCACGTTTTCTGCACCCGAGAATAGAAAATACAGTAACACGTTTCACTACAGGGTAAAACTAAGCATGAGGAAGTCGCTCAGAACAAAGTCAGTATCCAATATAGAAAGATTTCCAACGTTAAGAAGGGGGGAAAATCCCCACCAAACTCAGAGTCAACTTTCCTCTTGCTCTTCAAGACGTACGCACAACGATTAAGACTATGCTAGCATCCACGCAGTTTAATTAATACACAACAGAGTTTCATGGAAACTTTCAAAACAAACTCCACATCTGAAATGAAATTAAACGAATCCGCGTTTTGCTTGGGCATGTGCTTACAGATCGCTGGTTTGGGGTATCGTTTGTCTGTTCAACAGCTTTCCTTAAAAAGGCATTTTGGGAAGGAAGGAACACAAAATTAAAGAATTTTAAGACACCTTAGGATAAGAGAGGGTGTTTGAAGCAATGGAAAAAAGTGCACACGCTGAAGCCGTGTTCAAGTGTTTAAACAGGGACAGATCCGTGTGCTCTGAACGGTAGTAATACATCTGATGAATTAATACAGTTCATCTAGTTATTTTCACCCCGTGAATGTCCTCGGTTGCATAGGACCGACAGATACAGGAACAAAACACAGGCAGAACCAATTTCTAAAATCACAAACCTCTAGTCAATAGAGAAGTTTAATAATAGGGGCGCCCCCCCCCCCCCCAAGACCAAAACACATCTATAATTGGCAACAGCAGTATTAAACGTTTTCTAACCACCAAGTGCTAAATGAATTCTGACGCTCAGGCAGACGACCTTTTTCGTCTAGAAAACCAGCTTTTCTTATTAAATGACCATGCCATGGTTTTCTGTAGGGGTGAAAACTAAAACCAGCGAGGTGTTAACGAGGTCTGAAAGAAAAACGATACTCCTAGATAAGAGGGAGGAAAAGTTTGCCCTAGTCCATCTGACGAAAACTGCAACTTCTCCCCTGCCCAGCTCGGAGGAGTAATTGATTTCTGGGTATTCAGCGAGCCCGGGCTTTCCAGGCAGGAACGGAGTGATACGAGCAGGGCAAGAAAGGACCGGCTTTATAGCAAGCTGCTCTGAACCATTTCCAAATCCGTTTTCCTAAGCAGCCCTCCGAGAGAAATCCACCCCCACAGCAGCCTTCCCGGTGAAGTGTGCCTTCCAGGGCAGGACCTGGGTCTCGGACAAGAAAAGCTATTACCAAGGGGTCACCGCCCGCCTCCCGAAAGCACCGGGAACAACGCAAAAGCAGCTCCAGAGAGGGAAGGGCAGGGCGGAGGATGCTCCTCATGGAGAGAGCGGTGCAGGCACCGACCGCGGTCCCGACTCGGAGCGTCCCTGGGCTGGCCCGGTGCGGGGCAGGGCGGAGGATGGGGGGTCGGGGACTGCGAGAAGGGACACGATACGTACGGTTGTTGGGGTCACTGGTGTGCTGGTTCAAGGGGATGATGTCCATGCGCTGCTGCCCGTACAGGTAGTAGTCCAGCTCCTCGGCCGTGCACCGGAACCGAGCGGCAGCCCGCTCGCCGCATTGGCTGCCGCCGCTGCCGACCCCGCACAAGTCCTTGCCCTGCAGGGGAGCGGGCGCTCCCCCGGCCGGGGGCTCGGAGCTCTGCAGCGGCCCGAAGACCGGGAGCTGGGTCACAGGCAGGGAGGTCAGGCCGGCCAGGGAAGCGGCCGCCGCGGCGACGCAGGAGGAGGTGGAGGAGGAAGACGGAGTGGACGAGGAAGAGGAGGAAGAGGCGGAGGAGAGGGAGGCCGGGCGCTGGCGGAGGCTGTCAGCCGGAGGCTCGGCTCTCTCGGGCGGCTGGAGCTGGGCGAGGGCCCCGCTGCTCTTGAGCTGGCCGCTCTGCGGGAAGAGCTGCTGCCAGTGCTGCAGGTAGGCGGGATCCACCTTCAGGAACGCGGATCCGCCGGGGTCGCCGGGCTTCAGCATCGCGCTGCCTGCGGAGCGGAGAGGAAGGGGACAGCAGACGTGAGACCCCCGCCCCGCCCCGGCCGGGCCGCCCCGACCCCGCGGTGCTCTCCACGCTCGGACATGCCGGCCCACGCGTGGGCTTCCTGTGCCGACTGTCCGGGGTCGGCGGCGGGACCGTCCCCGCCCCGCTCCCCTGCCCGTGCCAGGGTGGGCAGAAGAAAAAACCTCGTCCCGAAGAGCCCCGGGGCGGACACGCGAGAAATGCGCTGGCGGGGCGACAAGGCTGTCGCAGCGCGGGCAGAACGAGGGCGGCGGCGGCAGCCCCCACGCCCGCAGCCGGAGAGCCAGCCGCCCCGAAAGAAGCGCAGCTCACCCCGTCCCTGGCGCACGCAACGTCCTTCCCTTGCATCCCCTTCCCCCTCTCCGCGGGAGCAAACGACTCTCAAAGTTGACACCAGGGAGGAGGAGGAGGAGGAGGAGGAGGAGGAGGAAACTTCAGCCCCACGCACACACGCGCGAGTCTTTTCCCTCCAGCCGCTGCTGCTCGCCGCGCCAGCGTTTACAGGAGGAGGACACGGCCCGGCAGCACCCCACCCCCGGGGGAAGGCACCCCGCTGCCGCCCCGACTGGGCTGGCTGGGCCGGGCGAGGCGGAGGGGCCGGGGCCGACCCTCGCCGGGCGCCCCGGCCCGGAGCTGCCTTACCTGAGCGGGGGGCGGCGGGGCGGTTGCTTGCGCGGTCGGCGTGCGGAGGTGCAGGCAGCCCCGGGAGCCTTCGAGCCGGAGGAGGGTTGAGAGGAGAGACTTTCCTGGTCTTTGTCCACGGGGAAGCGGGGTGATCCTCTTCCAGGTGCCGGGGGCCGGCGGGCCGGCTATCTCCGAGCCGCCGGGCTCCCTCTGCCGTGGCTGCGCATCGCAGTCGCGCCCGGGCGGTTTGCTCGGCTCTGGCAGACTCCGGGCTAGACACGTGGGTTTTACGACAGCGCAAAATACAAGTGTGTGTGGTGTGTACGAGAGGGCGGGGAGGGAGCGGGAAGTTACCAGCGAGCCTGAACGCAGAGCCCTTTTTTTGGCAACTTCCCCCACTTTGTTCCTTGCTCAACTTTTAAAGGTGTCCCTTTCTTTCCTTCCCTCCTCCGTCCCTCCTTTCCTCCCTCCCTCCCTCCCTCCCTCCCTCCCTCCCTCTCCCCCCGCCCCCCCGCCAGCGCCGGGAGCTCGGCGCCCCGGGAAGAGCCGGGCTTTATCCCGGCAGAAGGGGAACAATGGCCCGGCGCGGTCCCGAGCGGGATGCGCGCCGCTGCGCGGTCCCCAGCGCCGGGCGGCGGGTCGGCGGCGGGGGCTCCCGGCCAGCGCCGGCCCAAGCCAGCGAGCGCCTCGCACCCGGCCAGGCTCCCGGGAGCCACGGCCTTGCTGCACTCGCCTTGTGCCCTTCGGGGGCTAAGGTGGATTTGAGAGACCTTCCTGGCCCTTTTCGCTGTCCTGACGCTGTCCCACCTACTTTACTTAGCATGTCTCCTGGGGTGACCTGGCTCCCGTTCCCCTCGGCTACCTGAGACCTGCCCCGGGAGGTGCCAACACAGATGAGGGAACTCACCGCCCTAGAATTTATCCCTTGTCCCCTCGAGCGCCAGCACATCTCTCTCCTGCTCTCTCTGCTCGGTTACAGCACAGAGCAAGAAGTATGCGGACGGAGATGCAACCTGTGGCGAGAAACTTCCCACCTCTAGCGACTTTTTCTCTCCGCTTTGCTTGAAAATTGGCTTTTTCAGCTCCGCTACTCAGTTGTTGAGCTCACGTATTAGCGAGTATTTAACAGGTTTTTTTAAGTTTCTTTCCTACACCGTATGAAAAACTAGACGAGGACTATAATCTCTTACGTATATCGCACGTACATAGTATCGCATGCATTTAAGACAAAATACTTACGCCCAGAGCTTATGTCACCAAGACATCTCCCTAGTGTCAGAAAAGCCCCCATTGCCAGGTGTCACGCTGCCACTAAACGCACTCTTTCTTACAAACATAGCATGTGCGCGTGTAAACTGTTTTTGCCATTCCCCCCCACGCTGGTCCTAGTTTATTTCTTTCCCACCCTTCATTCTCGCAGAGCCTGGGAAAGCTGCTGCTGTTTAGACTTTGTCTGCGTCTAAGGCAGGACATTTTAACACGAATTTGAACAGGGCTGGGGCAAAAAATGTTTTGACTGGCGTCATTTTGACAAGGACATCCGTCATCTGCTGTATAGATTGATAACACCTAAGTTAAAGGCAAACACGAGTAGGAAAACCCTCCGATTTTTATAGGTTATAAAGTTGGCTATAAAAACCTTCTTTATGTCTCTGATCAATTCCATTGTGCAACATATAATGATTTTTCAGCCCTCTCGCTCTATTAATCCACTTTCCGAAGTTCTCAAGTACCGCCGTCCAGCTGAGGGACGGAGGTGCGGGGTGGGAGCCTGTTCGCACACTGGCTAGCGTGCGCCCAGCGCCCTGCTGGGTGCTCTCCGCGGCGAATGGGCGCTTGGTTTCCTCTGCTTTCACTGCACTGATGCAGTGTCTCGTCCTTGGCCAGCTCCCGCCTGGTCACAATCTTATTCCGCCCTTTCCGACTCTTCTCATTTTTTTAGATGTGTACCTCTGCGTTATTGTTGTTTTCCTTACAGGACATCTTTTAAAAACACTGAATTGCTTTTAGTGGCAGCAATCTCTAAAAATTCGTTTCACGCTAGAAAACCGTGATGAAGTGGGGAAAAGCTCCTAGCTAATGGGCTTAAGTACATTGTCAATATCTGCACTTGCCTTGAGTTGTTAACAGAAATATTCCATGCGGGTTCATATTAGGAGGACTTCAATCTGTTACTGTGGGGTTTTTTACAGCTGGAAAAGTAGCGCTTCGAGGGATCCAGGTGGCAGAATAGAATTTATAGACCCCCTGACACCTTGGGACCCAGCCCCACCGGCGGGAAGAGGAAGAAAGAAGCACCAGGCTTGCCGCCTTCGCCCGTCCTCAGGGCCGGGCGGGCAGCGGGAGGCGGCGGGCGGCGGCGGGGAGGGAGCCGGTCCCCGCGGGCAGCCCGGCAGCCCGGCCCCGGGCCCGCTGGCTCTGCCCGCAGGTCCGGGGCGCTGCGGCCGGGCAGCACCGGCCGGCGCTCCCTGTCACTCGGGGCGGCGGGGGCGGCGGGGCCGGCGGAGCCAGCGAGCCTCGTCCCTTGGCTTCTCTTCCTTAACGACGAGCACCCCCGCCGCGCCGGCGTCCCTCGACCCGCGCTGGAAAGGAGGAGAGCGACGGCGGGGAAGCTCCATGAGCAGCGGGGCGGCTCCGGCGCCGGGCGGAGCGGGGAGAGCGCTGCTCCCTGCGCCGGCGGGCTGGCGGGGGGGGAGCGGCGTGTCTCACCGGGACAGAAAACGGCTCCGGCCCCAGCCTCTCCAAAACACCGCCGCTCCCGGCCCCTTCGCCCGCTCGGAACGAGCCGAACTGGCAGATCTGCCAGCAGGGCTCCCAGCCCCTGGACCTGCCCCTCCCCGGGGTGGCTTTAGCCAGCCCTGACCTCGGGTCTCGCTTCCCCAGGCAGAGCGGTTTGTGCGCGTCCCTTTTGTCTGCCCCGTTTGTCTACGGTCTATTTGTTACCATTTCTTGGTTGTTTTTTTGTTTTTGTTTTTATTATTTTATTTTTTCCTCCTGGATGTGACTTCTGTGTGTAAAGATGCAGAAAAAAAGAAAGGAGTTTTTAACTACTGCCTCCTCCTTCCCCTTCTCTCAGGCTTTTTCATTATTTAGAGGACGAGCACTGAAACAAATCACATTGACCGTTTAGAAAGCGATCAAACCTTTATACAAATCCATCGCCTACGAATCGATCGGTGAATATTTGCTAGGAATTTGTTCAAAAGAAATAAATAAGGAGGGTAAGTGTATTAAATGCAAAGGGGGAACACGGTGGTGTTTTTCTTCATTGATTAATGACCTCTAAAATAAAACAAGCGGGAAGAGGAGCCAGGATCGATAAATTAACTACCCAAATTCATCATTTTCCCTGCGATTTTTTTCTTTTGGGGTTTTTTGGGGTTTTTTTTTTGTTGTTGTTGTTGTTTTGTAAATAACCCTGAGGAAGGATGCCCGTCTCTTTGGAAACGCGAAGGTTTTGTTTTAGGCTGCGGGGTAGAAAGGGGAGCTAAACCCCTTTTAGGAAGGGATTGAATCGGGGACACCCTATCTGATTTCGTTTGACACACAATTAAAAAGTTTGCCTTTCATATTAATTAATTCTCCTGATCTGGGGAAGACAAATGGTCGGTTACCTCTGACAGGAGTCCGATAAAGGATTCAGCAGCTTTCCTTCTTGCCCTAGGCGTCTCCTCATTCCACTTTTAAGGTCATGAGCGGCTGAGTTAATAATTCATTAATATAGACATTTATTCAGATGGGATTCACGGGGATTCGCGATCTCCTGCATCTCGCCGTTTGGATTCAGTTTCCCTCGAAGAGAAGAAGAGGGGGAGGAGAAGGGATGGAGGAAGGCTCCACACAATGCACGGACCTATTTCTACACACGTGGTTCAAACGCGGTAGCCCCCTCGAGAGCCCGCCTGGGGCAGGTCGGCCCAGCCGCCACAGACCCGCACGGCCGGGCGGCCCCCGCGCTGCTCCCGGCCCGTCGCTGCGCTGCTGCCGCGGCGGAGCGGGGCTGCGCCCGGGCCTCCTCGGGCAGCGGCGGGCGAAGGGGCGGCCTGGCGGCACTCGCCACCTCCCGAGCGCGTCCTGAACTGACGCCAGGCACCCCTCTCCCCCCTCTCCTCCCCCGAAGTTAGAAAGCAACCAAAGCGTGGCAGAGCGGGTAAAACCGGCCAAAAAAGCCGTTTTCCCCACGCCCGCCCCTCACTGACAGCACGCCGCCAGGGTCAGGCAAGGGCCGTGGAGCAGAAGGCGCTGCGTCAGACACCGTGGGTCGGGAGCGGGCCGAGGGAGCGGATCCCGCCCTCGAGAGCCCGGACCTGCGGGCGGCGGCGTGCCGAGTCCCCGCCGCGCCCCCGTGGGCTGAGCCCTGCGGCCCGCGCTGCCAGGTGGGGGAGCCGCCCCCGGCGCGGCGGGCGCTGGGGCTGGGCTCCCCCGCGGGAAAGGACCGGCGGAGGAGGGCGAGAGCCCGCGGGAGGCGCCGCGGCCGCGGGGCCGGGGCCGGCCCGCAGGCGCCCCGCCGCCCGCGGGTGACCGCCGGCGCCCCGCCGGGGCGGCGGCCGTGCAGCGGCCGGGAGGGGCCCCAGAGGGCGCCCGCGCCCCCGCCGGCGGGCAAGGCCGGGCCGGAGGCGCCGCGGGGGCCCGGGGTCGCTGCCGGCGCCGTGGCTGCGAGGCAGCCGCCCGCGGGATGGCGATGCGAGGGGCTGGGGGGAGGCGGCTGGGCGCCGCCCCCGGGCGAGGCACCGGCGCCCCCGCTGCCCTCTCTCTGGGGGTGCTGATGAGAGGCAGAGCCTGGGAAGCGCTGGTCGCTGGCTGAGCCCGCTGCGGGGTGTCTGGGGGATGCAGGGGTCCCTCAGAAAAGGCGACTGGGAGCCTTCCTTGGGAGCAGGTAGCAAGAGACTGGCCGCGGAGGTCTGCTGAAGGCCGCTGCTTTGGGGAGAACAGAGAGCACCTGGGCACGTGCAATCGGACTGAGATTATTAAATGATTTGGCAAGGGCCACCAAGCAGATGCCAGCCAGATGCATAATGACTTTCTGCCACTATTGACCCGATACGGATGTGAACTAGTGACCCCTGAGGTGAAATGCTCCATAGTCTATTACCAATTCCCCGAGCCACCAAATCCCCCTCGCAGACACATTCAAATATTTATGTCCATCAACAAAACAAACTCTGCTCCAAGCAAGGCACACTGCAGATGGGATGAGAAAAGGAATTACTCAGTTGTGAAGACCAAGTAAAAATAAATCAAGTCAGGGCACAAATAAAGTTGAGCTTCAACGTGACAAATTTGGGTTAATTTAGTTTCTACTTTCACACACAGCCCATCTGAAAGTATTCTCAATTATGTGAGAATTAAATTAACTATGCAAATGTACGCTTTGTCTTTGGACTTTTTTTTTCCTAAGCCAAAGACACAGTTTAATCTATAATGCAGTATATTAAGACGGTTTTCCAGATAGGATTATACAATCTAAAATCCATTCTCTGGGTGATAACAAGATTAACAGGCAGGATACTTTAAGCACAAATGACATCTTTAAGGACAGCTTTTGTGGTATTTTTGATTCCTGCATGGCTGAGTGCACGCTCTTACGCATATTTCATTCACCATAGTTTCAGAAATGGGGTAAGGGAGCACTCCTTACAATCCCTGATGTCAAGCTTTCCAAAAGTAAGCGACTCAACATTTTGAATGCTTAAGCAACCCTGGGTGGCTACTTCAAACAGCAAAACATGGTCTAGAGAGTTTTCCTGTACTTTATCTAAAAATAGCTCTCATAAATATGGAATCTATTAAATATGATTGTTTGCATGTGACATGAGAATGATAAGGTCTGGACAAAACTCAAGAATAGTAGCATTTCAATGGTTAGTATTGTCATGAGAATGCCGTGGTTTTACCATAATGTTTGCAGAAATAAATGGAAATTATGGGGTTCTTTTTCAATTTTGTCTTAGCATCATAATCATGACTCAATGTTTTTTAACAGAAAAAACAGAAAAACCTCACACTTTATGTTTCCCACTTAACTGCTTTTTCACAACATATACTTTTCTAACAGATTTTTCTAGGCCTGCACTGTGGTAGTTTTTCCTTTTTTTTTTTCCTTTTTTTTTCCCCCCTTCATAAATCACCAGTGAACCTATTGATGGGGAAAGGAAAAGACTGACAGCCCCGGGGAACAAAAGTTCAAAGCAGGGACTGTGTCTTCCTTTGCCTTATGTACCATGTGGTAAAAGGCTGCAAGAGCATGTCTGAAATACCTGCCCTGCTAATGTTCTTCGTTTTTTGCTGAACTATGTCTGGTAGATGATTTTTTGCTTAAAATAAGCTCACATGTGGGCCTTAGTTCAGTAAGTCAAATTCTGGAATACAAGTGTTCATTCTGATACCACTATTCAGGAATAGCTGTTTTGGTAAACTTTTATGTGTAGAGAAGGACTTGGGGAGAGGGTAATAGCTCTTTTGGAAGAGATGTGTGGTGTGTACTGTGCGTACTGTGAAAAACGTCTGGTCACAGCTTTAGCACCAAGTAGAAAACTTTGGGCTGCTACAGCAGTATTAATAAATAGCGCCTCATGACCAATGGAGTTTACTAGGTAAATGAATAATGAAGATGAACTCTCAAGGAGGAATATCTAAACCAACAACTGAAATAACTAAGTAACTACAGTAGAGTTCTTGCCACTCCGCAATAGTTGCTTTAGTTCAATTTCTGATGCTTTACCAGACAAATGTTTGTTTCAGTTCTTTGCATGGTTAAGTACTTCCCAAAATGTTATCTAGAACTACAGGTTCATGGCTACTGAAGTCCAGAACTGAATCCAGAAATACAGCTTCTCAAAGAACAAATGACATAGATAAAACAACTGGCTTTTCAATAGAGAGCAATCATACTGCAGTTGGTAATTTCCTGCAGCAAGGCTTACTTTCTGACGTCCTCCAACATGAATTATTCATGGCAAGGGAGCCAAAACCAAAACAGCTGATGTATGGAAATACATGGCACGACCACACACCTTAGGCTAGAAACCTGTCTAAGCACCCCATTGTGAAATCCTGCACTCTTCCCTTCTGACTAACAAGAAGCAGTTTTTCTAGTTTCCTGTTTGCCTTCTGACAACCAGACTGGCCTTATTATTTCACCTTGTGCATCCCTGCTAAATCTATACTGGGAGCTAACTCCTTTGTTTGGAGAAAACAAGTAGGCACTCTGTATCCTGTCACAGGTACTTAGCCTCCATCTGGCTGAACAGACATTAAAAAAAGACAACCTTAAAACCCAAAGCTCTTAGAGATACATGATTTTGTGAGCTATTCCACATTTTGGCTGGAATAGGTTAGGTGTTCTGCTACACTGGCAATGCAAGTGCTGATTCTTGGGTTTAGAAAGAAGAGGTAGAAGGTGTGGACTGGAAAGAAACACTTTGGTCACTGAGTTCAGTACACTACCATTGCAAGCAACTGTGGAACAGCTGTTAAGTCTGAAAAAGTTAAAAAATAAATCCCTTCTTTCTGCTGTATGCTGTAAGAGCCCTACTCTCTCCTGCTTCCCCGCAAAATACTCTATAACAAACTTGAGACTTTTAGTAGAAAAGACCAAAAAACCCCCCTCCAGAATACAATGTTCCATAGATAAAGAAATGGAAAGCCAAGGGATGCTATGGACCTCTGCACTGGGAAAGGAATTGGTCAAGTGAAAATGACCAGCTAGACCTTAGAAAGTGAATGCCCCACACAGAATGGTGGAAATCAAAATGTCTCCAGTCGTCGCTGATAACCACAGGGAAACCTTCCACTGGACCAAAATGTAATGGTCAGTTTTATCTCATAAACATGAGAAAATTTTGACCAGATAAAACTGAGAACCCTCCAAGATATTAAGCACGTCAGCGCGCTCGCAGCAATTCCTGATCCTTGAAAGAAAGACAAACACAGATAATTTATCAGAACACGATTTTGCATCAAGAAAAAGTATAAAAAATGAGGCCAACCACCCCATTATGGTATATATAGATACAATGGAAGGACAAAGGAAGCCAGCCTTTGGCAGCTGGGATCAGGTTAATGCCTGTGCTGGCAGTTTGGAATAACCGTTGAGGAAAATGAAGGGTTAAGAGTCAAACAACAAGCTATAAAACTCCATCTAACTTCTTGACAACAAACTATGCAGGAAAGCAGCAGAGACTTCAGCAATGGCTGTCTGCACTCCTGCTGCGCAAACTGCCTACAGAACAGCTAGAGGCTACGAGGGGTAGAAGGAACTTGACCAGAATGTGAGGACTCAGATGGCATTCACTGCTGCTGCATCCAGTGGATGACTGGGTGAAACGGCATTAACAAAAGTTTAAGCTTCTGCCTGACAACCACTGTAAACAAATCTCACATATCAGAGCCACTGGCTAAACCACGTTCACTTGCAACAGTGTCAAATCTATACACATGATTCATCCCTTGCAGCCACTGCTGTGATCACAAGACTTCAGTTCTTCCCCAAAGCCAAGAGGAAACCTCCCACATTCCACGTCGGGTACACAGACAGTTCCTCTAGCAGTATGTATGGGATATCTCCTTCCACTTAATCCCAAAAGGATTACCATCGCTGCTTTTGTTCCAGTGAGAGAAGCCCACTACAGAGATCTTAAGACACATTGTTCAGACCTTCACAACAGCACAGACTGAAGGTCTTGGAGTTTGCAAACTATGGAATTTGATTTTCTGGTGTTCTTTTATGTTGGTTATTTAATTTGCAGTATGAGAAAGCGCACTTTAAAACAGGTTCGTTCAACAGTTTATACAGGACATTTATAGGACAACGTGTAAGTAGTAAGGTATAGGTGTTTCATATTTTGGTAACCTAACCACAGTATTATACTGTCACTTCGGAATTTGTTCTTAGAGCATAAGAGGCTATTGTCCTAAAATAACTTATCACATCTCTTCTGAAGCTAACAATCTTCAGACAGAAGTAGGAAAAGGAATCACATCCTTATTCAGTCCGTATCAGCCAGACTAATGCAAAATACCCTCAGAGGCAGGTTAATTTAAGTCTCGTGCTGAATGGAAAGGACCTCCCACACTATTGGTTGTGTTGGACGAACATGCTGTAATTTTTAGCTGTCAGGTGATAAAAATAAACTGTAGTTGGTAATTTCTTCAGACATACAGCTACATCAAGAAGCAATTCTCTGTGTATGCTCTTTGTGTGACACTGAAGGCTGTGATATACACAGCCTGTGTCACTTAAAGAAGGTGGGTCCAGGAAGAATTTGTGAAATGACCTCTACCACTCTACCAGAAAGGCATTTGAGATAACTTTAAGATTTTTTTCTCTAACAAAAGGTCTACTAAACAAAATGTGCTTAGCGCTAAACTTGAAAATTTGTTTATTGTTACGCTATTTTAGGCTAATTAATCATATAAATGCCTTTGTTCTTTTATTGTAAAGCTCCTGGTAAGGACTATCGTTTCCACTAGAGCCTTTATGATTTTGAATTTTCCAAGAGTTAATATTTTCAACTTATTACATTTATATTTCCAGGGAATACAAAAAAAGTCAAAGTCATGTTGCCAATATAATGTATGATTAGGAACTTAAATGACAAGCGGTACATGCAGTTCAATGGAGTTTTTTCAAAAGTCAAATTAATCATTACTTGTGTTGCTTCTTTTCAGACATATAAACCCAAATTACACTTCTTAAATATGGATGGATTACTGTGCTATTTATCTGAAATGGATTAATAACATTCTGGAATGTTATCAATACTTTTGATATGAAACCACCTATTTCTCTGTTAGAACAGACTTTTAATGCATGCCAGGCAAGTCAATTAACCCAGTGTCCTCTGACATTCAAAATGTTCTACATTTCAGAATAATTTCCTGTCTATTCTGCGCCTACATGGATTATTAAAACATGCCACACACTTCAATACAATGGCACTACTTAAGATAAAATTCCCTAAAAACTACTGATAGCACAAAAACATTAACAGTCACTTAGCTTATACTTTTTAATCACTTAGGGTACAAACGAGCTTCATTATAGAGATGAAGCAGATTCATCACACAAATCCAACCTAATCTAAACCAGAACCTGTTCTAGCCATCTAAATTAAACCTGCAATATTTTTAAAGTTCAGACTGATTCTAGCAAGAAATTATGTTTACTTTCTCTGTTGCCAGGTTGCTGTCCTTTCTGTTCCTGAACAGCAGATTCTAGCTACCTCTCAAGGAGGCGAGGTGGGTACAGTCCTGATCTCACCCTTCTGCTGTGTTAAATTTCCCTTTCCCTGAGTAACCCTGGCATGTACCTTTCAAAATTTATTCTTCCTGCCATTTTGACTGTTAATTTGGTTGTCCACCATGCAGTCTTGCTCTTCATGGAACTTCCTGAGAGTTCTTCAGATTTGTGAAAAAATCACAGAAGAGCAGAGGTAGAAGAGCTGAATAGCTAGCAAGAGAGCCCAGAGACACTTCTTTCCAAAAATAGGCATCAGGAAATGTAAAGATATAGAAGTAGTGTACAGAAAAAATGCAAAAAAAAGTACAGATGATGTTTTTCTGAGCACCTCTTAGTTCTTTCAAGCTGTAAAGTTCTTTCAAGCCTCAAAACAAAGGCTTTACAGATTTAACATAGAAGTGCAACATTAGACTACCTTCAGTGCATGCAGAACAATGTAAGTAGTACAGACCATAAAGAAATGTTATATTAAAGCATTTCTTTTATGATTATGTAAATAGTTCCAAAGCAAAAATAATAAGGCTGGAAGGAAGGAAGGATGTTAAGCAAAGACAAAACATGGACTTTGAGAAGCCCCCTTACTACATAATTTCTTCTTTTTTATTTAAGTTTTCGGTAAGCAAGAGTAAAGAATAATAAGAATGAGCAACTCTTGATGCCATCAGCACATCCCAAGTCCCACTGATTTCAGCAGGACACGTGCTATAATAAACACTATCAGGCACTCAGAGTACAAAGCTTCCATTTTTAAATCAAGCACTTATCGTCCATCTTACCATTGCTGTAAAATCACAGAATCATAGAAAATCATTGGGTTGGAAGGCACCTTGAAGATCATCTAGTTCCAACCCCCCTGCCATGGGCAGGGACACCTTCCACTAGACCACGTTGCTCAAAGCCCCCCCCAGCCTGGCCTTGAACACTTCCAGGGATGGGGCACCCACACCTTCTCTGGGCAACCTGTTCCAGTGCCTCACCACCCTCACGGTGAACAATTTCTTCCTTATATCTAATCTAAACCTACCCTCTTTCAGTTTAAAGCCATTACCCCTTGTGCTATCACTGCATGCCCTTGTAAAGTCCCTCTCCAGCTTTCTTGTAGGCCCCCTTCAGGTACTGGAAGGCTGCTATAAGGTCTCCCCGGAGCCTTCTCTTCTCTGGGCTGAACAACCCCAACTCTCTCAGCCTGTCTTCATAGGAGAGGTGTTCCATCCCTCTGATCATCTTTGTGGCTCTCCTCTGCACTCGCTCCAACAGGTCCACATCCTTCTTATGTTGGGGGCTCCAGAGCTGAACGCAGTACTCCAGGTGGGGTCTCACAAGAGTGGAGTAGGGGGGACAGAATCACCCGCTTGACCTGCTGGCCACCCTTCTTTTGATGCAGCCCAGGATATGGTTGGCTTTCTGGGCTGTGAGCACACATTGCCAGGTCACATTGAGCTTCTCATCAACCAACAGCCCCAAATCCTTCTCCTCAGGGCTGCTCTCAATCCCTTCATGCCCCAGCCTCTATTGATACTGGGGGTTGCCCCGACCCATGTGCAGGACCCTGCACTTGGCCTTGTTGAACTGCATGAGGTTTGCACGGGCCCACCTCTCAAGCCTGTCAAGGTCCCTGTGGATGGCATCCCTTCCCTCCAGCGCGTCGACCGCACCACACAGCTTGGTGTCATTGGCAAACTTGCTGAGGGTGCACTCAATCCAACTGTCGATGTCACCAACAAAGATGTTATGCTGAAGATTTGCATGCTTTGATCACATACTTTAGACAAAAGCAGTAAGAATCATTTTAGTATAGATTTATGCCATGGCTAAAGACTACAGTAATTCTCTTGAATAGTGATTTGGAGGGAAAATGACTCCTCAGCTAAAACCACATGACCTGAAGAAATGACAGAATCATTATTACTTCTTTTTAACTTTGCCTAATCATATACAAAGGGTGATAACATTCACAGACTGAATTCAGAATAACCTGAGAACCTCTTTCAGGTTCAGCAGGAGAATTCAGTTTTTCCACAAAACCTTTTTAGGCTTTCAACAAGACAACATTCAAAACCACAATTTTCAGAGCGTATCTTCTATGGAGTGCACTCAATGGCTATTTTCTGTAATATTGTTTATAAAAGAGAGTTTTCCAGAAAGGGAAATGGTATGCTGATGTGTGTGTAGGCAATACAGTGTTCCCTGCATACAATTTGAACTTGAGTCACAAAACACTTATCTCCATTCATGTCTGTTAAAATCTGCACATATGGACAGATACAGTATTCTGGAAATTAATCTGATGGCTATGTAATGTGTTACCTTTGTACCCTAAGAAGTAGATAGCAAATCAATAGGGGTTCAGTCAGAAGGAATAGACTCTGCATAAAACAGGGTATGATACTGGATTTATTAGATCTCGTTTAGTATTCACTAGAATTTTGGAACATATTTTCACTTGACAAATGACCAAGGTACATACCTGATAAAAAGACTAGTTAGTTAAATGGAGTCACCTACTAGCTTAAATAAGCATGTGGAAGTTACCATTTCAAAAAAGTTATTATTGTTAAGCATACTTAATTTCACCTTATTCAATGGGAAGTTCCCACTCTACTGAAAAGAGTTCCTAAGCCTTTTACACCAAGATTGGTATAATTGTATCTGTTTAAAACCAAAGTGTGACTGTGGTCAGCAAAATGACTATATAAAAATGGCACCTTCCAACAGCCTTACTCCTGGTCTGCATTGAGTCATAGCTGCTTTTCCTTCATCTGTTTTTCTATGATTAAAATATATTTTTTACCACTTTTAATTCCTGGTAGTTGTGTAGAATCAACACAGCTGTGGGAGAATGAGCTAGGTACTTTTCCATTTATATAAGATAAGCAGATTTATTAGCTAACCTCTGATTCTTTAATCTTTATTATCTGTGATATGGTGTGATCAGAAAAAAAGCAGCTTTACTTTTAGAACACAGTCTAGGTTTTCAGGACTGGCTGCACTGAAGCCCCTCAAAAGAACAAATGCAATATAGAAAATCTAAGAGACAATGAAAAACACAACCTTCATTATGCTATAGTTACAGCCACTTAAAAGCCATATTTTAAGCATTTTCCCACATAAAGTCTGTTGAAAAAAATAACCAGTATTTGATACCTTGAGTGCTTGATTACTGGACTCATCTAAAATATATTTTTGATTAAATACACCCGTAATATTTCATATATTCTTACAAATCTTGGAAACAATGACCCAAGAAGAATGGAATTAAGATTTAATTTTTCTAACCTTTTAAGATTTCACTTTCTACTTGAGGAAAGTCAGATCACTTAGTGAAATATCCCAGATAATTTCAAAACATTCTGGAGAATAGATGTTGACATTAAGAGAACTTGACTATATAAAACATTTAAAATAATATCATTTACAAAGTGGAATGAACCAGTATTTTGGCAGTCTTTTCAAGAAACACAACAAATACCAGATGTAACCAAAAAAGGGCTGAGAATAATACCTATCAGTAGCCCATAAGATAAGAGTTGGTAAAAAAGGGCATTTGATTTACAAGGCAGGAATACCTTGAGCATAGATAAAGAATGCAAACAGGAGGAAACTAGGTGCAATTCCTTTGGAACCAATGACTAGCGATTTAGCCTTACACGTCTTTGTTTTACATTTAAAGAAAAGCTGAGCAAAAGACCAGTGCTAATAGACACTGCGCTGCGAAATGGAGTGATCTAACACCTGAATACCTAAGCATACCTGCTAGACCGTATAGCATTAAATTACATCTGGGCAAATGAATACCCAACTGACAGTGCTATACACACAAAATGGCCTGGAAATGAACATTTTGCAAATGACATACAAGATTTGCACTGAGACAGATAGACACTAAAATAAACAGGACCTAAACCTGTTTATATCCTGAATAGTGTGCACAAAACTATGTCATATAAATAGGTTGAGACAGGATGGCTGAAAAACCATGAGGCTTCAGTAATGATACCCCTTTCTTCACGATACCATATGCTGATAGCTTGGTTTCTGTTCCCAGACTAGCTACTCTCCCCAGTAATATAACAGGCAAACTTACCTGTCTGCAATAGTGTCTCTACAGAGATACTAGTTCTCATGCATCTTTGTAAAAAGCTTTCATACCTTCTGGTGAAAAATGGTATACATGCTAGGTATTACATCTATTAATTGAATTACAGTGAATAAACCCACACATTGGCCAGGAGAGTTGGTTATTAACCATCAGACCACTTCTGCTTGCCTGCTTTGTGCTATGGTATGTACAAGATACTCTTGAGTGTGTGTGCCTGCAAATATATGTGTGAGAGAGAGGGACAGAAAGAGAAAGGCAGAATGACTATGCGCATAATAGATCTCAATGAAAACAAAAGCTAAATCAATCTGGGTTGCCAAGAGACCTAGTATTCTATTATGATCAAAATAATGCCAAAGGAAATAGAGAGGTCAAGCAGCAGCAGCAAAAAATTCATCATCAGTCAGGGTATGAAGATCAAAAATAAACTCTTAAGAATATTGTTTCACAGTGCAGAGGACAGCGTCCAGCCTGAGAGGAAGCCAAGAGACCTTCTTTGAAAGATATTGCCACATTTGCAATGTGTTACAATCACTAAAATAAAAAAAAGAATGATGATTGAACATTAGATGGCAACATGCTGGATCTTCTATTGGTAACAGATTTTTTTCTTAAAAACTGGACTGATAATTGTTTTACTTTGTGGCATTATTAAGAAGTTCTCCACCATCAAAGAAAGATTAACAATGTGAGAACCCAGAGGGATTAGAGAATCAAGAAAAACTGTAACTGTTTAGACCAAAGATTTGGCAAAACATAATAGTGCCCTGAGGTGTTGGAGCATAAAATGCCAAAAGTATTTGTAGCTTGAGAATTGTGACAGGCTCAAGATTTGGAATTACAGAATTGTTAGTGTTGGCAGCTTTGTTAGAGGGCAGCTGACTCACAATGATCTTAATTTTGTTCTCAAAGTGGGATGTGAACAGTTCACAAAGTTCTGTTGATGGAGGAAGAGCCAGATTAGACAGCTTCCCTGCAATAAAAAGTTACAAGGGAGTAGGGCAGTCTGCCCGTTCAGCAATTAAGTTGGAATAATAAGCAGATCTGGCTTGTTTCAAAACATGTCTGTACACATTTATATGGTCCAAACTTATAAGTGTACATGTAGTCAAGAAGTCCTCAAACAGTATTTAACTTGCAGCCCGGAACATTCACTTTTGAGTAGATCTGCCAAAAAGAAGTCTACAGAAGTGGTATGCCCTTTAGGACATTATGAGGGTAGTTTAACTATTATATATTTAGGAGAAAATCTGGAACTTCCTGAAGCAATCAGTAGTATAACAGGAAGCTGCTTTTGTCTGGCAGACAATTATGGTCAGTTAAAAATGAATAGAAAGGTAAGGTATCACAAACCTTATTTAAGTTTTACTCAGACTTTATTCCATTCAGTTTTTTTTTTAATTTGGCCAAGAATAAATAGTAGGAACAAGTAAAAAGAAATAGTGGCAATTAGCACCTCCTTCACAATTTTTATCTACAAAGCCTCTTACAATATCACTAACATAGCAAATGGCTATCCTCCAGATGCAGAAACCAAGTCAGTGAAAAGAATAGGTCTTGATCCTACATGGAGTAAGTATGGGTTTAGACTTCATACATAAAAATATATTATTTGAAATCAATGGAACAAATGCCACGTGAACTGCTAAACATATGTGCAGTATTTGGGGGGCTTTTGTTATTTGTCCCAGGACACAAACATAATCATTATGAAAGATAATTAGGACACTGGAATCTCCCATTGCCACTGCCTCTGCCTTTTACAGCCAACCGCAAATAGAGATTGCACTGTTACATTTCATTCCCAGCAGCTGAAGAACAGATGACTTTATAAAGCACTGTCCACACCTCTGGTACTTCTGAGGTGACAACCTATGTCAGAACAGCTTTATTTATATTTTCCTTCAAGTGGGCTGTCTCAGAAGTTGCTTAACTGATGTTAGCAGAATGTTAAACTTTAAAGATAAAAGGGATGAGAATTATGAAGTACAAGGGAAAAATCAGACATGCTGTAAAAGTATCTGAAACGAGCTCAATAATAACGTACGTGTGTGTGTGTGTGTGTGTGTGTGTAATAACAAAAAATTTAACCTGCCCTACAGAAGACATGGAGAGAAGGTTCCTGCAGCATATGGGAAGCAGGCTAGTGCCTAGACAAGAAACATGAGCAGGAAAAAAAATTAGTGCAATGCCTTAAAATTATACCATTGCTGGTAGTGTAGGACTGAGGCAGACTGGCAACACAAGAAAATGGATTCACTTTATTCCATGGCTGCATCTTCTATGATGTGTCTGTCCCAGACAGCTCGTGATCTCAACTGATCTTTCAGGAAGTCCCACAAAGACAGATGATTTGATTTAGACTACAGAAAGCCTTGTATGCGTGCAGAGGAATTCTGTGCTGTCAGAGGATACTGTACAACCTGTAACTTTAACGTTTGCAGTGATTTTGATTCTGTGCTTCAGCTATAGCCCTATTTCTATTACACTATTGAAATAACCAGAAGGCTTAAACCTAGAAAACAACTCAAACAGCAATCCATACAGCATCATAAGACATATCAAAAATTGTTCCAATGCAGTGACAGTGGCTCTCTATCACAAGGGGCATGAGTCTGAGAGGCAAGATCCAAGAGTCCTAGATATTCTTCAGCTGTCCCTGCTTGTTGTATGAAGTACGTGGTATGTACATGCAATAGTAATTCACAATGAACTAGTGACGTTCACCTAGAGAAGATGGAGCACAAAGACCACAGCTTCATCTAAAAGCCTGAGAAAAACCATGCAGTGGTCTTATCCAACTGCAACTGGTAGTAGCCACAGTACTGCAGCATTCAGACTGTTTATTTTATGAATTTCACAGTGGAAAGTCATTCAGTGGAAAGTGGTCCAGAAGTGAATCGATTTCCTTTGCCTGTGCCCTTAAATTTGATGAATAGAGCCTTTGGTAAAGCTACTGAAAGTCCTATTCGTGGCAGCTAGATCACGGAGTACAATGTTGTTCTTGGAGCTAACTCTGAGAACGGGACATTTAAGATTTGGGGGTTTAACTACATATTGCAAAATCTTTCCTAAATTGCCTCCACATCCATATAGGTTTTGCCTTCTTTCTCTTACGCTTTTTCCATATTAATTACTAGCAGAGAATTCCTCAGTTACTTCTGCATGATGAAGAAGAGGATAACATGTTGCTGTTTGTTCTATTTTAGGAAACTGAGCAATTTGCTTCACCCTCAATGGCTTCAGTGTTTATTTTTGTAAGATTAAAGACAGAGTGCATATGGCAGTAATTCTGGTATTTCTTCTTGTGGATGAATCATACAGAACAGTCAGACACATTGGGAAATCATATTACAGTGTATTTTATCATCAGAAAGGGTTGTACGTGATATGAAAGTAAGTGATAGAAGTTCAAACTCTCAGTAAAAACAGGAGGTTAATAGAATCATGGAACATTTGAGGTTGGAAGAGACAGCTGGAGGTCATCTGGTCCAACTCCCTGCTTAAACAGGGACACCTACAGCCAGTTGCCCAGGACTGTGGCCAGGCAGCTTTTGAATATCTCATAGGAGGGAGACTCCACCACCTCTCTGGGCAACCTTTGCCAGCACTCGGTCACCCTCACAGTGACAAAGTGTTTCCTGATGTTCAGAGGAAGCCTCCTGTGTTTCAGTTTGTGCCCATCGCCTCTAGTCCTGTCACAAGGCACCACTGAAAAGAGCTGGCTCCGTCCTCTTTACACTCTCTCTTCAGGTATTTATGTACATTGATGAGATCCCCCTGAGCTTTCTCTTCTCCAGGCTGAACAGTCCCAGCTCTTTCAGTCCTTCTTCATAGGAGAGATGCTCCAGTCCCTTCATCATCTTTATGGCCCTTTGCTGGACTCTCTGTAGTATGTCCATGTCTCTTGCTCTGGGAAGTCTCAAACTGGGGTCCAATCATCCACTCCAGCATTAAGACTGCATTAAATAAAGACTTTTAGAATTAAAATTATGCCAAATAGTAGCTGGTTTTCCTGATTTGGTATGTTAATTAATAATAGAAATTAATAATGTAACTTTCAGTGATGCTACAGGAAGAGTTCTGAGGAAAAAAGCAGAGTAGCAAGAAAGCTGTTAGCAAGTTGCACATGTGAGCACAGCTGCATGCTTTAGTTCACCTACCTGAATGTTTTGATCAAAACAAAACTAACAGCATCATTTACCACCTAGACAACTCTTAACCTTTTTGTCTCAGTCCTCAGTTGTGTGAGGAAGAGGAATTAATTCCTATTCCATTCAAAAAGCCCACTGCAGTCAGCCCCACTCTGTAGGCCTAACAAGACATCTGAAGTGGTACAAAGGCAGACAAAAGGAAGTTGGCAACAGAACAGGAGTGCAACGTGAGCAAGTAATCATCAGAATCTAAAACAAATCCTGAGAGGAACTGTGTTGTTGAATTAGTCAATTGTCTTTACAATGCTTTGGAAAGAAAAATACAAAAGCACTTACATATCTGTTGTGTGGAAAGGAAATAGGTACAGAAAGGTCCCATAGACTATGAGATCCTAGAATTGAGTCTGTCCTAGATAGCTACCTATTTTTTAGGGTGCATCTACATGTTCTGCTTAATCTTATATAACAGCAGGCATCTCTCACTGTCCCGCTTTTCTACTCTCTGTCTTTCCTTCACCAATGTAAAACTGGATCTATTAATTATGAGGCATTAGAGTGAGCTGTTCCGGTTCACTGATACACCAGATAACTAATCTACAAAAAAAGATTCTCTATCAGATCAGCAGGTTTATCTGACTCACTGCATAGCTGTATGATTATTTCATATGACATAAATGACTGGATAGAGCTTGCCGCTTGCAATGCACAGGAGGAGAGAAGAAAGATTGGGATCACTTCTTTTTGGCAACAGCCCACAATTAAGTTAGATTAGGTGCAACACAAAAGGGCATCCTCACAGTGCAATAAATAAAGTTTCTGAATCTGGCTTGTCTTGTTGCATCCATAGGGACTCCCATCAGTTTGGGTTTTTTATAGCACATCGCAGACCCTGCCTCCCCACAGTCAGACTTCTTGCTGATAGTAGCATCTCATGGGCTATGTGCTAGGCCCTCTACCATCTCTGGTTCTTACACACATATCAGTTCCCCTTTCCAATGACTGGGGAAAAGGCCTTGAAGAAAAGCAAATTAAGGAGTGTAGACTATGAAACAATGAAAAATAACATGTAGCTCCAGTTACAGAGAAAGAGGATCATCTTCTCATCAGTGTTACTCATTGCCTAATCCTGAATAACATACAGTAACATGCAGAGGCCTAATGTAAAATGGGGCACTAGTATTACCATTAGTGAGTACTCAGACTTGTTACCTTTTCCTCTCCAACTCTATCTATCACAGAGATCTTCTGTTGAAAAGTTTTCTGAGTAATTATGAGTAAACACAAAAGGTCTTGATCCAATGCCCCTTCCCCTGAAATTCAATAGGAAATGCTCCTTTGATGACCTTTGGATGTAATGCTATAATGACAGCCTCATAACTGCAGATATGTTTAAGTTACATGTTGGGCTGATGAAACCATGAAAACTTTTGGGAACTCTCGTCTTGCCGAATAATCATGGTTCTTGGCCCCTAGACATTACATTCAGGAAGGGAACAAAGGGTCAGTAAAAGCAGCTGAACTCCAAAACCAGCTCCATATCTACAGTACTCATCTCTCAGGCTACTGTTCTGCCATGCTGACAGAAGAGGAAGATAGCTCTGTTATTAGTTTTTAGGTGTCCCTTGACTGGCAACTTCTGAAACATCTACTTCAGTCCTTCTGCAGAAAAAAATCCTTGGGTCTCCAGAGAGTATTCCAGACTAACCAAAGTGATTTCTCCCTATTTCTCTACATTTTTCTCAAAGTCCAATATTGCTACTCTTGTTTCCTATGTGGTTGAACCGAGGCAGGAAAAAACGGAATTAAATAAAAATTAAAATAATGGAAATATGCAATCCATAACTACAATCACAAAAAAGGTTATGCCTACATGATTCATACTGACAATTCTTGAAAATAAAAAGCATATTAATCCTTGAAACTTTTTGAACCTGTTTCTTCCTAAAACAAAGTACCTCAGCTGTATCCTATCAAGTAGAATTTGAGTAAAGACCACAATTTATGTCATCCCTTCTCATCGTTACTCCTTTCAGAGTCAATGGTAGCAGCCACTGGGGCTATGTGTTGTCACTGGGAAACTTTAATAATACTTTTCTTTTGCCTTCAAGTGAAAAAGGAAACAGAAGGCAGGACTAAAAATACATATTTCTGAGTGTAATTTGGCCTTGTTCTTATTACTTTCTTCAGCCTATCTTTTTCTTTTTGCACTGTTGGGATTTCTTGGGGGAAAAAGGCATACAAGATAAACATGAACTGCTTGTCTTTTCACTGATTCTTCTCTTCATAATTACACCCTTATTTCCAGATTAAACTAGAGTAAGTCTGTTCCCCAAGTCCTACTGAATTTACCGTTCTACCACATAGATCATGAGATGGGGCTAAAAGTGATGTGTAGTCTCTAAGTACACAAGATCTGATGTAGTTGAATATAGTCTTTCCTGGTGTTGTGGTGATACTAGTCTGAACTAGGTCGCTACGCAGCTCTTGACATCAGACTTTTACTCCTTATTTAAGGCCTCCTGAAGTCAATGGCAGCTTTGATGACACCTGAAGTCAGGCCAGGCATTCACCACTTCTGTTAGCCCACTCAATCTACTCCCGTGTGCATTTTCTGCCTACTTTTAAAATATAATTTATTTCAGAGTTTCTTGCAGCACTTCCCAGGCTGGTACATAAAATTCCAAGGCTGTTTGGAAAGCCAAATCCTCAAAATATCAAACTCTCTTTTCAACTGCCAATATTTTTATGAGAGAAATGGAACTGCTACTGCAGTTTCTGAGCTTTTATAAGTAGTTGGGTCTGGGTTAGAGATAGCTGTGACAGTGTGTGAAGCCTTATTCCTGCTCCTCAGTCACAAAGTCCTCTTACATGAATTATACTCATTTTTCCTGCTCCAGGACTGGCAGCTGCCAACAACTACGGTCTGCTACCTTTTAAAGTTTGTAAGGATAATGTTCCTAATAAAACAGAAAACAGCTCATGATCTATAGCTATTTATAATCATATATGATAATTTCTTAGTTCCCTGAGAAGGGAGCTGTAGCCACATTCTTTGGAAAGACACTGGAGTACCTAAAAGACCTCTTCTTCCCTCCCCAAGCCAATTCTGAAAAACACTTCCTTGGGAAGCCCAGAGTTCTGTTAAAAACCAATTCTATTATTCTGAAATACGATGCCTCCCAAACACATCTGTTATTCAGAAAACAAAATACAGATAATTTGCAACTGGTTAGTGGACTACAATTTTAGAATCAAGCAACTAATTTAACTAATTTCAACTATTTATCCAGAATCCTGAGCATGTGCTCAGTGTTATAGCCATTACCTGCATGATATTACCAACAGCACATGATATTACTGACAATGGCTGGGATTACTCATGCCAGAAGCTTGCTCCTCCGCCCTAAGGCATCACTTTAGCTTCTGTAGCTTTAAATGCCTGGGAAGATCCTTTGAAAATGTACTTTCTATTAAATTTGCTTGTTTTGCTGAAATTATTGCTACAGAAAGACAACATTAGTAGGTGATAAAAGCACAGGTTTAGGGAAGGACAACTGCTTTCTACCTTATTCAACTCACTCAGAGAATTCATGACTTTGAAGATAATCCTGTTGGAAAAGTAGATGCAAAGCTGGATAGGAGCTCAGTGACTGATGGGCTCCTAACAGCCTCAGCCAGCCAGCTTCAACTAAAGCAGCTGAGATTTGTTCAAGATCTCAGAAAAATTCACTGTTTGCTTTATCAGGTCCTTGAACAACAGGGAGAGACAAAGTTTCCAGGCAAGCTAAATGTTAAATAAGGCATTTGTAGACACTGATGCTACCTGGTTATCCAATTTCAGACAGGATGCCAAAGCTTCATAGAGTGACACAGAGGTCTGTATGGTGCTGGAAACAGCATCAGACAGGTAGTCAAAGCATCATCTCACAGCACAATTTTGACCTTGCTGTGATTCAGGATGAGCTAGTTGCATGTGATTTCTTGCCAGCATCCTGATGTCTTAATAGTGGAGGCAATAGCATCCACTGGAAGATAGAGACACAGTTGTCCTTGTACTGCTGGAAGCTGCTCCAGTGAGGACTCGTCACTTACTCTCCCAAGGGTAACTTTTGAAAAATACAGATGGGGCCTGCAACTGAGCCACTGATCTCTGTGTTAGCAATGAGGTAGTGATATAAGTCACTGTGCAGGCAGATGAGCTAAAACTTTTTGTAAATCTCTAAAAAAGTCAGTAGGAAGGGAACAGAAGGGAAGGAAAGGAAACCTGAAGCCTTAACTTCATGTTTATCTCAGCTTGCCACAGTATGAACTTGTGCCTGTCTTCTTAGCCGTCCCTTACAGATGACCTGCTCCTGTCCCAGCTTTCACAGAGGAGTTCTTTCTAATGAATTGATCTGAAAGCCGTGGTCATTTTATTTTCCTCTAGAAACCAGGACTGGGACACCTGACAATTTTGCTCATTCAGGTCATGGCTGAAATATGACTTGTGATCTGTAGTCACGCGGACCTATTCCAGGTCTGAAGGAAGAAGCATGAATCATGCCTCTATCTTTGAATTGGTAAGAGGTTCAGACACAACTACGGATAAGCTTCATTTAATCAGATCATAGCTGCAAAATGTCTTCTACCACTCATACTTTCTGGCAGAAAAGACCACATGTGGACACTCTTAGTCTCACTAGAAAAACACCCTTAGCCAAGTTGATCCTTACAGGCTGTCAAATGTACAAATCCTACACTACCAAATGTAAAAATCCTACTCAGACAGAAAATGCAATTAATGGGGAATCACCACAGACAGAAGACAGAGAGAAGAGAAGGTCAGCCAACAAGGACACCCCTGCTGGAAGGCTTCACCAACGCGCCGCTCGTGTGCTCTTGAGTATCCTGCTTTGACAGAGGCAAACACCACTTTGTAAGAACTGAGTTTACACTGATGCTAAAGAGGCAGGAAAAAAGATCCAAGTTCTAATTTACATCTCAAACACTCATTTTGCTTTTCTAAATGGTTTGAATCTAACTTCCTAATGACATTGTAATTTATGAACCATGTCATTAAAAGACAACGCTCTAGCTGTGGATGACATTGTTTATCCTCTAGGGGAACATTTGCTGCATTAGACATAATATACATAGCCAATGTGTTTATGAAATTAGTACCAATTTTGTCTTCACCTTCAAGAAGATTTACTGGTTTAAATTTACAGATTGGTGTCCTAAGTGTGAAAACAGTAGTTTGCACGTCACATGACATGCATTACTGGCTGCTCATGGCTTGGACAGGTGTACTCTTTGCTGGGTAAAAAACTGGCTGGATGGCCAGGCCCAAAGAGTCGTGGTGAATGGAGATAAATCCAGTTGGTGGCTGGTCACAGGTGGTGTTCCCCAGGGCTCAGGAGTGGCGCCAGTTCTGTTTAATGTCTTTATCAGTCATCTGGATGAGGGGATTGAGTGCACCCTCAGTAAGTTTGCAGATAGCACCAAGTTGTGCGGGAGTGTTGATCTGCTTGAGGGGAGGAAGGCTCTATAGAGGGACCTGAACAGGCTGGATCAATGGGCCAAGGCCAACTGTATGAGGTTCAACAAGGCTAACTGCCAGGTCCTGCACTTGGGCCACAGCAACCCCATGCAATGCTACAGGCTTGGGGAAGAGTGGTTGGAAAGCTGCCTGGTGGAAAAGGACCTGGGGGTGTTGGTCGACAGCTGGCTGAACATGAGCCGGCAGTGTGCCCAGGTGGCCAAGAAGGCCAATAGCATCCTGGCTTGTATCAGAAATAGTGTGGCCAGCAGGACCAGGGAAGTGATCGTCCCCATGTACTCGGCACTGGTGAGGCTGCACCTCGAATACTGTGTTCAGTTTTGGGCCCCTCACTCCAAGAGAGACATTGAGGTGCTGGAACGTGTCCAGAGAAGGGCAACGAAGCTGGTGAAGGGTCTAGAGCACAAGTCTGATGAGGAGCGGCTGAGGGAACTGGGGTTGTTTAGCCTGGAGAAAAGGAGGCTGAGGGGAGACCTTATCGCTCTCTACAACCTCCTGAAAGGAGGTTGTAGAGAGGTGGGGGTCGGTCTCTTCTCCCAAGTAACAAGAAGTAGGACAAGAGGAAATGGCCTCAAGTTGCGCCAGGGGACGTTTAGACTGGATATTAGGAAATTTTACTTCACTGAAAGGGCTATCAAGCTTTGCAACAGGCTGCCCAGGGAAGTGGTTGAGTCACCATCCCTGGAGGTATTTAAAAGACATGTAGATGTGACGCTTAGGGACATGGTTTAGTGGTGGACTTGGCAGTGTTAGGTTAACAGTTGGACTTGATGATCTTAAAGATCTTTTCCAACCTAAATGATTCTATGATATCATGATATATCAGTCTGCTTTTATAGCAATGTATGAGCACAACAGTTGTGAATAAACTCCGGATTTACAACACTGCTGAGGTCTTCTACAAAGGGATACTTATAAAGCTGTCACTTCCCTGGCTATGCTGTCTGAAGTTAGAGAATTTTGACAGAGAACATTGCTAAATCTAAGAAAGCGCTGGCTTTTCTGTCAACTGGGAGAGAGACAGGGCATAGCCCCAAAAAGGAAAAAGCTTTCCTGGAAGTGAATTTTAATTATTCACTGTAATCCCTTGCCTTCAGCAGCAGCCACAACTGGCAATCTTAGGGGTGACTTTTTTCTCACTTGTCAGGTTGATGGAAGGAAAGATGTGAAAGAAGAGATCTGTAAAAAGTGAGTTCCCTAGAAGCCTGCAGTGCCAATGAAATCATAAGAATGCTAATGTTTAAAGAAGCCTGAACATTTTGGAACAGAGCAGTACATGGACTTTATCAATCTGATGTTTTAATGAGGAGAAAAATGCCACCAGTAGTTTGCCAAGCCAAAATGTCTCTATTTCTAAGAATACCATTGACATATCCCTAGATACAATCAGAGAAACATCTGCTCTGTTTCTACTCTGCTGCTGCTTCTGCTAGAAACCAGGGCCATATTTTAAGATATGTAAAAACTGACATAAAAATAGATCAGCTTGCAGGTAGCATTTGTGAGATTTGATTTAAATCCACCAAAGTCTATTTTGAACTGAAAAACCATAATTAAGGTAAGGCTTTTGGGCCTCTAATGAGGATTATCTAGAATTTAATGGTTTAAATAATATAAATGGGATTCTGTAACCTGTTTCACCATCCAAATAATTACTTTGTCAACCGAAACTCTGTGAGATGTGCCATCCAAAACATTATGTAATTAAGGTATGCTTCCGGACATAGAGAAAATATGGCATCCATAAAAGTATAAGCAATCTAAAGACTGAAGAAGTATCAAAAGTTTCTATGGTGTGACAATTACGCTAAGCATTTCAGCATATAAAACACAATGTGAAGTTATATTTCTGAAAGTATTTCCCAGTAAAATGATATTAACACATCTGATCCTTGAGCTATTTATCCCAGGTTCCTTTGCTCGCAGTCACAAATTTGATTCCTTTTCATAGAATCATAGAATGGTTTGGGTGTAAGGGATCTTTAAAGGTCATCTAGTCCAATCCCCTGCCATGAGCAGGGACATCTTCAACTAGATCAGGTTGCTCAGAGACCTGCTGTGTTTATGCAGACTAATTTAAATTTCCCAGATTGTTTCCACTTTTTCTGACATGTTACAGTGCTTCCTATCAATGGGTGATAAAACCAAAAACCAATAAAACATTTAATGGCAATGTACTAAGAACAAATATGTACAGTTAAGGCTTATCAGTCTTGCTTCACAGGAAATACAGAGAACACAAATGGCAAGTGGAAAACATGTCATCAGCATCAGTTTCTGATGGATTAAATATTGAAAGTGACAGCAGTATGAGCAAATCGTCATTCCAGACAATTGCATTTCCATGCATTATGTATATTCTATGTATTTTGTAAGAAGTTCTTGTTTTAAAATGCTTTGTGTAGTCTTCAGGGCTTAGGGGGGGTTGCTGACACTTTAAAAAGATCTTTACAACACTACTCTTTTCCACTGCTTTAACTGTTGAAGTCTAAAAACAATACTGAAAAGTTCCCCAATGCTCCTTTCCCAAAAGTGAACGAAGTGTTTAAAATCCCCAGCTTTTCATGTCAGGCCTCTTGGTTCCTCTTTTGATAATAGGAATTCAATGCTGAGATCCTTCAGACACCTGTGAACATCTGACTTGTAAATATAAAGGTGTATTGGGTCTGGTTGGGATGGAGTTAACTTTCCCCATAGCAGCCCTCATAGTGCTGTGCTATCGGTAGCTAGAAAGGTGTTGATAACACACCGGTGTTTTGGCTACTGCTGAGCGGTGCTTGCCCAGCATCAAGGCTGTCTCTCCAACATTCGCCTCCTCACCCCCAAAGGCCAGTAGCCTGTGGGTGGGCAAGATCTTGGGAGGGGACACAGCCGGGACAGCTGACCCTGACTGTCCAAAGGGATATTCCACACCATATGACATCTGCTCCGCAATAAAGCTAAGAGAAAGGAGGGGGCGGGGGAGCATTTGTTATTACGTTTGTCTTCCAGAGCAACCAGTAGGTGTACTGAAGTCCAGCTTCCCGGGAAGTGGCTGGACATCGCCTGCTGATGGGAAGTAAAGAATAAATCTTTTGTTTTCCTTTGCTTCTGCTTTATTAAACTGCCTTTATCTTGACTGATGAGTTTTTTCTCCATCTTATTTTCTACCCTCTGTCCTGCTGAGGAGAGGAGTGACGGAGTGGCGTGGTGGGCACCTGGCGTCCAGCCAGGGTCAACCCACCACAAAAGGGCCACACTGCCATCAGTGAGGCCCTCCAAAACTGAGAATCAGAATTATTTCCAAGTTAACTAGAATTCCTTTCTCAAAAATAACACACTTGCATTACCATTCATTACCAGCGCTACAAAAACGCTGTGATGAAAGAAGGGTAACTGCTGTAACAAGTTACTGGGCACAAAATGTAGACTGTACAAAGCACTCTAGAGTATGATTTTTATAAAATAAATCACTTAGAATAGGGACAATCAACTTAGAATGGATAGTGGAGAGGGAAAGAAGAATAGGTTCAGTGGCATTCACCTGAATGTTGCAAAACCCACGCAAACGCCACTAAAATGTCAATACAGGCACAGTTATTGTATCATGCTGGTCAGGATACTGCTTTTTTTTCAAGTGCGAGAAACCATTATATGTGACATAGAAATTCTTAACAAGGATTACTGTACAGGAGCTTACATATGACTGACCATAATACCATTCAAACAAAAGATACTAAGGAAAAACACCAAATATATATATTTGCCTACAGCTGAGCACTTACTGCTCATCTTGTAAGCAGCGCCAGTGGCCTTTCCTAGATCCTTATGTAATCCTGGCAGAGTTCCTTTAGCTACTGCACATTTATTGTACAAAAATTCATACCAAATGATTTCATATAGACAAAGGATCATGGTATGTATTTCTCAGAAATTTGATCCCTGGTTGGCAACATCTCCAGGAAGAATATTACAGCTCTAATAAAATATTTTCTTTATTTCAGTGTATATTTTCAAAATGACCTGAAACATGGAACAAATAGGGTGGCATCTAAGTCAAGTGTATGCAGGCAACTGCATATGCATAAGTATGAAATCTCTCTCAAAGTTAAAAGGAAATATGCAGGTGAAGAACTGGCCCCAAATCTTTGTAGGTAGCTTAAGATATCTTCCTTACATAGTGTACTCTGTAAGATAGTACATTAATTCATCTTTTCAGTAACACAGCATCTTACTGATTAGAAACCTACTAGATAGATGGGGTCCTTGACCAGACGCTACTTTTAGCATGGTAATAACAATGCTGAACTTCAGGGACACTGAAATTACACATATCTGTTTTCTCTGTATCTTCTAAGCCATATTTCCTGTACTAATGAAGCTAACTTTGTACTACTGTCAGCACAGCAGGCTCCAGAGTGACTTGAAGAGAGAAATATCATTTATCCTCACCTTTCACTCATCTTGAAACAAACCAGCAACATATTTTTGTCCATTTAAAACCATCCTTGAAGCAGCCGTCTCCCTGGTTCTAGATACTCGGGTCTTTTCTAAAATTATCACTTTTCATATAAAAGCTCTCTAAACATCTGACTGCTTTCTTTATGACTCGTAAAGGACAAACTCTTGTACTTGTCATTGTCACTTTCTTCTTGAACAGCTGCAAGCCCTACTTTTCCTCTTGACTACTACAATCTTCTCTGGTATTTGGAAGGTGGGGACCAAGCCTTTTCAATGCTGAGTATGTTAGTTGTCTTCCGAGTGTTATTTCTGAGCTGCTATTGATCTCCTAAACAATGAATGAGCTTTCTCTGTTTCACTCTTCCTATTTCCTTCTTCCCCTACCTTCCTCTTGCTCAAACCCCACCCCCAACAACTGTATTAATGATGATTAAAAATCTCGCATGAAAAAAGCAAAACTGGATCAATTCTTCACCATAGTCATGTGACAGGATGTTGCTTCACAAATTTTTCAACTTCCCATTTGCGTTTTTAAGGAAGGAATTATCTCCTCTTTTGAGCCCAGAGCCACAGGCTGTATATCCTGATTTGCACCTCTGGCATTATCAGGCTAGAAGTATCGATTACTGGGACTTAGTTACTGACAAAGGCATACTTTTCAAACACCTATGTACTTACCTTTAGGTGTGAGTAGTTCCATGGAAGAGAGACCACAGCCATAGTTAAGGGATGTGCAAAAGTGTTTGGAGAACTAGAATCTTTATTATAAGTAATAATCAGAGAAAGAAAAAAATACATAATTTTAAGATGCTATGAAGTTTTAGCTTTTCTGCCTTGAAAACAAAGAAATCTTACTGTATGCTTCCTTACAGCTAGGCTTTACTGCTAGTTTTTTTCTTTTCCCCTAAGGAATCTTATGCAACTGCAGATGTTATGAAAAACAGAATTCAAATGAATGACTATGTGCTAAATGCTCACTGCAGTGAGATGTGCAATTACAGATAGCTCTGATATCCTGTAAACAAATGTGCTCAAAGCAAAAATGGTTCTGGCTCCAGCTGCACTATTTTGAAAACACGTTGCTGGTATCACCTAAATAAATGCTTTGACCATTAGAGTGGAAAGGGTGACACTTCAAATTGTGTTTGGATACAAAATTTAAAAAGCTTAAAAACTATTCACCAAAAGGAAGACACTTATCCGGAGCATAGGACACATTTATTTTGCATAAGTGCACCAGATGACAGGAGAATTCTAAGCCATTTTACAAGTGATTTAATAGAAGAGACAGCACATATGATACACTCCATCTTTCTGAAGTCACATAAAGGAAAAGACAAAAAAACACAAACAAAACTCCCCATAAACCTATTTCTTCATTATTCATGAAGACCATATATAGTGACTTACAATTTTTGGACCTTAAGTTGTTTTTTTTAACTGTGGTATCTTAGAATTATATGCAATCACAATGCCCCTGATATTTTATAGCTTTTAACCATTTTATAATTCAGACAATGTATAAGATGAAGTGGTGTCATTTCTTAGTCTTTATGGGATTAAAGTTTGGCTTTAAACATATGACTTTACTCTGCTAGTGATACATTAAAAACCCAAGACAAGTAATATGATGGCATTGTGAAACAATATGGACAAAGATCAAGTCTGGGAAAGATGACACACTTTCAGTGATTCAGGTTTGAGAATCAAAAACCCATTTCAAAGTGAGGAAATAATAAAAATAAAATCTCAGTTACAGCAGCCTTACAGAACACAGTGCTTACTCCAAGTTTTAACCTGACAGCTGTCAAGCAGTTAACATTGATGAAAACGCCTATAGAACCATAAAGCATTATTATTACATATGTCATGCCCAAAATTCTTTTTACCTGTATAACATGATATACTAGAGCAGTTTGGATATGAAATATTTCTATATCACTCTAGTAAATCATAGCTCACGAAAATGCCATAGTGCTGAAAGGAAGTGCTAGAATTACTGCCCATGCTAGTACTACTAGAAATCAAAATCTGTCAGATTCTATACGCTTAATATATCTCTCTTCTGTACCCATTTTAAATTGTAAAGAGCCCATCAGAAGCAATGAAACACCTCATTACATATACTATTACTTAAATTGAAGACTGTCAAACAGTAGCAAATTATTCTTTTAGAGGCTTGATTACTTCAGAAGACAAGCACCAAAATAACGCATGTCTGCTAGCTCTAAAATGCAAAATGTCCTGTGCACCATATTACAAAGACAAGATAGTTTGAACATATTCTTTTAATGGGCTACGTAATTTTTGTCACAATAGCCTTATGTCACTCGATCAATTTAAAAAAGGAAAAAAAAGCAAGAAATGACAAAATGTGCTTATCCGTAACTTCTACTCACATTCAAGGATAAAGGTAATATTTCACTAAAAACTAAACAGCCAGATGACGCCTGCTGTAATATTTGACCCATGTGGAAAGACTGAAGGAATTGGGGTTGTTTAGTCTACAGAAAAGAAAACTGAGGGGAGAAATGATAACAGTCTTCACATCAGCTGCACCGAGGAGGTGAACAAATTGTTCATGGCTAGAGAGGACGGACCAGGAAAGAATGGTCTTCTGTTGTAGACACTCTCCTGATTTTGCCCTTTTTTTGTAATACAGAGGAACACTCCCTGTGCAAAGCCACACTGAATGCAGTGTAGTTCTCAGCAGACTGTACTCAGTTTGTCTGTGTGAAGAGCTTGCAGAGACCTCCAAAATCTTCAAGATAGTTACGAATAATTAAAGCAGAAAAATAAAGAAGTCATAACAGATTTTTACATATTATTCCCTAGTTTTATTGTAAGATTTCTTTCTTTTCGCAGTTAGTACAAAGCCTACTGTTTGTCTGGCTTTTGTGTACTTTCAGTTTGATAGTCATGACATCAAATTTCTACAGAAAGAACATGTACTTCTTTCAGTAGTCAGGAAGAGATTTTCTGTGTAAAATTGAGTTTTCATTGAACACATTACATTTCTGCCTCTTTTTGAGATTTCCTCTTTAAACATTTGTTTTATCTTCTTCCAAAAATTATTTAGCAGCATCACCAATGTGTGTAAACTTTCCAAGATAATGTAAACCAGATCCTGTCTCATCTTGCTGTTTTTAAATCTCTTCAGTACTAGTAACCACTCATTTCATTCTTCCTGCCTCATATTGCCATCTTGTACATGGATGAAACATATTTACACTTCAATAGACAGGGAAGTCATCCTTGCAAACACCAACGTTTTTACTGAGAGAGAGTGAAAGGGAACTCTGGGGAGTACTGGGGATAGTATTGTACAGCATACCTACACTGAATAGGCCCTTCTGTATTAAGGAGTATTAAATTAAGGAGCTGCTCAGCCAGACCATCTTCTCTTGTCTTCCCAGCTCATTGTTTGTTCCTCTGCACCTCATGATTTGAACCAGTGTACTACTCTGACTGAATTGCTCTGAGAAAATACAGTCTCATCAGCCAGTATTCGTCTTCTTTCAGATTCTTTCTAAAACTTAGAATTAGTTATGGCTCCACCTTTCCCCCCATTTCTGTCAACATTCAGCTTGTGACTCGCATGCATCTTGAGTATCAAAAGTGCTCTGTCTCACATAGGTCTCCTCCCACTCACCGCAAACCTAAAAATATTACCTTCAGAGTGCTGAATAATTCTAACATGCCCTCATGTATCCTCCGAGAGGAACCTTTTTCCATTTTCATCATATTCCTCTGAACATCCCACAGTCTGTAGCATTTCTTAGTGTAAGCATAATGACTACAACTTCAGAGCAGACAAATACTGAATAGGTAGCTGTAATAAAGGTAGATTGTAGTGATAAAGAGAGAAATGGTAAGTTTGGAAATGGAAATGGTAAGTTTTCACCTTCTGGATTTTAACGATTGAGATTTATGTGATTAGGTACATATGTGGGCTGCAAAAGGTTTCTGTGAGTATTTAGTTAAAATCCCTAACTATTTTCTAACATATTTGTACAATAATACAGTCCTTTTAAAGTTTATACCCAACTACGGCAACAAATCAGTGTATCTTTGGATTTTGTTATATTTCTGCAGTAAATCTTAACTCCAGAGCTAGTCAAACACCATTATTATGCAGTGACGCAATGCAAGGAAGGCAGCTGAATCGTAATTTTAAATTCTCAGTACCTTATCAAACTGGCAGAGAAAATAAACACGTACTCAGTTTACTTTGAGTAAACTCTCATACTCACATACTCACTGAAAGTACAGTGACATATCAAAGAATCTAGCATAAGATCCAGTAAAGTTTTGGGCCTGCTTTGATATTTAAAGAAGAATGTGAGTGTGAAATATAGCAGCCACTAGTGGATCAAAGACACACTTGAACCACCTATACACACATGAACTAGTTTTGTTTCAGCACTAAGATGAACAGATCTAACTAGCTACAGGGAAACTGGGTGAATGTCTTGAACCATGCCCTGAAGCCCCATAGGCCCCAGTGCTGACAGTGAGTCCCCACAGGCAGGGCTTTGGTAAAGCCCTGTTTTACAAAACGCCAGCACATAAATCAGGTGCCAAAGTTCAGCCCTAGATGAGCCCAGGTGGTTCTTTGGCTGAGGAGCTACAACCGCAGATGTTTTACACGTCTTGAGGAAAAGGAACCTATTTGTGTCAGTCATCAATTAAGCAAGATGATAATTCGGTGTTTCTGCTCATGTGCTATGTAATGTGGAATCAGTAACCACCACTGTCTGCTCTGCATGGGAAATGATTTTTTACTACAGTCCCCTGATGAGAAATCTCATTGCACTCAGATGCACTAGTGTAGGTAGCATGTGGGGCAGAATGGAAAAGAGCAGGAAAGTGACATCCCCTGCAAAAAAACAGTCTATGACCAATCTCTAGTCAAAGGTGTGCATGAGGGTATGTCTATGGTACATTTTAGTTTGGATCGGGACTGGACTTTTGAAGTGGATCTTCCCGACATCCTACTTACTGTGCTTTGGTTCTCAATGCAGAGAGGTCTTGCCATGCACAAACTAGATTCCTGCCAGATGAAACTAAACCAGAAGATGTGTTCCAGGCGCATGCCAAGCACTCTTCAACTGCTGGACAGACCACTTGAAAAGCGCACAGTGCAGATAGATATCAACTTTTCAGCACCAACTATTGTCTACTACTTGCTAACTGAGGCACAGTCTCAAGCTGAGCGGCTCAGCAGCAATGACAGTGTAGATGTGGCAGTGCAGAGCTTATTCGCTCTCAGGCACTCCACCCCAGCTCTGGGCTGGCTTTGCAACCAGCACCAAACTCTCTGTGTAGGTGCTATGCAATATACCCAGAAACGCAGTGCTGCTGAGTTTAATCCTGAGTGTGTTTACATAAGCCACTGTCAGCCTCCTGCTTGCAGTATATCAGTATCTACTAATTATTTTTCTTTCATATGCTGGCACTTGGGAGGCCACAAATGTCACTGTGTGTTAGAATTTGCAAATTTTCTAGGGACTGTAGCAGCAACACCATTTGGGACAGGTCCTGAATGCAAAGGAGTTTTCAGCAGAGAAGGTAACAGGGGAGTGTCAAAGGTAAAGTAATTTGCTAGACCGGGTTGCCTTTTCCGTGTCTTGGAAGGCAATGGCTTGGGAAAGACCTTTGCGTTTGATGAAGTCGTTTGGTTCAGCTCCTTATTTTTTAAAGCCAGGGGTGCTGCCATGGGTGCCAAGCAGCGCACCTCTACTGCTAACACAAAGGAAGCTAGAAGTATTACCAGTGCCTGATAGGCTCATGTTTCTCCTCAGCACATTAAATACCCCAAAGTGGACCAACGATCCACTTTCAAGATCCCCTGAACATCTACTATTTTGGCTACTTCACCCACTTGTGGGATCTTCAGGGAAGCCTCCCGTGAAGTCAAAAGCAGGGCTACTTAGCCCCATACAGGTAACTCCAGCTCCTGTTGGGCGAGGCTGAGCCCCCGAAGAGGCCACACGGCTTCCCGCGCCCCCTAGAAGGAACGGGCACCATGACCCCCGCCCGGCATTTGTAACCACCCCAAACCCAGCCAGGGGTCCGGGGCTCACCCTGGCAGCCCCCCGTACCCAAGAAGCAGGAAAACCAGCTCGGAAGAAAGCCGCGGGCCCACCGCACCTCTCCCAGCGCCCACCTCTGCGCTGGAAGGGTCCCCGACGGCCGCGCTCCTGACAGGACCCGCGCGGCTCGCCCCTCCCATCACGCTCCGACGTTCAGCAGGGCCAGGGCCGGCCGCAGCTCGGATGGGTGACCGCCCTGCCGCTCCCCCGACAGCCCCCCCGCCACATGGCGCGGGAGGAGCCGCCCGGCGGCGGGCGCAGGCGCCGCAGCGCTCGCCTCAGCGCCATGGCTCGCGGCGGGCCTGCGGCGTTTCTCGGCGCTGTCGCTTGCCTTTGCTTCCTGGCCCCGGCGGCTGAGGGCTTCAAGAAGAGGGGACCCAGCGTGACAGCCAAGGTGACTCTCGCCCGCGGCCGGGGCGGCTCCGCCGACCGGGAAGCCTCCCCGGCCGCCGGCCTGAGGCGCGTCGGGATCGGTCGGTCGTGAGGGCCCGCGGCGTCTCCTCAGCGGGCCCCCAAAGGGGGTGTTTATCCTGCCAGCTCCGCGCCCGTTCTCGGCGGTTACTGAGAGGGTGGGGACCGCCTGGCTGTCTTTTACCCCCGGTTTTATAGTGTGAAGCTGGTCCCTCGCCGGCTCGCTCCTTCCCGGGCCGGATTCCGGGCAGAAAGGAGGCCCCTGCGGTGGTGGGGTTTGGGGAGGGCTTGGACAAATGCCTTAGCTTTCCTGTTTTATAAGTGTTTTAGGGTTGGGTTTTTTTTAATCCCTTTGGGCATGCCGCCTTTCTGTAGGCGCTGGCACACCTCAAACTTTCAGTTAGCTAAGCCCACCTCTGGCTCACAGAAATGCTAACTTTAAAATTCGTAATTACATCCTTGCTCCTGTGGTCTCTGCTGTCGCCATAGGCAGTTTGGGGCTGTGTGGTGGTGTCCGTGCTGCGCTGAGCAGTGGGGTTTTAACTGCTCTGAGGCTCAGTTGTGCTGTACTTATTTTTTGGCCCCCCTTTGCAGAAACTCTTAGTGCTGTGAGCTGTCATTTTATTGCCCCCTTGTTTCCTGCTCTCTTGTTGTTCCTGACCGCGACAGGCTCGGGCACCTGGTGTGGGTTAAAACCTAACCTAACTGCGTCAGGCTTCAGAGTGTGCTGCCAGCGAAGCTGTGGACCGGGAATCAGCATGGCTCAGCGTTGCATATCTCCTTCATAGGCAGGAGAAGGTTTGCGCCAGAGGCACGTGTGGTAATTACAGATGGCACTGCCCAAGAGACAGAATTGTGGGCCATGCTGCCTGGCAGTGGGATGGGGATGCACCTGGTTATGGCAACATGACAGCATCTCTTTCCAAAAATATTTTGCTGGTGCAGGAGGTAGGGTGTCTAGTCCGGCTTTGGATAAAGTAGGAATTAGATGTTTCAGCCCCCAAGTACCTTTCCACCGACACTCAAGAGCGAGTGCCCTGTTCCTGGTGAAAGATGTCTGCACTTGTGAAAGCGTGATAGGGCAGGGCCAGAGCTGCTTCTTCTGGCACGGCCTCAGCTTCCTAAGCCACAGGCTATGCCTTTGTCTCTGAACTTCACTGGCACCATTGTCTACAACTGTCTACAGTTTCATTGCCATGGACTTCTAGTCCATGAATTTGATTTTTTTTGAGGATAAATCTCATATGCTTTGGCCTCCAAATTATCTTCTGGCAATATATTCCAGAAGATATTCCAATTTAATTATGCATGAAGTACTTTGCTTCTTCAGACCTTCTGCCTGGGATTTAATTTTATGACCTTTTCTGATTCTTATGTTGTGGGACATAGAGAATTGCAGCTGCCAATTTTCCTTGGCCAAGCCAGTCATAACTTTACAGAGCTCACCAAATCACACCAGTTTTCTCTCTTCCAGCTTGCATAGTTTTATTTAATCTTTCTTCATATAAAAGGTATTCCAGATCTTTGAGCATCTGTGCTGCCCTTTCCTCTACCTTTTTTAGGTTGGTTTTATCATTCTGTGATAGAGAAGCCAGAATTACATGCAGCACTCAAGAGTGTGAACGCCCAGTACAGATGTATACTGTGGCATAATTATGCCCATCTCTTGTCCTTACCCATTTTTAATTATTTCTAACATTCATTTTCCTTCTCTGACCTTCACAAGCCCAGAGCCAAACTTTTCATCAGACTGCTCAGGGTGACTCCAGATATCTTTTCTGAGTGGTAGCCAATTGGATCCCTTGTTGTGGCTGTATAGTCCTCTTCCACATGCAGTATTTTGCATTTATCTTGGAGTTCATTTGTCATTATATTACCTGGTCTCTAGGAATCATGACATCTTTCTTTCACAGTCAACTTTTTTTTTTCCCCCTGAATAATTGAATGCTCTTGGCCATTTTTTCATTTTGATATACACCATCTTGTGTAAATTATATATGAATATGTTAATGAGAACCAGCCACTCTTACTGCTGCACCCTTTTTCATTCAGTATTGAAATACTTACTGCAAATTGTAAATAAGATTAAATATTTATATAAATATTAATAAGACTGAAAATGTGTAATATTTCTTTTCTTTAAGAGTTTTTGGTGAAGAATCTGGCCAGATGTTTTTTGAGATTTGAGACTGCTGTGTTGACCAGCTCAGTAGTGTCTACATGCTTATTGACTTTCCAGAGAACTTGAGGAAATATGCTTAAGAGAACATGGCTTCTCTATGCAAAAATGGCATCTAGGGCTACCAAATATTTCCGTATTTGATTTCCTGGCCAGAAATATGCACAGACACGCCATGTGGTGCATAATTAGGAAGCAGAGCTTTCCAAAAATCACCAAGCATGTAGTGCTAACAGGAAGCCAGGAACTTACTGTTTGTACACAGAATAAGCCGAAGCAATGCCTTTTGGAAGTACTGGGTTTGCTGCTCAGGTGAGCAGCTCTGCCATGAATGAAGCCTTCTGGTTGGGTTAGGTTTACAATATATGATGGGCTTGTCTCCATGTGCTCTGTGAAAGCGTTTGATATTATTGCTATCTGGGGGCATTGTTTAGTAGCCTCAGTTGTGTTACTTATATATGCTTATGTATTGCAGGCAGTCCTTCTACTAGGACAACGTTTCCAGGCAAAATAAGGTGCGTTTAGAAAATGTAGGCAGGCAATTCCCCTTACCTAGATAACCCTGGCAGCAAAATTCAGAGAGGTGTGTTTATAGAAATGTTAAGACGTTACTGAAAGTGTGCTGTTAATATTTTGGGAGCCACACATCTAAGAAGTATGTTAGTTAGTGCCAAGTGCCAAGGAAATGAATGAGGTGTATCAAAAGGAATTTTATTCTCTTTATAGGGCTTTTATAGCGTTAGGCAAAAGTTCAACAGTCAAAACCACACGGAAGATCAAGAAACGGTAGAAATGTTTAGCAGGAGAGCGTGAAAGAGGCATTCACATTGGAGAGACTGTGGTCATTTATTATCATTATTGGACTAATTTCTTAGTGTTGCAGACAAGTAATATTTGGTCGAGTGCCACAAGGAACAGCAAATACCACATCATAGCAATACACATTGCTGTTTCCTAGAAGTTGTAATAGTCTTTATGTAACTTTTTCAGAACTTCAAAATGCCTCATTTCCTGACAGCTGTTCCTATTTTCAGTAATTGTTGGAACATTTTTGCACATTCAAATATGCATTCATGTATTCTGAACTATATTAAAATGCTTTATAACTCATTTGCCTTTTTGAAGTTGCTTTTTAGCAACGTCTATGTTGAAGCTTTTAGGCAATCAGCTGAATAATGTAGCCTGGTTATTTCTCTGTCAGGTTTGAATTCATATTTAGGAAAGCAACTCCTTACTTGAGCCCTAGGATTTTCTTCCCGCTGTTTGTCAATTTAATGAAATTTAGGCTTTCGCCTATACTTAATCACATGCATACTAATGCCTAGAACAGTGAAGATTATGAGTGGATAGCAAACTATTGTTTGTGGGGAGTGTAAGTACTGTATTTCCTTGTTATTGTTCACCACACTGGAATAGCATCATTGTTCTTCCTTACTTTCATGTTTCATCTTTTCTGTACAGCTTTAAAGACATGCATGTCTGGGAAAAATCTTCTTGAACACTACCTTCAAACTTGTGATGCAGCAGTCTCACTGAGCCCTTAAAAGCACTAAGAATCAAAACCAGTTCTCAAACAGTTTTCTGCATAATCCCATTTTGGTAGCTCTGAAAGGAATTTTCTTAAACAGCACCCTGAGGAATTGAAGGATACTATTAATATAGACCATCCAGAAGCAGTTTCTTACCACCTTACACTTTCAAAAGCTTGGCTTTTTGTTGGGCTCATGTTTGTATCACTTTTGTTCTCTTCACAAAAATGTTCAGGTGTTCTTTGATGTGAAGATTGGAGACAAAGATGTTGGCAGAATTGTAATTGGATTGTTTGGAAAAGTTGTCCCAAAGACTGTGGAGAACTTCATTACGCTGGCAACCGGAGAAGTACGTTTGCAGTTTTCTTCCACTGTGTACTCAAGTTTGGATTGGGAAGTAAATATTTTTTTAATGCTGTTTCAGTTGTCAGTCTTAATTCAGTGGAGCCTGTGCAAGAGTGTCATCCCCAAGGCTGTGCACTGGTATGTGTCTTCTCAGGTCCTTGGGCCTTGGTTCACAACATGTAATTATGAGATGTTGGATATCACCACCTCAATCTGTCCCTGCCATGCAGATCTAGCATGTAGAGGTACTGTGGTCAGATACCAGTCAAATAAAGACAATGGCTTTGATCACCTGAATTAACCTGCTGTGTGGCATTTCAGCCCAGCTGCATTCACCTGCATCTCAGTTTAATTTGTTTCTTTCCAGTATTTGTCTCTGCTGGTGGTATATTCTGTGAAATCTGGCCATTTGCCACGTGTATTTCCACATGACTGTATGGAGCTGGATGTTATATACATTTAAAGAATTATTTCATTTTCTTAGAGAGGATATGGATACAAAGGAAGTAAATTTCATCGTGTGATCAAAGACTTCATGATTCAAGGAGGAGACTTTACAGCTGGAGATGGATCAGGAGGTAACATGCTTAGTATCTTCCAGGTTCCCTTTCCTTTCTTCGAATGTCTGCTGAAAAGATGGACAAAACAGCATATTCTCTCATTCTTTCATCTCACATAAATGAAAAAACCACCATTTGTTTTAGAGAATCTAGTACTTTTCCAAGCATCTTGGAACATAAGCTGCAGTTATTTGGAATACCTGATTATAAGTATGTGTAGAGCTTCCTTTGTCCTCAATTTTTGCAGATAGCTCTTTTCTGTCTGTGACTTGTCCCCATTCAAGAAGCATGGCTTTGTGTGGTGGGCTGGAGCCACGTGACCAGCTGAGGTGCTCCTACAACATACTGTCTCCAAAAGATGGATGTCTCCGCTCTTCCCCCACTCTGGCTTTGCGACAGCACGCCTTCCCTGAGGCACTCATTGATTGCATGTATACGTGAACCGATTCAAGTCATCCAGCAGAAAACTAATTCGTGATGAAACAGTGAAAGCACGTAGAGGGAAGGCAGGTAGGGAAGGACTAGGCTGTCCTCTGCCCTTAGCTCAGCCAGTTCTGTGGAACCTTCTGAAATGTGTTATGGGAGGGAATTTCAAAATGGGGTAGAGAAATTAGAAAATGAGGCTCATGCTCTCTCCCCTTTTTTCTCTTTCTAAATTTAAAACCATAAACTTACTGGTGGTGTGAGTTCTGGCTGTGTGTATTACTTGCTCCCTTCTGAGCCTCCAGAATACCAGTTCAGTCCACTAAGGAGGGAAATCCCAGTGCAACATCTCTTGCATTGCATGCATTCTGGCTTCTGATTTTTTCTCTTCCTTTACATGCACCTTCTTCACGTGCTATGATTTGAACTGTCTGCGTACAATGCTAGTGATTTCCCCACTGGCACAGAATGGAAAACACACATTCCTTTTCCTTGCAGTGAAAAATGGGGAAGGCTAAAATACCAAAGACAGAGTTTTAGCATTAAAGGTAGGCAGGGTTTGTTTGCCTGCTAATACTGTTTATTGGGATAGTATCTAGCGGTGTTGGGAGCAGTGTCCCCATTGTGCTAGGCAGTGTACAAATAAAGAATGAGAGACAGCCTTCTCTTTTCAAAGTGATGGTGGTTTAAACATGACTCAAATATTTTCTCTTCTGAACTATTTTAGAAACATCAAAATCCTTATGTAATGATTGTACCAATCCGCACTGAGTCTTTTAGGCTAACTTCCATTTGGTCTTCATGTGTTTCTAAACATGTTTCAAGTAATTTCTTATTAGGAGGAAAAGCTGTGAAGACTAAAATTGTCACAAAACATGGCAACCTTATTTTTAGTGGCCATAATTACGTAATTTAAATTTCTTGAATAGGATGAAGTATACTATTGTTCAGTGGTGTATCTAAGCAGGACCTCTGAAGGTATTCATCTTGCTTGTTAAATTCAAAGCATAAAGCATCATCAGCTTTAAATATTGTCTCCTTATATGTGGTGTTTTAGCTTATCTTTTTCTTTACACACAAAATGCTTTCAGTGATGTTGCTGTGCTTACTCAAACAATGAATCTTCAAGTCTTGAATTTATACTTTGTTTTTCCTGTTTTTGAACAAAAAGGGGTTTTTTAATTTGATTTTTTTTTTTAAAGTTTGCTTTCTTATTTTGTGTCATAGGAAGAAGCATCTATGGAGAAAGGTTTCCAGATGAGAACTTCAAGCTCAAACACTATGGAATTGGATGGGTTAGCATGGCTAATTCTGGCCCAGACACCAACGGATCCCAGTTCTTCATCAGTGTGACAAAGCCTTCCTGGTTAGATGGAAAACATGTAGTATTTGGCAAAGTCCTTGATGGAATGGTAAGCTAAACATAGTGGCAAGATTAATCCAAGAAAATCTGGACAAATTCTGCCGCGTTATATCTGTGTTAGCGTAACTTACACCATTGTGGTTCAAAACAATTGAGTGTTTATCCAATATGTACATGGTAGAAAACAATTGTGAAGAGCCTGGAGCGGGATGATTTAGAACTGAAACAGCAAACGGTGACTGCAGAAATGGAAACTTAAATCATGCCTTTGGCTTTCACAGCTCTTGTCTCAGACCACTAACCACTGAAATCAACAGTGACATCTTTGCAGATTACAAATGGAATAAGTTCAGGTCCCCCTTCCACTAACGCTGTTAGACATGAAATAATTGTATTTCTACAAGCTAAAATCTAATTTTGTAGCATGTGCTAGGTATGGATAACACTTTCACTGTTAGGGTTTTTAGAAGCATGTGAATGTGAAGTATACAAACACATATATTCAGATCTGTTTAAAAAGAAAAAAAAATCTAGTTAATTCCCTCAAACTGTACACAGCTGCAAAACTGATCAAAGGCCAAATAGAATTTAAGTTTAAAAATGGTACTTCCAACTGATTATACTTTTAGTAGTCTGGTTTTTGTTTTAAATTGTTCCATTTAATTTGTGTTTTGAAATGAATGGGGGACACATGAACTGCTGCACTGACCAGTTCTTTGTGGAGTTTGAAAACATCATCAGAACACTTGCCCCCCACTCCCACATTCATCTTGAATTCAGTTCTCATGAGCTACAGTAGTAGCTGAAAATTTTTGAGGAGAGACTTAGACTAAGTTTTAGTTTAGTTAGATTAATGGACAGATATCCAAAGCCAGGTAGTCAATATTCCTAACTGAATTTTGTCCTTTAAAAATACTACTTTAATTAGTTGTCTAGTGTGAGGCCAGTAGTTTACCTGTACCTGTCTGACTGGAGAGCATAGTACCACACTTAAAATATGTGTGTACGTGATACTAAAGGTAAAAGCAGTAATCATATTTCTTGAAGCACAGTTACGCTGTATGATTAGAAAAATAATTGCTGCTCATTCTTTATAATCTCTGGATTCACTTTATGCTCATAGGTTACAGATAGACCCTGTATCTGTTGATCAGCTGAAAGGATATTTTCAGTTGCCCCTTCATAATATTTTTATTGGCTGAAAGTTTTTATAGAATGGCAAACTGCCTTCCGTGTGCTTCTGTCAACTGTGTGTGGGTTGCAGAGTGGCACAACTGTTAATGTGGAAAAAAAAAAAAGCATGTGGGAACTCAACTGGGTTAAGGTCTTTGTTCAGAAGTTGCTTAATAAATAGTAATGCGAGGAGTACTTAGTTGTTTACTTGGTACCAGACTTGAGCCACTGGAGTTTCCTTGGCTAAACTGAGTTGGGTTTTTTTGTTTTGTTTTGTTTTGTTTTTTTAAACAGTCTGTGGTGCACTCGATAGAACTCCAGCAGACAGATGAACATGACCGGCCCCTTCAAGACTGTGTGATTGTGAACAGTGGCAAAATAGCTGTAAAAGAACCATTTGTAGTTGAAGTAGGTGACTGGTGAGACCAACAGTCGGAATGGAAAGTAAAACTTAATCACTTTTCTTTAAGGCCTGTTCTTGACCAATCTCAACTATCCATCGAGTTTTCTCCTCAAAACATATGAGACTATATTTAGACAATACTTATAATTTGCCAAATATGTAAAAGATATGACCATTTCTTTAACAACTTCATGGAGCTGTCATTCCTTGAAATTCAAGACATATCCCACTAAATCCTAGATCTTGCAGAAAAAGTCTTTCATGAAAAATTTTAGAAGTACTTCTATTTTTTCAAGGTTTGAAATACAGTCGTTTTGTTCTCTTTGGAAATTTTTGCAATATTTGTTTCTGCCTTTTCAACTGAAAATATTATTTTCTGTAACAGTATCAGCATTTCTAAAAATGAAAAAAAAAAGTAAAATACAGAGGTTGTTTGAATAAATAAACTTTGATTTCAAATAAATACTTAATGAAGAGCTTTTTTTATGCCCCCCCCGCCCCTTTTTTCTCACCTCAGTTGATCCTGCAAAATATGCAGGGGGTGCTGCTTTCCAGGAAATGAGGTTGTAAGGTTAGAGCACGGGTGGTAAATTTCTCTAATCTTAACGTGTCAGATAAAGTCCCTGCCGTCTTTCAAAAAAACACAGTATTCAGATACAATCCTGTAATCAAGAAAGAGCAGCTCTGTCTATTGTTAAATAAGATCATCAGTTAGAAACTGATTAAAACAGAAGAGTCCTTGTTTTACAGCACAGTGAATTTTGTAATGCCTAGCTAATGTTACTTATGATAAAGCTCAAATGCTTTTTCTTGTAGTATTGCTGTATGTCAGATGCATTATTTTTGTAATGCTTCTTCAATAACTCTGAAGCTGACAACTTAACTGGTAGCTTTTAAACAAGGTCAGTATAAGGTTCCACTTAGAGACAGCTGTGTTTGTTAGGTTCTGAAATGAGTTACACAGTACTCCACAGGAAAGAGATGTGGATTTTTTTCTCTGGAGTTTGTTTCAGAACTCAAGATAGAAGAGCTGATGCCAAGATCTGGTGAAGGATTCATCCACCTGCACAGCAGGCAGCACACTAGTTATCTCTGTAGTGACAGATTTCCTGAAGGGTGTCCTGGAGCCCATGTGAAGTACCCAGACTTGGAGTGGCACAGGAGAAGAGCGAGTACTACAGCACAGAGTGTGTAGGTACCTCCTGGCACCCTCCTCACAGGAAACAGGAAAAAGCTGCCAGCAGGGATTTACCTTGGGTCTTCCTGACATGTCATTTGTAGTTGCAGGGGTGCTTTTGCTGGTTCAGCATCCACAGTCCTGGGGCCTCTCCTGAGGGTGAACACTGACACTTTTTTGCAGAGACCTGTGAAGGGCTTACTCCTCTTTAAAACGGAGCTAGAGGAGAACTTGTCAAGGGCCTCTAAATTTGCTTAGGACTAGACAATCAGACTTCCATTTTAGCCCTGTTCATTTTTCTTTCTACTAACAGTTTAAAATTCTCTGAAAAGCAGCACTGGGAAGCAGAGTTAGGAAGTAAGAGTGAGAATGCCTCAGACTCCATTGCCCAAATAGCTTTCTGCTAGTAGCTGAAAGCTTTCCTGGAGGTTGATCCTGCAGACAGCGTAGAGAGTTCTGCTACCTGAACAAGCGCTGCAAGTCACAGGCCTACCTTTTATACAAGTCCCAGCTTTTCACCAGCGCCAGGCAGCTTTAAAACAGATGTAGTAGTCAGCAGGAGGCAACCCATGCGTCTCCAGGATCAGACTTCTGTTCGTGTCTAGCTTGCCATTACTGCTTTTGTGCAACACTCCCTTCCTCTGATGAGCCCAATGACTTACTGGGTGTTCAATTACACTGAATTTTTTCCCCCAAGATGTACACTTTTATAAACCTAGCATGTTCAGATGATAGCATGGTGCTGAGAGTTTTAAATGAGCAGACACCCAGGTATTTTCTAATGCTTCATGTAGAGATATCTATGAGACCCATCTCTGATGACACAAGCTCAGAGAAACGTCTTGTTTGAATAGAAACACACAAAAAATACACTGAAGCAGTACATTCATGTTCTAGTAATTTACTTCGTAACGTCCAGTAGCACACATACATATTTCCAGTTAAATCTGAACAAATATATATATATAAGCATATATATATATGTATCAGTTTCAGTTTTATCATTTTACTACTTAATCATATTCTTGCTTTAGCTTACCACAGAGTTGTATGCTCTGTGACTTATAAAATGTTAAGATATGGAATACAGTCTGCAAGTTGACGTGAAGAGTAAACATACACACGGGTTAGATGTCATAAGTGAATGGAGATGCATAAATGCCATGTAAAATCTCCTGGTAGATAAAATCATTTCAACTGAAATCTAGAAAATTTCCTGAGAGCGCGCTATGTATTTCAGAATGTGGAGGCATGTTTTCCAATAGAAACTCTCCATACACCTGCACTGGCTCTTTTCCAACGTGATATTAAGGAGCAGATTCAAAATAATTTAAGAAAAATGAACAAAATACTTTAAAGTTGCTTTCAATTTCTTCTTGCTTTAATTTTTTTTTTTTTGCAATTTCTCACACACTCTGCAATGCCAGCACTTTTAATCTATCCACTGCCAGCAATGGGTAATGTGCTGGGAAAAATCCTGGTGTAAAAAGGTTTGGTGTAATTTATGATAGAAATTGTAGAAATAATTAGTAAAGCTTTCAATTCTTATCAAAGGTTAGTGTAATTCAGTGTATGACTTTCAGCTTTTAGTGTTAAATAGTTAGAGCATGTCAATACATAGAAGGTATAAATAACTTCAGTATTGTGGTTTCCATATCTTCTTTTTTTAAAGCAGCAATTGTAGTGACATTGATTTTATTTAGAAAGATATAATGCTTGAACTTAAACTGAGGTTGTGCCTCTTGCTTCTGAGCATAATTTTCACATCACAGAACTTTATTTCTGTTAATTCCATTAAACATGACTCGGAGACTTGCTTCAGCTTCTTCTAGCCACGCATCACTTCTACCTGGGCAGTAAATGAGGGTAAAATATTCCATGTAGAATGCCTTCTATAACTACGTTTGGAAAGTCATCTGAAAAAAAAGAAAACCCCCCCCCGTGCTTTCTTATCTATGTCAATACAATACAAATGTTTTTGTGAAACTGAACTAGGTAAGGCCTCGTATAATTTGGGTTACTGCATCACTCAACTGTTTATCCATGTTGGGGATGTGCTATTAGTAATGCTGTTTCAGCACTAAAGCCACTTTAGTGTAGCACTGGGCATTGCATGAATGTGCTGCCAGATTTGTAGCTTATTGATTTAAAGGGATGTTCTAATACTTAATGCTGCTAGGCTCCAGCTCTTTATCTGAATCTTTTCTCACAAGGAAGATGGATTACACTGGCAATTCAATTTCTAACAAAATCTCAATATACTTGAAGGAATTCCAAGATTGCTACTGGGAATACTTCAAAGCTGTTCTTCCATTGTGGTTTACAGCAATGTTTAGACTGAGAAGACTTGAGGATGCCTATACAATCAGAGATGATTATTTGAGGCAGGAAAATTTCAGGCTGCCTAATCAACATAAAATGTCACGTTAGAAAAAGTCATCCTATATTACCTGAAGGAAAAAAACCCCACTGTATTCTTACTGCAGATGTAGAGGAAACTGGCACTTAATTTTCATGTTAAATTTAGCATGAAGGAATTACCTGATAGAACACAGTAATAGATCCATACAGAGGAATGGCAGGATGTACGTTAGTGAAGTGAAAATACTTTTCAAATGCACCAACTCCTGCATTTTTAATGAAGGGTTTACTTAAATCACTGGGCATTAAGAGTAAGAATTTCTGATCACATCTTATGATCTTAAAATTGCAAGTACACTAGGAAATGGGTTTGCCTAGACGAACAGACTATTTCTGATACAGAACTTTCCACGTTCATCAGATCTTTCCTTCACCTATCAGCCTACAGGATATTAAAAAATGGGAGATGCAACTTTTATAAAAATCATTAGATACTTGATAAATTCAATCACCTAATGTGACTGGGAATTAGTTTTTGCCCCTAATTCTTTTCCTAAAATCATTTTGGAGGTAAAAACATTGACCAAAAAGTAAACTTGGACTAAGAAGGAAAAAAAAAATCCTTATTAGCTTAAAGGTGTTATCTCATAGGCATTAATAAGGTGATTCCAGTGTATTAAAGATATTACAGAGGTATTTTAAGATGCTTTAACAAACTGCAACCTCCACCGTAAACAATAGATGCATAATTCTCCCCAACTTCTCATAGGAAGTCATCATTATAAATTACTTGTTAATATTTTGAATTCAATAATGATTCCTGAAGTCCTGCAAGCTCAGCTATCCCAAATCACCCTGGTAGAATAACCCTATGCTGTTGTCATTAATGTTATTAAAAATACACTTGTAAGGGCAATCTGATGCTTTCCTTCTAAATTAAATGCTGCAGTTCCACAAACCAGTTTTTACTGGTTCTTCTATAACATACAGTATATACAGGAAAATGAGTATTGATTAAAAAAATGATACAACTTTACAGCATCAGATTTACTGTGAGGCTTTGTTGCCTAAAAAAATCAAGCATATTAATTTAAGTTAAATGTATAAATACACCGAAGCACAGTCTTGCAGATCTGTGATACTTACATGGCTTAAAGAATCATCAGAACTTTCAAACAAATGACAGTAAATCTGAGATTCCATTTTTTTAGCTTCTGAGGTATCATTTTCAGTTTGCAGCATTTTATATTTTTCCTTCATTTTTCTTCAAAATAGTACATTTTTGTTTTTTTCCATCCCCTCAGAAAGAAGTGGGCACCTTACACTAAAAGTGATGTGCTCGTGCACTCAGACTGTGTTAGATACATCACGAAAAAGTGAGTCTGAAAATCGATGAGGTTTGTAACTATGAATCTTATTTTTGGAAAGTTGTCTTGCAACTCAACAATGCTTAAGTCCAGTCATTAGAATAATGGCAAGACTATATTTTATAAAGACAGTGGAATGAGGGGAAAAAAAACCTTTTCTTTGATTATTATGTTACAGAAACAACTATTTCATTAAAACCCCACAAATATACAATTTCCTGTTTTATGAGAAGATGTTAACACAGGCATCCACGTATCCAGGAAAGACTAACTCCACTTCTGATCCAAACAACTGTCACAGTTCACCTTCTTCAAAGAGTATATACAATGAAGAGTTATTTGCTAATGGACACTTACTTTTGGTCATACTTTGAACAGCCTTGGCTGCTTTTTACAAAGGAATCAGAGTCTATCAAAGTACAAAGTGATCTGAGAGAGAAAATTTTAGAAAGCTCATCTCTATTTTTCTCTGTGCTGCAAACTAAAAACAAAGAAGAAGTATTAAAGGCAATGGTAGTTGTGTAAAAACTGTTTCGTTCTAACTAGACTTGAGTCAACTAGTAGAGCCTCTAGACTTACGACTTGGTTTTCTTCTTCCTTTTTTAAACTACAACTCACATTCTAATTTGTGTTTTAATTCATTAAGTTAAAGAATAACTTGCAAATGAATTTGATGTTTTAGGGTCTTCAAATACAAAGAATATTCACCTACCATATGAAATTCTAAATATTGTGTGTCAAGGCCAAAAAATGCCTTGGCAAAAGCCTGAAAAGTCCTTTGTTTCAGATGCCATTAATGAGGCCTACTTAATATTTAAACATGTCACACATTAGAAGAGGCTTTTATCTTAATCCAAGTAAAGCACTACTTAAAAGAGTAGTTACAAAAGTCATTATAAAGTTCCTAATGATTTCAAGAGAAGGAAGCTTAGCCTTACTCGGAGTACACATGAGGGAAGGAAGAGGACTACCATCACAGAGCTGCAAAATCTTGAATAGAAGTCTTCCAGCAAAACCTTACATGTGGGCTGGAAACATTACACACTGTCTTCATTTTTCAGGATAACTATATGAAATCCATTTTCTCTCTCAGGAACAGTATGGAATGAAATGCTGTTCATAATTTACACCCTGCTCTTGAGGAATCCAAGTTTGCAATTAAGAAGAGCATTAAACAGTAAGATTAAGACATGCAATGTGGCTCACTTTAAATATTAGTATAGGCAGCACCTGGACCAACTTTTAGACAGAGGTAACTCTGTGGGTGCCTCTGCATTACTGTTGTCACTTGGGTCAGGAGTGACCTTGTGAAGTGACCATCTCCTCTTACTGTGCTTCGGTTCACCGATTTTGTGATTTGCACTCCAGCCTCAAATGGGCATTCAGTCCACGTGACCAGACTAGTGCTAAGTCAAAGTAAAAACTAAACGACCCTGTAATGTGTCTTCCAATGTGGACCTTGGTCACACAGGACCTCTGCACTTGCTGTTTCACTGTAGAACTACAACTTTAAGTTCAGCAAGGACTCCATAGGGTCAATACTACTAGCCTACTCGAGGGCCACACTACTAGCTAGGGTGGGCATTGCCTGCAAGAGAGACTATTTAACCCTCTCAAAATACATAAGCCTAGTCCCTATGGTTTTGAAAAACAGCTTGAAAAAACAACAGAATCACAGAATGGCTGCAGCTGGAAGAGATGACTGGCGGTCTTCTGGTCCAACCTCCTGCTCAAGCATGGACACCTATAGCCAGCTGCACAGGACCATGTCCAGACAGCTTCTGAGTATCTCCAAGGATGGAGACTCCACCACCATTCTGGGCAACCTGTATCAGTGCTCAGTCACCCTCAGAGTGACAAAGTGTTTCCTGATGTTCTTGTCCTGCCACTGGGCACCACTAAAAAGAGCCTGGCTTTGTCTTCTTTACACCCTCCCTTCAGGTAGTTATATACATCTTGAGAAAATCTCAAGGAAGTACACTCCATTGGCTAAGAAACTACAAGCAAACAAGTGTTCTTTCCTAAATTTACTCTTAAAAATGTCATGATTTTCAAGGCAGCTCAAGCACCTGACTCTTGATTTCAACACATTATTTTGTAAAATCAAACAAAATGCCACATTAAAAAAAACAACCCTGAATTTTCCGCTCTGGGAGAAAATTCTCCCCTGAAAGTATGTTACATTTTTGGTAATAGTAACAGTTCAAACAAGTAAAAGGACAAAACCAGGAGGAACACATTACTAAAAATGGTGGGTTTTTTCCTGCACACATTTAATTTAAGACAGAGGGTAAGTTCTCTTAATTAATAATGCAAAGAACTTTTTATATTAAAAAAAAGAAAAAGAGTTTATAACAAGCTATTTCAAATACTCTTTTGAATCATGTATTAAGAGATGAAGGCTAACATAAATGTCCAGTGAAACACATCAATTATACTTAAAGTATACACTCTTTTTTTTTTTTTTCCCCTAAAGAGCTCTAGAGGTTATAAATGATAAGAAATAGTAATAATCCAAATGGAAATACAAACATGCTCGCAGTAGATTGACTGGTGTTTAGGGAAAAAGCACTTACAAAGGACTGGGCCTCTAAGTTCAAATCCTTCAGGCAAAACAGCCCAAAGAGTCAACAACAAGAGAAGAAAAGCAATGTTCTTCGTCCTTTGATTTGAATTCTCAGTAGGTTAGTCTGAGAGAATAACTGGGGGAGAAAATTCCACCCTTTTATAAATCACCCACCCCACTTAGTGTTTTAATGGTTTCTTACACAAGAACTATCATTTTATTGGCAGGTTATTAGATTTTGGACCAGTGTCATTTGACTAGGCCGGTATTAATAATAATGCGGTTTATGCAGTGCAGGGTCAGATCAGTAAAGCACTGTTAACAGATGACAGGTTTGATTACCGTTGGCTTTAGGCAAGACATATGGATCCCTTAGGAACAGCAGCACAGGCTGGTGGGACAGTTTGCTGGAAAGGTCAAGAACAGGGATGTCAGTATCAAGGGACAGCAAACAGAATATTCTACAAACTAGCTTTGATAAAGTGAGGTGGTCAAGCCGCGCAAGAGCCATGTCGGTGTGTTTCTGCACACCAGCGCTGCCCAAAAAGGACAGACTCCATCTCCTGGGAGCAAAGCTCCCCCACTCCTCAGCCACACAATGAAACTGTCAAGGTGAAGTTGGAGGTAAAGGGGCTGCATCCAGGAGGGGCAGCTTGCAGCTGCCTTTGAGACCTCCTGATCCTGCTCTGCTCCCTCGTACTTGGTCCAATACAGGCTACAAGATCACCTACAGCTAGGCTCCATGGTCTACAGGCTCTTCAGGCCACCAAACAGACTCAAACTTTCAGTACATTCTTCCAGCCCCCAAAGCAGTTGCTGTCCACCTCACCCATGGAGAGAAAGTCCTTGGAAGCCCCTCACAGGGCTGTCTCCCACCCTGGTGATGGTACAGATGTCCTCCCCCAGCTAGTGCCAGCCCTCTCCGCTCTGCTCTGTACATACACATGCCAAGTAGTGCAACCAGATACATACAAAGCTCTATCAAACGCATAGGGGAGAACCCAAACCTCTAATTCCTTCTGCTACGTTTTCTTGCTATGAAAAATACACTTCAATGGGTAAAAAACATTCCCAGAAATATTTCAGAGCTAGGAGTATTCTATCAGGGTTTTGTAAGGAATTTCTCAGTACAAGCATAAGGATGCTCAATTCACACTACAAATGGGTGCATCTAGAATGGCTGATGAAACTAGCCATAATATTTAACAAACACATCTAGTATTAATGCTAAACTACTGCTATTTTGTCAACTGCAAGGAACAAATACACTAAACACCAATAATTTATTAATCTGGTGTCCTAGAAAGAGTAGAAATCAAGCTCACCTTGATTCTTCAGATTCTGTTTCATCAAAAGAGCTGCAAGTAAAGTAAGAGGAAACTGGTTACAACAAAATTAACTCTACAATAAAAAAAAACCCAAATCCTTTAAGAACCATCAAAGGGAGCAACCTTTTTCTGGTCAGTAGCTGCATAATGCAGTGTGATGAAATGAATGTGGGAGATCATACCATTTTACAACCACCACTACTTGGAAATGACAGCATCCATTCTACTCTAACAGATTCACAAGCATATCTTCCTATCTATCTATGAAGTGATCGGGTACAGTCCTACTGAGGATATTGGCTGATGTCATTAACCACAAGTGAAAACTACAAGTCTTTTAGCTTCTGAATAACTCTGGAGACCGCCCTGGGCCATAAACACCTCCAAGTGTAAGAGGGCCTCAAAATTATCTCAACTTTTTTCAACTCGCCTTCTCTTCACTGCAGATCCACACAGCCTCCCTCAAAGTGGAAAAGGGCCACTTAACTTTCTGGGGAGCAAGTTCTGGTAACGTTGCTGGACTTTCCAACTACGTCAGCTTGCACAGCAGAAGAAATTATTCTTCCTACAAACCTTACGTCTGCAGATGGTACCAGAGCTTCCAGTTACACTGTTTTGGGCGTTTCTGTAGTCATTATACTCATCATAAGCATACTAAGATTCCCTTCTCCCACCCTGATCAAGAACCCTTCCCAGGGGAAGGGCAATGGGGCCATTGGGGTAGATGTCATCAGAAAGGTGAAAGACCTCATTTTCAAACACACAGAGGGAGACCATAAAATGATCACAGAATGAACTTCTATACTATGACCATAAAACACATGCAAAAGCTTTCTGTGCAACTTTAGCGAGTGTTTATGAATGTCTTACAAAATTCATTTCAGTAGATACTTCAAGATCTATGAGAAAATCATATTTTTCTCATCTAAACTCTCCTTTGCTTTCCAAGAATATTATATTAAACCTCACTTCTGTCTTTGAACAGGCTGGATTTATTTTACCACCTTTTGGAGATATATAAACATACTTAACATGAATGTAATGCCCATTTATTTTACAGTGTTAAGAGTTGGCTGCAAGACCATGTTAAGTCAACGGAATTGCATCAGCACTGAGTAGATATGGGCCTTTTGGCCTTCATGTATTTTTCAGTAAATGAGAGCTTACCCACAGCTTTCTGCTTTTGGCAAGGTAGGTACATGGCGAATGTTCAGGAAATCAAGAAATAGTTTAGGGAGCTCTTCATTTTCTAAAATGACTGTCTGTAAGGAAAAAAAAAGGCACAATAGAAACCCAAGATTTTTTAGTATTTTAGGTATTGCATACTTTTAGTCAAGCTACCAAAACATTTCCCACTTGCAACATTTTTCAATGCTTCTCCATTTTTTTTACACCTATTTTGGAGTGCTTCATTTCAATAGGAAAATCACAGTTCTTAATGAATCACATATAAATACATTCAGCTTATGCTACTACATTTTCACCTGCCATCACTGGTGCCAAGCTAGATGCCTCTCAAGAAGAGATGTCTGATTCTGGAACTAAGTTATTGGCACACTCATTTGTGAATAAAATTCTGTTTATTTAAAACATAAAATAAAGCAGCTACAGCTCAGTGCTTTCATGTTCACCTCACAGAAGACTCCTGTCTGGCACATCAGTGGAAAAAGGAAGTCTCCACTTTGTGCAATTTTATTAATGCATGCCTTGGTAAATGCTAACAGGGGAAACTCTTTGCTTGGCTTGACAGATCACCTTACAATGTACTCCTTATATCTGCACTGAGACTCCTAATGACAAAGCTCTGACCAAAGAGCTGCTGGCTAGACCTGCCACATTCTTCCACAGCAATGACATAATGGCTGGACTCCATCCTCCTTTGTTTTTCCATTGATGAGATGATTTATGATTTTTAGTAAATTAATTACAAGTACACTTAAAAATATGTAGTAAATAAATGAGATGCTTAGGTGCATGTTCGTCATGAAAGGATGACTTTTAAAGGAAACAATAGATCTCTGAGTTTCATAGAAGCAGACCAAAAATAATTGATCTTTAATTTTCACGAGACAAACAAAACAGTTCATAAATTCAACCAATGTCTCACCTGAAAGATTAAGCCCCTATTTATTTGCTGTTCATACTGCCATACATTCTGATAACACACGTACTTCACATGCACATGAAAGCCACAAGCTCTTCCCTAAAGGGCTTTCCTTCATAAAGGCCTGGATCTGGAGTGAACGTATGCATGGAAGAAACTTCACTAGATTTATAAATAAAACGACTTGTACAAGTAAAGCTATCCATGTTCATCCTGTTCATTTTCACACCCTATGTTAGGAGAAACAAAACCTAGAGAAGAAACAAGACTGGTGATGGGAAGAAACATTACTCTGTTCACATTCAGGAGGTAACTTATTCCTTCACGTGTATTCTTTTACATTACAATATCACTAGGGAGATGCAATGGTATGTAGAGGATAAAAGGATCACAAAAAAAAATTGGGCTGGAAGAGACATCTAGAGGTCATCTAGATTTTATAGCAGGTTTTATAGCAAATGGTTTGGTTATTTGTGTAATGAAAACCCAGTTTAAAAATTACATAAGATGTGCATAGACTTAAAGAGAGAAACACATTTTAAAACAAAGATATTTGAGAACTGGTTCTTTTTTATGTTACATTTGCAAACCTGAATTCAGAGTCTACATTTCTTCAACAGCTGAGACCATCACTAATGAGTTTGAAAAAAAGAACAGGGAAAAATACAGCTTTTGACCTTTTTCTGTTCTAGATTTTAACAGATGTAACAAACAGGGAGGTCTGAAATGTTGGCAAGTGTTAAGCCTTTCAGTTCACCTCTATATGAAGATGCTGCATTAAAAAATGCCACTTCATTTGCATACTGCAAAATCAGCACTCTGCTGCTGCAAAATTTATCCTGTTCTGCATTCAGATTATGCCCAGAAGGAGGGGTGGAGGTGGATGCATATTCAGAGGGTGTGTGAACTGCATAACAATGCGTATGGTTTGCCCAAATAAAACCATCTTACTGATTATATGCAGTGAAGAACTGCAAAAAGTTGTATAAAGATGTTTAAGGGCATCCAATGCTTATATGCAACCTCATACTTACATGTCCTGACAGCTTTCTCCAAAAGTTGAGCTGCCTGCTGAGGCTCCTGAACAGAACAGTGATTGTCAGGGAAGAAGAGAAGGATACATCACCGTATAAAAAGAAAACTCTGGACAGCTCTTACAAACCTATTTGTTTTTACTTCCACTCACTCCAGATTAATATATCATTCTATTTCTTTTAGGTTTTTTTCAGGACATGCATTAAGTCACCCAAGCCCTGCTAATCCTGCCCTGACCAAATACATTTCACAAGCAGATGTAAGCAAATAGCATCTGTTTTAGTGTGTTAATCCACATGTTTGTTAACTGTCAATAACTCTGCTTTGGTGATCAATAAACTTGAAAATTTAGAATTTGCAGAGAAGAAAAGGCAATTTTGTACTGCACTGTATTTTGGATGCTGCCTCTGTTGATTGGGAATTTTGTCATTTCCAGAATTTTATGAAGGAGGAATGACTGCATTCAACAAAGGAGGATTTTTCAACTGATGTAATGTAATGTGACATGCATTTTAAGGAATTAAAAAATAAATGAAGGTACAAGTTAATTATACTAATAAGGGGGCAAATAATCTTCTGGCTTGACTTCAAAAAAGGGCTAGCACATAATCCAGCTCTTTAATATACATGGTAGAAACAAAAGGAAAAGAGAAAAAAAACTGGGAATGACAAAAAAGAAGCCAGCCACACTTGATTAGGCATGTCTGTCTAGCTGCATTTCCTACCTCTGGTGGTAGCCCAGAGTGGATGTCTGGAGAAAAATGTAAGCATTCTCAACTTCCTATTTAAGTTGTTAAAAAAAATACCCTTAAATTGAATTAAATTATTATAATTGGCTTAATTTACCTCAAAAAACCCATAACACAACAGATTTTTGACTTTCGACTGAAAACTTGTAAGAAATATGTATTTTGCAAACTCGATGATCTTTATATAATAGTTGAGCAGAAAAGGAACCAGCAGGTAAAGTCTCTAAACCACTATGTATAATTTGTGATGTAACGTGCTCAACCATAGCCTTTGTTCAAGTGGATATATGACATTGGCTTGTAAACATGACTACTACCTTGTTTGCTCTGCAGTCAGAAACTTAAAGATATGTATTTTCAAATAAATAAAACCTCACAATTAACTTGTTAGTAATGTGAATTTCTAATACATCCAAATTGTACCAAGATCATAGCAATGAGTTTCAACTATGGGCCCCAGAGTGCTAAGTAGACTAATATAAGGAAAAAACCAGCACGTGTATTTCCTTCCTAAAATAAATAAAAACCCCCAAAACTAAAACACCTAACACAACCTCTGGCAAGTGATTTGGGAAGTGACTCCAGAAATACATTTTTCAACTCATTGATTTCAGCTGAACTAAGAGTATAAGCACCATATTTTCTCAGAAAATCGTAAAGGGTGTTTATCTGTTACTGTCACACTTTAATGAACTACTCCATGCTTCAGGAAAAAAAAAACCCACAAGGGAAAGCGTGATGTTTACATCAGCAGAAATGTCTTTTTCATCGAAAGGGTGCAATTATTATTATGTAACACAAATCACAAAAATCCCAATTTTTCTACCTTATCAGTTTCATAAAATCATGTTCCCTAAGGATGTCATTGATTAGTTGCACATGTTCTTTTAGTGACATCTGAAATACTTAATTGTCGGTTATCTTTTCTCCTTCAGCAAGTAAAATACAGTCACAAAATTGCAAAGGGACTTGTTCTGCCTTAACCTTAGCTAGATGCCATCATGCAGTGGAAAACAGTGCTAAAATATCACAGGATAATGCTCTCCAACAAGGGAGACATATAAACAGCATAATGATTTCCCACGAGTTTCCTTTTTAGAAAATTGTCACTAAAGCCAGGGTAAATGGTGACATATCTTCACAGAGGACACTGCGAAATCGAACACTGGCATTCTAGTTAGGTCCAAACCTACTCATCAGCCAATTATAACAGTAACTGAACATCTTGCTGAAAACCTGAACAAGACCACTTTGCTAACCTTAGGAAAGACCACTTTGCTAACCTTAGGAGATCATGCCACAGGAATGCATCATTTTTACAGATTTTTACTATTCTTGTTGTTGTTGTTTTTAATGAAAAAAGATTGAAAAATTAATTTCTTACAATCATCTATCATACTTTCTCAAGGTTGCTGGAACAGCTGTTGGAGGGGAAGAAATGAGAGTGGGGAGCTGAGTTACAAGGTTTTTTAAGAGTCCTTACAGACTTTTCCATTGAGTCGGGCTTAGTTTGAAATGCTGTACTGTTAGGGTGAAAAAGTTCATGACAGTTTTTCCTCTCTTCACAGGGAAAGATGCTTCACAATACTTAATTCAGTGGTGCAGCTAAAATGGGGGAGAAGAAAATCAATACATTCCAGCTACAGTAAGTAGGCTGGAGTGTCAGACTCCACTGGGACCAAAACCCACATCTTTTACAACACTTCAGAGTCTACATTCTTCTATTAACCTGCTTCTCCTGAACTGCTTTACACAGTCCCATGAAATGATAAAAAGGTTACCAAAAGAACACATTAACTAAAAACCAAGTAGACGAAGGAACCAGACTTCTAAGAGCAAGCTTTCCTTTTTTTAAAAGTAATAGCAGATACAATGTTTTATATTACCCATTGTGAAGAACTATGAAGAAACTCACTCCCTTCTTCTGTGAGGATGTTGTTACAGGTTATCAACAAGAATTATTTCTAAATAAGTCGTCACTTAAGTTGTCGTAGTAAGGACTCTCCACTTTTCATTTCTACCAGAAACATTCACTGATGGGCAGTTTTGTAAGAACAGGAGGAGGTTATGAAACATCTTTAAAACTCTGTATAACGATACAAGAAGCATGCACACACACATACAATGACACAAAAGTGATGCTCCATATGAAGTACTAACTAGCTAACACTCCCAGGCTGCGTATCAAAGGACAGTCAACAGTAAGAGTGCCGTCTACACAGTGGAGCTTGAAAGGAAATAAGATATTGACTGTAAGTATTATATGCCAAAATACTTCCACAAAGATCCATAAGTTACTATCTGAAGGTTAATGTAAAGTCACAAAAGTAATAATAAAAAAAAATAGCACAGAGGGGAATTGTACCTCTGAACCTCAAGACTGGAGAATAGTAAAAAAATTCCTGCACCAACTTTCAGATCAATTTGTTATACTTCCAGAGAGCTTAAAACTCACCAGATATCTCCTGAGTGACAAATCCATCTATCACAGCGTTCTCAAGCTACACAGAGGATAAAGGAACTAGATGGAAAGGAAGCCCAATAGGTTAAACGACTGGTGGATCATCACTGAAACTACTTATGCAGAAATTCATGGCAGCATCTACAGCTATTAAATTTTTTACTTAAGCCTTACCTAACCTAACTTTAAAGCACTTTACTCACTTTGATTAAAAATACTACCAAGTAAATTTTAAGGCAGTGAGTACTTTAGTTAGAAAGCTAGTTAATTACACATTTACAGTCCAAACTAACATTTAACTACTAAGTGCACAGCAGATTGACTTGAGGCTAAGTGTACAAATATAACCCATTTGATGTGAAAAAGACAATATTGAATTTTTTTCGGAAAACTGGGAACATAATGTAGTGGGAGCAAACAGTGAATCTCTCTGCAGCAAAATAGGAGACTAGCCCTTGAAAGACTAGAAACAAAGTGCAACAGACTACAGTTCCTTTGAAAAATAAAAATGAAAGGAAGCAGTCAATATCATTTGCTGAGACACTGCTCAAAGGACTGGAGGTTAAGACAAAGCTGGATGAGAAGTGAAGAAATCAACAGAGCAAAAGGAAAAGAAGCAGAAGGGCAAGACGAGTTAATGATATTTTTAAAAGTTAGTAAACAAGAAAGGCTTTTAAAAATAAGTAACAGGAAAAAGTAGTACAAAGAGTAAGTAGATCCATTAATGACAAAGAAAAACACCAAAATAAATGTTGATTTTAAAATGGCTGAATTGAAGTATTTTTTAAAAGTCAATGGACCACTAAGACAATGGACAATTAACAAGTAATTAAGACCATGTCAATAATGCTGCTGATAACAAACAGGTGCAGAAGTGCCTTAAACAATAATATATATATATATATTTATATTAAAAAAAAAGTAGATCCAGAAAATACACATATAGGACGGTAAAGAAATGAGGTAGTTATGCTTGGAAAAGTCTTCTCAAGAGTACAGGGGAAAAAGGTTTGGGAAAAAGCAACCGCATTTACAATCCACAACACAACAACAGGTAAAGCAGAAGAGGTTTAAACTTGCAGTACTGTTTTCTGAAAGCTTAAAGGAACTAAATACAAATACGCTGTAATGAAAAAAACCCCAACATTCAGGTTGCAAACTATGACACCTGGAAAGTTTGGAAACCGGTAGGTTTTTTGGTTTCTCGCACAGTCAGATGCTGCTCTCCTATGTTGATCCTTGTGCACTGAGGAGGAAGTGAGATGGGAAAAAGAAGCAAAAACCCATAAGAGTATCTGATCAGGTAATTAAAGACTATCATAAATACATACTCTACTTTAAGGCAAATAAAGCTGGTACTGAAAATGTCAGTTCTAGATTTTCCAAATTTGAAAGTGTTTCTTCAGTCCTAAGACTGTTCCTCTTGTGCTGGTTTTGGCTGGGATAGAGTTAGTTTTCTTCATAGTAGCTAGTATGGGGCTGTGTTTTGGATTTGTGCTGAAAAGAGCGTTGATAACACAGGGATGTTTTCGTTATTGCTGAGCAGTGCTTACACAGAGTCAAGGCCTTTTCTGCTTCTCACCCCACCCCACCAGCGAGTAGGCTGGGGGTGCACAAAAAGTCGGGAGGGGACACGGCTGGGACAGCTGACCCCAACTGACCAAAGGGCTATTCCATACCATATGGTGTCATGCTCAGTATATAAAGATGGGGAAGAAGAAGGACGACGGGGGGGACGTTCAGAGTGATGGCATTTGTCTTCCCAAGTAACCGTTATGCGTGATGGAGCCCTGCTTTCCTGGAGATGGCTGAACACCTGCCTCCTGCCCATGGGAAGTAGTGAATGAACTCCTTGTTTTGCTCTGCTTGCGTGTGCAGCTTTTGCTTTCCCTATTAAACTGTCTTTATCTCAACCCTCGAGTTTTCTCACTTTTACTCTTCTGATTCTCTCCCCCATCCCACTGGGGGGGGAAGTGAGCGAGCGGCTGTGTGGGGCTTAGTTGCCGGCTGGGGTTAAACCACGACACCTCTAAATATCGGGGTTTAGTGCATGTTCCTGTCTTCTTAGTATGTGATAACCCTTTCTTAGAATCATAGAATCGTTTAGGTTGGAAAAGACCTTTAAGATAATTGAGTCCAATCATTAACCTAACTCTACCAAGACCACCACTAAACCATGTCCCTAAGCACCTCATCCAAACGTCTTTTAAATACCTCCAGGGATGGTGACTCAACCACTTCCCTGGGCAGCCTGTTCAGTGCTTGACAACCCTTTCAGTAAAGAAATTTTTCTTAATATCAAATCTAAACCTCCTCTGATGCAACTGAGGCTATTTCCTCTTGTCCTATTGCTTGTTACTTGGGAAAAGAGACCCACACCCACCTCGCTACAACCTCCTTTCAGGTAGTTGTAGAGAGCAATAAGGTCTCCCCTCAGCCTCCTTTTCTCCAGGCTAAACAACCCCAGTTCCCTCAGCCGCTCCTCATCAGACTTGTGCTCTAGACCCTTCACCAGCTTCGTTGCCCTTCTCTGGACACGCTCCAGCACCTCAATGTCCCTCTTGGAGTGAGGGGCCCAAAACTGAACACAGTATTCGAGGTGCAGCCTCACCAGTGCTGAGTACAGGGGGATGATCACTTCCCTGGTCCTGCTGGCCACGGTATTTTTGATACAAGCCAGGATGCTATTGGCCTTCTTGGCCACCTGGGCACACTGCTGGCTCATATTCAGGCAGCTATCAACCAGCACCCCCAGGCCCTTTTCCACCAGGCAGCTTTCCAGCCACTCTTCCCCAAGCCTGTAGTGTTGCATGGGGTTGTTGTGACCCAAGCACAGGACCTGGCACTTAGCCTTGTTAAACCTCATACAGTTGGCCTCGGCCCATCGATCCAGCCTGTCCAGATCCCTCTGCAGAGTCTTCCTACCCTCAAGCAGACTGACACTCCCACCCAACTTGGTGTCATCTGCAAACGTACTGAAGGTGCACTCGATCCCCTTGTCCAGACCATTGATAAAGACATTAAACAGAACTGGCCCCAATACTGAGCCCTAGGGAACACCACTTGTGACCGGCCACCAACTGGAGTAAACTCCATTCACCACAACTCTTTGGGCCCGGTCATCCCACCAGTTTTTTACCCAGTGAAGCGTGTGCCCGTCCAAGCCATAAGCAGCCATCATCAAGCCATCAGCATTCCTCACTGCCAGATTTAAAATCTGAACCCTCAGCATATTCTTTTAGTTTTCCTTTTTTTTTTTGGATCCTCATCAAAGGATTTCTCTAATTGAGGTCATAAAATACACAGAAGAGTATTTGCTTGTTGCAGTAACCAGTCAGCATATCACACAGTATTCCTCCAAAGGGCTAAGGGAACTCACTGATGAATTTTCTGAATTAACATTGGTGTATACCATATCGTTTATGGCTGCTTTAGAACTGGAGGACTAAAAAAATGACAAACATAATTTAAAAAAAAAAAAGGGTACCATGTGAGAACTATGGATTTATAAACTAGTATGCCTGTACCAGGGAAGTTAGTAACAACTACAATAAGGAGTATAATTAGTGGGCACATGGATAAATACATCTGGATGGAAAAGAATCACAGGGCTGCTGTTAAGGGAGACCCTGTTTCAAAACTTACTGCAACCCCTGAAAGGATCAACAAGCACAGATAAATGTGGTCCTGTTGACAGAGCGTACTTTCATTTCCAAAAGCAAAGACCCCCACCAAAGGCTTTAAGGCAAACCCAGAAGCCACCATCCTTGCAAAGATTAATAACTCGTTACAAGTCCTGAAAGAAAGGTTAGGAGAACACAGCCCACAGTAACATGTATTGGAAAAAAATAACAAACAATGATGGGCTTTAGACTGACCATTAGTGATCAGAGGAGTGAGATGTTGGGGGCTACAATATATACCTCAAAAGATAAGCTTGCTATCCAGCAGCAATTAAAAAAGGCAAATCAAAAGTTTATTCGAAACTATTAGAAAAGGAATCAAGAAATTATTATTATATATTATTATAATAAAAAAGGAGGGGCTTTAGACAGAAGGAGAGACTTCATGGAACAGGCAGTTGAACCACAGGCCACAGGACACTGCAGATGCTGAAAATGTATATGTGTTTAAGGAGAGACTGAATAGATTGATGGGAAAGGAATTCACTGAACTGAAAATGCGTGGAAATGGAGAGTGTATTAAGGAGGAATTATCAAATCTCCCTCATGTACCTGCTTTTGAGCACTATCAGAGGCAGGCTGTTCTCCCAGAGGGACCTCTGGTCTAATCTGCTCCAACTACTATTTTATGTTATGCCAGCAGAGTTACAGGGTTAATGGTACTAGTCTGCAGTAGCAGATGGCTCTCCCAGAGAAGGAAGATGGAGCATGGCTGGGAGATTGCCAACTCACTCTCCCCTCCCTCCATTTCACTCATCCTGAATGGCACAAAATTCAGGTGGTTGGAAGAGGCTGCTCCCACCTGCCAGTCCTCACCAGCAAAACCCCATGGTGAAAGTTAATTTGTTGGCTTTTGTGCACCCACAACCCTCTACCTCCTTCATCTCCCAGCATTAGCAAGGGTGGAGATTTGCTGAGGGGACATGGGAGCTCAGTTCTGCTTTGTGGAAAGACTGCTGGGGACAGAGGACTGAGCTGGAGGCTGACCCAGTGGGCAGCCAGCATCCCCATTTGCAGGCAGGGAAAAAGGGGTGATGCAGTGATGATAATCCAACACTTCTTACTTGCTGTCAGCTCGGAGAAGTTTTATTTTAGAAATATGCACATTACTTAAAGATTTGCAAAGCCAAATAATATTAGGACAAAACAAAGATAAACAGAACCCAAGAAAACTTAAGACAACACTTGGAACCAAATGTTGCTTGCCTTGTTTTACCTGTATTGAATACAAATTATCTGAAAGAAAATACATTTCTGAATGCAAAATGAAAGTGAAATTACTGTTATTTCAATTCACTAGAAGTTTTATGTCGACAGGCTGTGAGATATATTAAAGTAATTCACACTTCATTAAAAACAGTTTGACAGAGAATACAGTCTTAGCTGCAGAACGGCTGCAGTGTTTGCATTTTCATGTTTACTTTCTAGACATACTAAAATGTATAAAAAATATTTTTTCTCCTGTTATTATGTTTCATTTCAAAGAGGAGTTTGAAAAAAATTGCCACCTATTTCTGCACAGAATGTTTACTATTTTTTCCTACACTGCCATATTTTGTCTACTATATTTACTATGCTTGTAAATAGTCCTTTATAACGAGGAAAGCTATGAGCAAGCCTGAAGAAAAGGCAGCGATTAAAGAACTAAGCTGTCTCCATTCTTTAGAGTCAAATGCAACAGAATTATACCTCAGCAGTCAGAGAAACAGAGGAGTAGCTCTGCAGCATGACTGACTTCCTCGATCCCAAAAAACCACCACTCTCTGGATACTGTCACAGACTATTCTGTTAAGACACAGATGTTGGATTGCATGTTGGAATTTTTGGTTGGATAATGTGGTTTTGGTCAAATAACACAGCTTCGAAAGAACTGAAAAAGCCCAGAAAAATACTGAAACATTTAAGAATAGCCTTGAAATAGCATTTTCACTTTTTTTGCTTCAGAAGAAACATCCCACAGCTCTAACTCATTTTGCTGGGAACAAGGAAAGAGTCAAGTGTTGATGAAGACTGAGGAAGTTAGCTATGACAATAAGTCTCGCTCTCCACAAGAATGACAATTTCATGAAAACGTCATATCAAAAATCTAGAAATCATCTGAGGATGATTTCCTCATCTGCATTGTTTCCACAAGGTACTGTAACAAAAATGCTATTCAACTGCACAATAATTTCTTATTTTGTCTCTCTGATATTTTCTTGTCAGAGGTTTTGGGTCAGAGTAAACTCTTGAGAAATGATTTGACATTCCCTTTGAAACTAATTAGACTAAGCAGCAGGTACCCACTCCAAAGTCCAAACAAGAGAATGTAGAAAGCACAGGGAATTCACTGCACCTGGGGTTAATGAACTCATTGTGTCATTTTTGCAGAGGTAAAAAAGGGGTAATGTAGCTGACCAAATATATTTAGATTTATATGATGGGGGTTCTGGGGGCTTTGTTTTTTAGTTTTGAGTGTTGGTAGCCCTTTCGGCACAAAATGTGCTGTTGAATAAAGACTCTACGCTATTTTGCAATGTTGGAAGAGTAACTGCAAGGAAATCGGTAAGCTTAATTTTAAAAACTCTGAAGCTTACATTAGATTTTAATCAGCTTAACAAGAAAATATGTGTTACATTTGCAAGACATTTACTTACCTTTAGCAGCAAAAGCAATGTAAAAATCTGGGGTTTTTTTCTGAATTATTACTATACTAACAATTTACTCTAATATCCTAATTCTGTAGTTAATGAGGTGGTTGCTTACACAAGGGCAAAGAAGCACAAAGTAAGTTTTGACCACTAACAAACTCAGAAATGAGAGAGACGGGGGGCTGACGAAAACCAGGATCAGTCCTAACAGTATAAATAGACACCACAGAAACAGAACAATAATATAAATGTATTTGTTTTAATTTGTGAAAGCAACTGGTTTTATTGTAGAACCACTGTAACGGAGAAAACCCTGTTTAAAAACATGCACTTTTCCAGGTCCCATTAAATTAACTTCTGTTTGTAATAATTCTTATGTTTAAAACATTTCCCTAGCCCCACAGGAGAGCAAGACCCAATCAACTTAGAACAATGTGGTAAATGCTGTGCTGACAGCATTAGCCATTGATTCAAAAGCATCTATTTTCTGAAAAACTCACCAAGGTTTGTTCTCTTTGAAGAACGTTCATAAGAAATTTCTACTCTGGATTGAAACCAACAGGTTAAAGTCAAAGATTCAGACAATCTCTTCTTGCCTGCTTATGCTACCGAAGCAGCATAACAAATGGTCGAGATGTAGTGACATCTAACCATATGGATATTAAAAAAGCTTAGACAGCATTTCATAAATTACACAAGCAAGTTCGAATCAATGTCAGAGAACAGAAGTTTGAACAGATGAAGCAGTACATTTTTTAACAGACGCTAATATGCACGTTTAAATTAAATTCTTGATAAATAACTAGCTACTGACTGTGCTGTAAGAGTATTTTGTCAGGGGTCATAATTCATGGATTGTTTTCATTAAAAAAGAAGACAATATAAATGACATGGAGGATAGCAGGGCAGTCATAACTGAGTAAATTATTTTATTTTCCCAAACAACATCAGAGCAGGAAGATGCTCAAGACTGTCAAAAATCAACACTAAGCACTTCCAGAAGTAAGAGTCAGTGCAGAACAGTCAGGTGGGCAAGGAAGACTTCAGTATGTGACAATCATGTTGCCAAAATATTTAACTGGCCCAGTTTTGTCACCAAGAGGCTAAGTTTGTTAACCCTCATACTACCACACTTACGGATCTTGACAGATGGGTTATTTCTGTGTTAAAACAGATTGATTGAGGACTGCACCCTGCTTCTCAGTACCACCCACCATACTACTCTTCCAGAAACAAGACTTTAAATTATCTAACATGTTTTGTCTTAGAACAACCATTCCTATGCTCTATTTACTGAACACTATTCTATCTACATTTCATTAAAATCTGTCAAACAACTAAAGATCTTGTTCGTGCCAAAATTCTTCATTAAATACCCTTTCAAATAAACTTTCAGAGAAAGCTCTTTTTGTTGTTCCCCCCCTCCATTCCAGGAGGGATCCAACAGCAAATTATTAAATTCTTTACTCATCAGTGAAATGAACTGTTTGCAGAATCAAGCCCAGCATATTGCAGTATGATTTTGTCTTGCTAAGGAGTCGACAGTTTTTACACAAGTAGGAAAAAACACGTATAAATAAAAAATACAGCAGCTAAGAAGTGTGGTGTAGAGTCTGTGATGCTAAATTCTGGATGTTCTTTACAATCTTAGGTACTTGCTTGCTCACAGATTCAGTCTGCAGTCGGAATTAATGTTACCAGAAGTACTAGAACTAGACAAAGTAACTCTCTTCCTCTGCAAGCATACAGGCCCTGCTTTTTGTTTGCATAGAGCTGCTAACAAGAAGTTGCAAGGTTTTCCCTGTTTTTTCTTGCAAAAAACCCCAACCCCAAAACAATCCCCAAAAGCCCCTGTCCTTCCTTTTTCACTCCCACCACCCTGGCAAAAAACCTCACCTCTCTTTCAGAGAAATGAGCATGCCTTGTTACATGCTGCTCTGTAACTATAGGAGCAAATCAATAGCAGCTGAATGCCATCTGCTTCGGGCAGCAGAACAGCACCAAAAGTGTGAGCAATGCATCTTCCCTTATTGAAAGGTTATTTTATGCAAGTAAACAATTCATCGTCTTCTTGCACGCTTGATGCTCATTTACCACTTTTGATCAATAAAATATGCAAAACAACAAAAAAATTGAATCCTAAGAGTAGTTCTGATGCCAGTGTGATAGTTAATCAATATCAGGTCTCTGTTCAGTAAGGCAAGGCAGTAGGGTAACTCCTTTATTGTATGAACCCAGGAAAAAGTGTGGAAATGTGTCTTGTTGCCTCTAAAATGCATTAAGAGAGTGAGAAACACAACTTTTATCCGGCAAATTAAAAAAAGGAGAATTAAACAGGAAGCACTATTTTAATTATATTTTTTCCCCTCACTAGACAAAGGATACTTATGTCAGCTTGCCTGATCATTTGTCACAAAGAATCTGCTGTTATGCTGTTGATAGAGCTATACTATCATTAACACAGATATTTGGTTAAATCATAATCATTACAAGACATACTTTGGACAGCAACCCACTCTGTTGCCTTCTAAAGCTGGTTTACCTTATTAAGTCTTGGTTTTCAATGTATTTATGTTTCAGGTGAACTCAGTTTTTCTGTTAAAAACAAACTGCTATGGGAATTTCTTTTGCACAGTGTTTCTTTTAGTCAGACCACAAACTGCCTTATTACATTAAGCCTCCTGACAATTGATTCAAGTAGAATACTTCTCTCCCAACAAAGAAAACGACATCATTTTTACAGATATCGCAGAACAAAACCTTCAATTTAAACAGTTTCCTAAAATAACACAAAGTACTTGAAATAACAGTTCCTACTCACAAAGGCTCTCTACTCTAGGGAGCCATATATCCTACTATTAAAAAAAAAATTAACTAATCCCTCATTTGAACAGCAATTTTGCAGATTATATAACAAAGACAAAGCCACAAATTTAGTTGCACACTGTATGTCCTCATCTGCACTTAATACTTCATTTTCTTTACTGTTCTTTCCTACTTCTACCGAGCAACACAATTATCCAGGTATGTGGCCTTTACTTACTTTTGGTTATTTGAACTGAAAAAAAAGCTTGGTACACTTTTGTAAAAGAATATCTTATGCAGGGCTTCCATTTAAGAGAACTACCAAGTACAAGACTTAAACAAACAAACTTATTTTCTCTATATTTGCAATGCAAAGACACTTCCCAATGTACTGGTCATGGACTTCCAGAAAAGATTTATTAAAGTGAAACCAAGGAATACTGAATAAAAAATAATTTCATGACCAGATTAGAACCAAACACTAACTTGCAGTCAAGCAGCAGCACTTACACACAGGAGAGACAGACAATTTCTTGTTCATTGTTCATTTCTCATAATTCTTACAAAAACAAGACAACTGGAAGAACATATCTATAAATCAACCTGTATAGAATTTTTAAGGTAATTACTGGTAATTAATAAAGCACACATTTGCACATATGAAAAAATTCCTTCTGACCAACCAATGAAACTTACTAAATGTAAGATAGGTTTGGGTCTTGGGTTTATTTAAATCTGTGAATTAGAGGCAGATTTGCAAGCAACAGTTCACAATTTTTCTTTTATAACCTTCTAAGACCCCAAACATTTGTAGTTATAACAGGCAGTTGCCCCTTCTACATAATGAAGCTTGGATCAAGCTCCTTCTGCATGCCTTCTTCAAAAATGCTTATGAGTTTATATGAACTCCAATATACGCTTTGATCACATTTATAGAAGCCAAAATCATTTTGATCAAATTAATAATACAGAACATAGTAGTGAAAGTGCAGTAGCTTTGAGTCAATGACCCAACTAGCAGCAAGGGTATAATTTAAAGTCAGAAATTTCCAGTGCATGCACTGTTAGCCACAGTGAACCTGTTACTGCTCTAAAGGGAATTGTTTGCCTCTTATTAGATTTTCTACAGCACAGCCATAAGTGATAAATGTACTGCTGTACTCACTGTCAAGTTAATCAATGCTGCCAAAGTTTTGTTGACCTAACAGTAATCCATAAACTGAGCGGCATTTTCTCTATCCCTATGACATCTCAGTCCTCAGTGGGGATACAAATCTTGCAACAGCTTCTTAAAAAATATGAAAAAACAAAGCAAAGCAAAGTGGGGGGAAAAAAGATATTTTCAAAATTCTGTCTTTAAATTAGCAGACTGTGAGAATTCCCTGCCTGACAAATTGCTTAAAAATTAAGGCCACACAATGGATTCAGTTTGATGGTTAAAATACTAGCAAATGGATAACTTCACAGAGGATAAAGCCTTGCCTACTAAAAAGAAGGTAAAAACTAGCTTCAGGAGTCTTCCAAGGAAACAGCTGTGAACACGACTTGAGTCTTGCGACTATAGAGTAGTGCACTGGTTCAAACAGAGCACAGTGCAGCAATTCTGAAGACAGTAATGTGAAAACAATAACAAAAAATCACCACCAATAAAACATGTCTATTGCTGTGTCTGGCTGTGATTCACAGTCCATGAGAGGCATCACCACTGAAAAGAAGAAAAAGTCAGGAAACAATCCCGGGTAGAACGAGTTGCTCTATAAACAAACTGCTGCCATGCTCTCACAGGCAATTATAGACATATGAAATATGAATTGCCATTGATTTTTCTTCTAGAGGTCACTCTGCTCCATGTTTTACGCACTCTAGGCATTTATTTGGGTGGCAAACTGACAAGTTTTTACAGAATTAACGGAGCAATGTAATCCTTGCTCAATTGCAGGTACTTCATTATGGCCGTGTTCCTTGACACTTGTCCCTCCCAAAACTCACTAGCAAGGGAGTCCTTGATAAAGGTGAGGAATAATGCAATTACTTGTGAGAAGAGACCATCCTAACTTGGTCAGCAAATGCTTATTTACTTCTTCTGTACTGATGGCAGGCAAGCAGCATCAGTCGGAGGGCTGCATTTATCACAGCATAGCAGTTCTGCAGATAATGTTCTGATTTGGCTAAAACTCTCCATATCTTGTTATCGAAAGAGGGATGACTTATCCGGAGAGGAGAAACAAGATTGCAAGTTAGCCCCCTAACAGAAGTAACATAGCTATCTGGATTTCTGTTTAAAATTATCATAACATTAAAATACTGCAAGAATGCCAAGCTGCTCTCTATAAATCTCTTTTTTTTTAATGTTATCTTCACACTTAGCAATTGCTTGATGTTCCTTACTCAGCAACCAGAGAACTACTTAATTTTGTCCAGTAAAGTCCACAAATGAGGTTGAAACTGGCAATCATGAATTCATGAATCATATATTCTGGCATTTTTAGACAGCAATCTTCTTTATTTCTATTATTCATTTTTGGCACAAATATTTGGTCTCTGAGTTTCCCATGTAAGAAGAATTTGCAAAAAGGCTGTGTTGCACCCTTCCTTCCCAGTGGTTATTCTGTCCCTGAAGGCTCTGGTTTACCCTACAAGTAAACCTTGGCATCTGAAGCTAAGGTTAAATTGTTACTTTAAGTCACATTTCTAGGTGCCTCAATGAAAGGACAGAACAGTACTATAATACTGTGGTACGGAGAGCTTAATCAGACTCTAGACTCCATGATAAGCAAATAAAAGAGTATGCCATCAGTGCAAGCATGTCTGGAGAAGCGGTGCCCTGAAATCAAAGCAAATGTGGATACAGTATAGGAGTTCAGAAAGGATTTGTAGTAGAACTGAAGTCTAAAAAAAAGTTGCATTCTCTGTTGACTGGACACAGAGGTGACCTTCAACACATGGTCATCAGAAGACAACACTATGACTGATACGTAGATTGAATAAACCAGCCAAGGGAACAAAATGAAATTTCAGGGAAAAAACAAACAAAACGAGAAAAGGTGGGAAGATGCTAGTGACACATGAAGTTGAAAGAATCTGCTATGGATATAAAAATTATAACATGGTGGTTGAGATAACATGTAGATATAAAAATGATAACATGCTGGTTATAACTGGTAAATATACTACAGGGGAAATAATTTAGATGTCTCTATCCACACATTAACAAGCCCAGCTTCTCCACCTGTTCCATATCTCAGCATCAATTAATGGTCCGATGGTGCACTTCCCTCTGACTTCCTTGGTGAACATCACCACTTTGTACAATTGGGCAAAAATAATCGACCAAACTACAGCAACTAGGATTCTTTTTTTTTTGGCCACATTCAATTTTTTTTGGGATGCCAAGCCTGGCTGCTAGACCTCTTCACTGAAATGCTGTCTGTACTTTTATATTAAAAATACTGTTCCTGAGTATCGGCATTGGACCACAGTTATCAACAGCCTCCTGCATCATTACAGCACAAATTCATCACAAAACCCACTAACCACTAACCTTTATTTCCAATACTACAAAAAGACCTCAATATCCTATGGTAACTTACTCTTGCAGCACATGTCCTCATCATTCCAGCATTTAAAGTTGGATAACTGCTGCTGTTCAAAGCTATTAGCATGTATCACTGCATGACCTTGAATGAGTCCAAATACAAAGAGAACCACCCGATGGGATAATACAGAGACAGCTGCTTAAATGCTGGTGGCTGCAAGACTGTTGATTGTGAATCCTCTGCATGGTCTTTGCTCCTCTGTAATCTCCTGTTGCTTTATGAGTGTTTTTGAAACGTTACATGAGGAATCTTCCCTGCTGAAACAGCTGTGAGAGCTGGATCCCATGCTGACAAGCACACCTGGAGATCTGGATGCCCTGACATCCAGATCTGGAGAAACTGGAAGAGGTTTCACTTGTCTAACTTCCTCATGATTTCTTGGGGACATTCTGAACATTTCCCAGAAACCAACATTACAGGGAAGCTGCTCAGAAAACCACAGTTACTCAGAATACAACTGTGATCTCCTACAACTGTGACTTGCCAGCAACGGTATAAAGAAAAATACTGTAAATGACCTGTGTTCAAAGTGCTATGTCTGTTGCAGCATGTCTGTTATCATCAGTTCATGAGCTGATAAGACACCATACTATCACAGTTATGAATACTGTATTTCCCTACTGATGATGATATTCTGAAAATAAAAAATAAGACGCTTGAAAAATGGAGGATGAACTCCCCCAGTCAGATACACATAACTGGAATGACATTTTCTCAGAAGGTTTTATTGGGAAAGTTATCACTGACCTTTTCATTTTCCTAGAATAGACATACCCAGTGGGCTGCAACAGCATAAGAAAGAAGATTTTTATCCAACCATTTTAAAACTGTAATTCTACAAAAGCAGACTCCAGCCACATCGCTGCTGTAAAGGCCAGGGATGCACCACACAAACCGCTGTTCTAAGAGAGCAGTTTTAAAAGCTGTGGCAGCTGGTATATTTGTGCTGTCAGTTTACGTGAGTGATGCCAACACGCACAGCAGTGATACAGCTTACCTAGCCAAGGTAGTTCTGTAAAAACTGACTTAGAAATTAGTTTGTTTAGTGTGTAATAGACTGCATGTATCCTCTCCTGCCTTCTTCTTGATGGAGCACATTACTCCAAAGCCTTAAATACACAACAAACATCAACAGCTGAACCAACATGCAATACTTCCTTTGAATATACTAATACTCAAAGCCTGTAAATTTGTTTCAATATCTAAAGTGACAGAGAGGCTTTCTCCTCATGCTGATGCACTCATTTTCAAAAGGCAAAAGGCTGGCACTTAAGGGGAGCATCCAGGCCATTTTCCTATGGTTTGTCATTGAGGGAAGTATCCAGAGGACCCATGTGCAGAATGATGCTTACACCATGTGGGTCAATACCATTTGGCATGCACAGGTAGCTAGAAGAAAGGAACACCCATCAAAAATGTCTAGATATGTATCATTAGGGACACCCACCTGTATTAAAGAGGAATCAAAATCCAACGTGCTAGGCTTAAGTCTCTACCAAACACAGGGGTTACTGGTTATTAACATAAGCAAACCACACTTAGAGATTACCATGTCTACCAGACAGTAACAAACACAAATCTTGTAGTATGAGAAGGGCTTTCTTGAGCTTTAGATGGAATTGGAGTGAATCTTGTGATCGGCTCTGAATTGTAGGATCTGTGATTTTCCCATGTCTGTTATTTCCTGCAGCATGTTGAAGGAGAAATGTACGTAGCAAAGGTGTCAAATACAATTTGACATTCCCATAACAGAGGTCTTGAAAAGAAATGGCTTTTAGTGCTTTTGTTGCGAAGAGAAACAAACAAGACTAATTTCTGTATCACAGATAAATTTTTGCTTTGTGCTTAGTGGTTACTCTCAACTCTATTTTGTTGCATCAGTGCTTCTTATTGCTTTACGTAAAATTTGCATTCATTGATAACATTGGTTTACTCTGACTGTTATACTGAGCTTTGAACTAATTGGTCTCAATTAATCTGTTCCACTCTTTGATAGCTTATTTATCAGATTGGGAAAGATAGATTTAATGGTGCTTGCTGGAAACAAGTTCTTTAATTGGAAATACCAGAGTGTTTAGCTCACTTCGTGCTCTAGCAATTAAGGACAATTTGGAAAAGCGTTTTTCCCCCTACTATTGTCTCCTTGATTAGATTTCCAAAGAAGCAGACAAAACAAATGACAATACCACCTAGCAATATTGGTTCAAATAAAAGCCCAGCAGCCAAATTACTTACTATGAGAAATGTGAACCATCCCCATCAATTCCAATGCTGTGTTACATTCATTTTGCTGTATCTTTGCTTCCCAAGTAGGTAAATGGCAAAATTTCTTTCAAAATGCATAGCTTTATGCCTGCCTCTATACAATTATCCCTTTCCACAAATAAGCCAAATCAACAGAAGAAATTATTTTTCTTGATTAAGCTCCCACATTTCTCTTGGGATGAAACAAAACAAACAATTAATCTTTCCTTATTTGTTCTCAGAAGAACCTGCATCCCTTAAATGTACGATAACCAGGGTACCTGTGGCAGGCAGTCGGCAGCAATTAGGCTTGTGCTGAAAATGAATGGACTAGAGTCAGAATGCCTAATCTGCTGAGAGTTTCTACAGGAGGGCAAGGTTAGACCAGGAAAATTCCCTTGCTGTGGAAATACTGTTAAAAATTACCACTTGACTTCAGCATAATTAACAAGGTTTGGGAATTTATATGAACTGAGTAATTGAAAAGAATTAGCAAGAGATATATACATTAATCTTCACCAGTTACAACGTGCCTAATGAAATTAAAGGTTCTACTTCTACTTCACACTTTGTTGCTGCAAACTTTTTTCATCTACAGAAGAAAAAGTATATTAGATAAAGACAACAATAGTTATGAGAAATTAAAAAGAAGAAACTGCATCACAAAACTCAATTTTTATATCAATACTTCTTGAAGATTTTCTTATATATAATTCATAGTATTTATCACAACAGGAAACTCTATGAAAGTTTCTTATTTTAATGTCCATGTTTTTAAAGTCAACAGGAAAAATCTGTATCATAAATTCAGGCATCATCAGTAATGCATATTTGTTTGCAAATATACATTCACTTAAATTCAAGTCTGTCTCTCTCATTCTACAATCAACAGTTTCAGTAAAATGAACTTTTTTACACTTAACTAAATCCGTATTATATTAGGATTATAGAGACAATAAGCAGGTGAAAAGAAAAATAAAGGCAAGCAATGCTGATGTGTGTGGAGATAGACAAAGTTAGCAGAAGATAACAAGCATTTGTTATTCTCCTAGGCTACCCATGAGCACAGGACCTTCTCCCCTTAGTTCACTCTGAAATCCTCCAACATATCCTTCAGAAAGGAGACATGCAAGATTACATAAAAGCCAAGAAAAAGGAACACACACAAGGGAACAATATCTAATGGAGGAGAGTCCAATTTACTGCAGGACCAAAGGACAAGGCTCACTGACCACCTTCCCACAACCTATCTGAGGAAGACAGTCATCTCCTCCTCTGCTCACCTCTCCTAGCTACTGATGGACTAGCTCTTCTCTTGCTTAGCAGCCCTTCTTGCAAAGAATTTTTCTGTTCCTGTGCTCTTTTCTTGTAACATCTCTAAAGCAGAAGCTCAAGAATTACTCTTGTTTAATTCAGTATCTTTCTGGTAAAGTCCTGTGATTAATTCCACGGTTGTTTGTTGGTTGTTCCCCCCCCCCGCCCTCAGAATGGTCTACGCTAAATGATACAAACAATATTAGATTAAAACATTAAAGTTATTATGGCACACTTCAAAGTGAAGAATTGTCAGGTTAAGTTCATCAATCAAACTTTAATTCTGCTTCCTTACGTGTAGGGATTTATTTAATGTTGCTTACATGATCTCACAGCAATTTCCGCCCCCTGAATCAGTTCTTCATCCAAAGCACAGAATGGATGGTGTTCAGTTATTCACCATATATTCAATACGTTTTCTTCCTCTCACCTCTAAATGTGGCCTGTGTCTTATGTGCAAATTCAAATACTGCTATAAAGACTGAACCATTCACTTCTTCATGAACTTTTTTCTCCAGCCCTCATGTGAAGTTTATAAATGCATAGAGAGTATTAATGATTGGTCTTCAGTCACACAAAGAGTGTAGGCAAAAGAATACTATCAGATTGCATAAAGGCAATGATTTGTCAGACCTAGGTCTAAACTACATGCTAATTTAGTGCTGTACACTACTGAACAACCATAACAGAACAGAGTGTTTTGCACTACACATGCAAGAATAAAATACTCTTTCACTAGGAAAAAAGTTTTTCCCTTCATTGGCAATTCATTAAGTAACTTACAGATTAATTTTGAAGAAAAAGCCCTTAAGACTTAACTTGCCTTGAAAGTCCAATTTAAAAAAGCAATAGTCATTTGTACACCAAAAAATAAGAACTAGCTTATGTAAAACAACACAGAGTAAGAAATGAAAATGTGTTTAAAATGCTGTAGATTGATTAAAAAGATAGGGGAAACTGAGTCTTTCTACCATACTTCAGGCGGTGACAATAAAGACTCTTTGCAAGAATTACAGCTCCCTCCTTCTTTCCTTCACTATAAAGGACAAAAATTGTTTGACTTCCCCCCCCCACCCCAGCTCAAGCAAAATAAATATTTATTAAGGAAAAAGAAAATTTAATGCCTACATGTCAAATGAGGAGTTGCCTTCAGGATAAGGAAGGTGACAATTTTTTCTTTCATCATGGCTAAATGAAATAAGCATCTTACACTTTGTATTGCTCTAGAAGGAATCATGCCTATTAGAACAATTGGCCATCAGCAGACAATAGTGACTATAGCGGTGTGCCAGCACTCGAGTTTTAATATTCCTAGTTCTGCTTTAACAGGCTGTGACATCTTAGGCAAAGAACTTAATTTCTTTCTCCCTCCTCTTAAAATATCTTACAGTTATTCTGAGCATATGCAGGTCATGACAGAGACCATTTCTCACTGTATATAAATGCACAATTAGTACAGTTCGATGTTAATCTTAACTTTGGTGAAAGTATGGGATACAATAGCATTATGATATACAGTATAATGAAAAGAGAACGAGCACTCAGACATGGTTTCTAAACTTGTCATGACTTCTAACATAAATAGTGCTGTTAACTGAGTAAAATTTATTTTGATCAGCTCTAACGTGTAAGAGTGAAATGAGAGAGAACTTCATGCAGCACAATTCTATACAGCAAAACCAAACAGATTATTGAAGATGAAGGAAAAAATATGAATCATAAACCACAATGTAGCACCTCTTGAAAAGCAAAAAATGTAACTCTTAAAACATAAACCAGGTAATTTTCCTAAGCATGCTTGAAAAATGCTTGTAATATTTCTGCAGGAAACACCTCTGCAAACAGACATTCTTAATAAATGGCTCTCCTTTAAATTATCTACAGAATTATTTTGCTTTCCCATTTTCTCTTGCTTTCCACCTCCTCTTAACAAATATGCAATCCTGCATGTGTCAAGCACGCTTCTTTAAAATCCACAGCAATCTAAAACCAGCTATGTATCTGTACCGCCAAAGAAACATGTATGCACAACAGAATCTTAAAAGAGCTGGTCGCAGCAGTGATGGATTTAAGTTATTAACCGATCAAAAAAAGATGGATGGTGGTCTGCTTTTCTTAATCTACATCATCATCTAGATCTATTTAAAGATATGTGGTACACTAACAAACTTAGTTAAGGTTTCGATAAAATCAGTAGAATAATCTGCCCTGTTACATTGAGACTGTATCGATCAATAAAATCACTTGTACTAGGAAAGTACTGTTAAGTACTGACAATCCCAGCCATTAATATTATTTAACACTCTGCTCACAATCTTTAATGAGGACAAAGAACATTTTGTCTTTTTATACTTATCATACCATTGCTTTTAGAGCTCCTTACAGGTACAGTTCAACCTTGATTACTGCAGACTAAATGGAGTTAGAGAAGGAAGACACTGAATAATTTTGGATAATGGAGAGAATTTTCAATGTGATTAATAGATGTGGGTGACTGTCCAGCAAAACATCAGTTAAATCTTATTTCACTGAATCCAACTTTTACTTGCAACTTTCTAATGCTAGACTCATTCTTCCCAATGTATTCACCAGCATTTAAAACAAAACTGGTTTCCAGAAACAGCAATCAGGAAGATAAGCATCTGTTCTGGACTTGATGGGAATTTTTTTTTTCTGCAAATAAGCCAATTTCGTCTTAAATTAGTTACAAATAGATGCCAACAGTGAATGTGTATAGGAGAAAGGGAAGGATTGCCTCTGCAGAAATCTTTGTGGTGGTTAAAGAATGACACAAGGAAGTCAAAGTGAATTCTATCCAGCTCCTGCTCTCAGATATGGGGAATGGTTAAACAGAAGCCTAGTGGGGAGAAAACCCACAGGTCAGGCATGCATAGAATAAGGTAGAGAAGAACAAAATAGGCCCAAATGTTGCACAAAAGCTTTATGGCTTAAAATTTCTTCCTCTGAGTTCAGCTTTTAAATATACAGCCAATTACCTCCCATGTGTAAAGCATTTGGTCTTAAAAGGCAGTAGCCTTTATAAGAGGCTTTGCACAGTGGCATCTGACCTGCATACCTCTTCATTATATCAATATGATTCAACCATGTCTTCTCAACCATATAATTCAATCTTTTTTCTTTTAAGAATAGTGTTCGTGATACGTACAGGGCTCAGTTCATGAAAACACACTAATTTGTAATCAAATCTAATAACAAGCTCAAACACAAGTATGTGTTTAATTACTTTAAGGACTATATAAGAAAGGTCATAATGATTCAGACCAAAGGTCATTTAGCACTGTATCCTATCTCCAAAAATGGCTATAAATGGATCCCAAGGAAGAGTATAAATGAGCAAGACTAACACATGAGACATTTTCCTTCAATACCCTGCAGCCTTGAAAGTTATTTCCAGCTTGAGGACCTTCTATGCTTGATATAAACTGCTCTTCCATGAACCTTTCTAGTCTTCCCTTGAACCAATTTAAAATTTTGCATTCACAACACCCTCTGGCAAAGACACACAGGTATACAGGAATAACTAAATGCTTGATACAGAATGCATTTCTGAGAATATAAAGGAAGAACAATTGTAATGAATATTAGCATTGACAGAGTGGATAAATGTGATTAATGTGAACTGCACAGAAATAAAATTTGAATAGCTGAACCATCATTGAATAGTTCTAAGATCATTTTGCCATTACGATTCCAGAATTAAATAGTAACCAACTTGATTTATTTTTATTGGGCAAAAGCAAATGAATGTCTCATAAAAGTGCACATATCGCACACAGAGATCTCAATATTTCTAAACCACTCCAAAAGCACTGGTTCAAAAATGTCTACCTCTACAGACATTACATTTTTTTTCCTTTTTTAATATTAAAAATGGAATGTAAGAACTGTTCTATTTAGAAAGCACTTACAGATTGCTTCTAATCCTAGAGAACTATGTCAGCTTCAACCAACCCACAAACCAAGATCTCCCTGTCTTTATATGAAATCCTAGCTTTTGTTCTGCCTAGCAGAGCTCAGGCTGACTTTTATGTACCACTGTGGGACATTTTTTCCTCCACTCACAAAGAGAAGAGAGAACAGTGAAAAATCCTGTGCATCACCAAGGATTTGTTTTCCGCACTTTCTGATCCTACTCCAGCCAAGACAGCTCTTAAGCAGTATTTCAGCTACAGTAACAGAGGAGGAGTACTGGGCTATTGAAAGGCAAAGCTGTAGCCAATGCACAATGTGGAGTACTTGCAGACTGGCATCAGGAGTCTAGATGGCTTTTCTCAGAGCAGAGACCTCTCCAGTCTTCTTGAGGACGGACAAGGTTATAAATGACTGGGTTCGCATTCCTCCTTGTTAGAATAGCAAGAGGCCAACAGAAATTGAATCAGTTAAGCAGTGAAGAACTAATGAAACTTCCCACTAGGTGATGGAAAACTCTTTTTCTTCACATTTAGATAAAAAACCCTGAGAAATCAAATTATCTCACTCCCCAGAATGATAGCGGAAAGGGGCAATGACTGACAGTCAAAGCAGAAGATTCTTATCCTCAGTTGCAATATGAAACGCTATATTAGCTCTGAATGCTCTGCAACAGTTTCCAAATCAACAAAAAGATCCTTTCAATATTTAAATTTTTTAATTGAATCTAAAACTTTTATGAAGCAACAGCACACAATTAGATCAACTTAAAAGAAGACAGTTCAAATGCTTTAGAATACAATTTTGGATTGATGACTAAAATCAGAGGGTTTTTTTCTGGGGCTAGGGAAGGTTATTTAATCCTTCCACCCAGATTTATTGATCTGTTCATACCCATTGTCCAGTCAGAAAAGGCTATTTATTTACTTATTAAAACTTTACCACCAGGAATTTAGTATCAACACTTACTGAAGTAATTAAAGAAAATCATCAAGGCCCATGAAGAAATGACACCTTGAGACAAATTTTCTGTAGGACAGTTTTTCTTCTACAGTCACTAAGTGCAGAAATAGCTCATTTGTCTGCATTTTTTTTGCAGTTGCTGTTGAACTGTTTCCCAAAAAAGAATTAAAAAATGCAATATAATAACGGGTTATTTTCTCCTTTATATTTCTGATGAACTTACTCATAAAGCAACTACACATTATTCATGACTCCATCCACTGTTTTCCTAACTCCACCCTGCTGGAAACTAAGACAGCTAAGGAGTATAGGATTGGATTCTACTTTCTTAAGAGCAAAATCATAACATATATGGTTTTATTTATCTTTTTCAGGAAGGATTGGTAGTTAAAATATTTTTAAAGAGAATTGCATTTTGAAGAATACTGAAATATAGGTCAAAGTGCTTCTCAGATCTCCAGATTGTTTCCTTAAATGGAAAACAAATCTCTAGTCCAGTGTCATAAACTCCATAATTCATTTTGAAGATTTGGATTCCAGAAACTCCTGGAATGTTAAGTTCATCAAGTCTTCAAGTCTCACAGCCAAGCAGCACTTTAACCAATCTTATCTCCAGGAATCAGGACTGTTCTCTTTGTAAAAAGTTCAAGAGTAAATAAAAGGCAAGTATGTTTTCTTGACCTCAGCCGAGAGAGAAATATTAGCTCTACCTATTAACTCTGGTTAGAGACATATGTACATACAGACCCTAAATACATACAGAGCAGTTCAGAAGGTTTACAGCCCCCTGTTTTATATTAGAATCTTGCCAGTCACAAGAAGAATTTCTTCAGGTCATCCAGACCACAAGAAACGAGTTAGTATCCTGAAGCTCATCAAAAATACGGGCCTCCTCCAAAATCTCTCTCCATAACCAAACCATTTTAGTGAAGACTAGCAGCAGCTACAAAGTCTCATGCTGAGGTGTGGGTGCCACTTCACAGTGAATTCTGTTAACGATGCCTGTTATCTTGTTGGACTGATGATATCAGCAAATGATGAGATTTCTTCTGCCCAAGGGGGTTAGAAAATATCTATTCCATTGAACTTTAAAAGGCAGACCTGTCAAAGGGCAAGTCCCTGGGGTAGAGAGACTGGATGGCAATAACGTCCAGTGTCAGCTTACTGGGACAAGGATATGACCTAACTCCAAATCAGGAGAGAGCAGGTGGCTAGATCAAATTCTTCCCATTACCAATTCACTGGAAATAAGCTCCATAAAAACTGCTCCTCCAAGAGTATATCATATAAAATCTATTTGTAACAAATACTTATCAGATTGACAATGCAGCTGCAGCTGCTTCGATAACCAATTAGATAAGGTCCCTCAGTGCTGCCCTTAGGAATCCCAACAATGTCTTCAGTATCCAAAATACAACCCCAACTACCTGTTCAGTTGGTCCATCCACAAGATGACTTACTGAACTCATACACAACAATAATTGTGCAAAAGGGAGCATTTCAAGTGATCTATATCTCCTTTAAATACACTTCCAAAGCAGACCATATTTCTGTATTGCTTTGTGATAAACGGTCAGTCCAAGATTATACAGTGGATTAAAAAAACCAAACAAACAACTACCACCCAGAAGCTACAATGCTGATTAACAGTCTGCCTTATCTTCCACACTTACCTTTACCTTCTGGTACTTTCAAGCAAACATATTTCTCCAGGCTCACAAACATATTATCAGGAGTTACAGACTTTCAATGCAGGTCCAGTTGGCAGCCCTTCTCAAATTAGAGGCTCCGTACGCAACCAGTTACCTCAAATCTGTATCTTCTACCTTTTCTCAAACTCTTCAGGAAACATATCAAGAGAAGACATTTCGTAACCATAAACAAATCATAGCTAAGTTCAAATCTTGGTGCAATCTAATACTACTATCAAAGATATTTTTTCAGCAATAGTGTAATCCAATGATTTATTTTACAAATTTTGAATCAAAACCACCTGGATTCTCATCTCTGCTGTATTACAAGCTACAAGCTCAGATATACAAATAAGTAACTATTAAGTCAGAATTTATACCACACACTAATTGATTTATGGTAACTCTTAGTTGATAGCCATCACAAAGTAATTACAGCTCATTCAGTCCTCTTCCACTGCCAGTAACAGGCATTTTCTTATTTAGCGAAGACTAAACCAGCTCAACTTAAGTCCTGTGTGCTGTAGGTTAAGATCATGCACAGAGACAGTTACAACAGATTAGCAGGGGAGCAATAGCTTATTGCTTCATACTAATTTGCTTGAATGTTTGGGGCCACAGTCTGTCATTCACTTATGTTTGCATCTGTTTCCTCATTAATTAATTAAACATAATCTTTCTTTCCTCTTGTCAGTCAGTGGATTGTTCTCAGTATTCACAAGGGCTCTGTATTATTATTATAGATGCAGTTGAATTACTACACACCCTAGTGCTTACTAGTCAATTGTTCCACAGTATTAAAAATGAAAGTTGTCAATTCTGGCCAAACTTGTAAAATATGAAAGTCACATAAAAATAATATAGATAAATCATTCTTTCACAATTCCATGAAAATTGGTCTATTATAACAAGAAAAAATCCTCAACCAACCTTTCAAAAACAAGAGAAAAATAAGACACCTGATGAATATTAGCTGACAAGTGGATACTGATAAATTTAAGAAAATTACTATTTGTATCTCACAATTTAATAACATTTGGTTTATTCATAATTTTTCTATTCTTCAGAAGGATATAATGAAATGTTTCTGAGCTCCTGTCCATCCACTCCAAGAAACAAACAACCTGTGCTGAAAGGATTTAAGTAGGCGGTGTCATCATGAAAAGGTCACAAAGAAGTAACAAGGTACTGGCAACCGCAGCACCTTCCAGCTCAGGCAGGGGAATTTCTTGCTTGCTTTACTACTTGATACAGACCAATTCTACTATTCTAATTTCATATCATTATTTTTATCTGCATTTAACTATAGAAGACTAATTAAAAATATATTAAGAAGCCCATATAATTAGACCATGTCAGATACAGGTCGTATTTGACTGCTATCTGCATGGCACATTACTTCTTGCCTGTACAGGTTTTCAAGGTGCAATAACAAGAAGTGCAATAATGAGAAATGAATATGTATTGCATAAAACAAATTATTTCAGTGTAACATCTGTGTAAATGCTCAATCTCTGCATGAGATTCTGGCTGGTTTTGAAAAAACAGTTAATGACTACCATGACTCCAATGACTCCATAATAGTTTACCAGCTGCACAAATGGCTGGCTACTAGTACCACCATAGCCTATTGATGGTAGTAGCCAAACTGCTCTTACAGATTAATTCTCATTAGTATCACCTGAAAATACGTTTGTAATATTTTATATACATGGTGTTAAATTAAAAACTGATCACATCTTCTGAAATTGTAGCACATTCCTACACTGTGTCTTGGAAAATGCTTGGCACTATTAAAAACCTTCTGATAACTGAAGTGCCTGAATATGAACTTTTAATTGCCTAAAATCAGGCTCTCATTATTTTAAAACTTAAAATTTCACTGATGATTAGTTCTGCCTTCTGTTAGCAGAAACAGAAATTAATAACTTTGATAAGAATATTAATGATTTTCGCTCTTGTTTTAATTTAGTATGCACATTAGTATGGATATAACTTAGAGGTTTGTCATGTTTTAATCAGGTGACGTCCAGCAATCCCTTCCAACCTAAACCACTGCGTGTTCCTATGATAGCCAATGGTGACAGAAGAGGGGAAAAGTTAATTAAATGTACGACTGTACAAGAACGAGAGTTGACTAACTCCTCCAGTAGGGGGAGATGTTATTTTAAAGTTTATCAGCAACGAAAAAGTGCTAACCAATTTACCCCTGTATCTTTTTAACAAAATCAACCTCTTAAAATAAATTAGTACACGTGCCTTAGCAGCAATATTCCCCAAAAGATAGTTGTATGAAAATCAGAAAAAATACAAAATTCACAGCAAATAGCTGTAAGAGAAAAACATACTGACAATGGAGCAAGCTGTGCTGATAGCCATCGAAACCAAAAAGGCCCTAGTCCTTTTCAAAACCAAAGTCTCTCCAATGGCAATGTTTTTTACCTGTACAATAAATGTAATTTTTAGATGCCAAGGATGCTATAAACATCATAGAGCAAGAAGGAAAAAAAAGGATTAATTTTTTCAATTTAACAATACTAACTAAATATTTAAAAATAAAAAATCAAAATTAACTATGTTGCCTGAAACACTCCCTGTATCTCAGAACAAAATCCAAGCTGTGTTTTTCTCCTTATTTCCAAATTTCTTTTCAAAAGTTTAATGTCAGAAGTAATACTGTCTCATGTCACACTATAATTCTATTCTCCTCCTTAAGCAGTTGTTTTTTACAAACATTCCTAAGAATCAGGGAGGTTCCTGAGCAGTGCAGGTTACCATCTACTCTCTAGGAATGCAGCTCACTGTCCATCCTGTTGCAGTTCACCATTCTTCCAGTTGTGCCACTGCAACTGTGGATGATGACATAAATCAGATCTCTGAAATTTTTACTATTTTTACTACTCTGACGTGAGTAAAAATAGAATACTCTCACTCTTGCCTTCCTCCCAAAACAAATATCTTTTAACTCAGATAATTTCTGTGATCCCTTCAATAAAACAGCACTTTCAACAGTTCAGCTGAAGGTGCAGTGAACTGGGAACATGTCTAGAAGAACACCTTAATCTGACTTTGTCACCAGAGAAACAGCTGTGAAACTACACCACAGGGCATTTTTAAAGCAATCATGGTAAGACTAGAAATTCCATTTATTAAAAAAAGGCTGGGATTTATCACTGGTATATTTAGATCTCTATATATCCGAGTCATTCCTGAAGACTCCTTTTACAGCTTGCAGCAAAATCAGAACCCAAACAGGTAGAATCTGGGACTTTAAGTGCAAATTTCCAAACCAATGGAGATGAATATGGGATGACAGGGGCCTATTTCAACTAGATGAACAATTCAGATAGAGGCATGTACAGTACTGGGATATGGATTTGATGAGCTGATTCTTCCCCAGTCTGTCTAAATGGAGGTGAGTTAAATAAAGCCTCCTTGTATCTCTTCTGCAACACTTTTGATTGGTACAGTCAGAATAACTTTGGAAAGAATAACATTATTTTCCCCATTTTAGGCACAGGAAAATGAGGTACTAGTAGGTTCGCCAGCAGCTTTTGCCAGAATCAGGAAAAAAATGCAAACCAGTTTGGATTTCTAGCTGCTAGTCTTGCTAAGTGAACAGAAATCATCACTGTTGGTTAAGTATCCAGCTCATTTCCCACCTCTAAAATTGCCTATTGGTAAAACAGCTCACTTCATACCTGCCATATCTTCAAATGCTTTGGGTACTACCACTCTGAAAATGGATGCCGCTTTTACTTTCACAGTGCTGAGAAGAGACTCACCTGCAAGTACAACTCCAAGCCTTGCCGTCGCTGCTCCAGAACCTTGGGGACCCAGTTTCTGACGTGCTTTGAAGGGATCTCTGGAGTTCTTATGAACTTCTTGAGCTGCAAACGAACAGAAACACAGACAGAAACAAAGTATAATAGCGTCCCTTTAAAGTAAGCATGGCAGTACAGGTAAAATAACCACACATAAAGGACAACAGCACGGCAATGAAGTTACTCGCCATCAGCTCACTGAAATAACAGCAGACTTCATACCTACAGGTTGCAGTTAAAAATCTCCATGTCTAGCTGCCCTGGACAGTGAAGGGGAACCCTACCAACAATTTCTTGTGACTAACAGCCTTAAAACAAAACAGCAACAACTATATGAGAATACTTGAAATGAGTTCCCCATTAGTCAACCTGGGATGATACCTCACAACATCACCACGATGTGCCCAGATATTCCCTTGCTAAGTGCGGTGACAAAACACTGACAATTTCCAACTATAGATTTATGCAACTATGAACAGGTGGGAGAAGTACAGGGGGGAGATCTAACCATTTCTCTGGAGAGCTGGTAATCAAGAGAGGAAAATATCTGTGCTCTGAAACTGCACCAACAGATTGACAGTTGTGTTTAATATCTTATACAGAGAAATAGCAAGATTGCCACTGAATGTATTTCCAAGAGAGCTACATAACTATTCCTCTAAAGATTTCCACAGGAAAGCTTTTCTAGATAGATACAGAAATGTGTATATGCATACACATGAGTGCATATAGATAAACACAAACATACATTCTGACAACCCTAAGAATCCTCTTGCAGAAGCAACATATTTTTTCAAAACAAAAAAATATTAATGTTTTCCTCAAAACTACAGAGCAAAAATAGCAAGTGGAATAGACTCCATTGCATTTTAATAGAAGGTGACATTAGACATTCTTTCTGTTGGATATTGCCTCTGAGTAAATCCGAGGCAAGGAATGCACGGAAAGAAACTCAAAATTGACTTTGACATGCATACCCGTGGGAGACACAGAATTTACATTTCATCTTTGAGCTTGCTGAGATGTCACTATAGGAAAAAGCAGTGCCAACATATCAACGTCTCTACAATCACAAGTCACAAAGGTGCAGCCAGGAAACCACAATTGCTCTGGAAACATTTTGCAACTTCCTTATTTCTTAACAGTGCTAAATTACAATTAAACATGAAGTGAGAAAATCAACCCACCAAAACAAAACCCCAAACCCATGTACTTTTACTGATCTTAAAGCCAGAACATAAACCCCTATTTTTTCCTCTAAATTGGTTGAGAACGTTGAAGAAGCTATGGTCACAGCTGTTGCAAACTATGACAGTACCTGCAGATGAGTAACAAACGAGGAGAATGCTCCACATGAGGAGAAACAAATCTGAAACAATACAAGCGTCCACCAAGGCCTAGCTGCTTACAAGATAAATACTCTGTGGCTGGTACCTCAGCTGATGATTAACAATCCTTTTGTGCTCTGTGGCCCTGTTATGTAAAGCATCCAATAACCAATTGCTTAAATGTGCAAGCACAGGTACTGTATGTAGGTATAAAGCACATGCTATATAGATATACAAAGAATAAATGATAAGCCCACTTTCTTATCCTTACAATAACCCAATAATATATTGCAACAAATAATTATTACAATGTCAAAGAATATTAAGCAAATCTACGTACATGTTAGCGATATTGCTTCAGATCTGTCCCTACACAAGAAATATTTATTGGAGGACAATTATTGACTGTAATACCTTCCTGTCCATAACACTGACCTAATGCCTATTTGACATACTGTAGTCTCTATTTCCTGCAAGACTAAAAGATGGCTCAAATTATCAAGTAACGAATTATTTGTCCAAGTGTGAAAAGTCAATATGATTTAGAGTGTACACTAATTATCCTAAAATTACAACTAATTTGCAAAACGAGATGTATAGAACTTAAGATTTTTGCAGATTTCACTGCAGTATTTGTAACACTGTCACCTTCTAGCACTCCAGTGCTTAAAAAGAACTACCAATATTTAAAAATGTAAAGGAAAAAAAGTATAAAAAGGAATTAGGGAATAAATAAGAAAAAATGGTTGTATTTTTAATTATGTTACACACATAGAAAGAATTTGATTCTTTCTAAAAAACTCTCTGTATGAAAATAATTAGACTTTTTAAAAGACTTGAATACAATACTGTAATGTGAATAGTGTATAGCCTGAAAGGCCTGGTTTGTCATTCATAACCAGGTCAAAGTATAATGGCCTATGCAAACTATTTAAAAAAAGCCAGCAGCAGTACATGTTTTCTGTCAAGGGAATAATTTGTAGTCCTGGTGTAGCACAGCAGGCTTGAAAAGATTTTAAACCTTTTGCACTACAGCCAGATTGCATAGGAAGCGGGGCTTTACTTTTTTACACAACTGGAATGTAAGAAAGTTTGAACCCAGGAAGGAGACAAATCCAGCCATGTTCTTGGAAATGGCTTTGTTTAAAAAGAATAATTATCAAAATTAATCAAAACATTAATTGGCATTCTGATGAATGAATAATGTCCTATATGAGCAATGGAGTCCTCCTTCCTCCATAAGATGCCAGCGGAGCATGTCTGTCTCCAGTGAAAGGCACAATCTCCCCTTCAACTTCTATTCCCATTTTCTACCACAGTTGTTCTCTACAGCAGCTTTGTTTTCTCCTGCTCACGACAGCCATCTCCAGCAGTAAGGGCACTTTGAATATGCAGTAAGTCTAAAGATACCTTTCCAATTGCCATGTACTCACAGCAATTTAGAGTGAAACTTACGTTTTAAATTAAAGGGGAAGAGACAAACAAAAAATAAATACCCTACTGGCATGCTGAAAGCAAACTGGTATCTGGACCCGAGTATAGTGTCATGGGACGTGAACAAATTGTTCACAAAGAACAATCGAGATACAAGTTCAAAATATTCTTCTCCTGTAAAAACTGTTCAAATACACACCCTACTTTAAAAGCGTTGAGATTTTCTGCTCTAACACAAAACAGAAAGCAGAAGAAAGGGTGAAACCGCATACTGTTACTACCAGAGAATGCTTTCTCCAGGATTCTGTAACACTGAAAGCACTAAGAAAGGTTCAGAGCATGAGCTGTTCAACCATGTTTACTGAAATTTTACTACAACTTCACAAAGTAAGACTTAAGAAAAGAGGTATATTGTTGCCAAAATATGCTAGGTGCTTTGCATCTGTACAGGGAACAAATAAGAAAAAGTCACTATCAAGTTTGCAGAGTAATATAAACAGACAGCAAGCAGATGAGGGGTAAGATGAAACAAATTGAAGAATGGTGCAAAGTGTCTGGTTAGAATACCTGTTTTTCAGGTTTGTTTATTGCTGCTATTTCTGGAAAGACAGAAACGGACCATCATTTATGGTTTTTCTGGTGTTCTAAGGAGAAACTTCTGCAAAGGGAGTTACTACAGAGGAAGCAGTGTACAAGGAGACAAATCTGAGAGCAAGACTGCAGTCATTTGTGACTTTTGTGTGGAGTAATTGTGCAACTCCAGAAATTACAGTGAAATTAGACAACAAAGGGAAGAAGAAAAAGCAGAGGCATTCCATTAGTTTTTTGCTCAGCCTTTAATAATACTGATAAGACTCTGGGCTGCCCAGTCCCCTGAGTTGAAGGACCACAAGTGTGGGAACAGTGACTTTCCATTTGTGGACACTGTTTCAGTGTAAGGCGTAAGGAAGGGACCAGCTGTATCAGCTGAATGTTCACAAGTCCATGGGACTGGTGGGATTCATCCCAGAGTATTGAAGGAGCTAGTGGATGTTATGGCAGGACCCCTCTCAATCATCTACCAAAGGTCTTGGGAGTCTGGGGAGGTCCCTACTGATGGGAAGCTAGCCAGTGTTACTCTAATTTAGAAGAAGGGCATGAGGGAAGAGCCAGTGAACTACAGACCTGTTAGTCTAACCTCAGTTCTTGGAAAAATTATGGAGAAGATTATACTGGGTACTATTGAAAGGCATTTGAAGAATAATGCAATCATCAGGTGCGGTCAATGTGGGTTCACAAAGGGTAAGTCCTGTTTAATTAATTTGTTATCCTTCTATGATAAGGTCACCTGCCTAGTGGATGAAGGGAAGGAGGTGGATGTAGTTTTTGTGCATTTACTAAGGCTTTTTATACCGTCCCTCACAGCATCCTTCTGGAGAAGTTGTCCAACTGCGGGATGAGCAGGTTCATGGTGTGCTGGGTGAAGAACTGGCTGAAGGGCAGGGCTCAAAGGGTTGTAGTGAATGGGGCTACATCTGGCTGGCAACTGGTCACCAGTGGTGTTCCTCAGGGCTCAATCCTAGGGCCAGACCTGTTCAATATTTTTATCAACCATTTGGATGCAGGAGTTGAATGAGTCATTAGTAAGTTTGCTGACGATACCAAACTGGGAGGTGCTGTTGGCTTTCTTGAGGAGGCTTTGCAGAGGGATCTAGATAGATTGGAGCATTGGGCAATCATCAGTGGCATGAAATTTAACAAGTCCAAATGCCAGATCCTGCACCTAGGATGGAGTAATGCCAGGCACAAATATAAATTGGGAGAGGAGCGGCTGGAGAGCAGCCCTGCAGAAAGGGATCTCGGGGTGCCCATCGACAGCAGGGTTAATAGGAGCCAGCAGTGTGCCCTGGCAGCCAAGAGGGCAAACCGCATGCTGGGGTGCATCAAACACAGCATAGCCAGCCGGTCAAGAGAGCTGATTATCCCACTGTATTTAGCGTTGGTGCGGCCTCAGCTTGAGTACTGTGTGCAGCTCTGCGCCTCACAATTTAAGAAGGATGTGAAGGTCCTTGAATGCGTCAAGAGGAGGGCAACAAAGCTGGTGAAAGGGCTGGAAGGCATGTCCTGTGATGAGCAGCTGAGGACTTAGGGTGTGTCCACTTTGGAGAAAAGGAGGCTGAGGGGTGACCCCATTGCTCTCTACAGCTTCCTGTGGAGGGGAAGTGGAGAGGGAGATGCTCATTTCTTCTTCCTGGGATCCAGTGACAGGATGCCTGGGAATGGTTCAAAGCTGCACTAGGGGACATTAGGAAGCATTTCTTTACCAAGAGGGTGGTCAAACACTGGAACAGGCTTCCTAGAGAGGTGGTCGATGCCCCAAGCCTGTCAGTGTTTAAGAGGCATTTGGTCAATGCTCTTAATAATTTGATTTAACTTTTGGTCAGCCCTGAAGGGGAGTTGGACTAGATGATTGTTGTAAGTCCCTTGCAACTGAAAATATTCTGTCCTATTCTATTCTATTCTACTCTACTCTAACTACAGGAGACGGTCTACTTGGGCAGGGTGCGTTTTAAGCATATAAATCCTGATTTTCCCCTCTTAATGTTTCCTAACTTTTTTAGTTGTATAATCTCTACTCACCTGCTTTAGTTTCAATTGCAGGATTACTCTCATATGTAAAATAAAGCACACATGTATTGCATGGCTTGGTGGTGGGTGAGTGAGTTGTACTACTGACACTGTTGTTCAAGTGGTATATTCCATGTGAACACAAGGGGGAAAATACCTGAGACATATCTGAATTAAAACAATAAACAAGGAAATGAGTATTAAAAAGTGGCAGCTGACACCACAACTGGGGCAAGAAGCAAAAAGGCAAGAAATACTAGCACATCTTAATTATGGTGCAGTAAAGCAAAAGATGTTCTTGTTCTTTGGACTTCTGAGGGCCAACACACAGATGGGTCAATAGTTGCCTTTTGTTGACCCAAGTTCGCTTATATCCATACACTATACAAGGCTGGCAAAATCCATCCTCTCTGCCACCAGGATAATGCTTCTTCCCTGAATGAGATGATTCCTGAGATGATGCAGGGCCACCAGCAAACATGCTGGTGTGGGTAAGCTCCTCTGTAGCGGCAGGAGCTGTAAATGCCCATGCTTCTCTCTGCCATTTGCAGAGGAAGCTTTTCCATACTCGAGGCAAGCAGCACCAGTCAAAGCAGTTAAGTGTGCACACACTCCACTGCCACTGAGAGCTACAAACCAAAAAACGTTCAGTTGACCCAGGTCCTAGGAACGAAGGACTGAAGCTCTTCATTGCAGCCCCACTGCTGGCAATGGGCTGCAATGCTTTCCCAGAATTCTCCTTCATGATACTTGGCCTCCATGAGGCAAAAAAAAAAAAAAAAGTAAAACTTGCCTTTCAGCTGCACAACTGTATAACAGCATCCAGTTCAGCCTGGAGAGGAGAAATCATACTTTTCCTTTAACAGTGATCAAAACAATTTGAAGAATGAGTGGATAACCAATCTTGAAAGTACTGAGTCCCTTCTATGTATTAGTAAGATGATTCAGTAGACAAGCTTAGCACATTTTATATCACATTCATTGTATGAAGAGCAGCAGAGTGAAATTGTCTACTCGGTCTTTTTCATGTCTAGTTTCCTGGCGTATACAAATTGTTTCCTAAGCTTTACATATAGCAGGTTAGCAACACAATTTATAGAACTAACAAATTATTTGCCTAGTTGGATAAAAACCAAAACTGTATTTATTTGCTACAGGAATGTGTCTTATTTTGTGATTTTACAAGAAGAAAAAAAACATACTACAGACAGCATTTTAGCAATACAGCATGTAAACAATAATCAAAAAGAACAGGAGAGTTAGTAACATCTGAGAAGTCATCATCCCTTTCCACAAAATAGAGCAGAAACTGAGTTAGTTGGAAAATCATTTCCAGAGACATGAATCACAAGATGTATTTAAGATAAACCATATATAGTAACAATTTCAAGAGAGAGGAAAACATCACAACTAAGGCAAAACAAATTTACATCTTATAAAGAAAGAGATCACTACCTTTTTATGAAGTGCATGGAATTCACTATACCTCTTCTCCACAAAATGTTTCCTTCCGCTCATTAGCACCTCTATTTTAAAGACCTGAAAATTACAAATAATAAAAAGGAGATTAATGTACTTGCACAAGCAGTTCTGTGACATGGCTATGACTGCACATTTTACCATGGTAATTCCGTGGTCCCAAAAAACTCATGATGACTCACGAGGCGCGGAAGTATAATGATTAATGGCAGAATCTTCTGTTAACAAATTTGTTCAACAAACGTACAAAAAGACAAGTTAAGCTTGGACTGTATGCTGTAGATTAAAAACTAAGCATTAAAATATTGCCTTTCAGAAATTATTAATAATTTTGAAGTAGTTAAAAAAAAGGATTAAAACAAAGGATGGTAAGAACAAAAACAAAAAGGAGAAAAGAAACAAGGATTCATTATTTTTCCCTCTTACAATACAGCATACTAACACACTCATACATGTTCAGTAAGAACTGGATAACAGATGCAGTATGTTATGCATGGAAAAGGAGAAATAAATGCAAACACTATATCGTAGGTTAACTTCCTCCTAACCTACAAATTCGTCTGTAGTCTCAATTGAGCTTGTGCTACTAACTATACCCCAGGAAAAAAAAAACCCAAACATGGCAAATGCTTGTTTTCTTTGTATGATACATGTGACAGCTTTTGTTGCTGCCTCTGGAAGGTTGAAAGGCCAGGAGAAGCTCTCCGGATCCACTAATTAGTAGTCACTAACATGACATTTTCTTGATTCTCAGGTCACCGGATCAGTTCTGAGGGCAAGTGATGAGAAATATTTTGAAGTACTCAAGAAAACATGGTCTATTAAATGAAGGCAAGATCAGCAGAAAAGCAATACAGAAAAGGTGCCTGGTCTGTCTAGGAGTTCTTTGTTTTCTGTTTTGCTCAGAAAATGCTGGAAACAATTATTTCCAGGACAATGAGAGACAATGTTCAGGACAGATGATTACATCAAGACCCAAGACTTAGGCCAAATAAAAAGTTATTTGAAATAAATTTGCAAACAGTGTTTATGCCTGAATGCAGAAAAAAGGGGCTTCTGTCACAACATGACCAGCTAGCATTGATCAGAGCAAACATACAGAAACCATACCGGATAAACACTTTCTGTTGTCCACTAGAACCTGCCTTTCAAACAGGTCAAAATGCTACGGTTTTCACCAGCTAGCCAAACTACATTAGAAACAGACAGCATTTTATTTAATCCAGACTGAAATGCACCTACCTTTGTTTGAATGCAGTATGGATGGGACTGCAGTCATTTCACACCAATGTTTACATTACCAAAATTAGTTCAGACCGTTGTAATCCATCAAAATAACTTGTGCTACATTCTACCTCTTTGAAAAGGACTATTTCTGTGTCCTAATCACTGCGAGCAGATGACCTTATTTGGATACATTGATTTTTTTCTTTTCGCCCTATCTATTTAGACTATTTTGGGAGAACAGCTATTGGCTATTAAACAATTTTCCTCTACACGTGAAAAAACTCCAAGGCACCCTTAGGAATATGTTGTAAGTTCAGAGTTTTAAAGAGAATCACATGCAAAGAAAAATCAATGTAGGCTTTTTTCTTTAGTTGAGACTTAACATCCTAATTATATTAAAGAAAAGCATTGTTTACATCTTATATTCTACACGCTACATGAGAGAAATAGTTCTGCAAGGAACAAAATGCTTTGGATTGTACAGGAAAGCCACTGCATTGAAGGAGTTTCAAGGATACCTTGATGGGAAGAATGGATAACAGAATATGAAATTAGTTAAGTTAGAAGTGACCATGGGAAGTGACCATGAGTCACTAATTAAGGTGTTGCAACAGTTTTGAATTAACATGATATTAAATCTCCAGCAATTGTGAGCAACTCCTAACACCCATTTACACATCAGTCAGCTAAGAGCCTCTGCACCACTGTTAGTTTAGCACTTTTGTTGGATACAGGGTTTGCCAAGCAATTTGGAGAAGTCTAAGGGGCTCCAGCCTAAGCTGTAAGCACTCCCTTGATAGGTAACTTTCTTGTGAATCAGGGCTTGGCTTGTGCAGTCCCATTTTGGTTTTAGTCATATTTGTGCAACTTCAGACAAACGTCTTTCCCTCTGAAGTCTATAAACCTGTCATTTCGTACAGGAGAAGAGTTGGAATATGGGGAAGAAAGGAAATATAAATCCCTCTGTGGACTTTCTTTTCCAAGCATGTATCTATTTTGTTCTGTGTTTCATCACTGGTTAAGGAATTACAGAAATGGCTTCAGAACACCAAAAAGTATGCAGCATTTATTCATCCTCCTTTTTAATCTTAGCAAAGTTTTAGTCACTGTTTGCGTAAGTTTTGCTAACAAGATGACACTAAAGAATATATCTGCCAGTCACTTTTGCAGAAGATGTGAGAAGAGAGGACCGCAGCTTCCCGTGCAGTGATGTCATTTCCATAACCACAAATCTGCTACCTTTACACCCTCAACCGTTTGTACCAGTATAGAGGCTTTAACTTTGCCTCCTACCATCCAGAGCCCTTGGATCCAGCTTTAGCAGCCATCTAAAATTTACAAAGCGTGACAACAGATCTGCTATACATTAAGTTGAAAATTACTGTTGGAAAACAAAACCCTGCAAATGGTGTTTCTAATCTACTCACTGTGGCACCCATATTTCAGAAATGTAAAGCAATTTGTGATAAATAAGTGGAAAATCTGTAAATGTTTTTATTTAATGCAAATCTAAAGAGTAAACTGATTTACAAAGTAACTATAAAGCAGAAATGCAAGTAAGGGAAATAACACATACTGTGCTTATGAACTCCATCTTACTAAATGACTTTATTTAGACAGCACAAATTCCAGGTTTGCGTCCTCACTGTTTACCAGATCACAATTCACAAGAGCAAACCAAGAGCAGAGAAGTGAGTTTCTGTGCCACTATTTCATATAATGACATGACTTTGTGTGAAAGACAGAAAGATACATTAGCTTACAAGAGAGATAGGATCTCTTAATGGATTCAAAATAGCTATAGACAAATCTCACTCAAATTTAACTGAGCAATTGCAGGCTCTGACAGAAAAACAATGTAAGGAAACTGGTGAACATAGATGAAAGTGCCAAAATAAAGACGGAAGAACTATGGGGGAAAAAATGCAACACTGCAAGGAAATTACTTTTCTTGTAAAAATGTTCATGTTCTATGAACAGATAACTCTGAAAAGACATATGACTTTTTACAAGTGACAGTTAGTTAAATGAAAAATGCAACAATTAATCACTGAACAAGATAAGTAAAATGCTTTTCCTATAGTCATTGAAATACCAGAAATGACACTGCACTGAAAGATTTGCAGTTCATCCTGACTAGGACACAAGGGACCACAGATATGAAGATACCAATTAGAAAACTCTTCATGAGTACTCTGAAACTAGAAATGACTCACCTTTCTTGGTTACTACCACAACAGTTACCAACAATGTTTGCACAAAGCCAGAAGAGCATTATCCATTAAAAGCATTCTTCCAACAGAATTTAACCCACATAAATGATGTATGGGACAAACACCTTTGGATTGGGTATCAGCATGAGTAATGTTGATCTTTTGCCTAGCAGAATTGCAGATCTGCTACTGCAATTTATAACCATCAAACCTGTAAAGTAAACTCTTCAGGAAGAATTCCTAAGGTTTTTGTTAATAAGATAGTAAAAACTTTCAGGTCCGACTACCAAACAGATTTACATATGATTTAAAAAAAAAAACAAAACACCAAAACTTTTTTGCCTCTCTTATTTGCCTCCACTTTCTTCCAATGATATGGATTATATTCAGATCTTGGAAACCATTTTCTTCATTTCTTATTGTTAGCAAGTATGCCTAATTTTGCCATTTTCCTGAATTTATCAGTTTCTGATTGTCAGCAAACCTCTAACTGAATGATCATTTTTCACTGTTTTCAAGAATACTTACATTTCACTTCTTGCTGAAGAAACTGGACAGTACTACGTAATAATTAAATTGGATTATATAGGGGCAAACAATTGGTACTCTATCACTGTGAATTTCCAAGACAGAAAGCACAAATGGAAGACAATAGGAACCAATAACATACAAGAACATACAAGAACCACCCATGTCTTCCTGTAAGCTCACCAGTGTTGTAAGTGCACATCAAGAACTGTGTGGTAAATAACACTGATACTGCCCTCTTTCAGTTCTTACCGATGTCAAATGCTTACACTGGATACCAAAGGACATCTTTTAACTGATAATTTGATGTGAAAATATGCAGCTCCAGTAACTTTGTCTCAAAAAACCCCAGAACGATCAGTTCAACAAAAAACACAGACAAGAATGACAAACATGACCAGGAGTATGGAGGAAAACTAACGAGAATAGTAACTTCTCAGCTTGGTTTTCTATTACATGAGAAATACGCAGACAGCACTTTAATATTCACCAATAGAAATTACATTAAGTAGACAGTTTATAATTATGATAAATTAATACTATCATATTGTGTATATTTATACATAGAAAAGTGAATTGCAAAGTATACAAACTTCTGAAAAATTACAGCTGAGAAAGAGATTTGGGGCAGCCTTGTTTAGAATGAGGAGATATAAAAACTAGAAGCAGAAAAACCTTACGAAAACCAGATACATTTGTCTAACATTCATCAGGAAAGAAAACCCCACAAAATTCTAGTACTGTGCTTTTCTCCCTCAAGACCAAGCTTACCAACACTAACTCTATTTAATATATTACTTACAGAAATAAATACATCCCTTCTGCTGGTTTTGGCTGGGACAGAGTTAATTTTCTTCATAGTAGCTAGTATGGGGATACATTTTGGATTTGTGCTGGAAACAGCGTTGATAACACAGGGATGTTTTGTTATTGCTGAGCAGTGCTTACACAGAGCCAAGGCCTTTTCTGCTTCTCACCCTACCCCACCAGCAAGGAGGCTGGGGGTGCACAAGAGGTTAGGAGGGGACACAGCTGGGACAGCTGACCCCAGCTGACCAAAGGGCTGTTCCATACCATATGACGTCTTATTCAGCATATAAAGCTGGGGAAGAAGAAGGAAGGGGGGGACGTTGGGAGTGATGGCGTTTGTCTTCCCAAGGAACCGTTAGGCATGATGGAGCCCTGCTTTCCTGGAGATGGCTGAACACCTGCCTGTCCATGGGAAGGAGTGAATGAATTCCTTGTTTTGCTCTGCTTGCATGTGTGGCTTTTGCTTTCCCTATTAAACTGTCCTCATCTCAACCCACGAGTTTTCTCACTTTCACTCTTCCAATTCTCTCCCCCATCCCACTGGGGGGGGGAGTGAGCGAGCGGCTGTGTGTGGCTTAGTTGCCAGCTGGGGTTAAACCACAACATCATTTTAGATGCTTCAGTGTGCTTGACAGACTTTTGTCTGAGGAACAGCTAATGCATTCAAAGTGTCAAGAAACTCAACCTTAAACCTTTGTCATGGCCATACAGAAGGAATTCCAGAGCAAATGAAATGACAGCTATGGTCCATGAAACACTAATAGGATTTCCATGTGTTTAGTGTTTCATTATTGTTCAGACAATGGCACATTTTCTGTCTCAGTTGTGCTATGACTAGAACAAGACCATGGCATATAGTAGAGATCAAAAGATGACTTTAAACCTATTCCCATCCAACTGATCCAGGGGAAAACGACAGTCCACAGAATCAGTAAGAGCAGCTGGGTGGTGGCAGTAAGCAGAGCTGCATGTAGCTGCAGCAGCAATTCAGTATCTCAAGGGTGTAAGCGCCTCATGGCAATACTCCATACTTCTGAATGCCCTCCACAGCAGAGGCGGAGATGAGGACGGTATTCAGAGCCAACTCAAATTTCATAGCAGCCTTGATAAAACTGAATCTCACTATCCCCCAAATGAAAACAAATTAACTTATTCTGACTTCATCCTTTGGAAGGGGAGGCAGCAAAACTCGGTTCTGCAGTGGGCACAGCACAGCTCAAGGGTGCAGAGACAGGCTGACATGGGTCAGAGAGGCTTCAGGCGAGGGACATCTCCCTTTTTCTCTCCTCTCCAACCACTTTCCCCTCAGTTCTAGTTGTCCCCTGTCTTGCAGCCACTGTTTACTTTGGGTTGTCCCCACCATGTCCACTTGCTGAGACTTAAGACCTTCTGTGCCTTAGGTAGGTTGCTTATAGCCACATCTTTGCCTCTTCCCTCTAGCGACTGCTCTCCTCACCCACATAAGCAGTCCCTACACAAGGTCCTGAAGTCCTCCTGTAAGGAAAGGGCCCCCTTCCTGCTACAGAACTGAGAAACAAGTTGGGGCATAGTAAAGAAAGAAGCAGAACAGCCCTGAAGAGCTCAGTTTGATCCTTTTGATTTTGCTGCAGCTCTAATGGACAAAAGTGTCTGTAAGAGACAGTAAAGGAAAAGAAGTGAATGACTAGGTGTTAGAAACTGAGAGTAATCAGAGTGTTGGGGGGGAAGATGAACAGGGACAGAGCTGAGAGTCATTTGTCCTTCCTAGTAGCAGTCCTCACATGTGCTGAACCCTTTTTCCTGATGGCCATGAGAGCAGGCAGAAAGCAGGAGCTGCAGTTGGGCAGCTCAGCTAGCACAGACATTTGGAGCACCGGTCCTCACAGGGAGGCAATGGGCCCACAGCTACCTCCGCCCCCCTGCTGACCCAGGCAACTGTTTGTTGTGCCTGTGCTTCGACCTCCAGTGGTACAGCTCTACTCAACACAAGTATTCACTTTTACTCAAGGGCCCCAAAGAGATTCAGATCCATTACATTATCCATTACAAGATGTGTGTATCTTACCTAAAGTCAGCTCAAAAGTTGGGTTGGACCTACAAACAGCCCCTTTCCCTCACCCCAAGCACTGTCATGTCTGTTATATGAAATCAGACCGTTTCACTTAGTCCCAATTACAACGTACAATATTAAGTTACAGCACAAGAAAAAATGTACACAGTTTTATTAACTATGGAAATCAAGGCTTGACATTATGCAATTATGACGTTGCTTTGTCCAGAGTCTGTGAAAGAGAAAGACCATGTCAGAGAAGTGAAATGTTCCCTGCAGTACTTCCAGAGAATAGTCCCAACAGCTCTCAGCAGTTACCTGACCTCTCCTGGCCTGGAGAAGCAGCCTTACTGTTTTTATAATACAATAAATATATTTTATATTGTGACATAAACTCATTGAGAGGAGAAGTATGTTGTTTCACTGACTCCTGTTAAATCTCATGTTACTGCAATCTAATGTGGACCTTCATTACTAAAAAAAAAGATGCATACCTAAGAACAATCACAAGCACATGTTCTTATAAATGTGGCTCCTACTTCAAATATCTCCTTACTAATTTTATGTAACCTTCAGCCATTTGTTGACTGAAAAAGCTGTCTCTTCACTAACATCTGTGTTACTGGTACCAGTAACTACCTAAACCAGACTACAGTCTCTTCAAGAACCTTTCAGCATGCAGTTTGTCTTTCCCACCAATACTACAAAATAATTAAGGATATTCTCTCTCCCACGCTCTTTTGCAGTATGGGCCTCCTCCACTCATAAAATGGCACCGTGTTGGTAGGAATTATGTACAAAAGGCATGTATAGGACTCAGGGGTATTCTTTCTGAAGATGGCCTTTGAGAAGTGTATGTCATATTTCTTAGGGTTTAGAGGAAGAGGTAGTAAAACAATTTATACTGCAACCCAGACAGTTTTGTAATTCCTACAACATGGGAAGCTCGAGGGAGGCTTCTACGGAGCTGTCATTGTTGAATGAAAGAGTAGCTGACATATGAGAGTAAGTAGTTTTCTGATTTTTTCAACTCTCTTTAAACCAATCTTTTCCAAACACATGGTTCATAAAATCCCATAGGAACCTCTCTGTCATTTCCTGAAAAATAACTTACTTGGCTTTCCAAGCTAAAAAGCCTCTCCCTTGCCAGCAAAACACTGACTATGGAAATCTAATTTGTAACCAAACCAAGAAGCTATGAGATTTGACTTGCTTTTGATATTTTTCTTTATTAGCTCTGCAGAGCACAACTGTTACACAGATGACACCCTTTTAAAATCTCATTGTCACTGTGGTCACCTATTTGGCTAACTTCCTTAGAATCAAACTTCAGGAAAAATGTGTTGATCTTTTACTGAAAAAGGAAAAGGTTGCTAACACATGCTAATGCCTACAGTTACACAGACAAAAAAATTAGCCTGCTCTGCTCTATTTGTCCATCTGGATCATCTCAGTGTCTCATATTGGAAGTGTTCTAGAACAGAACAACCATAAGCCTTTTTATGGAAAAGAAGAACTTTCCAATAGGAAAAGTACCTTGGGATAAAATTGAATATTGCAAAAAATAACTGATGGCAAAAGTGTATTTACATGAAACAGATGAATTCTAAGTTTGATGAAACATAAGAACTCTTCTACTTTGTCACAAAATCCTTTACTATTTTATCTGGAGAGTCTATAAAGAGTCCTCTCACTTCTCAAAGCCGGACACAATGCCTAACCACAATGCAAGTGTCCCCACATTGCAGCCAACTAGCTGCAAGAAACTCCTTTTTGCAAGAAGCTAGACACAAGACTAAGTTTTTTCTAGAAACTTTAAGTCTGTGTTACTTTGTTTGCACTTGTATTTGCTGTCTGGAGGACACCTGGGCCACCTAAGACTTCCAAAGCACAGATGTTTTGTTGACAAACAAAAATGTCAAATGGTGTCAAAGAACATATTAAAAAGTATACACACAGCAATGCAATACATACGTTACACTTCAAGGGAGCTGGCTTTGTACTGTCTCATATTCCATGCTATGTCTACCATGGTATGTGAATTCAGTCGTTTCCTCTGCTAGTGACTAACTAAACACATATGAACATGAAACACAACAGTATTTAGTCAAGTTACAGTATACACAAGCTATTAAAAATCAGCTCCACATTCTTCATGGTGAGTAAATACCAGGGGAAAGAAATACTGTATATCCACCTTGCATCTTTTCTTATTAGGGTCTCTGCAGTAATCTATCTGAGAAGTCTTTGCTCCTCTTTACCTGTCAACATAAGTAGTTTATCTGAATCATTTTTCAAGAGCAGTAGTCAAAGGAGGTTGCTTTTCTAAATGCCTGTGGAGCTTAGCAAAGATCCTTTATATATTATGTTTAAATATTGGGATTAGCCTGTCTTCAGCCCCAAAATAGAGGATTCAAATGCTATTCTGTTAATAACAAAGATGAGCAGTCAGGATGCATGCAACATTTTCAGGCACTTCCTTTCAAGGAGTTAACTCATCCAAATTTTCACTAAATTAGCATTGGTCTGCCTTCCAAAATGGAAACCTAATTACCTCTGCTATTGCCTGCTGTCTGCATTATTTTTACATGCAACTGACAGCACTATTGCAAACACCAGCACCCATTTCTGAAATGAAGACTCATCGTATCAATTTATCAAAGAATGCCATCCGGCTCACCAAAGGCTTCCATTGCCAGGTTAATCTCTTTTGAATGGTAATTCAAAGTGGGATGAAGAAATAAGCTCAAATATCTGTAAGACAGTTTCATTTCTTACTGGACTAAGGCTCCTGTGACTGAGAGAAGACCTGAAATAGGTAACCAGGATGTGGTTATCGATACATCCAACTGCAGAAAAGCAGATGGTTTTTCATGTGTAAGGAAGGTGGAGAGAACAGAAGTGACAAACTCAGCACAACTACTGAAGAAATGCAAGAGCAGCTACTACAAACAGTGCCCAAAAATAATAAAATATTGTGCCCAAACTAAGATTTAAATTTTTAAGCTTCTGAGTTTACATGCTGTGACTAACAGAGCATTTATGTTGTAGTTGACTTGGTGGCCACAGTGAATGCAGATATTCCTGAACAATATTTAAACTAGTTCAGGTACTGCTGGCAGCATAACAGTAGCAGCGGCATGGGCAGCACAAGCTGCAAAACTCGTGGCAAAGTCTGGACAAAGCTGAGTGCCAAGGGGGACAGCCTGGCTCTATCCCAGGCAGTCAGCAAGGTGCAGGGGTCCCACAAAAGACAGCAGGGTGAGCGTGAAGTTCAAAGGGATGCAGCATTTGGATTTGACTTGAACACAAGGGAAGAATGTAGGAAAGAGAGAAAAATATTTCCTTATTTGCTTCCCTTAGAGTTACAGTATAAAACACAGCAAGCAGCTGAATCACAGGCACTTCAGGCAGAACTGTATTGGTATTAGTGGAAGAGCTAAGGCAGCACAGAATTTGACTCAAACACCCATGTCTGAGAAAAGGCAACACCTATGCTGCTTATGGAGACTACCTCCAGTGCAATTATGTTAACATATTGTATCGGTTCAAAGGCAGTAGAAATACTAATACAAACCAATAGCCAGGATAATATATATAATCAAAGTATCCTATTAGCAATTTTGCGATACAAGATTGAGTAACCTATCAGAGAACACTGGTTGTACAATTAAATATTTATCATTTCAAAGACAATGAAAATTGATTCAGTGAGAATTATGTTAATTTGCAACAGGCCTCTCAATCACTTGGAAGATAGTGAGGCAAACATCAAGTAATTAAATGCCTGCACATGTATTCAGCCAGATAAACTATTATGTACCCAATACATTTCAGAAAGATTTTAAATAAGTTACAAATTGAGTCTGATGCTGGAAATGTAGAAATAAAAGTGTGCGTACTGCAAACAAAGTGACAGGCAACGGATGATTGAAAATTGTGCTAAATGTTTAATTGCTGACTGTTGCTTGAACTGAAGATAACACAGCACACCAAACTCTTCAAATGTTAACTAGAAGCACTTTGACTCAGAGTCAAAAAGTATCATTCACAGGTCTAAAAATCTGTGACTGTCTTTTCCTCAAAGAAGAAAAAAATTAAAGACACAGCCAAGCACAGACTACCGAAGAACTAACTTGGCTTGAACACTTCAGTAATAAAAGCTAGTAGTCTTCTAAATGCAGCAGCATGAGGAAACAATACCTGTATACTCATTTTTAGCTGAAATTTGAGAGTCACATTTCATGTCCTGGTTCTTGGGTGTAAAAGAAATCTTCATTTACTGTACTAGAAAACTCTGGATGTTCATCACCTGCAGATACCCACCAAGTCCCCTATTTAAATACATACAGACTTAAACCCCTTGAATTTAGGGGTTTAAGGGGTTTATTGACTGAATTTAGGGATTTAAGGGGTTTATTAACTGAATTTGTTGGACAAATTCGAAACTACGTTCAAGAAAAAAAATGACAGATAGCAATAAGAAGTCATTACAGATACAGTGTGATACTGTCACAGATATCACTCCTTCCCTCATTCTGAGGCTTCAAATTTTCTTTTTGCCTTATTATGAACTTAGTGAAAACTTCACTTCCCTATGCAAACCTCATGGAATCTTGGCATTTTCCTGGTTCTCACCTTTTGTACTGAACAGAAAAACTTTTGCCATTTCTATTCACACAAAACACTGCCATAAATAACTTCTTCAAATATTTTTTTGTTACAAAGGCTCTATTATTGTGAGTCTCCAGAGCATCCTTGCAGAAGGAATGTAAACTTTGCTCAGTTTACTTTAAGTTCTTACTTGCAGCAAAAGTTGATTCTTCTACATATTTACAGAAAGTGCCACTTCTCTATTTACAGGGCAGAGAAAATGCAACTTACCTTATCCTATATGTGTATGAGATGCCATCTTATCTCCAACTGTCGATCTTTCTGTACAGTCTCTGTCCCTACTTATCTTTTCTTTCACCCATGTATGTTTTTCACAGGTAAGAAATCTGAAGGGGTAACGAAGGGACATTCACCTTGCATCAGCTGATACTCCACCTTCCTGTTTCATGCTGCAGCTCACAGAGACTACTGCTATTTTTAATTAACATCTCAATAACATTTCAAGAACACCTGAGATGGAGTTAATTTAATAAAATATATTATAGGAGTTAATGGCAGTGCTAGGAGTAATTAGAATAATCTAATATTTTCCATTACAAGACTGTTCTCAGTTACTTATAGTTTTGCCAACCTTTAATTTTTGGGCTTAGATTTTTCATACCAGGTATGTGATTCAGACAGAAAATATTTTTAGAAAGTTACAGCTGAGACAGTCCAAGCACAGACTTAAAGAAAAACATATTTTACTCTACCCATGCCAAAAAACCCCATCAAAAATCCCAAACCCAACCCAAAACAAAACCCAAACTGTTTCACACAAATTCCCCCAGGATGTGGACAAGATGACCAGGAAAACAGCTGGGAGGCAAATTTGGCCAACCCATAAACTTCTGGAAAAAAGCCTAACTCCTAACAAAACTTTGCACAGAGGAAGTGCATAATGTAGGTTTTCCAACGGCATCAGCACTGCTGGTGCTCTGTTATTTTTACAGCGCGTCCATACTGACTGGAAGTTTGTGGCATCTCCACTAAGTTAGGGTAAGTTTCAGACCTACAGAATACTTTTCTGTGGTTCAGGAGCTTCTATGAGGGAGCAGAAAAAAGATTGGAGGGTGTTTTTAAGTTTTTGTAAGAAAGAGATGCTGGACAGGAATCTACGCTATGGCACAGGGAAACAACACCTGAAAAGATCATACTGTGTTACCATTAAAATAAGCAGGCCAAGGAAGAGCAGGAGAAGGGGATTTTAGTACTGAAGTACTCTGGCTCCTGTAACCTTGAAGGGAACTCACGATTTTGTCGTGTAAATCAGAAACGTATGTCACTGCACCTGCTTGCTGTGAAAACCCATTGGCAACACATGGTATCCCTCTCCCTCCCTCCACTGCTGGTGGCGCAGCCAGATGATAAAAACTCAGGCACCTCTTAGTCTAGAGGTCTATACTAAGGACCTAAAAGCTCCCTGTTCACTGGTTGTATGTCTGGGGCAGTACCTATCCAACTGATATATTCCCTTCCCTTCATTCCCAGTCACCTGCTCATGGGTAGAAAGTAGAAAAAGGGGAAACCATTAAGAAACAATAGTTGTGAATTTAAGTACTCGTAGTGTCATTTAAGCTTTTCACACAATGCAACCCAGCATCCCTGGGCATACTTACTTACAGCGGTTAGTCACACGCTACTTTTCCCCACAGAGTGTCCGCTCAGCTCAACACGTGGGACTGACAATGTCGTGGGAACAAATAGGCAAACAAGGAACGAAAGAGTCCTTAGGAGCTCTTTCCATGTAAGAACTAAAAAACATTTAAAAAGGCAGGAAAACCATATGCACAGAAAGTATGGCCTTGAGATTAAGGCAAATGGTAACATCAGTCACTGTGGAAACTTTAGGTCTAAAATCCAAGTGCTTCTGCAATGCTGAACATTTTATTTCATGCTTTTTCCTAGGAAAACCTACTTAGAGCATCCCACTTGGGCACAACTCAGAGGCCCGAGGTTAAAAGTCCAAGCCCTCAGAGACCCAGCACATGCAGAGCAGAGACATACAATGTGCTTACAACCAAGCAGACAGCAAACATCCCACCTCACATACTGTTGTACAGGTCCCTACTTCAGGACACAAGAAACTAACCATGGCACTTACTCGCTTCTTCCTAATTTTGTCAGGAAGACTTTTTAATAAGGATTGCATGTAAAATGTAGGGAAAAAACCCACCAAAAAACCCCACCACCAAACCTGGCAAGTGCACGCACAAGCCCAAATATCTCCTAAAGTCAGCTCCTCCATGCACTGCTGGTGCTGGCATGTAGCTCATTTAACATGAGAAGTTGTATTGCTGCAGGGACCAGTGTTGTTCTACAGGTAGATCCAACATTTCTCAACTCCTCCTTCCAGGGTATATTGAAGAGGTGGAGGAGGAAATAGAAGAGCTATTCCACAAAATAGAGTATTGATTTTTCTACCTGAGGAAAGAGAGTCTCAGTGAAAAATATCTCTTTGCTCCTCTACTTCATGAGAGAAGAAAAGTCTCAAAAAAAGACATTAACCTGCAAAACCATGAACCACTGCAAAATTTTGTTCCAGCCAGTGTTTTTGGCATGCACTGACAATACATAACTGAAAAATCGTCAAATAGTATTCATACTTCAGGTATTCTTGAAATACAAAAAAGGACAAAAGTTATTTTTCCTCAAAACTTCTTAATCAGTGCAATTACTAACAAATACTGGATAAAACCAGTGGAGGATTTCTAAGTAGAACAAACTCCTCCAATTATTCTTTAAGACCACAGAAGATAGAGCAAACCAATTCATTAAAATGTGTAGGTAAAAAATTGCTAGTGTTAAAAGGGTGACATGTTCTTACTCCTACATTACATGTTAGCTTTGTAAGATCATGACCATTAATTCTACATGAAATTGTAACTTCCTACTAAAACTGAACATAACATTTCTGACAGTAAAGAGTGATAGGATTTGTAATGGTCTTAAAGGACGATATGAAGTATTACTGTAGTTCACAGTGACAACATAATAGTTACAAAATAATTTCAGAAAAAAACTAGGACTTGAATGCTTTTGGACAGTTGTTGCTTTATGTACATATTACCCAATATACTCGGTTTCAAAAAAGTCTTCCCCCAAGATGTGTCACTACATCAATCTGAAAAATAAATAGCTTGTAAAATTCTACCCAGAAATAAATTTTATAAAATGTATAATCCTATTCCGAGATCTTTCTCTGCACTGAAAACATTTTCTATCAAATCTCCTTCTATCCATTTTTTTAAAAGAACCAATGGAAAATTACTGCATGCAAAGCTCAGTTTTTCTAGAAAAATAAGACTAACTCCAGATCTAGTGCCAAATCTGGCCTATTTAATAGTTTCATCAGGAAGTCTACATTAGATAAACACTGGAGCAGGGGCCCAGAGAGGTAGGGGAGAAAGTCGAAACATGATAGGACAAGACCCTGTGCAATCTGATCTATGTTGGCCCTGCTTTGAGCAAGGGTGGGGTGGGGGGGTGCCTGGACCTCCATGGGCCCCTGCCAACCTAAATGACTCTATGTTCCTATGAAAGCTTCTTCCAAGTCAGGAGGAAAAATCAAAAGACAAAAATAATTGCTTCCTTTTCTGTGGTCATTTTTTGGAAGACAGTTAGAAGATCCAGTTATGCATTCACGACTTTTCATCTGTCACAAATATGTACAGTTTTGCGTTATCGAGCAGCAATTTGCCCTTCAGCTTTGCAGAGTAACTACCTTGGAAAGTTAAACTTATTCTGATTTATTAAATTATATCCTGCACCTGTTGTTTCTGTGAAGATCCTGTTGCAATACTTTGAAGAAGGTGGGTGGGATGGGAGACAATAGATATTCCCATTAGCTTCACACTATTTCTCTTCTTAAGAACCTTTCATCTTTCCCACCAGGTACAGGAAAATAAAGTCAGGTCCAAAAGTCACCGTTAAAACAGTAATTTATTCACTACTGACAACATCCTTCCTAAATTACAAATAATGCTGGTTTGCTCAAATAGCAATTCCAGAGAGCCAAGAGGAAATCCCAACCATGCCTCACCTTTGTGGTTCTCTCCCTTTTCTCTGTGACTTTGGCAGTGCTTTCTTACATATTCATTATTTCAATTGCAAACAAGGATAATATTAGCTTTTATGGGTTCTACAAACAAGAGTGAAATTTCTCAGATTGCTGGTGATCTAATAGTGTCTTCTTCACTGTTATCACTGAACAGTATAGCACACTGCCTCAACAAAGGTTCAAAAGCTAACTAGCAACAACTGGCACTCTCCGTATGTCATAAAAGTTGCTGGATTAATGAAGAACCTTATCAGATTACCAACATGTATTAATCATGCACTTAAGATTACATACTGATTAATACATGTGCATAACACAATGAAAGTTACTATTTAAATTCTATTTTATGTGATTAGGATTTAAGGTGAAGTTTCTAGTAAGAGAAAATCAATGCTCTTCTATGTTCAGAAGCATCAAACCATCAACCTATGTTCAATGAAACATTCTGAAAATTGAAAATTCAGCAGCAATTTGAAGTAAAATGAATTTAATATCCAATAAATAAACCATATAAATTTATATAAGCAAAACTCTCTTTTTCCATGTTTATTGAAATTGGTCCATGTTGTCATAAAATCAAATGATCTATGCTCTACTGATGTACACTGATCCAAATCTCACAAAGACTGAGGCAAGACATGTGCCCAATTCTGTGAATATGTCCTAAAAAGCAGCAGAAGAAAGCCTTATGCTGTCAAAGCAAACTATTATTGAATGTGTAGCATGTAAGTGGGACTGTACTGTTGGGTAAAAATAGGGATCTCCAAAAATGCTGAAGATATTAAAATAACCTTTGTTAGGCACAAGGCCTGAAGCAAGGCCCAATCTCAAAACACTACAGAAGATGCAAAGATACCCGAATGATCTTTATCCACAAAACACCTCAGTTACTACATGAAAAGGAAAGCATGTGGAGACAGAACAGTAAATAAACCTGGTTTAAAACACAAATCTTGTAAGCACAAGCTTTTATGTTCAACTAACAATACATAACAGCGAGATGATCTATTCCTACTGCAAGATCTGTAGACACTTTGAAGTTGTTTATTTTTTTAAGGTACTACAAAGCATCCATTTATTAATGAACACACTGTGCTAAATTAATTAATTAATTAATTAATTGCATGCTTGTAGTAAGAGGCATTTAAATTATTCAACATATCAGGAATAGAAGCCTGAAAATAGTTTTCATGTTTTTGCTTGTTCTTAAAATGGGAATTCAAATACCTTAAATTTTTGGTGAAAAGTCCCAGTAATGACTAAACAATGATCCAATACCTTCCCTCTTCTACCCCCTTCATACAAGCTGGCTCACAGTGCTGTCTGTCATACCAACCTCAACAAACATTCTTCCACAGATTATGGTCCAGTCTAAAATAAAAACTTAAAACACGTTTTCTCCTTCTCCCACCTCCTATTTCAAGGTATCTTAATCAGTGAAAAGTTGTACTTTCTAGACTTTTTGTTAATGCGAAGAAAAAAGAGGTTCTCTGACTAAAAAAACCTCAAGTGACTTGCTTCCAAATCAGATTTGTACTGTCCCCTCTCAAGACACCTATTTACATGAAATCTCTTACAGTTTCTCTGCCTGTATAAAATGCAGATGCCACTGCACATCAGGCCTGTGTTTGCCTCTGTGCACAGACAGTCCAAAACAGTTTTCCTGATCTGTTTCAACTTGAAATGTTGTCAATATATGGATTGTCTTGCTTTCTAATTCAGTGAAAAATCTAGTTTTCCATTAGTCTCTGCCTTTCTAATTTTCGATACAGCTTTACTAAATGTAATTATTAAAGGCAGATTCAAGAAAGCAATTACTGAGCTACTGGTTTGTATCTCTGAAGTCTTAATAAGGAACAAGAAGTTGAAGTGACAGAAACACTGCAAAATCTGTAAATAAAAAAAAAAACTGGCTATGTGTTTACTTTAATACATATAATACACAGGGAGAAAAACCAGAATGGAATGGAAAATTGCTATGATCAGTATATATTTGGGGCAACCATATAACTCCCTGTTATCACAAATGAGTTTTAATCTTTATATCACTGTGCAGTGTATTTAGGATTGCAAGTGCATTTCAGAACTGTTGCAGCTCTAGAAAGAATTTTTTAAATATCATATCAAGAGTGGGATTGTGAACAATGGGAAAGCGGCATTTTCCTTTCATCATTTGGGGATTTTTGATGTATTCTAGAGATTACAATATTTGGAGGAGTTATACTGGTCTATGAGATATCTAATCTTACTTGCCAGTACTAACAACCAAGTATTCAAAGTAAAATAAAGGTGATTTTGTAAAAAAAATAATTAATAGGCAGAAAATATGCAGTAGATTGTTTTAAACCTGAAAAGTATCCTAAAGCACAAGAAAGCACTAAGTTGCAGCAGAGACCTCTTACTAGCTTCTAGAGAATTTTGATAACCATTCTTAAGATATTTGAGTCCAGACATACAAGACTGCAGCTGAAGTATTTTCCTTCTGTGTAATGATTTCCTCCACCCCACAAGTCAATCATCTCCCTTCCTCCCCCACAAAAAAGTGGGTAATATCCTGGCCACAATGAAGTCAGTAACAAAAGTCCCTCTTAACAGCTACACCTTGACACCACTCTGTTTTTGTGACAGTTATTCTACACACACTAACACTGTTATAAAATCATTTTGGTTATTTTATGTATCAGAAAGAGTGACAACGTTTCTCATTTGCAAGGCACCAATACTGGCTCTGAGCAAGTTCATAAGCCAAATTAGAAATCAACTCAAAATAATTTTCTGATTTAAAATAAACATCGGCCTACACAGAGCTTTCCAGCAGCCTCCCTTTCATCACAATAGTTCATCATATGCAGTAAATTAATTCAAGTATGCTAGCAGAGTAGCAATTAATGACTTAGCATCAACTACTTTACTTTCCATTGTACTTGTTACAAACGTATATGAGCACCTAGCAGATGAGCACCTAGCCATTCCTTGTACACAACACAAAGGCAAGTCGCACCAAATAATTAACAATATAAAGGAAAGGTAGAGGTAAGACGTGATGTCTGAGAAAATAGGGAATACAGTTAATTTAGAGTGGTTTTGCTTGGCTATTCTCAACCAAGAGTCATGCCCCTCTCAATAAACCTGGTCTAAGTTTTCCAGCTGAGGACAACTATTGTTTGAAAGCCGTGCAGAAAACCCCTTGGAGATGCAGAGGTGACGTTAACCTGAGAGCCCAAACCAAGGACTCCAGAAGTCAATGGGAATCATGACTGCTGCTCTGAGACCAGGCCTTTCAGCTGAGACAACCTGGTACACATGGGCAGTATGGTGATTGATTGGCGAAGACCAAATCTCCAGTATGTAAGCACTGGCCAAATGGCACACACCCAAAACCTGCCGCAGCGGAAGCACAGTACCGAATCTGAGGGCTCTCGAGCTTTTCTTCATACAAATCACGCTTCAGTGTAACAGATAAGAACGTTAAAGCGTGATAATATTATTAAGGTAGTGAAGACTCAACTGGATATGACAGATAGATAGCTTCATGACACACCTGTATACACACGCACGCACACACCATCACACGAAGATAACACCCCTATCTTCTCAGCACTTTTGCCAGTGGCCAGGAGAGCAGGGTGGAGGGCAACCTGGTATCAGTGAGATTGCTATTACAAGTAGGCTAGAGTACAGATCTCTCTGTTAATACATCAGCAGCTGATACTTCAGATTACTAAAACCACAAATTTTTTAGAAACAGATTTCATTTTACTAATGTATTTACTTTCTCTTCAAAATAATGACTTCCATATTTTCCTTCTTATGTGGTAGCAAATATGGTAAAGATAAGATGTCTATACTGCATAGGAAGGATTAAACCGACCCTCAAGACAAAAAGTCAAATACCATGCTCCTGTTCAAACAGCTTAAATGTTTATCTATCCCAACCATCTATTACAGAAACTTCCTCTCCTCCCAGAAAATTGTGATCTGGCACTTGTGTTGTAAACTCCTTATGGCAAAATTGGAGCAAGAGTCTGTTCCACAGTGCAAGCCCCATAATACAGCAACTATAAATTAAATACTGAATAGTACTAAGCTCTCTCCTCTTTGTACTAACTCCTATGGAAGTTGATCCTCATTGGAATCATGAAGTATAATAAAAAAAATTCAAATAAAAAAAATATTGCACGTTTCAGCTACAAGTCCCCACTATGGAATGTAACTATTTTCTTCTTTACTCCCCTACTGTCAATTTTGAAGGGTTTTTTTTTAAGCTCCAACCAACCAAAACCCCTCCATTTTTTGATATTGTGGTGAAATATTGAAGAAGTGAATTCTCTGATGCTTTGAAAGACTATGCTAGCATAGGTAGACATTTTACCCACTGTACACTCCCCAGGACAACGTTTTCAATATTTATTTAATCTTCCTTCATTTTAACTGCAGGTGGGACCCAAGATTTAGTATCAAAAGACAAGAATAAAATAAGAGTAACTTGTAAGTGGGCCATTTAAAACATTGTGCTCAGTGCTGTCCTGTAATATAAAAAGACTTTTTTTTCTCTTCAGTCTTTTTGAATGATTTGACTTGTACAAGCCACAGTAATTTTGTAGCATGCTTATGGAAAATGAAAAATCTTGTCTGTAGCAATATCAAATCATTTATACACAGCAGACATCAGCTGTCATTTCTGTCTATCCCAGCAGTACACCCCCTCCTACACTTCTCTCTTTAGTCTAGGTGAGCTGTCAAGTTTCTAGTTTCTGACGTGTATTTACATCATTCAACGACATCTGACAGTAGTGAAAGGCCACAGAAAACTGATTATTGATCAGAGCAAAACTAGTTGACGGAACAGATGAGGTTGTATCATAGAAATGCAGCCACACTCAGGTGATGACATTTTGCTCCCTTGTATACAAGTGCTTAATGGAATACAACTTCATTATATCATGCCACTAGTGCTTAAAGAATTGCACAGCTCTCATGAGTGTTTTGTCTATGTGGTGATGAGGACAATCTATTTGTACTGGTACCAATGTATTACTAACCTGTTTTGCTCATAAACACTTGCAAACTACCAGCCAACGTGTCCTGATGAATATACTAAGAGACACTGAAGACTCAATCTTGCCAAAATCTAATTGAGCTGACCTTTTAAAAAAAGATGGAATTACCATTTAGGGAGCCAGATCTACTCGAGATTTAGTTCTGTAGAATTCTGTGCTGCTTAGTAAAGACATTTTAAATGACCATTTTTATGCTTGGGACTGGTACAGTTTCCCAATGGAAGTGATAACTGATGATTAGTATTTCAGAGGTTATTCTATCAACTTGCATGAGTCTTTCAAACTGTATTGATTTAAGTGCTGAAGAATTCTTGGACAGAGGCTCTCCACGCAAACTGTCCTGCAGGTAAAATATTCATTTTCTTATTTTTATTACTTTCTTCTTTTTGTTATCTTGAGTAGAAAACCACATCAATGTAAACTCATTTTCCACAGCGTAACCTGTAAGGATATGATTGCAGTATACAACCATTCCTTACAGAATCTATGTTTGCATTAGCAATCTAACTGGAAAACTCAAAGCAATTTTAGCACAAAGTAAACTGCAGTGATTCAAAAAAGCCAGCATGTTACAAGAAGTACCCGAATAACTTGAAATCATGAAACTTCTAGGGGTACACTGATCACACCACAGACCTCAGAAGAACTTGCTTTCCATTTCATATCTTACAGTGGACAGGAGCAAGTAGGTCTTTGTTTCAAAGAAAAAAATCCAGAGGGGGAAAAGATACCAATGGTCCAAATGCAGCTCTTCACAATGATTAAGTGTTGCTCAGCCTTTCTAAGTTAAGCCTTACATTCAGGTTAACTTCTTATAATTGAAAACAATTTTCAGATTCAAAACAAAACTAGTGGCCACCTCAGACACTCAGAAATTTATTTTCATTTCAAGGGGAAAGAGATAAATGACTCAGTTCTCAAAGAAGGCATTTCCTATTCCTTGACTTAGACAAGCAGCACGAAACAAGAGGTTGACTAAACCCAAGTCCTACATAACTAGAGAAATCCAAGTTTTAAAAATAACAGAGAAATGCAAGTGAATTATGCCTTAAACAAGTAGAGTACATCTTCTGCTATTTCTCAGTAGAAACAACATGGACTATCCTATATACGACTTATTAACAAAGTAAAAAGATGACAGCAGTCTTGCTATTTTCAGTTCAGTCGTATCACTGAAACTTCTTTCAGACAAAAAGAATAACTGTTAGAAGTGTCTTGTTCTTTTCTTGGTGTTCTTGTAATGCACTTGCTGCAAAAAATCTAGGAGAATTTTGCTTTCAGACTAAAAAAAACCTTGGGGTAAACCCAGGTTTTCAGAGGTCATCTGGCTAAGTTTGGATCGAGTTCCAGATACAGAGCAATTACTTTTCCCACTCTAATAAAATCCCACTCTAATAAAATGTCCCAATTTCTACTCCAAAGAAAAAAAAAAAAAGCAGTACCACAGTTACAAGACTGAATTTATTTTATTAACCCTGGCAAAACACTTTTTTCCCTTTGTTTTTTTCTCAGAAGCAGATGAATTGATCTCACTGAAACTTAAGAAGAATCTCAATGTGTACTAATTACTTGTGATGGGAAATTTCAGCTCAGAAGCCAATATTTACAATGATTCAGAAAAATGAAACCAAGGACTTAATCTTACCAAATGGCTTTCAAATATATCTTCAACATTTTTCCACAGCTAGCTTGGTACACAACTAACAGAAACTGTGTCATCTCAGATACTATGGTTACCTGTCAGCATTTGTCTGCACATACACAAAAATATGCATATTTAATATGTACAGATTTAAGGGGAAAACAAGATAAAAAAAACATCACACACTCAATGTATGTGATGCCAAATGTCTGAAAAGCAAACTCTCTGTAATCTTCTTGAAGTTAGTGGGAAGGGAAGAGGAAGTACTCCAGACAATGGACAGTACAGATAGGATGCTATTTTATGTATATTTAAGAAACTTATTTTAGCACTGACTTTTTTTTAAACCGAGAAAACAAAGAGAAAGAAGTCTTATGCATTTCTGCCATAAAATCCTTTACTACATAACCTTTTATTCATAAGAACTCAAAATCATCACGAAGAATATCTTTAGACAAGAAGTTGCAGACAAATTACATTCTGTCCTTTCCAAGTCTGGTTCTTGTACTTTGTGCTTATACAGAAAACAGGAAATTCTCTTCATCTCAGTTGTCTGATATGCACAAATATCTGGGCTCAAAGCCTTGACACTGATACTGATAATGGCAGCAATTCATAACCAATTATGAAAAAAACAAAAAAGCCAAGTGAACCTACTTTCAAATTAACCTTGGATCTAGAACTGTTTGCTTTATTTGAAGTGCAAAGTATCTATCCAAAGCACAAGAAACATGTCTCTTCATTCAGTGAAGTTAATATATTTTGAGTCACCCTGAAAATCAAGGATACTCTACTCATTATTAATAATTCCCAAATTTTGCTGGACATACCTTGGAGTGAGTTCTTATGGGAAAAGCAAGAAGCCACACATTTCCACTGCAACAGAATAGGAGCCAAGAGGACTGGAAACAGAGACTGTATGACAGGCTGCTGACATATGGATACAAAGAGGACGTGCAGAATTTGAAAGTGAATTATAATAAACACACTTTGCTCTTTCAATCTTTAGATAACATAAAATGACTTTCACTCATAAAATCACATTTCAGATAATGTTACTACTTAATTCCTTTTAGATTCAGCTTTTATTTTCCTAAAGCAGATCCTAACTGCAGCATGAAACAATCTAAATGACTTGCTCATATTTAGGGCATTATTTTAATATTCCTTTATTTCATTACAGGAAAACATACATCACAAGCATTTATTTCCATTTTAGAAGAGACAGAAGACTTTTTCTTCCCTGTGAATAATTCACAGAAAGCCTACATCACTGCATCTGACTTCAAAAGAACCGAAACTGACTCTTTATGACAGGGATATATGAACTGGGTAAATGCCCACGCCATTGCTCAAAGCATGCCTGTAGCAGTATCATCGCTTCTTTCTAGACAGGCATACTAAGCTGAAGCAATGACTTTTCTGTTTTCCTAGTTAAACCCAATGGAGTTAAAGTCAAAGTCAAAAGAAAAACTAATTTTTGGACTCATTATGCATCAGAGGCATCTTTGTTAGTGGAGAAATATGGATTTAAGTGCCATAGGCTGTTGTCTTATAAAAGGTTTACAATAAACCAAGGACGTAACATTTTTAAAAGGAATCCTGAAAGACTAAGAAAAACAAATGCATGTAGTCACAAACACAATGTTTACTAATTTGCAGTAATTTACAGTTCTCTCTCTGCTATATTGAATCCCAAAGCATGAGACACTACAACCTGCATCACATAACCCGATCTTTCCATTGGGAAACATCGCTTACGAGGGCTCCTTTGAGCAGGGGCTCATCTTTGCACTGAAGGCACATCATTCAAAAGGGTCCCACACCAAGGATCTATGACAACTCCTGCAGTGCACTTCCATGTCACGTTTTGCTCCCTCCTCCAGCTTCAGTCTTCTTACACTGCTCCTTGGCAAAATGACCAATTTGTGTCCTGTACGAAGTTCAGTATACAAGCAGTAACTTCCAAAACCAGTACAACATTTACTACAGTAGGTTGTAACAAGTCTTTTCACTCTGCCTAGGTGGCTCAACTGTTATCAGTTCTCAGTTATATTACTAAATGTTTGGGCCTGTGAACAGTTTTTCTTTAATTTTTTTTTTACTAATTTTTACTTTTTTTAAGTTTTAAGTTTTTTAAGTTAAGTACAAGTGTACCTGAAAATGAGATTGAGTTTAAAAAAGGTAAATCGTTACATCTGTGATTTAAGAAAAAAAAGCCTAAATAGAATCAAAATTTATAATGTATGTACAGAAAAGCAGTACATAGAGAAAAAAAGAATCACACAGTCATTTAAAACTACAGAAACATTGTTTCAGTCAATAAAGTGATAAAATATTTTTATCTTCTCAGATCGTGGAACCTGTTCCCTTTATCTGGTCTGAACATACAAATTTGGTGATCTTGTCAACATACTTCAAAAACCATTCTTTGGATATGTTTTGAAGAGAGATGAGTGCATGTTTCCCCCATGGATGAAGAAGCAAAAGGATTTCAGTTTTTTTTTTTCTTGTATCTCATTCACCAAGTGCTGTTTGAAAGCATAGTTGAATATGCTGACATTTTGTCATATTCCTAATTCATATCAAATCCCTGAACTCTCCTGGAAGGCCTTATTTCAATCTACACTGGAATGGATAGGCTTTCTGAAGAAAAAATTGCAGAAAGTAATACAATTAATCACCGAGTAATACAACAACCATTTGCCCTAACCAAATATTCCCTTTTAAAAAAACATACTGTAATCTCCCAATTATCACTACTCATTTATCATTAACCATCAGAATAAATCATATATAGGTCATGTTAAGTATTATGTGCTATGGTAACTATTAGGGTTACCTAACCTAATAATAATCTAATGAAACTAATAATCTCAGTTGCTACCATGTTAACAACATACCATTAACTTCAGCCACTGCAGAATTTTGCTACATACTCATCAACTGAAGAGGTAGAAATATTTACATGTTCAATCTTTTAGAGTTTTGATAAGCATAATATAAGATAAGAATGTATTTCAGATGAAAAGGAGAGCAAGCTTTTGTTTCATAGATCAGTTTTGAAGAAATAAAGGCTACATATAAAGGTGTTAAAATATTTTAAGCTTAGATGACCAGAACAACTAGTATACCTGGGGGCAGAGAGAATCAAGAAAAGCTGATTCACTTAAGCTACAATGACTTAAGCTACAATGCAGAGAACAAACATTAGAAGAAGGAAAAACAAGTAGTCTCATGCTACACTAGAAAATACTTACACTGAAGCTGAAGTAATTTTGTTAATTCAAGCAACATTTGCTGAAAAGATGCTCACAGCTTTTTGTTACGGGATTACTAAATTTGTTATTCTGTTCCCATCAAAAATATATCATAGTCATATGAAGACATTTCTGTGCTTGCAAGATATCACTTTTTAGAATACTTAATGAAGCAAAATAATATTTTATAAAATAAGAATACAAGGAAAAGATTGATACTCTTTTCCACCACTTGTTTCTCCACCGTTCCCTCTCTCCCATGCTATACAACTCTTAGTAAAGAGACGACAGTTAAGGAAAGGAAGAAACAAAGATATTCTTTATTATAATGCACAAATTACCAATATAACTAGAATTTCAACCAATTCATTGAAAAAAGGGAGAAAGACAGACACTTGTGCAGATCTTTGGTTCTCATGTTAGAGTGGAAGGTGTGCAAAAGTGATCAGCACAAGTTTTCAGATACTGCTCATCAATCAAATTAAGCAAATCTCAGCAGGCACAGAAAAACAAGCAATGCTGCTGCCTACTATCTTGCTATTACCTCTTTCTGCTCCCGTCTGCTGTTGTACCAGTATTACAGAAATTGACCACTTTAACCTTACAGGCAGCCTCTGAAGCAAAGACTATGAGTATTACAAATACGCTCTTACTCTCTTTCTCAGTTTCACCTGACTCCACGTGGTTCTCCATGCTTTTCTGAAGCAAACTACCAGACCACTGTGACTCGCCTGAATCAGAAACTGAACTGTCAGGTCCTGGATCTCAGCTAGGGCACCAGACTGGGGTGGTCTTTCCTGGAAAACAGGGCTTTCTTCACAGACCACTTACACTGAAGATTCTCAATGGCTTCAAAGTCTTTTGAAATAAGGCTCAAGATCCATATGTGAGCTCCTGAAGGCACAACTGCGGCACAGAATAACACATGTACAGAAACTACTGCAATAAGTGTAGAAGAGATCATCATGGGAGGGATATGAAAATAAACAGCATAGCTAGTTCCATCTAATTATGTGCAATGCATCCCTCGTTAAGAAATCTCAGTAATGAAAGTATTACAAACAACAAATCTCCGTCTTCATCTTTAATTTAAAACTGGATAAATGCACCATTTACGAAAGGATTAAGATGCTTATGTCCTTTCATCTTTCTTCAACCTTATACAGAAAACATTTCAAATCCTAAGATATAGATTTTAGGGGAGGGCAGGAGGGAAAGAGATATTTCACAACACTGCCACTACAGAAAAACTAGAAACGTATGGATCTTATATATTGGTTCAAAGTGACCACATTGATTATCAACTAGTTGCACAATTAACTGCCTGACTTAGAAGAGCAGGATATTATCAGCCACCTATTTCATTTAATAGATGCACATTTCAGAAGGAAAAACATAACTTGGTATCTTTCCGACAGACTTGTTAAAATGGTCTTAAAGTTTGTTTTTTGAGTAAAATTCTCCTTTAGGATTTATTATTTTCAAGTGTGCTAGCATACTAATTAACATGACTTACATATTTCCTAAATTCAATGCATAGAGAGACCCCTACTGGTCTGCTAGGCACCCCAGCAAAGATACAAGCTGACAAAAACCATCACTCCAAGGAGTGAACCTGAGCTAACATACATGGACAATCCTCAGATAAAGAGCATGCACACCTTATTCAAGTTACAGAATGACTAATACTAATAACTCAGTAGAGGCAAAAATACTCCAGTGCTTTCTATGGACTTTTAAACATTCATTCTTCTTTGTTATTTATGATAACAAAATAATCAAGTGAATGGCTTGTAAAGACTCTTTACCATATACCAGTATCTATAGCTGACGCCACGTTATTATGAAGAGTTTTGATTTTTTCCAAAAATTTTCTTAAAAAACACCCAGAAGAAACAAACTTCAGTCTACTAGATGTTTTAAATGAGAAAAATGTATACTTCCTGTACCTTGCCAATTAAACATGAATAGCAATTATGACAATAAGCCCCCATGAATCAGACTGTGCTTGCCACTATTTTATTTTATACATAAAAAGTAAGGTCACAGAAGTATCTAATTATTTGTCTAAATACTGTCTGCTTTAATACACAACTAACTAATAAGCCAGGTAACCAATAATATGCTCTGTAATACACACACTTTATCACCTAATACATTATTTTATTAATTTAAACAGTTAATGTAGGAGAATCAGTTCAAGATCTTAACAGTAATATGAGTACACTCAGATTAATAAAATAAGAGTATGGCTGTTTATTTGAAGTGCTGAATGTTCTCTTATTTTTTACAAATATATATATATATATATATATATTAGGCACATATACACACACTTATGTGTGAAATCAGTACCCAACTGGGATCAACAACTAGAAAACAGCAAAACTTATGCTAAGTGTGAATTCTAAGTGCATTTCTTTGACCATTGGGCTTTTTAATAACACATATATGATTACAACATAAAACGTGCAGGAGATTGACCAAACAGAACAAACATTTGCCTCTGACTCCATTTCAGCCAGGATTAATTCCAAGAACCTAGTAAGAGCAAGCAGTGCTAATTCCCACTCCTGAAGGAAACTTTGCTTAGAAAGCTTAAGCAATAGAAATCAAAATCCAACCTTCTCTCTCTGCTTCAATATCCCTGCAAATTAAAAGGAATATTCTGTAGTGACTGCATGTTTCCACTGCATCTAAACCAAGTCAATCCAGTGTTGCTCAATACGTGCTCATACTGGGAGCTTACAAAAGTCATCCCTCATCCCAGCTGCTCAGGAGTAGCTGGAACCCGGAGGCACAACCTGGACCTTGGAGCTTCTCAGTGGTCATCAGTAGGCTGGCCTGCACCCTGCCTCTTACTTCTGACCACTAGTCAAAGTTGTTGAAGTGAACAATTACAGCCAAAAGTTATTTTTAAAATGCATTCAACCAGCTCTAACTTAGCACACCAAATCCCTAGAGCCTTCAACAGGAGCTCAACATTTTATAGGGATTTTATTTTTGGGAGCCATATTTAAATATTTACAATGTTACACAAAGGAGAATAAAAGAAAAAAAAAAACAGTGACATGCTATAAAACATTTAAGAAGCCTGTAACTCGGCTTTTTTTTTTTCCAAAACTATACAGTGAACTTTGCTATTGTTTTCACTGAAATACAGAGTACTACAACATCCACTGTAAAAGTATAAATTTAGACATTATTACATAAAAAAAAAACCCAAAACAACAAAAGAACCCTGAGAGCACTCCAAAGTCAGGGAATTCAAGAAATAATGTTGTCCATGTACAACTTAAATCAATCCCGTTGGGCTTAATACCTCAAGGGATAATTAAAAACTTATTTCTCAAGAACTTAGCACTATTCAGTGAGCAAGTGTTCCAGCATTGTTGTGGTCGGTCTTGCTCATGTTTGATCCCAGGCCTTGTAAGTGCCATCTAAACACAGAACTGAACCAAACACCAAGCTGAGTGGTGCAGCTGGTTCGCTAGAGGGAAGGGATGCCATCCAGAGGGACCCTGACAGGCTTGAAAAGCGGGCCTGTGTGAACCTCATGAAGTTCAACAAGCCCACGTGCAAGATCCTGCACCTGGGTTGGGGAAACCCTCAGTATCAATACAGGCTGGGGGATGAAGGAATTGAGAGCAGCCCTGCGGAGAAGGACTTGGGAGTACTGGTGGATGAAAAGCTGGACATGAGCCAGCAATGTGCGCTCGCAGACCAGAAAGTCAACCATATCCTGGGCTGCACCAAAAGAAGGGTGGCCAGCAGGTCGAGGGAGGTGATTCTGCCCCTCTGCTCTGCTCTGGTGAGACCCCACCTGGAGTACTGCGTCCAGCTCTGGAGCCCTCAGCACAGGAAAGACATGGACCTGTTGGAGGAGGTCCAGAGGAGGGCCACAAAAATGGTTAGAGGGCTGGAACAGCTCTCCTATGAAGAAAGGCTAAGAGTATTGGGGTTGTTCAGCCTGGAGAAGAGAAGGCTCTGGGGAGACCTTATTGTGGCCTTTCAACACTTAAAGGGGGCTTATCAGAAAGATGGAGAGAGACTTTTTACTAAGGCCTGTAGTGACAGGACAAGGGGCAACTGTTTTAAACAAAAAGAGGAGAGATTTAGATAGGACATAAGGAAGAATTTTTTTATGATGACGGTGGTGAGACACTGGAACAGGCTGCCCAGAGAAGTTGTGGATACCCCATCACTGGAAGTGCTAGAGGTCAGGTTGGATCTAATCAGCAACCCTATCTAGTGAATGATGTCCCTGCCCATGGCAGGGGGTTGGACTAGATGATTCTTAAAGGTCCCTTCCAATCCAAACCATTCTCTGATTCTATGAAAGGGGACTTTTTATGTTTCCAAGCTGTCTACACGAAGAGAATTCTATTAGACTTCTAATATCCTAAGCCTATTAGAAACTACTAACTCTCTGTGGCAGTAGAAAGTAACGCAATGCCAAAGCTATTGCCAAGCCAGCTTCAGTACCAGACATACTACTACATCAGTAGGCTGCTCTGATCAAACTACAGCTTTTTATCTGTATTAGTTTCAAAGCCCTGATCTCTGTACAGCAGTGCAAAGCCATGCTGTGACTGCATGGGTGTAAGAGCATATCTAGTTGACTTGGAGATTTCCACACTCAACTCCTTCTCAGAGTATGCTCTCATGGTACCTTGTCTCTTCTGCCCCCTGCTAGAGGCTGCGCAGAGTGTGCATGCACCGAGCTCTCAGGTTAAAACCACCCAAGAGGCCTGGATGTTAGTCAGTAATCAAAGTTAAATGTGCTGTCTCCAGTGCTTGGGTGATCCAGCATTGACGCCTCCGAAAGGCTGACCGTCAATGTATGTCAGCCATCAAACAGGTTACCTGGCTACTAACTTGCCTTCCCTGGGGAACGATAAATTAGTCCCCAATGCTCTTCTGCAAGTCTGCTCACGATTTGTAAATGGAATCATGCTTTACTATCTACAAACTAGAAATGAAGAACTGTTGTAATGCAGGAGGTACAAATGGGTTTGTAACTGGGGACTGAGTAAACATTGACTCATGTTGGCTACTTACCACACTGCTCACCATAACCTCACCCTGCTACCTTAAGAAATATAGGAATTGTCTGCCTGAGCTATGGGGAATAAACATTTTTCACTGTAATCACATTCCTTGTTAGCGACCATGATTCTTGCATACTAGGGATTTTTAAATCAGTTAGCGTCAAACATTCTGCTAACACCAAGGAAAGCAGGGAAATACAAGGGGTTTATATTTAGTGTTCAGGACAGAGGCACAGCACCATACTTCTGTACACCTAACATTTTGCACCAAGCCTTCTGGTTTTAAGGCATTACTCTTGCAGGAGCTGCAGAAGATTCTTTGGTGATTTCCTTGGTGTTAAGGGCAAGAAGCTACATAAGCAATAAATGAATTATATACATCAAGAATTAAGTGAAGCTAAACTATGTGTGGATGTCTCTGGCTAAGAGGAGTAAGAGAGGACTAGAGTGGCAGGTGGTGGAGCACTATTGTATTGCCTTGCTCTGTCTGCGTCTTCTGGCAAAGTACACGGTCTGTGATGCAATGGAGCACACCAGTGCCCAACAGAAAGCACATGGGAACAAGCACGCAAGAATTTTGCTGGGAGTCATCACATAATACCCCCTGCATCATGGCAGAGACAAGGTCTGCATTACCAGTGAACATGCAAGAAACATCAGGAAAAGGAGATGACACTGATCTTTGAGCACCGAAGCACGCACTGACGAGCAGCAGCTCATCCCACAAAGTTAAAAATACGTGCTTGACTAATTCATCAACCAATGCAAGATCAGGTGATACCTCCAGTAAATTCTGCAGATAAAGGTATGTAAAGTGGCAACAATAGTTGCCCTACAAATCTCCCTGAAATACTCTTTTGAAAAATACAATTCTTTGATCAGCTTCTGAAAATATTTGGGAGTAAGTGGCACAAACCACTTGGTCTTTGTTCTGTTATCTCTGTCATTAGTAAACCTGAAGAGCCTTCTAACTTTCCAGACTTGTACAGTCTACCTTCATGCCTCTTCAGATGAGACAGGACTGAGGTGGAACACGTCTGTGCTCTTCAGGTGCTAACTCTGGGAATGGCTCCTGCATGGCTTTCCCCTCCTATAAAAATGTACCTGTCTCCTTTTTTAACAGACAGATGAGGACAAAGGGCTGGACTGGGGTTGGAGACACAGAGCTCTGATCAGTACTCCTGTCACTCTGGCCCCTGTGCTGCTTTCTGCTTCACAGCTAAGCCACCAGTCTAGCCACCTCTTAATAAGCTACCCATCTAGCAATTTAAACATTTAGAAAGCTTTCATTTTATGGCTGATATTATACATAGGAAGAGGTGTACGGAGGTTAGAGTGGCACGGAATTTTTGCAGTTTCTTTACTAGCTTACAGAGGGAGATGCCCCTAATATTCTGCACCTTCCTTCATTGCTATGTACATTTACAGTTATGGAAACAGATACAGTTGTTCCAATTCTGAAGTACTAAATAAGATGCACACTGAACACAAATGCTTTACTGAATAATATTAGCAGTGTTTAAAAAAGCAAAAAAACCCAACAAAATCTGATGTGACAAGTCCACTTCAAGCACTGCTGTCATGCCAAAATTTAAAGCTGGGAGCAGAAAAGAATGATTACCTCCCAGGAAGACCTTGCAAAAGGCTCTCTTGAGCAAACTAACAAGTGATGTTTCTTCTCCTGCATGCAGACACAGAGATGGAGAAGCTCATCATTGTTTCAGCAACTGTTCCACTATGAGATACTCCTGCAGTTCCCAGGAGAAGAGAACAGAGCTACTTGGGTGAACTCTCAAGAGTTTTAGAAAGCCATAGAATTTAAGTGATAGGAGGTTAGGGGATGGATATAGGTAAATTTTTTGAAATAACTCAAAAGACAATTGCTGAGTGTCAAGGGAGGCTCACAAAAAGAAGCTTGAGGATGACTTTGCTGGGAGACGGCCAGCTGGGCTTCAGAACGTCCACACAATTTGCTTACATGGGTTTTCTGCATATTATCTCCCAGTACTGAAAGACCTCAGGCCTATTCTGGCTCTGTATTTCTGGGAGTTATCTGGCTCACCCTGCTGCTTCCAGGCAGGAGCAACTATACTTCTTACTCTCAACAGAAAGATCTAAGCCTCGTACAGACAGAGTTTCCATACCCTGCTCCTGAAGGGTCTTCTGGTGCTGCAGTATCTTTATTATTCAGCACCATTTTGTAATTAGTCTTCCTTACCTCTGGTGGATAGGACAGGGAATTGCACAGCATAGGACCACACCACCTCCAATCCACAGACTGATTGCCTCTTTTCTTTTTTCAACAGCTCTTTATGTTACTGAGGATTGTTACGAAGTTCCTGCTCAGTTTTTCTTTTTGATCTAAACAGCCCTTGGTGTATTTCATTCTTCACACTGATCAGAGATCCAGAAAACAGTGTGACATGTCATACTTCCTCCTGCACTGCCTTCTCCTGTGGATGCTCTTTCCCATACACTCACATGTTTCTTAGAATGCAGTACCTAAAATTGGACATGGCACTCCATGCTTACTATACACTCCTCATCACTGATCTCTTTTTTACATTCATCTTTTGAAACCTCAACATGCATTTGCCTTTTCTACAACAGCATGACATCAGTGACACGGCCATCTTGTGATGCACGATAAACCCCAGATCCTTTCAGGACTATCTGTTACCTAATCTGTTGGATTCTTACTCCATGCTACTGATTATTTTTGATAAATACAGCACTTGGCACCAGTTCCTATTGAATTAGCACACCATTTTCCTTTCTTAAATAATCTTTCCAATTCACCCAAATTATTTTTAATTCTACTCTTGTTCTCCAGCATGTTCACAGTTACTTCCACCTTGGTGTTGACGGCAAATTTAAATAAGGACACTCTTATTCTATTATCTAGGTCATTAAAATATCGACTCATACAGGACCTCAAACAGACCCCTCTGCAATACAACCCAATAAATCCTTCCATTGTTGACATATGCATGTCATTCTGTGTACCTGTGCCCACATACGTACAAACAAATGTATGTGCATGCACGTCTATGTTCTGTCCCTACCTGAATATAAGGAGATTACACTGGCCACAGTACTTTGTTGGGTTTGATGTTTGCTTAGTGACAACTGATTTAGATTGCCTTCAGTACAAAAAAAACTTGTGTTAACAGCATGCTCACTGGATTCAACTAACTTGTACCTTCCACAACCAACCACATTTTTAAACTAGGAAATAAGGCAGAGCTGTTTTACTGATGCACAAATAACATACGCATAAGCTAGCACATCTCAAAAATCTACATTGTTTTAAGAAGTCATCCTACAAAAAACTCCACCAAGAAATAAAAGCAAAACATACTTTTGAAAGTTGGTCTACGTCAAGTTAAAAAGAAACTTTCCTTCTTTCTTTTTATGTGCAATATTGAACAGTGAGTTCTGATCCTAACTCAGAATTTCTGAGGACCTGTATAACGCAACAGTATTTTTCTGAATATATTTAGAACAGAAAAGGAAAAAACGCACGCTCATTTTAAAATTTTGCTTAGCTATGCAAAACTGCTAACAAATGTGGAAGCTACAGTGGGAAAGAAAGTGGCAGACTTGCACAGACTTGCTAGCGGGGTGCTCAGAGTTACACTGCTGTCAGAAATTCCCTCGGTAAAACGAAAAAGAAATAGTTTGTGCTCAAGCATTTTTATAAATTCCTCAGAGATACTATAAATATTAATAACAACATATTTTAAAACAGTCTGTTAAATATTAAGGCATGTGCATGTATGCTATACTAATGTACAACAATTGAATAAAAACCTGCTCTTCCCACAGGATTCACTAAAATTTTTTTTTTTTGGCTCTGCAGAGAAATCCTTGTTAAGCCAAACTAACATGTTCAAAATAACAAGATTCAATGATCTGGCAGTTTTTAAGAACAGATTACTGACATGGTTTGGAATGTTTCTTAGATGAAATCACTAACATTAACACCTTCACATTAATCGACTGGTATCAGCAGAATTCTGGGGAGCTATGCTGCAGGCTCCAACACCAAAGTAATAATCAATTAAGGAAGTCACCTTAAAAAAATGATGCAAAGATCAGAGTTGTCAATGGCAAAATAATCTCATCTCAGTGGTGTCAAAGGAAGAGTAAAAAAATGCCACATACTTACTTCATAATGCAAGAAAACTATTCCAAACAAAGATTTAGTAACCCAATAATTGTCAATTAACTATTGCAATTAATATCTATGAAGAAATTATTCAGGAATCTATATTCTAGACCATATTTATGTAATTTTATACAAGACATTTCAGTATAAATTGTACAAGCTTTTTTTTTTTTACAGTAAAGAACATACTTGCTAAAAAATCCAGTGATGTTATTTAGAGAGTACTAAAACTCCAAACAATTAATACAGAGTTAAACACCAAGAAACAAATATATACAGTTTAGTCTCTGGAAATTAATTAACATTTTTACAGGTCTTACACTCTTTTCCTTTTGAATAGGGAGAAAAAAAGACATCAATTTTTGGCTATATATTCCATCTGTAAACAACTCTTAAGCACAAATAACACTGCTTTGTTGAGCTGCTAAGTTCTTGAACCTGCTGAGTTAGCAAGGATGTCCAGAGCAGGGTGTTGAGAAGGGGAGCGTTAAATACCACTCAAAATAGGGTTCTCATTTCTCCATACTCTTTGTTTGGCTATCACCATCATGAGGGCCTCTACCATGCTACATGCCATAGAAAGCTACCTGACACAATCTGTAGTGCATTCTTTACCTTCCACAAGCAAACCATCAGAATCTATTAAAATTACTTTACGCCGATAGCACTAGAGACATGACAAATCACAGGCCAAGAGTCAGATACCAAAGAATGTGTCTCAGGGCGTTGGGGCCAGGCCCATTTGCAAGCAAATGATATTGTGTGAAGCTGGCATGCTCAGTGCATGACAAACTGATGCAATTTCAGTACTGTCGGAGAAGCTGGGTGAGATTTCTCTGATGCTGGCTACGGTTAGTGTACAGAATTGTGCAGAGTTCCCAGATTTGAATCACTTGGGGCCTGAGAGGGCTTCACTTGACAAGCCACAAATAATTACACTACACTCTTTCTATTGTACTCTATTATTTTGCCTCTTATCTCTAGGCTTTGAGCACTCATGAACAAGCAAGGTCGCTTCTATTTTGACCATGATGCAACAAAACATTGTTCTTTTGTGATATGATAAATAAAACACAGCTCTGCAGACTAAACATTTTTATCAGGTCCATTTTCCACTTTTATAAGCAACAACTTTGGGAGCTTGTTAGAAGAGTAGAGGTTGGAAATAACCACGCAGGCAAGTTCATGAGCTTTTCACTTAGGAGTGTGATACAGCTATCTCGTTATTGTAAAAACTCATTTGAGAAATGAGGCATTAAGTTCTTAGCCCCTAACAGATAACAGTTATATCTGTGATTACTTTAAGCAGGTTTTTACCCCCTTTCAAATCAGCAATTTTTGACAATTTAGTTGTCTAGCAGCAAAAAATAGTTTTGAATGTGCAGCATGTTGCCAGTTCTTTCCCAGACACCAAATACACTTCAAAACTAAAGTAACTGCATTTTCTCTATCAGTTCACAAAATGTATTATTTAAATACCTGGGCAGTTAGAAAGCTTTGCGTTAGTAGTATTATCCTGGACACTGAATTTAAAAAGAGTAATGACATTCATAACATTCACACTTAAAAAAAAGGGGGGGGGGGGCGGGGAAGATAAAGCAGTGGCTTTCATGGTTTAAGGAACTAACTTCTAGTCACATTTCCTTAGTTTACAGAACAGTTGCCTTTCAGAAGAAATTCCCTTCCTCCTCCCACAGTCTAGGCAAAAATCAGGCTTTTAATTTAGAGTTCTGTATTACAGACCAGATGGTACCAGTTTTTTTCAGCCTTAAAACTATGTGTAGAGGTTTTCTGAAGCTGCAATTAGATACAAACCATCTAGTAGGAAAGGAAAAATTCAAATATGAAGACTAAATCCACGTAGAGAAAAAATGATTCTACCAAGTACCTTAAAATTGTTTCTGATTCCCATTAACGTATTCTCCTTATGTTTATTTTTCAGATAAATATATAGTAGCAAGTAGGCACCAAAAGGTAAAGCGAAAATGTTAAAGGACTTCCTAGCTGCAAGTGCTGAACTTAGAGTATAATCTCCTACTTTTACTCTAATTCAGGCCAACATAAGGATTGTCTTATTTGAGAGGAGACAATTACCATCCTCAACAACACTCCTAACAAGTTGTTTTAAAACACATCTAAAAATATTCTTTCCCTCTTCCCAGCTGGCACTAAGAATTTATGGCAAAACCTGGAAGTCTGACATCGTAACATTTCTGCCAAGGGAAGGTAAAATCGAAACTACCACAGGAACAGATTTTGATACAGAGGAGAAATATGGAAAGGAAATAAAAAAAAAAACAAAACCATATTCAGCCGTACTTCAGAATCTACTTGAGCTTTGTAATCTCTGTGTCAAACAGGAATTTTTAAAACATGCAGAGGAAATAGTGCAAAAATTGTACTCCTACTAATCACACATCCACATCCACATTCTGAGCGCTCAGCAAAAGGAAAGGCCTCTGACATTTTCTATTCAATACCAAAAATAGATGTTTTCAGTATTTACTGACTTTTTATGCTCCCTCACTACAACATAAAAAAGGAAGCTAGGTCTTTGGCTTTAAGATGGAGAATGGATCTTTAATTAAAACCTAGCTTTTAAATATTCTCTAACTTGTTTTTAAGAATGGACTGTTTTGGAGTTTCATGTAGGGACATAATTATTTCTTAGAATTTGGAAGAAATCAGAAAACCAATTGGCTAATATATTTTCTGATTCTATAATGGCATAGCATTCAACTCGAAATCTGTTTTGCATTTTTTTCCTGAATATCCATTTCTTCACATCTTTCAAGCAAAGTAAATATTTTTATAACATTCCCTGACATTACTATAAATCTGTTAGTCCATTAATTTATGATTAAAATGAAGACACGTTCCTTATGTTTCCACATCTCAAAAGAACAAGAAAGTTAGATTGTAATTACTATCGCAGCTTAACTGCAAGGAAGATGCATGACCAAGGAGTCCTATTCCTAGAAAGAGCTTGATTACTAAGTAAAGAGGAAGGGAAGGGAATCTATATGCAAAGAAACAGAACCCTGTGCAAGACCAGAAGTAAAGGCAGTTAGCTGAAGTACATATGGTCGCTTTTCATAAAAGCAGTTTGCTGTAATCAATACAAACTTGCCGCTGAACAATTGATTGTTTCACCACATAATCAAGATTCTTTGTTTGTCCTTACGTAAAAGATGATAGGAAAGCTTTAGATTTCATTATTTTCCAATTTGGAGATACTGCAGCACATGAATACCTTCTGCCCTGGTATAAAAAGGGAATCCATTTTTAAAAAGTGAATCAATTACAGGAGGAGACAAGGAATATAAAAAATAAAATAATGAAGATCGGTAATTCTTATCTCACAGTTTTCAAGGTAGACTAGTGGGAGAAAAGACTTTCACAGAAGTTTTATACCATTTTCACTATATTAAAGAATTAAGTAGTCAAACAATAATAATATCATTCTGGATAGACATTACTTTTCACAGCATCTCATCAGGCAAACAACTATTACCAAGTTTAGGCAACCCCTTCCAAGTCTGATTTTTGAAACTCTGTGTACCATGCACACAATTCAACAACTGTCACGCAGAGGGCCTGGTCTTAACTGGGACCCACAAACACTGTGACATACAAATGAATAATATACTAAATGGAAGATGCAGTGGAGGTTTGGCTGTCATTTCTTATAAATTACTTACTCCAGCTACACTGGTGGCCACTTCCACATCCAAAAGAGTCTTCTCAGATTTCCTATTTATACGTTTTTAGAGCTGAAGGTTGTTCTGAACAGGAGGTGGAGCTCTCACTGCACCAGCACAGGAGGAATGAGAGGAAACATCTTTTGTTTAGAACCTGGAATGGAGATGGTGCTCCTTTCTCATGGTATGCTCTTTCTGTCCTGTCTTATTTCAATGCCAAAAAGTATCCAAGCATTACTGTTGTGCCCCAAGTACTTTATTTAAAAAAAAAAAACACCAAACAACCACACAATGTTTATTGGTTTATGAAATGCAAAATGCTTATAACATGATATATAGGTTGAAATAATTAAAAAAACCCAGACTGTTCCCAGAAAGAGAGTATCCATGTTCTAGCTACAAGATCTTTATCATCAGGACATCTAAGAACAAATAGTTGGTTAACAGACTACATAGATGTCTCCTTTTGTTTCCCACTAAAAATAACAATACCACTTTCAAAGGGAATGACGACACTTCTGCTTTGTCATCAAAATCCCCTTCCAGAATGCTCTACAAAATGCTATTTTAGCCTTCCCCAAGCCACAGAAAGTTCAGGCTTATAGAAAACTGAAAATGAAAAGTTGATACAAGTCCTCATACAATTCTTGTAAACAGGAGAAGTAATGGTTGCTTACAATAAGAGTATTCAAAATACAGTAGCTGGAAAGCCTCCATTAGCACACTTCCATGGCGCATACCTAACGTAAGTACTTCCACTGTACTCAAATGTAGCACTGAAACTCTACCACCAAGTGCTCTGTCACACAAGCCTGTCTTCTCTATGTTCTCCTCACTGCCAGGGCACCAGGAAGACCTTTCTCCACCTTGGCAACGCTGTGTCGAGACTGACTAAACTTTGTCCTCAGTGGCCTATTGAGTAAGAAACACAATTAGGTCACTAAGCTGCAGTATAAAGTCCCATCGATTTCTTTCCTATTTCATGCGAATTCAAAGACAATCATTACAAGAATCACTAAGATTTACATATATTCAGCTTCCACACAAGCAATCCTTGAAATTCCTCCATATAAAAAATTCACAAAGGAACTTAAAAAGAGAGACAGCTAAGGCCAAGAAGAATGCATTAATGTAAATTAGAAGCAGACAACATTCTTCACAAAGACTGCAAAAATTAAAAGCTGTAGTGGGTAGATATCTGGTGGTATTTTCCAATGGATAATTTTGAATCGTAATGGTTTGAAGAACTGTAATTTAAAGTTTCCAGTTATTCTAAAAATAAATACCTATTATTAAAAGGACAGCTTTCTAGAACTGCTCCTGCAATACTAACTTAATTGATTTAATAACCTAGTCACTGCTGTAGATGAAAAACACATCTTCAGCTTCTTCAGGACCCACCAGTCACCTAACATAAAAATGATATCATATACTGAAATGCCAGGATAACTTCATAAATGCCATGACAATGATGACTAATTATCAATTAAACCTGGAATGAATACATCAGGCATTAAAAAGTTCAAAGACCGATTAAAATGTGCATTACAGTAATAAAAAAAATGGAGAAGTCTATTATATCTTCCCTCATGTTGCGTTTTAAAGCCTGGTGTGGTCTCGCTCCTGGGAAGTAAAGAATGTACATATGCTTAACACTATCTTTGTGGACAAGATTTTATAAGTATCACGACTTGATGCTATACGGACAGAAGACACCAGCAGGAGCAGTTAAGCATGAACCCCTCTGATGAAATAATTCCATTGGTAGCATTATATTATTAACAAAGTTTTGCCACTACTACTTCTCAAAGATTCAACAGAATTCAAATAGATCTTTATTGTGATGCATGTTTGAATGCTCTGCTACCCCCTATCTTTCTGAAAATGTAACTTTCTCATCAAAACCGCAAATCAGTTCATCTTGGGAGAGAATTGGGTAATGGATGTTTTGCAGTTATGGTTTACTGACAGAATGTGTCAACTTTTGGTCTTTCAGATGGTAAATTGATATAGGTAATCATGCTGCTGCTTCTATATTCTACTGCTGAACCCCCCCTCAGGAATACATCAAAAGTGATTTCTTGCTCAGAGAAATCTTACACAGCCCTTTCCACTAGGATTTCATGACTGTGAATCAGGGGGGTTTTGAGCAATTGCACAACAATTAGAGATCACTGGAGCTGTATGTCTCTGTCTAATCTGTCTATACGCCAAAGCAGATTAAACACACAAAAAAGGAAAGAGCTTTAACTGATTATTATGTACACATTCAGTCAGTTTTTCACCTTGGTTTTACCTTTTTCCAGTTTCTGCCTTAGCTGCCTTCATGTGCACTACAAAATTCTCTGTGTCTTACTTTATACTCTTGAAGTTCCCATTGCATACCAAGTGGTCAGTTTCATATCACTGACTTAAAGTCTGTCAACAGGAAAACTGACTGGAGGAAAGAAATTTAATCATCACTGCTGACAAATCCACAAGTTAACAACAACAAAAAGTATTTTCAGTAACAGCAACCTTTGGCTTAAATTATCAGGTCTATTTCTACCACTAATACATGCTCCTTCATTGGAACTGAAACAAACAATGGTCTCTTACAGCATTCTTCTGACATTACAGAATCATTGGCATCTGTCAAGTTATCTTTACCCTCTTCATCTTCCCATGTAAGAGAGAAAAGTATCTGTATAGACCTACTCTGACTCCCTTGTCGACATACCAGGACATCTAAAAATTCTCTATGAAGACACTAAGACAATAAAAAAGTCTAATTGATCTAACAGATCTAATATTTCTGTTTAACTTCCTTGAACTTGGGGTAACTGGTCTGTCACTGATTTCAATAGGACTTGTGACACAACGTAACACTTGGTGAGCTTGTAAAAGCCAGACTGGTAAGCAAGAAGTCTTCAGACTGGCAAATTTCATACTCAAGGTACAGAGAGCCTGTTCAGATTTTCTAAAACTAGCAAGTTCACACAGTCCAGAGACTCAGTGAAAGGGTTAGAAGAGTAATACTTCAAACTGTTTTTACATAAACTCATTCACATAATTACTTCCTCCATGCTTTATAACCACAATACTTACAAATATTCCCCCTTTATCTTTCACATTTATCACTTGCTATTGTGGCTTACTCCTAGGCTTCATACGGAAGAACATCTAACAACTTCCCTTTTTGACTCTATGCACGTTTACTTTAACAGTAAAGAATGCTGAAATATATAAGCTATACCAACCTTTAAGTCCTTGTAGTTTTATGCTTCCATAAACAAGAGTATAGCCTAGTAATTAAACCATTTCTTCTATGGAGGTAAAGTCTATGGACTTTCAAAAAATCCAGAGTACTTTAGGATCTTACCTGTCATATCTTACTTCAACAACATTTGCAAGTCCAGGAGCAATTTGGGGAGTAGCATTGGAAGTGCTAATTAAAAACATAGTAAGCACATGTGTCAGTCAAGTATGCCCTCTGCTCTACAACACATTTAAATGTATGTCACCTTGACCTGCAATATACCACTGTGAAATTTTTTTGGTCAATATAAATCAAATGTACACTAATTTATTCAGTAAGTTTCCTAGCATCTGAATCAACTTTAGAAATCTAACTAGTATTTATTATTCTGTTATTGACAAAGGGAGCATATGTAAATGATAACAAGAACACATGGGTGTCATTTCGAAGTTGAATTGTTCCCTAGGGACATCCTTAGTAAGCGTCTACATTTAAAGGTCATTCACTGCCAAATTATGAACAACTGTTGCATTTATTAGCACAGGCTCAATAGTTTGGAAGCTGGTGTCATCAATTTAAACTGACAATGAAATCTAATTGTCTGCAAGGAAAACAGACATTTTCCTTTCCATTTTATGTATACCCCAAACAGAACTGGAACAAGTGCAAGTTTACTGCCTTTTTTTTTTTTTTTTGGGGGGGGGAGGAGTGGATAAAAGGCTCTCAGGGTTTTATATCAGAGCAACAGTGCTTTAATAAAGCTGAGCTCCTGAAACAAAGACTGAAAGGAGCAAGTTTCCCATTTACTTTGTTGACAGAGCCCTATCTCAAGTGTTGTATTACAGACTTCTCCTTCATTTTTCTTTCTAATATTTTCTTTCCCTAAACCGACTTTTCACTGGTCAAGACCCCACCCTTTCTATTTCTTAATTTCTCTGCAGTTTTCCCTTTGAAGCTAGGGAGAAGTTTCCAGTTTCTGTGGCAAGTCACTTCTACCCTCTCCCCAGAACTGCATTTTGCTTCTACAGCTAGCCAATGGTTGGTGGGTCTCTGCATGTTCCACTTTCCCAGTGCTGCCTAGCCATACCAAGGAGAAAAAGAAAATCATCTGAAACAAGTTTCAGTGAAAACAAGCTGAAAACAAACCAGTAAGTTGATAATGAGCTTCCTTAGAGAAAAGGACAAATGCTCTTTTTGTGTTTTTCCTTTCCAGGCAGTGGGAACACACAGTGGCAGCCTGAATCCAAGAGGAACTGGATTCTGTTCTGCTAAAGATAAGGAACCAGAAACCCGGAGATGTCAGGAAAGCATGTTTTGGTAGCCATGCAAAGCCACGGCAGAGAGGAAGTAGTCTGCTTCCAGTCTCTCATTTCATGCAGGAGGTCATCACCATCACTGTTTCTACCAAAGAAACTTGGATGACCATCACCACACTTCTCAAAAACCCTGTTTCTTCAGCCCTGTTTCTCTGCAATGACCCCTGACAGTCACAGTGCAGAAGACACGCTCTGTAACCCCCTGGCACATTACTGGGCTGGTGGGGAGCCAGCATGTGAGCAATCTTCTATCTGCCCCAAGCTTCATCATCCTTTTCTGCTATTAATCACATCATCTCTGATAGTTCCTTGTTTCAGCTACTTGAAGAAAACATTTTAATTCTGAGCAAGTTAGCACTTGCGGGAAAGAGAATAGTAAAATATCAACTGTGTAAAGTAGTACTACTGTGATCATAGAATCAGAGAATAGTTTGGGTTGGAAGGGACCTTTAAAAGTCATCTAGTCCAACCCCTCTGCAATGAGCAGAGACTTTTTCAACTAGATCAGGTTGCTCAGAGCCCCATCCAACCTGACCTTGAATGCTTCCAGGGATGGGGCATCTACCACCTCTCTGGGCAACCTGTTCCAGTGTTTCACCACCCTCATCATAAAAAATTTCTTCCTTGTATCTAGTCTGAATCTATACTCTTTTAGTTTAAAACCATTATTCCTTGTCCTATGACAACAGGCCCTACTAAAAAGTTTGTCCCCATCTTTCTTATAAACTCCCTTCACGTACTGAAAGGCCACAAGAAGGTCTTCCCGGAGCCTTCTCTTCTCCAGGCTGAACAACCCCAACTCTGTCAGCCTGTCCTCACAGGAGAGGTGCTCCATCCCTCTGATCATTTTTGTGGCCCACCTCTGGACCTGCTCCCCCATGTCTTTCCTTGCTGAGGACTCCAGAGCTGGATGCAGTACTCCAGGTGGGGTCTCACAAGAGCGGAGTAGCGGGGGCAGAATCACCTCCCTCGACCTGCTAGCCACCCTTCTTTTGGTGCAGCCCAGGATATGGTTGGCTTTCTGGGCTGATAGTGCATATTGTCAGCTCATGTCCAGCTTTTCGTCCATCAGTACCCCCAAGTCCTTCTCCGCAGGGCTGCTCTCAATCCCTTCATCCCCCAGCCTGTATTGATACTGGGATTTGCCCTGACCCACATACAGGACCTTGCACTTGGCCTTATTGAACCTCATGAGATTCACATAGGCCCACTTCTCGAGCTTGTCTGGATGGCATCCCGTCCCTCAGGCATGTCAACCACACCACTCAGCTTGGAGTTATCTGCAAACTTGCTGAGCTTACACTCGATCCCACTGCCTATGTCATTGATGACGATATTAAACAGTACTCGTCCCAATACAGACCCCTGAGGGACACCACTCGTCACTGATCTCCATCTGGACATTGAGCAGTTGACCACTATCCTCTGGATGCGACCATCCAAACAACTCCTCATCCACCAAACAGTCCATCCATCAAATCCATATCTCTCCAGTTTACAGAGAAGGATGTTGTGGGGGACAGTGTCAAAGGCCTTAGAGAAGTCCAGACAGATGACATCCATAGCTCTTCCCTTGTCCACTGATTTAGTCACTCCATCACAGAAGGCCACTAGGTTGGTCAGGCAAGACTTGCCCTTGGTAATGCCATACTAGCTGTCTCATATCTACTCTCTGTCCTCCCTGTGCTCTAGCATAGCTTCTAGGAGGATCTGTTCCATGATCTTCCCAGGCACAGAGGTGAGGCTGACAGGTCAGTAGTTCCCAGGGTCCTCCTTTGTACTCTTTTTAAAAATGGGTGCAATGTTTCACTTTTTCGAGCCACTGGGGACTTCACCTGACTGCCACGACTTTTCAAATATCATGGAGAGTGGCTTGGCAACTACATCAGCTAATTCCCTCAGGACTTTGGCATGCATCTTGTCAGGTCCCATAGACTTATATATGTTCAGGTTCCTCAGGTGGTCACAAACCTGACCTTCTCTTACAGTGGGAGGGACTTCGCTCCCCCAGTCCCTGTCTTGCAGTCCATCCACTCCAGAGGTGTAGGAAGAGAGGTTGCCAATGAAGACTGAGGCAAAACTTTCTTTGACCTTCATCACCATACTGTTTTAAATGTTAATACTATACATAAGCCTGATGATGCAAAATAACTGAAATTGAATTACCTACATAGTATCATAGAAAAAACCATACTTCACTCAGATACACTGCACTAGTCCAGGACTGCACATATTCCCTTTAATTTGAAGGTTACACTTCAAAGAGATTCAGTACTTCCCAGTGTCACTTTCTTTGCTTATCTCAACTTTTCTAATTCCTTAGATTCAGGTAGTACAGAACTAGTGAAACATCTACTTAATCACAAAGTCTTCAACATCCTGCAATCCCCATATTTTATAGCAGTATCTACCAAACCCACAGCTTCTGACTGTTAACCCCCACATAATGAGGTCCAAAAGAATGAGAGCTGATGTGGTCTGGACACGGAAACATTCGCAAGCTCCAACCATCCAAGTGAAATCACCTTTTTGCTTAATGCAAAAGAAATCTTATGTTACTGTTTTTTCTTAGGAAAATACCTCTGCCTACACAGTATCTTCCTAGCCAGTGCAGAGCAATGGTAAGCTCTCATTAACCTCGGTTTTGCTAGAGGGAGGGCTTATAGAGTACTCATTTGCACTGGCCATGAATTTTCATGCTTGGAACAATACTTATGCAAATTATTTAGCAATGTAACAAATTGACAATTAGATTAGAATAAGCCTTGCTCGTGCGTAGTCCATAAGCTCTTTAAAACGTAAAGGAAATACACCATGTTATTATCAGAACAGACTTCCATATCGTCTCCCACAAGCATGCCTGACCCAGAGGGACTTTAGCTATGACTTCTAGTACAGTTTCATGGTCAGGGAAATCCTTGAACTGATGCATCTGGTAGTGTAAAGCATGATAATTTTTGTATGGGATGTGGTATAGAACCCTCCTCATCTGATTGAAGAGGCAAAGTAATCATGCAGGAACAACTACCAAACTCAACTGAGCTAGAGCAAGTTTCAGACGCATGAGTTTGACTCATTACCAGTGACCTGAGAGGAACAGTGCTGTACTAATCACAGTGCTGTAATAATCATTTTCACTTTCAGGATAATTTTCTTGAAAGACTTCTAGAAAGAGACAGTTTCATTTCTGATTTCTTTGAAGCTTACACAGCTTAACATTTGTAAAATTTAAACCCCCAAATCCTCTAGATAGCAGGATTCACTGACAGAATTACTATTAAAGAAATAAAAAACACACTAAACACAAATACTAAAAATATATATTGCTGTTAAAAATCCTATTTGTGCAATGTGCACATCTCAGAAATCACTTGGTCGCTTCAACTAACCTGCCCAACTGGGACATGCTGGGATCAGTCTATGCTATTGTAACCACACTCAATCGGAATGTTTTAAAGCCAGTTTCATTCCTCAAAATCCCACAGACATGTTGCAGGGGACCACCTGCATTTAAGTTCAACTAAGAGGCAGAAATATTAATGCAGTTACACTTCCACATTAACACATCTAAAGTGGCTTAGAAGGCTTGTAAATAACTTGCCAGTACTGAGGACCAAAGAATATACAGCATTAGCATCAGGTAGAGAAGGCTTGTAAATAACTTGCCAGTACTGAGGACCAAAGAATATACAGCATTAGCATCAGGTAGATGCAAGGGAGAAATGCACTTGCTTCAGGCAACTACGCCTACATGGATTAATCTTCCAGCAATTCTACAGGATTAGATTTTTTTTCCTGGTATTTCTTAACAGCTCAGAAGTATGAATGAATACATTTAATAAAAGAAGCTAGCTTTGAATATCCACCTTCAGTCAAACGCCTTGGGCTTTGGTCCAGAGCATCCCCTGTGTCCACCCAGCAACATGTGGAAAAGTGTTATAGCCCAACAGCTCCATGGGATGAGAAGACCACTGAGGTCGAAAAGGACCTCTGAAAATTGTGTAGACTAACTCCTCTGCTCAAGCAGGGTCAGCTAGAACAGGTCCCTGGGCATGGTCAGCTGCCCAGGACCATGCCCAGTCAGGTTTTGAGAACCTCCAAGGATGGAGGCTTCACAGTCCTCTGGGCAACCTGTAGCAGTGCTTGTCCACCTGCACGGTAACAAAACAGTTTTGTCTTACATTTAAATGGTATTCCCTGTATTTTGGCGTGTGCCCACTGCCACTTGTCCTGTCACTGGGCACCACCGAGAAAAGTCTGGCTCCCTCTTCCTCATTCCCTCCCTTCACATTATTTGTACACAGTGATGAGATCCCCTGTGCCTTCTCTTCTCCAGGTTGAACAGCCCCAGCTTTCTCAGCCTTTCCTTACACAAGAGATGCCCCAGTCCCTTCATCATGTTTGGCCCTGCACTGGACCTGCTCCACCCTCTGCACTGGGGAGCCCAGACCTGGACCCAGCGCCCAGATGTGACTCCCTCAGCAGGTCCAAGCGGCAAGGAAGTGCTGCCTCCCCGCACCCGCTGGCCACGCTGCATTAGCCACTGTCGCTACAGCCACCGCTCCAGAGCACGAAGCTCGCGTGGGGCAGGAGATGCTCGACGGGCCAAGGCCACCCCTCCTGAGCCGAGAGGGTCAGGACAGGGCACGGCAGCCCCACCCCGCGGGCCCCTCAGGCCGGCACCCGCACGGCGGCCTTGCCCTCGGCGAGGCCCCCGCTCGCCGCCGCCACATCGCCCCCCCGAGACGCAGGGGTCTCCCGCCCCGCCCGCCGCCCCTCACCGTGTAGCCCCGCTCCAGCTCGCTCTCCTCGTAGCGGAAGGAGGGGATGTACACCTCCATGGCGGGCCGGGCCGGGCCGGGCCGGGCCGAGCCGGGGACGCCGACTCCCCCTCAGGGCCGCTGGCTCCCGGCGAGCGGCGCCGCCACCGCCATCTGCACGCGGCACGTGACGCCGCGCACGTGACGCCGGGCGGGGCGGGGCGCGCGGCCCAGCCGTTGGGCGTCGGCCGCTGCGGCCCCTCCCCCCCACCCCGACCGAGGGCGCGGCCTGGCGGGGGCTCGCCGTCCACACGGCCCAAGGCGGGCGGGAAGGGGCAGGGGCAGCGGGTTCCTCGGGAGGGAAGGCCGCTGTAAAGGCGTGCGAGGATGCGGTGCCGGCGGGGCGAAGGGCCGAAGCCTTTCCCCGAGGTAGCTACAGGGCTGCCCGCCGGCCCGCACAGCTGCTGTGCCACCGTCGCTGTACCCAGCTCTGGGGGGGTGGGGTGTGAGGTAAGAAGAGGGCAGGTTCCTCTGAAAACACCGTATTTTTAAAAACAAAGCTTGAGAGTGCCTACTTGAATATGCCAGGGCAGCAGTGGTGCTTTGGAGCACAGGAAAACGGGCAGGGAAGAAATTAAGTTCCAAAGGGATGAATTTGTCCAGTCCTAAATTCTCTTCACTTCCTATGCTTGCTTGGTCAAAAAAATCCCGATAGCTGTACAAATATAGTACCTTTCATAATGCCTGTTGTGAACTGAAATATGAAATTAAGGGGAAAAAAAGTTCAGCACTGAGGAAAGTTGCCCGTATTGTGGCTATTCCTGAGAAGCTGCCTCTTACTTTGTTACCTAGCGGAGCAAACCAAACCATTTCAGAGAAGTGCAGATGATTTCTAGTCAATGGGGAAATTAAATAAAACTTCTTTATCCCCCAAAATAAGCAGCTGTGTTGATGACTTAAAAAGTACTAGAGGCAGAAACAGAAGGTGGAATACTAGATGCATTTAGGAGGCAATGCTGTTGCACAGGGTAACACTCCCGCCTCACACAAATTTGCTAACCCCAAACTTCAAACCATTTGGAAGCACTGCAAAATGACAACAAACCGCAGCTCTATTAGATGGCAGTACCTTAAAACTCACCTTGTACGGTTTTATGAATGCTGGAGAGTCTCAGAGGCTAAGTGGTTAAGATGTGCAACTTCACCATCTGTCACTGATCTTTTAAAGAGCTACCATTATAAATTCATGCATATGCAGGGTTTGATTTTGCATAAGCAGAGGCAAGTATAAAAACATACCTCAAAAATGGACAGAAAACAAATGATTACTTTTATCTGACCTCTGTGGTTATGCTATACCAGTGCTTCTAAGATCAGCTTTTTGAAGTGCCTTCTGAAAACTAATTTGCTTCCTTCTAGACTAGTAACATTAGGGGAAAAAACGTTACAAGCTCTTTTTCCCTCCATTTCTCTTTGTTTTACTGCCAGCTAAATTTAATTATAATTTGCTCTAAGCAAAGACCTGTGACCTGAAGAATTCAATACAAAATAGAGGGCTTTTGACTAAAACCAAGAGGACTTAAAGCAAACTACCTCTAGTTCACTTTGCTAAACTAAAGCAAAGCAACAACCATACATAAAATGACCTGAAATCAAAGCAAGATAGTCCTTGGGCATTATGCTGCTCCTGTGCCAGTGTCCTCAACTGCTGATGACCAGAACGCTGCTCTGTGGTAATGGTGACAAGAGTGAACAGGTTTCCAGTCCCTGTGTCCTCTCACTGTAGGGATCTTGTCCTTGGAACACAGTGATGACTGAAGGGAGTGAATAAGGAATCCCATTTTCCCCTGAAGCACACTCTGATAAATACATTATAATCATCCCAAGGAAAGGCAGGCCATATAATAATAGTCTAATCAGTCTGGTAAATGTGGGCATGCTAGAGAATAATTCTCATGCTATCATTATTGTTAGTTTCTGGTTAAGACTCCAGTCTTTAAGCTTAGCTTCTGTTCTTCCCCTAACACAAAATGGATGGACAATTCTAATGACACCATTTATGCCGTAATACATTTATGCTAATGAGAAGCCAGTAGAAGAATTTCATAGGGGCACTATTTGTGGTTGGTTGCAATCTAATAACCAATTATTTAAAAAAGCTACTTTTCTCCCTAATATCATATAACTTATTAACAAAGAAAAGTTTGAGACATTAATCTGGTTTCAAATTCAATAGTACATAATGGAACTTTTGACTGTGCATCAGCCAAGAGGAACAAGGAAGATTACATGGTGAGCCGAATTCAAATACGTCAATATGTTTTGGAATGTTAAATACTTAATTTGCACAATGTATCATCATTAGCTGGCTAATCTTTAAAGTTACATCTAAAGAAAAAAATAGGATTTCTCCACATGGCTGACTGGCCAAGGATTGTCTTTCTGTCTCATACATTGAGGAGCAAAAATTTAAGAAACATTAATTCATAAAATGCTATCAACGTTTGTTGAAAATCATCCAGGATTCTTGATTTTGAAAGGTGATTGCACATATGATACAATGATTCCCACAAAAAAAAAGCAAGGAGAATATATTTTAAATGTAGCTTGATTTGAACCACTGTAACATGTATTAAAATCAAGTTAGTAATCTTAAAAGCAAACCTGTAAAAGCATCAAGCTCTACTGGCAACAATTACGTAGGCTGCCTTCAAATTCATCTGTTGAGCAGGCCTCAAAAGGGCCTCTAGGAACTATAGGTGTTGGTCTTCAATGCTGGTTTTTGTTACAGGTATCAGTATCTTGGGTTATATTCTGAAGTTAACTTGATCCAGAATGCAAAATAAATGAATAAATATACTACAGTTTTAACTGTTACCTGTCATTAGACTCTAGTTTAACCTTCCATATTACAGAAACTATGAATCATCACTGTTTCGAATCAGGTCCAATCCGTGAAGTATGCCACACTTAAATAATTGAATAAGAATGTGGCATTTTCACAATCAAATTTTCAGACTATCTAAAAATGGAAATATATTTTTGAAAACAAAACAAAACCCCCCTTTGGTGGCCACTTCTGTTTTTCTTTATTCTGAAGCTGTCACTGTGCAATTCCTCCTATGGGGGGGATTCAGCATTCATCATGCTAGAATGATTTGTGGGAGAGAAAAAGGAATGAACACGGGCAGCTCTGAAAGATCAGTTTCCACTAATCCTCATGATTTAAGGACTTTCTGAATGGCTAGTTTCTAGAACAGAAGTAAGCAAAGAAATGCCTATAAAAATTCTAATCAAAGTGATAAGTAAAATACACATCTAAACAAGAGGCCAGATTAAAAAAAAGAGATCGTCCTTAATAAGATCACAACCTCAGTTTGCCGATTTTTCAGTTGCTACCAGAAAGACTGGTTTTAAGTAAACTTGCACCTCATCGTACTCCTCCAGATACTGGTCTCTTAAGTAAATAGTAGCAAAATTCAACATACTTGATAAAACTTTGAGTAAAACAGCATTTGCTTTTTAAGGGGTTCACATCTCCTCACTCCTCTGAAGATTTAGCTGCATTTTTTTTTAAGGTGGTGTAGTTGTTTCTAAAACATCACAAAGCACTTTCATCAGCCAGTGAGTACAAGCAAGATCACTTGGAAAGAAGACAGGCAGCATCACAGCTCTGGAAAGGTCAGTCAGTTTTCTACATGAGTTCACAAAATCAAATAAAAACCTCAGTACTTCTAACAGCCACAATATTTGGACCTGGTAAGTAGGTAGTTTTTGGAACAGCTCAAGTGTGTGTGCACGTGGGTGGGTGGAGCAAGGGGGGAAAGTCAATGTATTAGTACAACATAAGATAACTGCAGGTTTTCATACAGTGCAGTGCTCCTCTACCCTGCTGAGACCTCCCCTGGAAGTTCCACATCAGCTGTGAGGCTAAGATGAAGCATTTCCTTTCTCATAGTTTGTGCTATCTTCCTTCCTTGTGCTCTTCTTATCTTGATCTCTCTAAACCACAGATACATGGTTTATCTCCAGTCTTTTCTCACCCTTCCATTTTCATTGCATATTTCTTTTACTTTAGTTTTCATACAAATATCCTGCTAGAAGGATTCTGCCTAAGCTGCCCTGCATACTCTTCTGAGACCCTCTTTCTTAATGACAGATTTTTCTTAATGACAGGAAACAGATTCAGATTATTTTATATCCCTACCCTATGTTAGTCATTTCCTCACTGATCTGGAAACAAAAAGTACCGTTTTAGCAGTGAAGTCAAAAGTCATTTTACTTACTAGCAAACTTACCCCCCATTCAACTATGGAAGACAAGAATTTTGAAAAAAAGATGAATCCCCTTAGCAGATAACAAGTAACATTTTGAACAACCTGAAACTTCAGTTCCTTACATGTTTTAATATTGAACTTTTTTCTCTCACATGGTTGTAATGGAATTGTATTTTGCCAGAGATTCAAATTATTACACAGCCTGTTCTACTCTAAAGTGGAAGGACAGGAAAAAAAAGTAAGTTTTTTTTCTTTTTGTTTTTCTTTAAGACAATAATTTCACTGTACATGTAATTTTAGTGGATGTTGTCTGTTCACTTAAATGCACAGGATATACTAGCCAGCAGCTCATCTCCACCAGAATTTGAAAGAAACTGACATATTTGGGGCATGAACTCCAGAGATGCTGAAACATAAACTCCCATATGAGGCCTTCAGAGGGAAATAACTTGGGAGAGGTAAAAGAAGGAATAATTGATAGGGAAGCATTTTAAAAGGGACACTGACTAAAGAATCAGAGACTTATTGTAGACTGAACGTCAGTTTAAGAAAGAGGTAACGTCTTCAATTTGAGCGCATCATGTCATATGTTTTTTAATCCAAAAAGCACCATGGATGCGATGGATACAAGAATGGGGATGATTTAAAATTTTTGTAAACATCTACAGAGTTTACTTTAACCTAAAAAGTAAACTAGACTTCAGTAGCACCTTGTCTTTTATACAGCATTCCAAATGTAGTTCACCATTTTGCAAACATTCATTTTGTTCATGCTAGTGATTCTTCAGTGGTACGCTGGCTTGGAGTTTCAGAGAAACAACACTTAGATTTAATACAAGAACCTGTAGTGAGCTCCACAGAGAAAATAGTTCAGCAACACCTACATTCACTTGGTTTGAGAAACATCTGCTAAATACGGATGTTAATCATACTAGGAAAGACGATAAGCAAACCTTCAATCTTCATAACGTAGGGGAATACACGCAAAATAAATTAACAGATTCTTGAAACAACGAGTTTTATGCTAGCCAAATGTGACAGCTGATATGGGTCTTCTGTTCAAATCAACCTTGTGATGCAAAAAAAAGACTACAAATTTTTTGTATTAGCAACCCTCTGTGACACTGAACTCCAGAAATGCTATTATCCTTTTGTTCTCCAACAGGCTTCCAGTTTGAAGAAAAAAATCCTGCACAACTCACTCACTTTTTCATTTACCTAGTATAGACAAAGAAAGTCACACTAATCCCTGCTAGGAGACTAATGTGAAAGCTATTTCTCATTCTGTTGTCATACAGAGAAGAAATCTGATCCATAATTCAACTGAATTCTAATCCTGATGGAAGCAAAAAAAAATTATCAAGAGCTAAGAAAGGTGGATAAAACACTTAAAGAAAAAAAGATCATGAAAGTGTAGGTTTACCCACTTTGAGCTCTGCATGTCCAAACTGAGTCTTTAATTCTGGAAGTACCCACTTTCACTGGAACAAATCTGAAGTTTAACGCTGAGCTCTTGCTCAATCATCATTAGCACCGAGCAAGCCAAAGTCAAGTATATCATAACACCTAGTAGAGTGTTATGCCTAGATCTGTTTCTTCATCATAAACCTGTTGCATACTTGAGCTTTTCACAAAGTGGTTACAAGCTAAATAACTTAACAAACACTGATGCATGAGGTATTACAAGCTTAAGGTTTTAGCATTTCATCATTTAAAAAGATGCTTGATAAAGGCTTGATAAATGTTTTTTTAAAATAGCAGATTGTATAGTAGTTTCCTTGAAAATTCCTAGAAATACTGAGTCAACAGAAGTCTGTACAGAAACAATATGAGACACTAATCTGGAAAGTTTACACTAATTTTATTGCATAAATCAGAGTGTACGATCTTCCAGCTGAACTTAGGTTTCCATTCTGTTCAGAAATAGTATTGGGTGTTTCTTTATGCTTGACCACATACAATACAAATTCATGGGCTTATCCTACAGTCTTATGATTAGCTGAAAGCAACAGCTTCTCTTGTATTTTATATGATTAACATTTGTCTAAAATTTGTTAATATTAATACCTGCCATTAATATTAATAAATGCCATTGACAAGCTCAGTATGTCATTAAAATGACAAAGCAGCATGTCCTATGTTAATATTGTGTATTTCAGAAAAATGTTTAGCTGCTCTGATTTCTTACAGAAGATACAACCAGTCCCTGCAAATGTATTTTCTACTCAAGAAAATCCAAGTAGAATGCTAGCCCTTACAACTACCTTGCACTCAGCTGAATTACATACTTTTCTTCCTCCCTGATTACCAGAATTCATGCAGGATTTTTTTCTTTTTGTATCCTGAGACCACTGAAGACAATTGATGAAATTTATCAGTCCAGTAGGACATCAGTATTTGGCCACGCAGGTGATCTTAACCCTTCAGAAGCTTTGTAAAACACTTGGAAGAGATTTCAGTTTATGCCTCTCTGTTGCCCAAGCATCAGTCTTTTGACCTTGTGAGTATTAACGCATTACAGTTTACCAAGGCAGTGATAACTTCAGGTGAAAAGAATACCTGTAACAACGAGATTCAGAATTAAAAAAACAGACTAGTTTACCACAAATGCTTGTTTGTGGATCTTTAATACCATCTCCAGCATTCTTTACTAAATGTTGTTTCTGCCTTTGATATAATCTCAATTTGTTCTAAATGCTACTTCTAAGAACACGAGTAAATATCTAGAGACACAAAACCAGAGTGTTTAATGTTTCACAAGGTACATCCCTTTATTACTGTAATCACAAAAACATGATTTTGTACAGGAATGTTTAAGTGAACATTAATCGATGCAATTTAATTTGTTTCATAAAGATCAGGTAAATGTACTACAGAACATTGTATTGTAAAGAACAAAAATATCAGCTTTCTGGCCTTGCAGTGCACATTTTAGTGCAAGTATTAAGACACAATAGTGTTCAATTCAGCAATGTATTGCAGAACATCATGCCACAGTCCACTTCAAAGAGAGTCAGGACATGCAGCTTGTTAATAAAATGCTGTAGTATATAAAAAAAGCCACATGTTAATTCATAAAATATATAGTGGTTTATTTGGATGATTTAATGTGATTTCACTGTGGAATTTAGTTTTATCCAGGACAAATATCCAGAGTGTCTTGTCATTTGGAATATTCTTCTTTTAGGCGATGGCTTTGGCTTCAGGTAGGAATGCCTCCCAGTATTTTATTAGCTTGAAGAGAAGGGAAAAACACTCACTATTAAGTACTAAATGTTGGAAAAGAAAACACATATACCTTCCTCCTCTTGTGGCAAACTTGTCTTGACCAGACAAAGTAAGAACATAAGTGCTTCATATCATCCATTCACATTATTACATAATGCAAGAAAAAAATACAAGTAATAAATACACAAATCTGCTCATAGCCACAGAGTTGTTACCACACATTGAACACAATGCTATAGAATAGTTATACAGAATTTGTTTGCAGGATCAGTTTTCTATTCTTACCTCTAAGGATACCACTTTTTTTTTTTTTTTAAATTAAACAAAGCCAGAGGGTTACATTCCTGGAATGAACAAAGGAAGGACTCCAGACACTCTTTTGGGAACAAGGTCTGCTTCTGAGTCACTGGAAACTCTTTTACTGCTTTACAATATTCAGTAATACTTTATACTTTTTTAAAAGAGCAATAAACATTTAAGTATTCAAGTCCCTTCAAGTAAGTCCAAGTACATATTCATTTAAATTTACTCCAACCTATAAGTCAAAGTATTACTTCAGCTTCAGAAGGTGGCAAGACCCTCCACTCGCCACCCATGTCCCTAAGGGAGCTTCTCCCTTGCTTCCCTGAATTAGAGCTGTGCAAGGGAGCATAGCAATAGCTGGGAAACTGCAATCACTATGTTATTCTCCAATACAGTACAGACTAGAAGTAGTTCTTTATGTTTTAGAAACTGCTATACTTAAAGCCTGTCTTTTTTAACTAACCTAATATGGAACGTATTAAATATTAACTTGTACAAAACTTAAAATTTATCTTACCTGCTGTTGTGTTTGCACTAACGACTCTAAGTACTTGATAATAACAGTTTTAAAGTCTTTCACTCGTTCCTTCTGTTAATAAATAAATTATGGCATATTAACCTCTTAACCAATTTTACTTGGAATGTCAGTATTATCTAAAGTAAAACTGTCATTTACTTGGACAAAATTATACGTGCCTCAAATCTTCCCACTTCCTTGCGAATGGTTTTGGAGATCTGTTCAAAATCTTTTTCCCCTTGCTGAACTTTTGTCTCCCACTGGCAAAGGAAAGACACGCAGAGATAAGACACTGTGTTGTCCATTCAGTCTATTAGTATCTGAACTTTTTTTAGTATATTAGTGATAGTCACTCAAGAGCTGAAAAGGACCTATTTGGTTTTTTGGCATACTTAAGAGAAAGTCTTACAATTACAATTTCCAAGTAACAACTTCCATAATAGGATATCATCAGATCAGTTAAAACAATGGTATCTCTAAGGTAATGCTATCTGTAGCTGAAATGTAAAAATATCTTAGTATCGCTATTAAGGAACACTTAATAACATTTTTTAAAAGATTCTTTAGAAAAGAAAACGGATCTCTAAAGTTTTATCTGCTATTCCATTTACAAACACTAGTATAATAGGAATCTAAACCTGTAAACTTTCTTTGACTACCTGTCCAATCAAGTGTGGAAGAGTCTCAAAAGTTAGTTCCCTGTACTTTCCTAATCCCAGAAGAGACGATTAAATCTTCATCTCTGCCTATGGTCAAGTATGTGATTATCTCTATCATATTCCTGTTGCAGATGACAAGTTACTGAGGACATGTTTATTGGCTTTCCAGTCAGAATGCATGTTGCTTAGGCAAGCCAAAGCACATGCTTTCTTGTTCAGTGGGAACTGTTTTCATAGAAAGCAGGAGTAGAAAAGTTATTGCAGGTAAGAAGAGCACAAAAGGAAAATTCAGAGGAAGTGATGTTGCTTGTGGGCTTTTGTCATATTGGGAGTGTGGCATTCACGTAACAATACATGACACTAGGTTATGTTTCTCCTTAGTTTATGGGAAAAGACATCCAGCAACACAGTAAGGGATCATCATCATCTACATTACCTTATAACTGCTTTTACACACCTACTATATTGTTAAATTTAAGCTAGCTGTGTAGATATGCTGTGAAAAAAAGCTATCAGCCTCACACTTCGGACACATGCAGGCTAACAGATACTTAAAATGCAGCTGTATCTGTTCATCTCAACATATTAACTGAGTCATGGGACCCAATATATCTAGTAACACCTATCTTCCTCAGAAAAAGGCAGCAGGGGAGCAACGGACTTCAATATAGCATATTCCTGTCAGCAATCCAGTGGTGCTATTTATTCACAAAAGCATTTTGTGGTGCAGTGTCAACTTACTATTGTGATATGAGATGAACTTCGCCTATGTTCCAATAAATCTACGTATTTATATTTTAAGTTTACATTTATTCAGAGTCCCTTTATTGCCTTTTCAGATATACATTATGAAGCTATACAGTAAGTCATAATAGCATGTCCTTCATGGAAGAACAGCCTGAAGAGTTATCTAATAAATGAAAAAATACAAAACTCAGCCAAGGAAAAGGTAGATTAAGACTGCCTGTGCCTCCCTACCACAGCAACTAGAGGTGCCTGAGACTTCAGTGAAAGCCTCTACAGGCCTTATGGATCCAACATCCCAGTTTCATCATGCCCAAATGCCAGGTCCTATACGAACTATCATTGGATAATAGTCTACCATCCTACAGTTTCTGACAAGGAGAAATTTCTCCTTATTCAATAAGGTATTTCTAGGATTGTTCTTTGGCCTTTTATCTGCCAAAAACAACTGAGTCATGGATGAAGCTCAGGCTGTGTAGGCTTCCACTTTGCAATTTCTCTGCCAGAAGGACTACTATTACAGAATTCAGCAACTCTGAACATATTTCAATGGCAACAATAGCTTTTGATCAGAACATTCAAGTTGTGGGTTTACTAACAACCTTCTCCAATCATCCAATAAAGTAGGAAAAATAAATCCTTCAGGAACAACAGAATTCATTCTTTTAGTATTGGGACTGAGAAAGGATCACCGAGTATTTCCTACTACTTCCAATACTCAGGAAGTATTTTCAACAAGGAGTTCCAGCTCACTTGTATTGTGCATGGATGGGTGACATCAAGAGAGGCAACCAGCAAGAATGTGGTCACACAAGAGTGACACTAAGTTTTCTCAGTAAACAAAGGCCTTTTTTAAGAAAAAGAAAGCCAAGTTAATGAGTAACTTCAACACCATATGCAAAATATATTGAAGGGCAGAAAAAACAAAGCAGCATGTGGTTATTGACCAATGAGGAAGCCAAACAAAGTAACTGCATAAGAGAGCTTGAACTCTGCAATAATGTTCTCCCATTAAATAATGGGAGAATACTGGTGCATAATTAGAATGCGTTAATGTTAAATAATTAAGTTGTCCTACCTCTTCAATTTCCTTAGTGAAGCATGATAGAAAAAGTGTATAAATTACGACACTTCAACATGTTAGATTTATTTTTACTGAAATTACACCATATATACATATATATATATATATATATGGGTAGATATGCTGCATAATTAAGCAAAACATGGGAACAGTTCTCCATTAGTTGTCCTAGCTGGATTTTAGCTTTAGAAGCCAAGAGATGCTCCTCTGCCTACCCAAACGATCTGTTAACAGTTAAAAGCATTATTTAACTTGTCCCTGTTCCCCTCCTCCCATCTCCCAGACTCTGTAGAGACAGTATTAACTGCCTTACAGATCTTACAATGAGTAACAACTGCGCATATTTAATATTTTAAATAAATTCCTTTTAACCATTTCAGTAAATATGGAAAACAGCAAATGAGTAAGTGATTTTTAAATAAAAATGGTATAAAGTATTGCATTAATGCAGAATGAATGACTTAATGCAGAAAGTCTGACCTCCAAAATAGCATTTGATAACATTACCTCTTTTATCTCATCTTTAGCTTGCTGCAATTTATCAGGTTTGTTGGCAAGTTGGAGCTTTGCTTCAGCTTCACGTTTTTTTTGTAAAGTGACCTGAGCATCTTGCCACTTCTGCCAGCATTTCATTCGATGATCAAACACACCCTGTAAGGACAGAAAAATTTATTAAACAACTGGAATTGTAAGAGCTATCTAAATTCCTAGTAGGAAAAGGTAATTCTGGATAAAACTGGAACAAGTATACTCAAAGAAACCTCACTGTGTTTACTACATGTCTTCTTGCATTTCATTTGATAGAATGCTTGCACAGCTCAATACCTTCCATAAATAACAGGGTATTCAAGAAGCCTTTTCAGAGCAGACACCTTAGTGCCCCAAACCATTTTATGTTCCCCAATCCATCAAAACACTACCAAAACAACCACTACAAAGTGCTCTATTATGCAAATACTTCTCTAAATGCAGATTCTAGCGAACTTTTCATGCATATGGATTACATGCTTATTCAGCAATACGTTTTTATTAGCAATGGACTAAGGTAACAGTATTAAAGTATACTTTAAACAAAAAAAAAAAGAAAATAAAAAGAAACATATATACTCCCAACAACCTGGCAATTTCCAAGATATTTCTGGATAAAATTCATAGACAATCCTTCCCATGTCAAAACCTAATTATGCTGTGCAGCATGACTTACACCAAAATTGAATATTTTCATTAATGAGATGTAGATCCACAAATTGTATTTGTTTCTTATTTACAGAAACTATTGGCTATCTACCAAATATGGCCAAATTATGTTCTCCAAAATTCATGAGCATATTGTAAAAATAAGTAACCTGAAAGAAACAAGTACAGTATGCTTAGACACAGTAGCGTATGGTGTCCCCAAATACTGTGCACAATTAGTACTGCTCAAAGTAGATGATGTTCACTGTGTACATTTATTAATCCATTCCCATTTTTGATTGCAATCATTTTTATCGTTGGAATAACTAATCAAGGATGCATTAATTTTACCCAGCTAGAACTTCAGGCAAAAACTTAGTCTTAACTCTGTTATGACGTGTGCAAGTGCACACATTCGTTTACCTTAAATCTACAAGTTGAGGAATGTGACTCTAAACACAAAAAGCAGTATTTTTCCTAGTAGTACTCACTTTTACTGCAGCAATGAGACGAATGTAATCACCAAGCAGTTCAGAGAACACATAGAAATCAGCAAAAGCTTGTTCTTGATGCAATTGATCTATCTTCTCCTCAACCTCTGCAAGCTGAGACAAAGCTCTAGACAGAGCAGTGTGGTCCTCAGAGTTACCTAACATGGCAGCACTTTTAGCAAAGGCAGCTGTGTTGGCTGAAAGCTCTGAAATACAGGAGTAGTCTTGAGTACAGTGTAGTTAATTTGTTATACTACTCTGCGGCAAAGATCAGTGGAGCAGAGACCTCTGCCCTATTTCAACCCTAGCTTCACCAACTGAAAAATATAAGCTCTATTTCCTAAAGCTCATGAAAAATACACAAGGAGATCACAATGAAACCACATTTAGGAGAAAAACACCTGCACAAAAAACTCTCCATCAGTAAATATTTTGCTGAGCCTGTTAATGTCATACCTACTGTTTTGCTGAGCCTGTTAGTGTCATGCCTACTCTGTCTAGCAAAAGGCATGGAAAAAACTGTCACATCAGTATTATCCAACTGCCTAGTTCAGAGAAAATGCAAGCCACAAAACAAAAGCCAAGTCACCTACAGAGCAAATTCAAAACAATTAACAGGTCTATAGCACAGTTGTTCCATGCAGTTCAGAGTGGAAAAAACCCAACTATTTCAGAAAACCACCACCCCCATGACTGGAATTTATTTTTGTTGTACTGTTTTATTTACTACCTTTAACTGTGCATACTGTAATGTACGGCCACATTCTGACATGCCTTAAAAGAAAAAAAAAACCCAACCCACATACCAGCATGGCTAGCATCTATGAAGGTAAAGCTTTGAGCTTATTTATTAACAAATACTAGGGCAATTGTCTCATCAAATCCCATGTAAGTCATCCTGTACAAAGTTAAGTCCTATGAAGGACTTTTGAACAAATGTTTAACCCAAATTAGTTCAGGATTGAAAGTGCAGGTTTGTTTGCAACTGTGCTGCTTCTGCGGAATCATCAGAACACCAAAAATGTTTGTAGAAGCAAAATATCTTCAGATATTTAAACCCCTTACAATTTAAACACAACTCAGAAAAAAAAAACACTTCAAATCTGTGAGCAGGTGTCAAATCAACAGTAAACAAACATTTTGATTTTCCATTACTTCTTAAAATACTCTTCAGTCTTGAGGACATCTCGCCAAAGATATTTTGCTACAGAGAGTAATTCCTGATAAGAGTTATGAGAAAGCAACTTATGAGACTTTCACATACTTTTGAAAGTGTAGAGCTGAAAGGTGACCCCATATTTTAACACAATACAGTAGTATCAGAGGGCACCTTTATGGTCTTCCTTAAACTACAAATCAAAGTTTTTGTGTTTTGGGTTTTTTTAAAATAATCTGATGGAAAGCTCTCTCTGACAAAACAGCAGCACAGGTGATTAAAATAAAAACTTACAGGCTTTGCTTCTCTCTAAAAGAAGTAAACCAAAAGCTGATATTCTGAGACTACTTATCTTTCCAGAGACGTTTACCTTAACAGTAGCTTGATGATGTATCATTATATGGACCAAGTTAAGAATAGTAAATTCCCCGTTTAAGAGCTTTTTAATTCAGTTAACAGAGCAATACTGAACCAAGAGATGTTTAAATGGATTTATGCAGCCACTTTTTGTTCAGAAGGAAATTACTCTTGCCTTGAGACCTAGAGATACATTTATGGATGTCTACTGTAGTAGAATCACTTGCTAGGTAAGGTATTAATCTCTGCAAGAAAAAAAATTGTGCTAAATCAATACAGTAACTTCAGGAATGACAGATATTCTGGTTAAAATTAAGATTAAAAACAGGTATACAAAAATGCTAGAGCAGTTTAAACTAAAAGGTACAATTAGAAGATTTTTGCTTTAAAATATACTGTGTAACTCTATTAATTAGTTAAGAGCTCTGACATACTAAGCTCTTGTTTTATGACCATTTCCTACAGGTCTAAGCACTTCAGTTCATGCAGCCACATAAAAGTAAAGTTACCTTTTCTGTGGCAGACTAATGCTTCAACACTGGCATGAAGTTTCCTAAGTTGCTGATCCAGATTCTCAAATTGCTGCTGTTTTTCTTCAAACCACTGACAAAAGATGAAAGAGTCAAGCATTACAAATTAGATTACCAACAGCATTTCTGGTTTTAAAGAAGCAAATTATCCACATACTGCCAGGGTGGTCAACTGGTACAGCTAAGAATTCAAGCCAATAAGCAAATTAATAACCCATTTTCTACTTCTACAGCTTTAAAATGCAATTGTTGAGGCTCATTAATTCATCTCATTATTCAAGCCGAAAAATCAGCTCTTACTGCATCCGATTCATTCATCTTGATTGTCATTTTGTTGACAGCGTCGGCAGCCTTGTTCACCATCCTCAATATTCCTGCTCCACTCAGAGCCTGGGTGTTAACCGCTCTCGGCAGCTGGAATTGAATGACAAATAAGGGCAAACAGACTGGTTAAAAGGATGGAGGTTTAACTGGGCACAAGGGGGAAAGAAAAGGATATAGTGTTTTCTTTACTCCTGTGTGTTTCAATAAAGTGGAATCTAATTTCTCAGATTTACGACTTTTACATTCTCAAGAGGAAAACTTAAAAATATAGACTATTTTCTTTTCTTCTACACCTTTACATTTAAATGGAACAAACAACCCACTTGTCCAAAGTTATTATGAACTAGCCAAAGGTCCTAACTAGCCACCTATACACTATAGAGAACAAACTGCCACTACAGGAACAGAAAAGCTTAGATTTACAACAAATTAGATGAAAGAAATTCTGTAAAACATTTAATTGTAATGCAAGATTTGCACAGTGTGCTGATTATAAAAGGTTGATGTCTTTTTGCTTTTCAGTATAGGCCAGATTTCAAAACCTACCTCATGCATATCAAGAGAACTGTGTATTTGGTTCGGTACTTAGAAATCCTCAAAGGTAAGTTAACAAACTAAACTTTAAATCTAATTGATATTATTATTCATGCTAGTCTGAATATGCCATACAAGGTGGCCCCTATGTCAGACCGTTTAGCCTTCATGTGATGTTTTGTCTGTCAGCAGCACTGACAAATCCACTGTAAGTCATCTATCAATGATGCTTTTGTCAGTAGTGAGGTCTCTGTGACTTATTAGTATAACTAAGATATTGACACTGGCCAAAAGACAGTGGATTCACTGTAATACTGAACTATGCACATTTATAAAGAGATATATCTTTAACAATATATTTAATATTGTGAAAGGTGTCAGATTGATAGCACGGGTGACTGAAGTGCTCTATGCACAAAACATCTAGCCTGACCAGCAGTGTTGCTAGCATTTTCACATTATCCTACCAATACACCTCAAGTTGGGCTCCTAGAGGCAAGAGGGCTGCTTTCAAGCCAGTTTAATTCTTGATCTTACTTAACAATCAGTAACATCAATTATGCATTTTCACCATGTATGAGAAGTTTAACTCAGAACTGGACAGACTGACTTGCTTGAGAAGTCACTGAACAGAAAATAGCTTTTGGTCACTACCACTCTTAAGTTTTATCAGAGGCAGAGGCACACCATTACCTAAGCAGCCGCTGCCATTCTGTCCCATGAAGGGTACAATCCAATTTGATTTCATACGAATTTAGGGAATCAGGTCTCAATACAAAGAGAACATATTGCTTTGTAGGTTACCATAACTAGAAACAAATAGAGGAACTTAAAAGAACTGAAATACCTCAGAACTTTCCAAGAACTGTCTTAAATCTGGATCCTGTAACAAGGTTGGGTGTTTTACTGTTCGCTGTAGATACCTATGATTTTAAAAATTAACATATTAGATAATAAAACAGATTTAATGTGCCTGACAGCATTGGAAAATGCCCTTCATCTGAAGAACAGGTACAATGCAGCACACAACCTCCCTCATTATCTAATGGGGCTTGAACACTCTTAAAAAGTGACCTCTAAAGGGTCAGATGATAGTTCAGTCTCCAAGCCCCTTCGATCCCTTGCCTCTCTGCTGACTCTTCAAACCTTATTTATGCATTCTGTCACCTTCCTCCAACAAACACTTAGGCTAAGTCCTACACAGAGTTACAAACTAGGACCACTAAGCTGTTGAAACATTCACTGAAGTCTTACTCCAGTAAGGCTGCCACAAAGCCTGGACCTTCTGACTGAAAGTAATGCAGCCCCATGCCACAATATAACACACCAAAGGTGCAGGCAGTGGTTTCTAACATAGTCTGTTTACACCAGAAACTCCTTAAGGTGAGACCTACCATAACTGTATGTTGCACAGAGGTAAAATATTATACTTCATATTGTCAACAGCTGACTGAAGTCCTCATCCTCTAATAACAGCCAATTTACACCAGGAAAAAAATAGATTAGCTTGTTTAAACGTCCTTGTACAGTGCAGTGGGCAGGCTTTTTCTTACAGATAATTCTGGCTGACTTATTTTAGAATTAAAGGAAATCTTGGAGAAGTGAGCTGATTATGTTCTAGGTATGAACGATTTATTTGCTGGCTCAACTAAGGCCTTCAACCCATATTAGTTCTAAAGGACTCATCCCCCCACCCCCCCAAATCAATGCAACTCTTTCCCTTTGCAATTTTTTGTGTTTCTTCTTAGATCTAAAAACTGTCGATTGAAAATATAGGGGTTGAAGACAGAAATTTCCACAGTATTACTCCCCTAAAAGCTGCTGCAAGTTTGTCTTCTACTAAAGACTGCTGCAAGTTTGTCATAACTGATTTTAACATTGTGTATTAACAGAAAGTGTCTGACATTTACATGAATGCTTTATAGAAATCTAGTACCTCAAAAGATCACAGGAATATAAGGAAGTATGTGTTATTGCCAATTATGATGCAGTGACAGAATGCTACCAACAGCACACTCTACTTTTTGCAAAGCTTTAGTTTTGCTCAAGCCTCAGCTGTGAAGTATCAGAACAGCCCCATTACATTCACAAATTGCTTAGAAACTGTCCCAGAAAGTGATGTGGGCTGGGACTTTTCACTTTTAACTGAAAGTCTGAGTATATTGATATTGTAAGTGTAATGTATTTTTTCCATCCTCCATTAGGTGTGGCCACAAGATCCTTATTTTTCTTCCTAAAGAAGCTAAGGGTTGCAGTGAAACTTTTTTATACATTAGACTGCTCAACTTTTCCTTACTTGTTCTATACACAGTAGCAAGTACAAGTTAAAGTTAATGTGGCAAGTAACCAGAGATTTTTCTTTGGAAATCTGCTGCTAGACGATAGCCTTTACTCTGAGGGAGACTTCTAACGTTTTCACTGGAGACAACTGACAACATGCTCGAGGACATCTGGCAGGCAGACTTGTAGTATGCAAGTTCACTATTCTAGGGCATAAATTTTAGTCAACTCAACTAACAGGGTACATGGCTTTCCTGCCCACTTTCCCCATAGTTCTTGGTTCAAAAAAGAGCAAATGGAAGCAGATTTCTTTGGTCTGACTTTCTGGGGAACTTTAATAAGTTTTCCTCAGGTTTAGGCAAGAGCAACAGAACCACTGCCTCTAAATATTATTGGAACACCTTGGTAGGTAGGCAACTTTTTGATTCTGAAAGGAAAAAGACAGCTAGAGTTGGTGTGATGAAAAAGTTGCTCCTTGCCAGATAAGATATTAATAGTCTTTCTGAAAAAAACAAATGGAATATACTGTGAAGCCTTCCCAATGTAACTTGTCAGAAGGCCATTTTACTTTCAAGTGACAGAAGGTCTCCTTCACGTGTCTCCCTGCCCAACAGCTGATTTTCTATGGAACAGATATACTGCTGAAGTGCCTTAATTCCTTAAACCCAAAATGCTTAAGTAAGCTGATAAATAAAGTTTTACTTACTGGATCTCTGCAATCTCAATCTTAAGCACCAAGCAGTTTGAAAAGATTTAGGTATAATCCCGTCTATGAATAAGGCTACATTTCCCATAATTAATGGAATTATTCCATTTCTACACAAAAATTTGGCAGCTGCATACAGCCTCCAGAATCCATATAAGTACAGATGGCACAGACCCCAATTGCAGAGCCCACGTAGTATATTACAAGTCATTCTGAGGCTAAACAAGTTTTAGCTAGATACATACATTACCTTTCTAGAGCTGCTCTTCTTTTCTCTACAAATTCAGTAGATGAAGAATCTTCCTTGCCTACTTTAACCTTGGTCATGCCTTTGAAGAAAATGGCATCATGTTACTTTATCATAAATAAATCATTAACATAACCAATGTAATTAGAAGACAAAGTTCACTTAAGTTTATGTATTTAAGTCAAATTACAACGGAAAACACTACACAGGAACAGAAGAAACATCAACACTGCATGCTGCATGGTTTTGTGGAAGCAGCTCTGTGAAATATGCAATTTCCTGTAACACATTAATTGTGACTAGAAGTTATACAAAACTAGTTTAATTTGCATTTATGAAAACAATCTAAATGAAGATCAGAGTCTGACTGGTCACTCATGTTCAGAAGAAGAAAACAGTTACCCAAACAAAGCAGAAAACAAAACTAAATCTCAGGTTATAAGCCTATTAATTGGTAAGCTTATTACCAATATTTTCATTCTATTATTTTTTAAAGTTCTAAAACTAAGAGTTTTTTAGTCATCTAAGGCAAACTAACCAGCTCTGAAAACTGTGAAGCATATGAACAACTACAAACTGAATGGAGAATAAAATTAGCAGAATAAAATGTATGCAGCTTTACATTGCTTCCTCTGCCCAAGTCAAGAGTGGCCAAAAAGCTATGACAGGGGAAGCCAGAGTTATTGATGTATCATGGTATGGGAAATACATTCAACCTCAGCAACAGAACTCTAAAACTGTCAGCCTGAGGTAAATATTTTTCATGCTAAAGACCCAAACTCAGATTTTAGGAACCTGAATATTATCAAAACCACCACGAAACACTGAACATTCATAATTATTCTTATTTCCTAAAACACAGGAGAGGTATGTTATGATACAGTCCAAACATCTTATTTCTACCTGTAGTGTATTCCTGTTCTGTTAGTTCTGTGCTTCTCCAGCTAAAAGTTCTAAGTCTGAGATTCTGAATATGTACTCTGTGACCTGTCAGGTCAACAGTTCCCAAAGTTGTTCCTCACCCGATCTCCCTTCTGGCTTTAGAAGTTTCACACAGTAACCCACGGAGGGGACAAACAGCATCCTTACAGGAAGAAGGAGGGACCCTTAACCTCTCAGTGAAGCCTTAGTTTTTCCCTTCTCTGTAACATGATGAAAATAAATCCGATTGGCATTTTTTCCAAAGGTATACTACACAGTGTAGCGTAACTGTAAATCCACAAATTTATCTGTAAAATCAAATATGTCTTTAAGTACAAGGATTAAAGTATTCAAACAAAGGTGAGGTAATTCACATGCCTCATCTTTTTGCATTAGAGTATTACTATTCATTAATATTTCACTGCAGAAAGCATGAAATGCTGCAGTTTAATACAAAAGATCCTTCACATTTGATAGCAACTGAAGTTCATAGGGGAAAAAACTGAATACGTAATCAAATGACCAATATGAGGAATTCCTAACTTGTGATATTGACAGTTGTTTCTAGATATCATGTCAGGTTTCTGTCTCTGCTAATATAAGCCTATTTAAATGCAAGCATAAAGGCAGTTTCTGTAGCCCAAGCACTCTAATCCTTCACAGGAAAGGATCCATGACTTAATAGATTATTTTCTTAAAAACAGAAAACGTGATTTTCCAACACACATATGTAAGTAGTGAGGCAGCTTGGATGAATGTCCAACTCTAGCTCACCACTGACTCAGTTTTATCCTGTTGTTCCACAGTCAGTAATTGACCACTTGAATTTGTGGCTAAGGTCTGAAATGCCAGCCCCTCCCACCTGTCACCAAAATAAAGTTGGAGCTTAAAACTGCAAGTGTTATCAATGGTGTAACAGAATGAACAGACTAAGGACTTTTGTACAATAGACACTGCATAACACTGAATGCATGATATTTTGTATTAAGACTTTAAAAATAAACATGTGTGATGTAAACAAAATATGTCATCTTACTTTCAGCTGTTTTGCCAGCTCTCTGCTTTAAGATGCCTCATTTTAAATCAGTCTAGAATCCCTTCTTTTCTCCAGAATTAGAAATGTATGGTCTACATATTTTTGCACAGAACTAAAAACTAAAGTGCACTTATACTAATATATAGTGCACTGAAGTTCAAGTTTAAAGAGGGAGTTTCATGCTCTTTGGAAAACGTCCTAGAGTCTGTGAGTTTTCCCAACTTATCTGTAGCTTAACAAAGTCTCTATACAAGGATCTGAAGTGATAGCCAGTGCTTGCTTACACTGCAATAAGTCCCACCATTTTACACACTTCCAGGTGTATCAATATTTATGCTGGTTTTTGTTCAAGTGGTACCTCAAATCCAGGCCAAGCTTTGTCCTACAGATGAATTTGACCGTGATGCAAGTACTACATTTCCATGTAATTGCATACTGTTATAAATGCTTTAAATGTTGTATCATCCAAAGGACATGACTAGAAGCCTCATTCATCTTTATAAGCCCTGTTAGCATTTGTAATTAAACTTATTTTTGTAACGTGAAAAATTGGTTATTACAGAATCATACATTACTTTCAAGAACTACCAAAAATTCAGACCAAATTTTCAGTCTTACAGACTGAAAAATGCAGTGCTTTTCCACAGAATCAAAAGCATGATTTTCCCAAGCTTTCTGCTGCCTACATCTACTCAGTTTGCCTATTCCTACTTATATGAAAAGCTGCTGCTCTGATTAGCTTTACAGACTAAACTACTGAAAAAAAAGTCCTGCCATTCCTTATATATCAAACAGCATTCTAGAGTCCAATCACTTATATGGGTAAGCCAAAAGCCTTCAACAGGTTTTACTGTTGTTTTAAATGTTTAGTTATTTTGAAAGAACTTCTACTTAGAGCTCATAGAACTGAAGTTGCTTCAATGCATCAGGCATGCTGCTTAGCTCATGGAAAAAGGATCTGATACTTCAAGGCATTCACAAAGACAAGCATCACTCAGAAGTGTTTTCTGTATTAGAACTTTGAAAAATTAGCTAGAGACAATTAGTTAGCATTCACCATGACCAAAAGAGACAGACTGCAGTATTAGAGAGGTGGAGTACACATGAAGCTCTGTATATCGCAGGCAACTGATAACAGCACAAGTTAAAAATAAACCTTCATTTAACATCTTTGTTTTGATAGACTAATCAGCTCTTGAAGGGCAACAGTGAAGAAAGAATGATAGATAAGAAACAGAAGGCCATGTATTAAGACAAATGTCCTTCTCATTATCAATGTTGGTCTGAGTTAGGAAGAGGCGAGTACATATCTTTCCAATTTAACATGAACTTTTTAAAAATACAGGACAGGAAGAATATTTAACAGTTTGGACCACCTGATAAGCAGTAAGTAATATTTGTGCAGCAAAGTATTTATTTTACAAGCCCAACAGGTATTGAAATACTTTATTACAGAACTTAAATGACACGCTTAAATTCAACCTTACAGGAACTCCACTTACCTACGATACTTTTCTCTGGAGCTGGAGGCACAATGTAACCAATATGCATGTACTTTGTTGCTAATTTGCTGTGCAAGCCAAGAAAATCACTGAATCTTCTTTTAACAGAGAATTCATTTTTGTGGAACATGGAAAGTGATGTCTTAAAAAAAAAAGTTATGAATTACTGGTCCATCCATTCAGCTATGATACAAAGTTATCTGCAAATATTTGTTGCACTAGTTACCTTTGTTGTTACTCTGTATGCCATATAAGCATTCATGCCATCTCCTGTAAGAAAATTAAGATACTTATCCTAGGGCAAGTTATTTCAATCCCTCCACACACTTTTTGTTCCAAAATATACATTAAATAGCTTTGCTTTTACATACAAAAACCTGCCAAAACATACCTGAATAAGAAATCATGCTAAAGTCTCAGAATAGTCTTCAAGGGATAAGACAGTCTACCATCTGACTTACTAGGCTCACGGAACTTACCAACTTTCTCTGGGTCTGATACATTGATTTCTATATCAAACAAATCTCCATTTGCTTCCTCTTCAATCTAGGAAAAAGATACGCCATATTTGACAAGGCAATGTGCATTCATATTATGTATGGTTACAAGGATAAGGGTATAGAGGAAGGAGGAGGAGAAGTCAGTATGTTTGTATAACTAAAAAACACTCCCAGACCTACCATCCAATGTTAAGTGAATATAATTTCTAACATGGATCATCACTGCAACAAAGTTCATGCAGTGGACTTGGCAGTGTTAAGTTTCTGGTTGGACTCAATGATCTTAAAGGGCTTTTCCAACCTAAATGATTCTATGATTGTATGACTTCAGTTTTAAGCCTTCCGGCAAAAGCTTGTAGTTTGGCAGCATTTTCTCAGGACATGTTGGCCTCAAAATATTTAGTAAATATTTATCCTAGGGGTATGTTAATTGTATCTCCTCCAATGCCAGCAGATACTATGGTTCAAAAACTACTCTCATTTGCGATGTTTCTATATGCCTCTAATCAAAGGACAGATAATCCTTTTTATTAATGGTATCTGTAGCCGAAGAGCTTGGGAAGGGAAAAGTAACAGAGAATTTTCTGATACTTGCCTGAGCTCTGTTCATGCAGAATTTTGTAATCTTTCATGTAACATACATAAGTTTGATAAAAGAGATCTTAAGAAACACCATGGCAGAAGAGACAGTGTACCAGGGCTGAAGGGGGGGAAAATCAGAATAAAATGCCATCTTGTGGTATCTGTGGAAGCAGTCATCATCAAGTCACAGGCAAGTCTTGTTTGCAAACTCATTTAGCAGAGGCATTGTCTAGTAAGAGAACACTCCAGAATGAATGGCATTCGGCAATGCCCAGGCTTTGAATGGAACACCAAGTGTAAATAGCAATGTTAAAACTACTATTAGCCTCAGCTGTTTGTTAGCATGCAGGATAATGCTAACAACTACTTCCTCCAGTTCCCCATTAACAACAGCTTCAGAAATCCAAGTTGAAACCTGGCACATGCTAGTAAGAGTTATTATAGATCATTAACATTTCTCCTGTATCAAGCTCACGGGTTGCTCCTACATACGCTTTTACAGTATCTGTTCTGAAGGAATGGAGCATCTTACTCCTCACACTACAGATCTCCAATATAACCACTTAAGTAATGAATTGTTATGGTATTTTCATGAGTCAAATTCATACTAAACTTTATATGCAAAATAAACAGAATAGGTTTTCTTTTATGTACTTCCCCTTAGCAAAGGATGATCCCGTGAGTCAACATTTAGAAACTGTACTTTTAAAAGAATAAAAAACTTCAAAAACCAAACAAGACATGTGCATCATTTAGAAGTTTACTGCATACCTCTTCTCTGGATCTATCAAAAATCACAGGGGCTGTTATGCTTTTTGATTCCATTCTGGGAGCTACTAATGTAGTAGGTGTTACAGGAGTGATTGCAGGAGTAGGTTCTGGTGAAAGTATTGGATCCCTCTCTGGACTGTCCAGTGAAACTTCTTCTGTTGCTTCTAGATAAACATTTTGAGTTAGCAAATAAATTTTTGTGCAACACAGATGGATGTGCATCACAAAGATAACAAACATGCACACCAAAAAATGATGATATACAAGTTTAATAAGATTATCTGTAAATAGCATCTATTTGTCCTGGCTAATTTCTTTCAACACATAGCTAAAACTAGATGTGACATTTGAGCTTCTAGTGCATAATGGGTTAAAGTAAGATTAATATTGCAATTTTTTTTTTAATATACTGTTAGGTAAAGAGTCTTTTAAAGTAGTTACAAGTGATAAGTCATTTATTTCTGTATGAGATACTGTGAAAACTAATGAAAATTTTTTTACCATGCAAGTAACTCTTTTTCAGCACTTGTACCAATTTTAGTTTTTGCACTCTGAACAGCAGCTGATTTAGTCACATAGGCTGATAACTGAGCAGACCAAGCCATGTGTTAAATGAAGTTACACAACCATAACACACCCCTGCCCCCACCAAAAGCTCACAACCTGTAAAACAGAAATATTAGCAGGCAAGACATTCTGACTAGTAAGACTATCTTTAGTCTCTACCTATCTTCAGTCTCTTTGGGGCTTAAAACAGTTCGCTAGAAACTGAATACTTTCTTCAGGCTGTAGACAATTCATCTATCTTTAAAGAGGATGTAAATCTCTGCTCTGCAAATCCAGCATCATTTCCTTCACTAAGTGGTTTTGACCACTGGCAAACTGCACACTTCCTGGGTACAGAGAAGTTCCTGTTCTAGTATAAATAACTAATGCTGTGGTTCTTGCTAAATGTGCATTTTCAAGAATTCTAGTTCCTTAAAAGATAATATTGATCACAGAACTGTCATTTGATACCAAAATTGACTTCCCAACTGATCTCAAGTCTTGTTACAAACTACACTTCCTGTGGCAAGTACTTTACCAAGCAGGTAAAGAGGCACTAAAACAGATCCACTCCAAGTTATACAAAGTTACCAAAAGGTTTACTATGCAATTTGGAAAAAAGCTGTGCTTGCAACTTCTGTCCATATGAAACACTCAATTTTCAGAAGAAAATAAGCCATCTTTCTTCCACACTTTTTAAAGCCTGGTGCATATAACGAACATCACTAGTCCTTACTCAATGGTTAAGAAAAGAGTTTTAAAGATCAGATCTACTTTAAAATTTGTGAAATAGTTATATTGCATGTAAAAAAAAGTCTCATTTTTGTCCTGCATAGGATTGTTTGCTTCTCTAGAACCACCTGTAATCTACTAGCATTGTAAAAATAGAACTGGAAATAGTATCCAATGAACCATATCATTTATTACTGCAAAAAGTAATATTATGATTTTTCATAATCAATATATCAAAATCACTCAGCTTTATTCCTGCTGCCACTTAGAGATATTCTGTTAGTCAATTCTGCTTCCCATTCTTCTGTAACACTTTTTTTGCCAATCCTTCATATTTTTCATAAATGAAAAAAACCACACTTCTCTGTTTCAGGGATGAAAATGACTGTGTGCCTAAATTTTATTTGATATTGAAGCTCAAAATAAATTGAAAAAACAAATTTCAAGGTCACTACGACTTAACCTGGTTTGAAGCAGATGCTCAGTCTGGCTTGAGGCTGACAAAGCTTGCTGTCATCACTTTGTTGTGGAGTGTAACACAGAATTGCTGAGCTTGGAAAGGATCTCTGCAGATCACCTAGTCTAACCCCTCTACTCAATCAGGGTCAGCTAGAGCAGGCTGCTCTGGACCACATCTAGATGGGTTTTGAGCATCTCCAAGGATGGAGAATCCACCTCCTCCTTGGACACACTCTGCCAGTGCTTGACCACCCTCACTATTTAAAAAAAAACAAACCGCACACCCAAAACAAACCACCAAACCAAAACCAACCCCTTTTTTTCTTATGTATTACCTGTATTTCAATTTGTGCCCATTGCCTCTTGTCCTGTCACTGGGCACTACTGAAACGTCTGGCTGCCTCTTCTCCATTCCATCCCATTAGGTATTTACATGCATCGTAAGATTCCCCCCGAGCCTGCTCTTCTCCCGTCTGAACAGCCCCAGCTCTCTCAGTCTCTACTCATATGTCATATACTTCATGCCCTTAATCATCTTCACAGCCCTGCACTGGACTCACTCCAGACTGTCCGTGTCTCTCTTCTATTGGGTACCTCAGACCTGGACTCAGCACTCCAGGTTTGGCCTCACCAGGGCTGAGTAGAGGGGAATGATTACCTCCTTCAACTTGCTGGCAATGCCCTTCCTAATTTCAAATTAGAGATTTCCATAGTATTTTCAAATTAAACTTAAATGCAAGAACCTTTTTATATTCTCCATTTTTAATATGTACAAAGATTAGCTAAAAGCTTTGTTTGAAAAGATTTAGTTTTCCTACCATTGCTTTATTCCTACTGCTAAATCTTTCTGAAGAATCCTGCTGATGCTTCCTGACCTCAAATGCCACAGGAAGGATACTGCATCTTAAACCAATAACGAACTTGAATTAAAAACCTCAGATCAGGTGGGAAGTCATTCTTTAGCAACTGAGGCAGTTGCAAAAAGAAAAAAACTTTTAGACTGGTGGAAGAACAACATTGAAACATGGAAAAGAGGTAGTCCTCTCCTTTGGCAGCTAACAGCATTCAACATATAGGTTATACGTTATACAACTGACTTTCACAGATACCTTTTTCAGAAAAAAAAATATATACATATGTAACATTATATATATATATATATATATATAATATGATGTAATATAAAATATTAAAAACTTATAAAATAAAGCCGTTCCACTTTAATTCTTCCTTTTCTTATAGGAAATAAACCTATAGGAAATTTTCCTATAGGAAATATTCCTATAGGAATATACCACCAGCTATATTCCAGCACATGTATTTGGGAAACAAACCATTAATCACCACTAAATACTTCTCTGTGCCTTCCAGTTTTATACAGGCTTATAAAACAAGTCATGAACCAATTCAAAGCACACAGATTTCTCACTTTCATCAGCTGAGAAAACATTCCTGTTATTGTAAAAGTATGACTTCATGAAAACAGTGTGAATTCAATGTAACAAAGCAGCACTGCTATCAGATGAAACAGAAGCACACTCCTTCCCAGCACTCCTCTTTTTGACTTGTATCCACAGACCCATAGTATCATGAACTGATCTAGGTTGTGTATCACATGAACTCCAACCGGGATTAGCCCCCTGCTACTGTTCCACAGATAGCTAAAGATACTGCTAAGATGGTGCATTATTTCTGTAAAAGAGAAAGCAGCAGGAACAAGCAGTTGGAAAGGCAAGGTTTCCTTTCAGCAAGACCAGCAACATTAGACTTCATCCACACCAATATTTCTAAAGCTGTGCAGCCCCAGGTTGGTTGGGCATGAGCAAATTTTAAAAGGTGCTGCCTACTAGCCCTCCTTTTCTATTTTCCTGGAGGAACTTACCCAGAGAAAATAGTATCTGTTTGTTTGATAGCAGCAGGTCAGTTCTTTTAGGAAGAAATGAGAATTTATGCCATCCTCCCTCCTCTTACCTCTCACCCCCAAGTTTGCATGCATCCCAGACATTACGTAAATCTAGAAGAGTGAAGTGGAAAAGGTAGTGGAAGGGGGTGAGAGGACAGAGCAGGACAGAGACAAGGACGTTGTACCTTTTGTTTAAAACACAAGTATTAAAAGATTCTGAAGGGAAAAATAAGTATTAGGTCTAAATAACAACGGCAGGCTTTTACACTTTCCAGCTATTTTTTTTCCCATCATAAAAGCAGTCTTTGAGTAGTACATAAGCTGAAGATCTATTTCCCAAGAAATAGATTTGTTCTGATGAACTCTGTCATTTATGCTTCTTACATACATTCTTTCACTTCAAGAAATCAGATGACATGGTCTAGATTAAAAAGTTTCATTGACAATTCTTCTGTTTGTTTTGTGTTTTTTTTTTCCCATGGAAAGATGAATTTGGTAGGTTTCAGAGTAGAAACCATGGCACTTTCAGAAACATTTGCTTGATTTATTCATCTGAGATTTTCCCTGAAAACTTAGGTATTAGGTTTTGGTTTTGTGGGGTTTTTGATTTGTTTTTAAATATTCTGTATTAGTATTTGCATGAAAAATAAAACCTAGATGTCTTGCTTTCCTGGGAAGTTCTCAGAAGCATAAGATCTTCTTGCATAAAGAGATGCAACTGCTGTGGCCAACTTTTAGGAGGAAAACATTGAGATCTAATGCTCACATCAGCTATGCCAGTTACCAGCACGTATTAAGCACTCCCACCAATCTAATGCTGTAAGACTTCTATACATAAATACCTACTTTACAATCCAAGAACAGTCTTTGTTATGGATCACTGTCAAGATGCTTAGCTCCAAAAGAACATGAAAACATCTCATCCTGCTGCAACAACTATTTATGCTTAATTAACATTCTACAGCCAACTACACCAAGTTTCTATCAGCACTCAAGCATGGGGCTCACTCTCAACATTAGACAGCTCTTGTTTCTTTACTTTTCACCACCAGTATTTGTCAAACATCATCTTAAAAAGCGCAAGTTTGCAATTCCTCACTAGCAGCTCACTTCAGCTGAGTAAGTTATTTTTACTGGTCACATTTCTAAGTGTTGGACCTCTAAAATTCTGACATGGCTCAAGTGTTTAAATTGGCTTCTTATCTTTGAAAGTTTACTCACGTGATCACATAAACATGGAAGTAAACTGAAGTAGAAACCGTTGTCCAGAACAGAGGACTAGTTATTAAAAAAAGGGTTCTCCAGGTGTAGCAGGATTTCAGAGACAGATATCCTAACAGAACTGACTGTGAGAACTACTACACCTAAGTCATGGCCCATGACCCTTACTGTTATACCGGGAGTACTAAGAATAATCTTAATGAGAACAGAAAAAGTTTTAACAGAACGGTCAGACACTAATAAAGCCTTCTTATGACTTCAGAACTGTAGGTTCACATGCTTTTTTATCTCGCAGAAGAGACCTAGAACTGAACAACCAACTTCGAAAAAGCACCAAGGTATCTGCACTGAACTCTTCTGATCAGACACACCACATAACAACAGCCTGACAGACACCATCAGCTAGAAACTTCTGCTGTTCAGCTGGGCTTAAAGTACACGTCTTGTCTGGTCCACAGAATTAGCATCTCCTTTTCTGTATTAACTCCCAGGAAAAAAGCCTAAGACAAATCTATCACGACCTGAAGAAAAACAAAACAAAAGCCCAACAAAACCAAACATCACCTCCCCAACGCATTGACTTGCCCCCAGGACACAATAGCTAGATACTCAGAGCTGAATAAACAAAAGAACATAAAAAGTAATCTTTTACCAGAATAGGGGAGAGGAAAAATTGTAATTTTCCATTTTTCTGAAAATGGCAACAGAGCACTGATGTAACTTCACAGCCTAGCTCATCATCTATGAGCACTAGAGGCAGAAGCACAGACAGCTATGTCCTGCACAGGCAGTCCATGGCATATTTCTGCAGCTATATACAGAACTTTAGGCTGACATTTTGGAAGACTAATTCAGTATCTAGTTCTTCACTCTACAGTAGAAGCTTATGGACAGCCAGGTTTTAAGACACATCCCAAAGCCCTTGAAGATATTCCTAATACTACCCGATTTTGAGCACTATTATGGCAACCTTCCAGTACCTGAAGGGGGCCTACAAGAAAGCTGGAGAGGGACTTTACAAGGGCATGCAGTGATAGCACAAGGGGTAATGGCTTTAAACTGAAAGAGGGTAGATTTAGACTAGATATAAGGAAGAAATTGTTCACTGTGAGGGTGGTGAGGCACTGGAACAGGTTGCCCAGAGAAGGTGTGGGTGCCCCATCCCTGGAAGTGTTCAAGGCCAGGTTGGACAGAGCTTTGAGCAACCTGGTCTAGTGGAAGGTGTCCCTGCCCATGGCAGGGGGGCTGGAACTAGATGATCTTTAAGGTCCCTTCCAACCCAAACCATTCCATGATTCTATGGTCTCCACATGTAAGAGCTCTACAAGGTAAGATAAAGTAATTCTTTCTTGGCCACGTAATCAACACACTGACTTATTCTAAGGGTGAAAGTGCTTAAGTGGGTTTATCAAGACAGTTTGTTTTTTTACAGAACCAAGAACCACAATGCTAATGAATGCAGCAGCAAAATTTACTGGTCTCCAATGACAGATGGAAAACTCATTTTCTTCCACCTTTGAAACCCAGTTTTAATAGTTCAGCCAAAGCACTTATGAGTCACCAGAGACAAGGTAATGAATATATAAAACATTTTATTGCATATACTATCTGTAGCTGCCGCAGAAACACAATAGCAAAAAGGTTTTAAGTATAGTCAAAAAAGCCTAAAAAGCCCCCCAGATTCTGAACTGCATTAAAACAGTACAGGAAATCATATAATTTGTTCTCCCTCATCTCTTTTTCTATTAGGTAGCATTATTAGACGGAATAATGAAAAAGATTTATCAAGCCTACAATAGCTAGAGAGGCATACCATCACATTTTTTACAAATAAGTCTGCAAAACTAGAATTGTTTATGCCCTCAAAGAGTCAGAGTCTCTCCTTTCAGGAGCCATCCATAGGATTTCCTTGACCTGGATTTTACAGTGTCTAATAATTCAATATGAAGGAACAACATAAGATAGAAAGCTGTGGAACCTTATTCTCTTCCTCTCCAGTTAAGCATTCCTATAAGCTGTGCAAAGATAGGTTTCTTTGGAATTTCAACATGTTGAAGAAAAAAACCCCAGTCACACTTACTTGTAAATTAAGTCCTGCTTTCACAGAAAGCCAGGCTTATGCAATCATGCTGGAAGCAAGAAAATAGACATCTCATGTTGCCTTCTCACATTGTTTCTATTCATTGTAAATCAGTATCAGAAAGTCAATCAGATGGATTAACATTATTATCTAGCAAAACAGTCCTACAAGAAAAAACAGTCCTGAGTGCACAGCACTGGAACACAAATTAGATGTTGTTTTTGAGAATGTTGCTGACAGCAATACAAAGACAGAAATTCATCATTGGGGTACAACTGTATTATGCAAACTTCCTGCTTAGAACAGGATACTGTGAAATATATCATATTCTGCCTTAGACTCCATAAATCACTCTTGTTTTTTCCCCGTTTGAGAGTTTGTACTAGCCTCAGTCTGTATATAAATTGACCTTTTAAAGACCAGTCTTGGTTGTGTTAAACATGCAGTACATTAGATGCTTGCAGTTCAGCACTGCATGCATTTAACAGAATGTCTTCCATAGCAAAACTCAAACTCATTAAATCAGTTCTGTGTGTTTTCCTCACAGCATTCATTTCAGCTGAAACAATCTGGCTGCTAACATTTGTTCCTTCTGTCTGGTTCCCCTCAATATTTACTCCAGCCACCTTTTTTCTTAATGTTATCCAAAAGAGAATTGGCTTTCCTAAAATATCCATGCCAGATGGCTCCATGGTTATAAAAAGCCAGCTTTATATACTGAAGCTAAATAACCAAATTACTAGTACTAGAAAGCTTCATTGCTAAAGCACTGCTGGTCTTTATAAGTCATAAGGTCAGGTAATATAAATACAAAACAAGCAGGATTACCCTCTATTCTTTATTCTCTCTTTCTCTTGAAGCACTTTCAGAGAGTTAGTAAACTAGTCAATATATTCCAACAGTGTCATGAGCAAATGTAAGTTCAAATATATGCAAATATAAATTTAGTAAGTTCAGAACAAAAGCAATGGGCATGTGTATACACCCATCTATACAAAACATCCCGAAACTAAAGGCTATTAAGTTTCTTTTTGAATTATTACATCAGGGAATCAATGAAGATGAGATGAGGACTGCATTCAAAGCAGATTGCCAACTGACTCACTCCATATGTAGTAATAGGAAAAGTTAGTATTGAGAAGCAGCATTCAGAACCACCTTTTGATGTGCATAAGATACTCCAAATATTACAACTCCTTTCTTGAATAGTTAATGTTCCTACACCTGTAACTGACAGCAACCATAACCCACATTAGAATAGTCAAAAACCAACACCAAAGTAGTGACTGATTAATGAAGCATTAGAAATGTGTTGTCTATTGACTGATTATTTATCAAAACTTTCACACATCTTTCTCCAGAACATGCAGTACTGTCAAGTAACAGAGACAGAATCATGCACTAGTGAAATGATAGGACTGGTCCCATATGCCAGTTTGTTACCTTTTTGTAATAACAAAAGAGTCTTGTGAAAAAGGAAATACCCTCCAGCTTGCAACATGTTCTGAATTATATTTCTTTGTAATTGGAAAAAAGACTGGGACAGCTTATGTATGGTTAGTAAGTAGAAAACTAGGATGTAACTTAAGTCATGATTTTACACACAGATTTGAATATTGTTAATTACATAATGATAAACACTGTTATCACTGTCAGCAGAACATATTACTAACCAGCTAACACTGCCACACTATGCACTGACAGTACACACCACTGAGAAACCTGTATTTAGTAAACAAACTTCACTAATGTTACAGTCCCATACGAAAAAATCCATACATCAGTTAAACTACTTAAGAAATTTAAACTTTTCTATTAAATAAGATTCTCAAAGTCCCACTAGTTCAATATGAGAGCTCAATTAATAGTTACACTACAAAAATATACAACATCAAGAGTGTAACAGAAGTGTTTACACCTGAGACAACGCAGGCAAATCTGGTGAAAAAATATTCCCAATTTTAATTTACCAACAAAACTTTACAAAACTCATCTAATCCTGAAAAGAAGTCACATATCACTTTGTTTTCACTACTAAGCAAGATTGTTTTCTACTTTGCGTTTGAAATGAAAGGCTACACTCCAAAACAGTTTTACAACAATATACAATCAATAGCAAGATGTGTTAACAATGGTAAAACAAACAACTCTGGGCAAGGAAGAATCTCTGCTATTTTTCCTTTTTTAGTGTGTTACTTCTCCTGCAAGTGCATAAACCTGACACAATACTGCAGAAGATCATAGGACTTCAATTAAATACATGACTGTTGAACTCAGGAAAGAATGACTGATGACGGCTAGAGGCACTAATTCATTACTTAATGAATCTTCCAGGAAGCATAACTTCAAGAAGTTAAGCAACAGTTCAGATTTGCTACAATACTAAATTGTGTAAAATTAAAATTGAGGTTTCCATTGCTGCATTACTGCAGGTTTCCATTGCTACATTTCCATAAGAAGCATTACTGCTTCATATTTCCTTACAGCCCAGCAAATGACCTTTTATACCATAAAAAGCTTTTAACCCTCCTTCCCAGAAAAGCACATTCCTTTCAGTCCAAGAGCAAAAGAGTTTACACAGATACATTAGAAGAAAAGAGCAATTACCAGCAAAGAGGTCTTCTCTGTCATCATCTAGCATGATTTCTGCTGGCTTTGGACCATTGGAGTTTGTGCTGAGGTCCTCTGCAGGAAGACTTGCTGGCTCTGGAGATGAAGGACTTGACTGTTTAAAAAAAAAAGTGAAATAATTAGCAGAGAACCGGTTGTCATGTGTAAGTATATAAGAATTATTGCAACAAACATTCTTTCATTGCAAAGAAACAAGGCAAGATGTACAGAAAGGAAACCCTGTCAGCTATTTCCATTTCTACTCCTAGCATGATAACAATGAATAAGGGATATGAGCTAGTCAACAGCTCTTTTAATTTCTTTGTTGGAGAGAAAAAAAAAAAGTCACCCATTTCCTCAAGTTTAATTAACATGAAACAAAAGCTGCTACAGAAATATCTAGAATAAGTTTATTAGCATTGCTGAATGTAATTTGATTTTTAAGTTCCTTTTGGAAAGGCTTGTATCTAGATCTGGATTTGTACATAGAAAAAAATTAATAAAGAAATCTCCAAGGGCTCTATACCAGTTTTTCAGAAACTAAAACAGTGTGTTAATGCCATTCAAACAATTCAAGGCTACTTGCAGCCATAAAAAATTTTGGTATCTTTGCAACAGGTTGAATTGGGGGATTATTGCCACAGAGGGTTACACTGTGCTGACATGGAAGCTAGGCGCTTGCCATAGACACAATTCTTTTAATTCACTGAAGACTAGAACTTGCCCTGTGAAAAAGAGAAATACCTGAAGAAACTCAGGAAAACTAAAGCAATACTGAAAATGGGCTACCAAATGTATAGCTTACTCACAAAATAGATAAACACCTAACTGAAGATCAGTGCTTCAGTTAGAAAATCCTTGTTGAGTAAGTATCGACTATGGTTATTTCAATAGTTCTAGAAGATTTGCAAGGCTCACTGCTCACAATTTCATCCAAGATACCTAGCTACGGAGTTTTCAACAAGAGCATATTTACTCATGAATGCATGCACTTTAAAAAAAGCATCTGAAAATTGTGTCACTACTTGCTTCCGAGTTTATGCATAGAGTTTTGCATAATTTAAGTTCAGAACCACAATTCAAAACAGATAGTAAACGTTTCAGGCTACACTTCAACAAATGCCACAGGCTACAAAAGATTAAAAAAAGCCTGAAAAATACTGAAAAGCCACTGAAAAAAATCTGTCCAGGTTGTATTTTCAGATTCATAAATGTAGCACAGGCAACAGTTCTAAGGGAGAGACCTTCCTTATAGCTGGCTCTCCAAGAACAGTGTATGTCCTGACATGGAGTATGGCACTGCTGCTTTACTTCAAGCAGCATAGGGCGAGATCCTGGCCCCCACATCTGTTTAGACCTCAGTCACCTGAACTTCTGTTACAGAGGAAGTAAGCAAGAAACAGTAAAAATCCTGCCAGACAAATTCAGGCACAGTACAAAATAGTTTTTCAGAGGACATATGAAATCAAGACTCTCTCGACCTGGAAAGGTGTTAGCCCAAGGTTTTCCCTGCTGAAGACAGAAGGAAGATAAAAGCAAATACAAGAATACCAGAAAATTTATATTCCTCTAAACCAGATTATGGTTGCAACAAGGAACTGCTCCATTCAAATGACAGAAGAGGTTATATCCTCTTCCCTCTGCCAAAGGCACTCTCTGGAAAGCCCACATACAATGTGGGGAAACCAATAAACAAACCAAAGTGATGAGCAACAAAAGGAGTAGCCTCTCAAACTGCTTGTTGGATTTTGCTCTAGAGCCTGCAAAGGAAGTCAAAGCAGAAACACGCGGGAACTGTATGTAGGTTGTAGAGTTTATAACCTGGTAGTATTATGGATCTCATTCTGTTAGTGAGCTGGGAAAGGTCCTACCTTTGGCACTATTCAAGAAAGCCAAGAATTCTGCATTCTGGATACCACAGTTAGCATATCAGTTAGAGCAGGCTTTCTCCAAATTTCACGTACCTCGGTTTCCAGGAACCGCAACTGGACAATACTCACGAAAGGAAAGGACTCAGACAAACAGACCGTAAGGGAACCTCAGAAAGCTCAAGAAGCAAAGCTTTTTCAAGCAGCTGGTATAATTTGTATGCAAGACACAAAGTCTAGAAGTGACTCTTACAGGAAGATTTCCAGTGAAACAGAAGTTCTGCCTATGTGTTATTTATTTTATAAATATATAATAAATTTATATTCGTTATAAGTATCAAGTTCTGTTTTTAACAATAGTAGATATTGGAGTTTAATTTTGTGGATGATTTACAGGTAAAATGTCTTTCCTTTAAAACACTCTTTCAGCTAAGTCCTGGTTTTGGCTGGGAAAGAGTTAGTTTCCTTCATAATAGCTTGTATAGTTCCATGGCTTGGATTTGTGACCAAAACAATGTCGATCACATGGGGAGGCTTAACTATTGCTGAACAGTGCTTACACAGCGTGAAGGCCTTCTCTGTTTCTCACTGCTCTGCCAGTGAGTAGGCTGGGGGTGCACAAGAAGCTGGGAGGGAACACAGCCAGGACAGCTGACTCCAACTGACCAAAGGGATACCCCATACCAGGTAACACCATCAGCAATAAAAACTGGAGGGAAGAAGGAGGGTGCGGAGGATGTTTGGAGTGATGGTGTTAGTCTTCCCAAGTAACATTACACACGATGGGCCCTGCTTTCCTGGAGATGGCTGAACACCTGCCGGTCAATGGGAAGGAGTGAATGAATTCCTTGTTTTGCTTTGCTTGTGTGCACGGCGTTTGCTTTACTTATTGAATTGTCTTTATCTTGAACCACAAGTTTTCTCACTTTTACCCTTCTAATTTTCTCCCCCATCCTGCTGGGGGAGTGAGTGAGCGGCTGTGCGGGGCCCAGCTGCCAGCTGGGGTTAAACTGCAACAAGCTGACAGCTGAATAAGGTATTTTCTGGCCTATTAATATTTTAGTGTCTCTTTGGTATTTTTAAACAGCTGTCATTCTCAGACAAGATAAATTGAGGATGGGGTTAAATATATTCACAAACAGTTGAGACTTTATATGAAGAAGACAGTGTGTAGAAACTTCTTAAAAATGATTCATGGTCTGAACACTTACTGTAACTTTGGACACAGCATCAGCTTGCTTTTAAGAGTTTTGTAACAAAGTTTAGTTTGTTATCTTCAAAAGTTATCTTCAAAAGAGACACAGTTCTCAGGGAACTATGAAAACGCAGAAAGCCACCGTCCTGAATGTATCAGAAACTGGAGTCGGTAATTCCTAATAATCAGTGGGTCAGAGAGTGCTATTCAGCCTCTCAAAAATAGCACCCATGCACTCAAACAACTATTAACATATGAAACTATTCCAGTTACACCCTACTACAGGTGCAAGCTAAAAGACAGTACCCCAACTTTGCTCTCTTCTCTCTATGAGGTACAGCTAAAATGGTGATTAAGATGGCTGTCAGAGGAGTTAGTGCAGTGAAAATCTGAGTATCAGACAAGAAATGGAAGATGAGACTAACAAAAAACCTCATGGCTCACACACACATGGACGGCTTGGCTGTTTAGAAATTTTAAACTTACTTGATGCCAACGATTCACAAAATGTCAAACATGTCCATTTCCTGAAAGGTTCATGCCTGTGAAATTTCTGAGTGACTCCTGAGCTTAAAGAAAGAAAGGCAAAGCATCCAACAACCAAGATACCTGAACGCCCTGGCCATTGGGCATGCAGGACAGTCAGGATCCTGGCTTTACTTGTTTTCTAGAAAAAAAGTTTCTGGTGAGAGGCCTATGGGCCCATTCCAATTTGCAATGTCAATAACAAGCTCAATTTTTCCCTCTTTTATTGAGCATTACATGCAGTGGTAATAACTAAGTATTTTATAGCTTTGACTTATGAAGAAACAAGAACAAGTTCTCACATTTGCTATCGGCTGAAATTACAGCCCTAGATGTTTGGACATCCTCCCTTCTCTTAATAGTAGGGTCCCCCCCCAGACCAGTTCAACTACTTGTCTGAACCCCTCCTAGCCTCCTTCAGTCAGAACAGAGTAGGCTGGCAAAAGCTGACCATCATACTATTCTAGATGTTCATTGTCTGAAACAGGGTTACGGAAGCTCACAAATCACAGCATGGGCAGAGAGAATAGATTCAACAGTAGGACCGTAACATTTTCAGCAGAAAGTAGGAGGACACAAGCAGTCACACTAGAATGAACACCTACATGCTTCCATTACAGCCTGGATTTAACATGAAGGAATAAGACACAGATTTCCAGTAGAATTACATCAATTAATCGTGACACAGACTTAGTTTTCTGCAAAGGTATAGTAGAGTTGAAGGACTTGAATATTTTCCTCTCAGAGATTCCAATGAGGTCTTTACTGCTTCCTCTATAATCATCACTGTTAAATTCAATGGATATCATTAAAGACATCTGGATTACTGTGCCTATCTAATGTTTTGCTTTCTGTGCAAAAAACAAATGCATATTGCAGATCTTTGACATAAACTGATAAACTGGCAATGAGATTATATACACACCGTGCCCTATATGACAGTCCTTGATAGATTACCACATCTAGTGCTTACTCATTGTTTTCAAGTGCCTCCATGTATTCTTCCATTACAAAACAACCCCCAGCAATATAAATACCTGTTGAAATAAGTAGGTGGAAGCTTAGCTACATGTTCACATGGCACCTGCTTTACAAAAGACAAAGACAGGCAATACAGAAATGAGTGAGAAGTTTAGGGAAAATGAAGTAAGAAGTGGCACAACAGATAAACAAAGAAGGTGGCAGAGAAACAGACTACGACAAGGAGGAAGGAGGAGGAAATGATGAAATGAGATTAACACTAAACATACAATTTTACAGAAAATCTAACATACGCTTTTTTCATATATATTGTCAAAAGTGACTTTCATATAGTTGTTTGCAGTCTCGCCTAACAGTGGCAGAGGACACAGACAGCAAATTAGCAATCTGTTGATTACAAACTTATAACATGATTATTTTTCTCATAATGCATAGTTAACTTCCAGAACTTCTTGTTGTGCATATCATGGACACCTTTTTTTTTAAAACAAAACAAAAAACCATGCACTTGAAAATTTAGCAAGTAGATAAGTCCATGGAAGATTATTAATATTGTAATGCTACCTAGGGCTCAGGAAGTCCTTGAGCTACAAAAACCTAGTAGCTGGGAGAGCACTGCAGGTGACTACCAGCACATACATATAACCATCAGCAATATTCTTCACACGGCATCCACGACTGAGTATTGTAAATGCAATTTTGGCTTAGACCATTTGTCTGATTCAGTATGGCTGTTTTCATTGATGAAAGCAACTCTGGCAGATAGAGATCACTCAGCAACCATGAATTTAATGGAGGCAGTCCTCAAGACATTATAATATGGTTGGCATAATGAAAACCAAATAATCATTCCACTACTCTTTGGCACTGTGGACATCTGACAAGGAAAAAAGCACCCCACCAGCTCAGACAAGTTGCTGCTCAGCCCACTGCCAGGAGTTCATAGGTGTCCTATGTTCACAGAAAGAGAAGCGTTCTCATACTCTGCCACCCAGCAAGTTTTCAAGTCCCAGAACATGTTCTCACTGCACCCCAGAAATGACAGGTGTTACAGCTCAGCGTGATCTTTTAACATTTTATATTCTAGAATTAAGAGGATTTAACTCAAGACATTAACTTTTAGCATGTCCCCAAATAAAGTTAAAGCTCCAGTTTCTTTTTCTCCACATCAGAGAATTCAACTTGAAATAAACAATATTCTCCGTTTGATTACACAGACAAACCACTGAAGTCAGTAAGCCTTCCTGTATTTAAATATTTCATATTTGTTGTTCATAACATAAATTTATATTTTGTCAGAAGAAACTTAGATGAGTTAGCACGTGTTTTCTAAATGGAGACTTTGTTAACATGGAAGCTATTTGGAATATCTACTAGAAATCTTACAGCTTCTCCACTGCACAACCAAATCATAGGTAAGAAAGGAATGGCATGCCTTTTGTGAACTGCAAAGAGAATGGAAGCAAGAAAAAATAGGACGGGGGCGGAAATTAATCACGCAAAAAGCAAATGGACAGCTCCAAGACAAACCAGTTGAGAATCCTTTCAAAGTACCATAGCCTTCATATAAGTTGGCTTTGGACCTCATCATCCCTTGTCATGCTCTCTCCTCTGGTATCGGCAAACAAACACATGAACAACTACGAAAAGCACAATGCCATTCCGTTGTTACTATAGAACTTCCACTGCCATTTAGAAACAGCTACTTCATGAGTACTTCCAGGATTAAAACAACACTCAAGACAGAATTTTAATTAGGCCCACACCATGAGATAATTGTTCTTCTCTGGACTAAGGTGCCCTATACACTTGAGTTAAACAACCTACGTTCAAGCTAGTGAGAAGTTTAAAGTCAATTTTAATGACCTCTTCCTTTCAAATTTGCAGGAAAATCACAAAATTAAGGCTCTTCCCTAAAGGCTGTAGCTGGTTGGACGTCAAAAAAACCTTTACTGACAAAGCTTTTCAAAGCTTCTCTTTAAGCAAAGAGGCTTCCCCTTTCTACTTCACTACTTTCTTCCAAACAGACTGTCTACAAAAATAAAGTAGTACAAGGGAATGGTCAGCTAAACCATCCAATAAAAAGTGCATTTTTTTGCCAGTTTTTGCAGTTAGAGGAGTTTTCAATAACTATTTTTAATCATTAAGATGAGGACTTCTCATCATAACTGTGATCTAGACACTAAACCTTTAGTATCTCTTGCAGCTTTAATTCTAGACCATATCAGTAAAGACATTATTTGTTACACTAAAGTCTTTCCTAGCGCACAGAACAAGACTCCAATAATACACACTGTGTCACACAGATGCACAGAAGTCTACTGATACAATTCTCTCCAACTGCAGGTTCACATCCTGCAGTTGCTATTCCTTCACAGCATTTTTCCACAGATCTTTTTCTACCAATGCACAGATTATGCATCTATAAAAAGAAAAAAAATAAAGTGACTTGAGAGGAGGCAAGTGACTTTAAAATACATTTAAAAGCCTCTTTGTATACTGGCCTTTTTTGTTAAGGACAAACAACAGCCAGAGTAAAACAGAGAAACATGAACTGATCCTATTACTGTAAAGGTCAGGGACAGGAAACTCCTCAGGAAAAGGGGAACAGGAACGATTTTCTTTTTAAATGGGCAACTGTGTACAGGAAGAACAAAGTTCTTCCAGAAGATACTGGCAAAACACACAGGTGAAACAGGACCACAACAACACAGCAAGAAAACCTCCCACCACAATGAACGAACACGCAAGCATTTTTCAGAGCGAGGACCTATTTACGCATTCAGTTGTTTTGGTTTTTTTGTATTAGACTCCTGACATGGAAAGCAAGCACAGTTTAGAGATGTATTCACTACCGGCTTCCAGACCTTTCAGACTCCGATTTCTCTGAACAACCGCAGGTTTCATAACGCCTTGCGTGCACGCCTCCTCCCTTCGGTCGCCCGTAACTGCCCCTGCTGCTCGGAGGCGAGGGGGGCGAGTGCCGCAGGCGGCGCTGGGCAGGCAGGGTCCCCGCAGCCGCTCGGCGTCAGGACGCTGAGCCACCGCAGCCGAGCACTGCGCCGGCTCCGGCGGAAGAAGGCTTGGAGAGGAGTAAGTTTCCACAAGTTTTTGCGAACTGGAAGGGGGTGAAGCCTCGGAAGGAGGCCAAACAAAGAAAATGGGTTGCTATTAATCCACGCAAAGTCGGGGGCGGGGGGAGGACAGGACCAGCGAAACTGGAGTCGTGTGACCAGGGAAGGTGGAAGTATTTATTACCCCCGCAGTACATGAAGGGGGTGAGACGAGGGAAAGCGGCGACCTGGCACAGCGGTACTTGGAGAAAGAGTTTTCGTTTTCTTTTGGCAGGAGAAGACCTCAGGGTCTTCCACCGAACCACCGAGCCCCCGCGGGGCCGAGGCCACTCGCCCACCGGGAGGGAAGCGCCGAGGAGCCGCCGCTCTCGGGCCGCAGCCGGGGGCCGGGCCGGTAAGGGCCGGCGGCCGGGGGGTCGGGGGGGCCCCGTCAGGAGCGCGGCACCGGCGGCCTGGAAGGGAGGGGAGGGGAGGGGAGGGCCCGGCGGGCGCTGGCCCGGCCGCGGGGGTCGGGGCCCGCGGTGGCGGGCGGGCTCTCACCTCCAGGGTGGACACGGTGCTGGTGAAGAGGTCCTCGCCGTCCTCCAGCTCCTCGAAGTCGGCGGGCCGCGCCTCCCCCAGCGGCGGGGGCTCCCTCTCCGCCGCCATCTTCCCCTCCAGCCCGGCCGCCAGCCCCGGCCCCCCGCGCTCACGTGACGGCCGCACCGCCCCCTCCCGCCACGTGACTGAAGGGGGCCGGGAGGCAGCGGGAGCGTGCACCGCCCCGAGCGCGCGCAACCGCCGCCGGGTCGGGGGTGGGCGGGGGCGGGGGTGGCGGCGGCCGCGGCGGGGTCCCCTTCCCGGCGCACCGGGGCGGGGCGGCGGGGCGGCGGGGCCAGCCGGCAGGCCGGGCCCGTGCCGCCGTGAAATAGTTCCATGAAGTCGGTCGCTGGCCGCGGAACCCCGCGAAGTCTTCGTCCCACGAAGGCAGCGTCCACGCGTGTCTGGGTTTTAGGCGCCCGGCCCCGGCGCGGAGAGCTGGGTGTCCCGGGCGTCTCCCTGCTTGCAGCGGGGTGGCGTGGGTGCAGCCTTAGGTAGATGTGAGCCTGCGTCTTGGATGTGAAGTGTCTGCCGGGAATGAAGCCGGGGAAAGCTCCCGCTGGAGGAGAAGCTCCTTTCCCCCCCCGCTCCTCACCCTGCCGTTCCCAGCTTTTTTCCTCTAAAACATCGCGGGGCGTTTCACGTTGTGTTCCTTGCGCGAGGAGTCAGTACTGCGAGGCTGACACTTGCACCGTTGCAGCCCTCCACCGTGCCTTGCACCAGGGAGTTGGAAGGAAGTTCAAGAAATTTTGTTCTCTGTTTCATGTCAGTCGTTAAGAACTGTTTTTCTGTGAGGAAACTCCACTCATTACACTGCTTAAGATGAGATCTTCCTTAGGGAGTGAGGATTAGAAGTGTTATGCCCCACTCTTGTGGAGCAGTCGTTTAGTCGGGTGCAGTAGTATGCACAACCACTAAAGTAACGTCTCGTGCAAATAAAGTATTTGCAGGCCCATTCCCTAAGTTACTATTTCCAAATGGCTTTTCTTCCCCCCCCCCCCCCCCGCATTTGTGAGTTAGCTCACAAATTACATCAATGCTTCCAAAATTTTAAGTTACTATATTCATTTTGAAAAAGATCAAGTCAGATGTCAATGGTGTCTATATAGTAAGCATTACCAAGGATCCTTGATTTGAGCTTGAGCTGTTATTGTTGTTTCTGCTATATTGAAAACAAGTTTTAAAAAGTATGTTGATTTTCCATCTTGATGAAGTACAGGTTTCATCCACTCACCATGCTCGTGTGTTGTGAGGACTTTGTTAATGTTTGCTGTGTTGAAGTGTCTTTCTGAACTGCGTCCAATGGAGACAGCACTCTTCACGTAGGAAGAATGAGTCTGTTTCTACAGCCTATAAGCTCTTTGGGGCAAGGGTGGCACCTCTCTAGTGTTTGCAGAGTGCCTAGTAAAGACTAAATAGAAAGAATACGGTCTTACATAGTGTTTTCCTTTGGCCAGTTCCCAATCACATAATGAGAAAGTAGTAAATGTGTAAACAGAAATCCATGTTATCTTGGAAACAGGTAAGTGCCATGCATAATTTTATCTGCTGCTCAAGCTCAAGATGTAAGAAATTGTGGAGAGCTCTCTCCTCAGAGATGTGGACTTCTGAGTCAAGAGAGAATATCCCTTGTCCCTGCCAACACCTGAGGGCATTTCATGCCTCAGTGCTTTGAGTGAGACCTTGTACATCTCCCACTCAGGAGAGCTAAATTTGTGTTGAAGCTCGGGAACTCCAAGTTTCTGATTGCAAATGACAAAGAAGTTATCAAATAGAGGAGATTTATGAACAAAAGTTCCAACGAAAGTGACAATATCTCTTCTTAGATGTAGAGAAGTAGATGGAAAAGGAACAGCCAAGCTTTCCCGTATTTCCTCAGCACAGAAGAAGTTGTCCGCTAGTCTAGTAAAAGATGTATTTTGAGACGAACATAGCTATAATGTCACTGTTACTAGAAGCTGTAATAACTTGCTTGTCATTTACCAGGTTGGATAGCACTTTTAAGTTTCATGGAGATGTGACATTTTCCAGCATATCCATGTTTCCCTTTCCAGTACAAAACAAGAACAGTAGTGACGCTTAGGCTGTCTGCAGTGACTATGAGATGAAATATAATCTATTCACATTTTTACTCTATTCCTAAACTCAGCCCATTTCTGTTCAGTATATCTTTAAATAACATTCAAAGGTCTTTTTAAGATTTAAAAATGCAGAATAAGAAACTGAAAAAACCCTATTCAAAATATGCAAACATTTTCTACCCAGAAGTACATTTCTCTGGCATCTACATTTTTGTGGATGGCACCATCATTACATCCTTACTACCTTTCCAATTTCTTGTGGTATTCCTGTTCTGCTGTGCTGTTCCTGGAAGCTTTTCAAATAACTGGCATGTGCATGCTTTATCCAGAAATTAGGATTCAATCACCTCAGTAATAATTCTGTGTCCTTTGACATTATATGTTAAGATATCTCACCATAATTTTATTTGCTGTGATTAGAAAGATCATATGATATGTATTAAACTTTTTAGATTTCTGGCAAGTGTACTAATCTAGCATAGTACTTAGGTGTTTAATAGTTTTCCACTAGACTGACTAGTTTTCTGACTTCATCAAGATTCACATCCATGTCTTTAACACTTATGTGGCTAGACTGTAAATCAGGTCCCTGAAATACCTTGAAGTAGTCATCTATCACATCAACTGAGTATGCTACAGAAGCAGAATAAAATGAAGAGCAAACAGGATGGCAGTTGTAGTGTTGTTTTTTTTTTTCACTCATTACGAAAGGTATGTAAGGAGTTTAGCTTCTGTGATTCAAAGTAACATTGTATTTATAGGGTTTTTTTACTTACTTTTCCGATGCTTCTGATATCTGTGGCCACAGAAATCTATTACGCATATTTTTGTGGAAGAGGGGACAAGGAGTAATACAAAGGTAACTACAGGACCTGGATTTTTAACTAATTGAGATTTCAGTTTGAAAAACTGTGAATAGTAAATCTGGGTAGAAAAATAATTCAAAATAGAGAAAACCAATCAAGGAAATAAATTGGAAAACCATTAATGCTGCAGGAAAACTTAGGATGATTGCAAAAAGCCAATCACACATGAGATCGTGATGTGTTACTGCAAAAAACAAAACCTCAATTTAAAGACAAGCCTCATCCCTGTCAATGTGGGTATTAATATGTGTGTCATTCAACAAATACATAATAGCTGTCAACTCTACCTCATGCTACTAAGTCAGAATCTAAGGGAGAGGAGAGGAAGCTACCCACATATCCTAATGGAAACTGCAGCCACTCCTTCCTTTGCAGCCAATAAATCCACCTCTGTAATGCTACGTGAGAAGGATATTAAGGCTGCAAAGTCAAGAACTTGAACAGTAGAAACATCAAGGCTAAGTTTACACATGGAACTTGTTTTAGCCCTTTGTGTATACATGCTGTGCCTGCTTTAATTACCTGGTTACATCCTAACATTTCTATAGGAGCCCTCTTCCCAAGGAGCATTGACTGCACGGTTACAGACACTGTTTTTCCTTATTGTTTCCTAAGTTAGCTCTGTACTCATTTATTATAAGCAGTTCCAACCCTACTGTGAAGACAAAAAGATTCATTTCCTCACGAGCTTTTCTCTGAGGCTCATCACTACCAAATCTGAGCGCTTCACAGGCACTGATGAATTTTATCTTCAGAGTATTCCTGTGGGAGTATGTTGCCCATTACACAGGCAGTGAGCAGAGACTGAAAAATTAAAACCTAAAGTGTTTACTAATTTGGATGCCCAACCTGAGGCAGCTAGGATTTGTTTTTTTCTAGAATACCTAATATTTCAACAGTTTCTTCACCTAGGCAGCAAGCCTCAATATCACAGTACTAGCCTTACCTACACCCATTTTTAGGGGTGGACTTTTATTTCTTTCCTTCTCTATTCTGTCCCTTCCTTTCCTTTTGTCAGCCCTTGTCAGGTCCTATACTTTCTTTATGGGCCTTGAGAGAAGTTGAAAACCCTCCAAAAATGGTCATTTCTGGGTTTGGCCCACCAGCCAGCAGTTCCTCCAGGTCAATAGATCTGCTGCACAAAACTTTCACCGTACCTCTCCTGCTTCTGCCCACATCATCTGTGGGCTCTGCGAGCCTTTGCAGTGCAGCCCTTCAGAGGAGATATGGAAATCAAAAATGTCTTCTGCATAAACACTCTTGGGAGTTGTTATGCAATAAAAAACTTCCTTTTATCATGCAGAAACATGTTTCTCTGAGGAGTATAATCTTGTCAATTTTAAATGGCTTTTAAAAGGACCAATACAACAGTGTGAGGGCTCTGTGTCATTTCCCTAGTTCAGGCCGCAGATGTGCTGAAGCGTTGAAATAGTTACAACAAGTTATTTGGCTATGGGCAGTATACCGTTTATTACTTTGCTTGGATATACCTCTGTCCATCTGTCCAAAACCGATTAAATTAGATGCAAAATAAAGATGATGAAGTTCTAAGCAATGTGATTCAAGGTTTTGTAATCAAATAGGTCAGATTTTTGTAACTTCTTTGTGTCAGACTTCACCAACTCTATCTTATTATTGTGCTAATGTAATAGCCACTGCAATATCATGTCATTTTAACAACTGAAATATCAATGAAACTTAAAGACTAAGAAAAAGTTGTTTTGGAGAGAGTGATAGTGAGTTATACAGGCTCAAGGTCAGCCCCTGTGGTCTGGGTTTGCAGAGAGCCACAGGAGGTTATCTAGTCCGTTTGCTGGAAAATGTTTGTCAAACCTTTTCTTAAACATCTGCAATGATGAAGACCCCAAAACCTCTGCAGGCAAGCTGCTTTAGTGCTTTGCTGTCTAGCACCAGGAAAGATATTTGTCATGCCTAACCTAAAACTCTATTGCTGTCCTGTCAGTTATACAGTATGAGTTTGTAGCAGCATGGCAGTGTTTGGGTTCATTCAGTTTGTGATCATATTTAGAACTGATACTGGCCTCATTTTGTTTCTGTGAAGTGGTTTAGTCAGACTTTGGAGTAAAATCTCACATTCCCCGCTGAATGTTGTCTTTCTTTTTACTGACATTTACTCCAATCTGTTTTGACCATTTTGAATTCTCTTGCTATGCTACAGCTGTTTGGTATCACTTGCAAATAAAATATGCATTCTCTCTGTTCCATCACTGATGAGAATATTAAATCATATCAGGCCTATGGTAGACTACTGTCATCTTTCATTCAATGCATCCTTCCATAAAAATGGTAATCACTGAAAAATAGTCTTTGACTGTTTTCTAACCAGTTTTGTACCTACTCTATATTAGATTAACATATAATATTTCATTAGCTTCTTTATGAAAATGTCATAAAAGATAAATGTTTAAGAAATACGGAAGGAATGTTTCCTCACTAAGAGATATTGTAAGAAAATGGCTAAGTGCAGTTAGGGAACAACAACCACCAGAGTGCTTAGAACTAGAGTAGATGAATTTTGGAGATTTGATTTTTCCCATTTATAAAATACTAAAAAAGGAATAATGTGCTATTGTGTAGTGCCTGTGCTTGCACACAGCAGTAAAGCTCTGCAGTAAGCCAGCCTTCCTAAGAAAAATTACAAAACACAAATATTTACAAAATGTGTGCATTTGACACATGTGCCCACTCATCCAGTCAGCCAAATGAACATTACACTTCAGATCATGATGACTGTTCTTCTGTGAAACATATGCCATCTTTCCATTTGGGTATTTAACTGCATATTTTACAAAAAATTAATTTGTTCTGCCATCTTTATTTTATTCTTTGCCAGTGAGTGGTCAGTGTTTTCATTTATTAGAGAAAAATAATATTTATATATGTGAAAGAGACCGGTTCTTTTACCAGTTAGACACTTCATTTGCCTGTGAAGTTAGTCACAGGTACTGCCCTCAATCAATTAATGGAGTGGGAATGTCTGTTCCCCAGTTCATCGAATATTGCAGTATATTAAAATATAAAGCTCTAGTAGCATTAGCTGGGTATGTTTACACTGTTACAATAGTAAGATGGTGTAGAAGACTAGTAATTTTTTCCATCTTCATAAGTACTAATGGCAGGTGAGAACTAAGCAAGAAACATTGGTTACTGTGATATGCATTTATCTGCTATTGGGACTGTCCTCCACTGCTTACTCTTTACAAGAGAGAGAATGCCTTCCAGCAAAGCTTTGTTTTTATTTTGGCGCTACTAGCCCTAAATCTAAACCGGGCCATTGCAACTTGATGAGAGACACACAGCAACCGCTGAGATATCCTGATGTGCTTTGGGCTTCAGTCACCCATTCACTGACTGCCACTGACCCATTCACACCCATTCACTTCAGCCACCCATTCCGCACCTCAAATCCTGTGTTCAGTGTTGGGCCCCTCACTACAAGAGAGACATTGAGGTGCTGGAGCGTGTCCAGAGAAGGGCAACGAAGCTGGTGAAGGGTCTAGAGCACAAGTCTGATGAGGAGCGGCTGAGAGAACTGGGGTTGTTTAGCCTGGAGAAAAGGAGGCTGAGGGGAGACCTTATCGCTCTCTACAACTACCTGAAAGGAGGGTGTAGAGAGGTGGGGGTCGGTCTCTTCTCCCAGGTAACAAGTGATAGGATGAGAGGAAATGGCCTCAAGTTGCACCAGGGGAGGTTTAGACTGGATATTAGGAAATTTTACTTCACTGAAAGGGTTGTCAAGCATTGGAACAGGCTGCCCAGGGAAGTGGTTGAGTTGCCATCCCTGGAGGTATTTAAAAGACGTTTGGATGAGGTGCTTAGGGACATGGTGTAGTGGTGGTCTTGGTAGTGTTAGGTTTATGGTTGGACTCGATGATCTTAAAGGCCTTTTCCAACCTATACGATTCTGTGATTCTGTGATTCTGTGACTGCTGTCTCTCAAAGCTCATAAGGAGTTGTGTCCCAATACAGGAGTCATGCTGAAAACAAATGTAAGGATGATGTTAGCAGGTGGTAGACCTGAGGCATGCCTTGCCAAAGTAAAACCCATGCGTGTAAAAAGCCCCAGAATGATTGGAGGTGGGACAATACTTGTAAGAAGCATCATAGGCACTTGCCAGAAGCTAACTCTTCTTCAAGCATCTGCTTATAGCCACAGAGAGAAGCATAGTCTTAATCACATGAAAGAGAGCTAAGGTTCCTAAATGCTGAGTAATCATTTGTTCAACTACAGCCCAGTAAAATTTTTGGGTCATGTAACTGCAAGCCCATGGTCCATGACTAAGTCAATTTCATACATGTCTATAAATATAAACCTGTCTTGACCTGCTTTTCTACTTTCAGAGAATGTAGGGAAATCATGTAAGGTCTGCAGCTGGTACCATATGAGATATGAACGTTTGCAGCATTTTATTAGTCAATTTTAACTCATTTTATGAGGGATAAATTGTTATGAGATTTTTGATGACAAATCAATAAAGTCAACATCCATTTTTTACTATTCTCTAACTTGCTAGGATGTTCAGTTAGATATAGGAGCATTAGAAGCGATCAGTCTGCTTAAAGATTCATATGCAATCTTAGCTGCTGTCTGAGTGATATTTATAGCAATCCATTTCAGTGCATATTCTCTGACTACTTTTTTAGAGCTATCTGTTTATATTGATGTTTTGAGTTGTTTTCATTCTTTCATCCAAAACTGGACAATACAAGGGTACCTAGAAAAACAGAACAGTGCGGGGAAGGAGGCAGGACCTTCGGCACAGTGTCAGAGATGAATAAGTGCACAGTCTCTGTTGGTGCCATCCCTGTGTGGCATATCAAGAGTTACCATTTGAAAATCCCTCCGGTCAGATAAAAGGTTTCATGTAGCTATTATGCAATTTTTTTTAAACGGATTCCAAGTTTCTTCAACTGTAGACCATTTTCTTTTCCTCATCTGGGAGACAGGGTCAGAAGTGATCCTCTTTTTCTGCAGCTAGTTTCTGGTACTGCATTAGGAACTGCTCAGAAATGCCTCCTAACTCTTACCATCACTGCTTCACCAGGGGAGAATTTAACATTACCATTTATTTTTATCTCATTTCTCCAGGGAAAAATTAATCTAGTGAGAACATTAGAGTCAGAACCATAATGAAAACAGTTTTGGGGAAAAAAAACAGCAATCCATTTCCAAGTGTCCATTTTTAGATGAAAAAAAAAAATCACCTGCTGAAAGCACACACTTTGTTAAAAAAATCCTGTAACCAGAGCTGCATCTCAGTGTATGTCTTTCAGCCAGCAGTACTATCTCCATCTAGTGTAGGACTTAGTAAGGTGAGAACTCAGAATAGTTTTGTGTTATCACTTGGTAGGCAAAGAAAGTTTATATGGTCTTTCTCTTTCAAAGAGTTACAATTCTCAAGCTAATCTTAGTTTATAAGATTTGAGGAGGGAGTAGGGGAGAATGTGAATGAAGAGGAAGCTTTTTGCACGTGTGAGAAACTTACAGAGAATCATGGCAAAAGCTTGAAGGTAGAGAAGATGGCAGTATGGAAGAAAATGGAAGTGACATGCAGCAAAAATTGGTGTAATCGCCTCTCCAGTTCACCACCATAAACAAAAACCTTGGGAGCACCGTATTGTTCTGCCAAGTCTTGAGCCTGTGGGAAGGAAGCTTATTTTCCTGCTTGCTTGGCACAAAGCAGAGGCTGTGATACTTACATACAGCAGCCTACTCCCGTGCTGTGGGATCACAGTGATGGGGGCCTTGCAATAACCTAAGGTGGCTGAGAGTTTTCAGTTGTTACCGTAGGAACAAACACAGGTTTTACTGATCACAGGATTTTTCTGACAGAAGATCTGCATTCTTAAAACGTTAAACTATAGGGCTGAATTAAACTAATTCATCCATTTATAAAATGTGCATAAAAGGCAAGGGCGACATTGCAACTAGTTCTTTGGGATTGATAAGGAACAATATTTGTTATTTATACTCCAGACACTGGAGACAATGTATTTTGTATGGTCTCATGACTTTGAAGCCATTGCTAGGGAGTTGCCAAGAGGGCAACTCCCTCTTGTGGGGGGGTCAGCATTTTGGGTTCCATCCATTCCTCTGCTGCAATTACACATGTGCAAAAGGAGGGAGGTGTTGCATCTGCTCTTATATAGGTGTTCAGCGCTTGAAAATAGTTTGCCCTTCTCAGCTTGCTCTGTGTGTTGTTTTGAGGTAATTCGCTTTGATTTTCAAGCAGAAAGTAAGAGAATGGAAATCTGCTCTCCGAGACCACTGTTGGAATTTTAAGAAAGTGCATATCCAACACATAGCTCCAAAACCTTGCACTTCAATTCTCCCTTAGCATATTCATATGCATTTTGGGTACAATTTACCCCTCATAACTTTAGCTGGCTAAAAGGCAGGAATCTAGTCTAAGCTATTCAGCTTAATTTGTAGGCTACAAAAGGAGACAGTCAAACGAAAAGATGCTTTCTCTAGAATCCTGCCTGTCTTTAACTGTCATGCTGGGATGGATTGCCTGATGAGTGCCTATTTCCATTGCCTAGAGAGGATGCTTATACAAATACATAGATAGATGCTTGACTTTAGGGCAACTGCAGTTAGGTGAGAAAATCTCACGCAGCAAAGCATATGCATAAACTCTCTAAGTTATTGAGCCTTAATCTTAAATGTGGCTTGTTGGCTGATTATGGTATTTATCATCATAAAAATTATAAAGTGGCTGTAGAATTAACCTGACTCAAAATACTATTAATAATACTCAATCCAAAATTAGTCTGAGAAAAAATTATTTCCCTCCCCTCCAGACACACTGGCACATGTACTGCTGCTGTTTTAAAAAAAACAGAGTCCTAAAATTAAAGAAAACAAAAAACGCACTCAGACTTAAAAATATCTCTCAAAATGTTTGCATTTGCATGGATTAAGAGAGCTAGACGCCAGAAAAAGTTGTTTCAAATGTCTCCAGTCATTTTTTTCAGAGCAAAATCTACAATCCACTGAGATTTTTTTCTCACTTTGTGAACATATAAGATAAGGGCATGTGAAAGCAGTTTTTCACTGAAAATTGCACAGTCAGTATGCATGAACAAGTATTTGCTTTATTTCAAAGTTCCACAGCCCAAATGCAGCTGTAATTTGCATCATTTACAATTTTGCTGTAAACTGACTTGGGGCATCTGTCTACATTATAGCCAGGCCAGGCAAAAGATAAGTAGGAAAAATGAAAAACTTCTAACATAATCGATTTCCACCAAATAGCACTGTCTCTGGCCGTTATAACAATTAGTTTATCAATTTAATGTTGATTATGGCTTTCCCAATAAGTAACAGGAAAGCTTGCAAATAGCCACTGAACAGCAGTGCAGAAGAAGAGTCTGACACTGTTGCCACTAGAGCCAATACTGTATCTAATGCATATATTTGTTTTTCTTTAGGATATTTTCAGATATGTTAAGCCAAAATCTGGCTTTACAACATTGTCCTTCTTTGACAAATTTTATTTCACTATGCTCCAGCTAAACTTATCCTGTGGAGGCGTAAGTTCGGGCTTGGAAAATCTATTTCCTTCAAGTTGTTGCTTCAAGTGATAACAGATGCTAAACACAGAGTAAGAAAAAAAGCTAAACTCTCAAGAGCATTGAGAAAGCAATCAACATATTGTCTAAAGAAGTTAATAATCACAATTTCAAATTTCTTCATAAGAAAACTGCTTCAAGAGCTCGGGGAAGTCCTTAGAGGAGCATGGAGTCATAAAATAGTGAGGAATCCATTGATAGAGATGGGAGCTTCAGAAACAAACCGTTGAGATTCACTTGATGTCTTAGAAGGGATTTTTTGAGTGCTTGATCTGCATAAACTAGAAATTTAACTACAGAAAAGTGCATGTGCTTTTCTAATCTTCTATTTATCTAGTTTATGTTGTATCCTACAGCATATTTTCTTTGCTTTTATTAACCTAGTGTTGTGTATGTCAAAAACCAGAGCATCAAGCATCTCATTTCAATACTGTAGGTTACAAATATGATTCTGCCAGTAAGTTAATTAGTGAAATCACTGAACCTGTTCAGGATAAATTTAGTATGAACCTAAAGTGATACTAATGAAATTCTGCATGAGCATCCCTGAGTGGGATGGGGATGGCATTCCCATGGTGGGATTGTTTTAACTTCACCTAACCAGTCCTCCTTAAAAAACCTAGCACTCCCGTAAGGAGGGACTTTCTATCCTAGGCACGTTTTCCCTTTCAGATAAAAGACAGATTGTAAAGAGCTTTGTCTTACCTAATTTTAAGTGTGATATTAACTTGCTTCTAATGTAAGCATCATCATTTCTACGTTCCCTGTTTAGCTGGCAGGAGATACACACCTTCAGAGAGCAATTCCAATTTACTCTAGATCACGCCCACTTATCTCCCTTATCTCTTTCTATTGACCATACAGGAAACCTATAGCAAGTCTTACCTTGGCATTTACCTTGGGCAACTCAGGTGGATGTCCTCTTTGACACAAGCTATCTTTTAGCTATTTTGACTTTGATCTTTTAGATACAAAATATGTAGATCTACATGGAAAAAGCCACTATAAAACAATACATAGAGAGTGGAAGTGTGGGGAGATAGAGTATATATATATCACTGTATATAGATAGAGTATTTATATATATAGATATCTAGTGTATATATATAATATATAAGACTATATATATACTCCGTACTCTCTCTCTCTCCTCTATATAGACTATAGTCTCTCTATAAATACTCTCTATCTATCTATATATTCTCTCTCTATATACAGACTATATATCTATCTATCAGTGTGTGTATATATATATATCAGTGTGTATATATATATATCAGTCAAAAGTTTGGGAAGCAAATTTTTTAGTGTATAACAAAAAAAGTTTGTTTGTCCTGGAGATCACTAAGTTCTCTTCCTGTGGCTGCTAGTATACTGGCACATTAATATAAGGACAGTGGACCGGTATCTCAGTTCCTCCTTCTTGTTTGCAGTTCTACAGATTAACATGGAACAAGAAAGAGCAGTCTCCCACTTCCTGCCTGATGCTAGGAATATAGATCGTAAACAGCTGACAAGCTGATTTGTCCAGAACAACAAACACAAGCAGTCCATGGAATTAATTATTTCAAGATACTTGAGCTCTTTGAATTATTTTGAATAATTTCCTCCAACAAACATACCCACCTTCCTCTTCATAAACCAATTCAGTTTCTACAAAATATGTGCTGTTTTGAAGCATTTGTTTTCAAAAGATGTTCAGATTTGTGGTGTTTCAAAGCTACATTTTCGCAGCTGCTCACCTGGCTGTCCATAGTTGCTGACTGCTCACTGCAGTGGACCTGCCTGCGGTGCTGGTGGGAGCGATTGCTGTCAGAAGGCATCAGATGAACAGCCAAACCAGTAAGATCAACATGCTGGGAACTGCTTGGTGGCAACGGGCAGTTCAAGGTGTGGGCTGGGAGCAGTACCTGCTCTGTGCAGATGGGTCACCTGGCTCTTCCCAAAAGTCTGGCCCAGTTCCCTCTGTGCTAGCAGAGGATGCGAATGTGCTCTGCTTTTTGTTGCCCTGTCCTATGGGAGGTTATTGCTGCACTGGTCCTCCAACTGACCAGCTGAGATGAGCAGCCAGAAGTGATTTTGCCAGCCCAGGCAGGATCCAGCTGGGTTTGCAGTCTGAACAAGCCTGGCTGATTTTGTCCCAGGTGGCCTGGAAACAACTCCCACGTACTTGGTGACAGAAACACAGGACTAAAAATATTAAATAGGTCTTGCATGGCAAATAAGTAATGAATAGCACGTGTGAGAAGTGGTGAAGAAAACATGATGGTTTTGGAACAATAGTTAAGAACTAAGTTTCATGTTTAGAGAATATTTATTTTGTCATATCCAATGATTGAACTATTATTCAGTTGCAGTATTTTTTGATCTATAAAAAGTAAATAAATCTGGTTCAGTACAAGAATCTGAATGTAGACATGGTGGTTCAAACCTTGAGAAAGGCTTAGACATTTCATATGGTGCAGTGTCACCTGTAGTTAAACTAAGTTAAATATTTATAAGGTTAATTAATCTTCATGTTTTAAAATAGAAATGATCTGCTTCTTGACGTGTGGAAGACTTACCCTATATGCATTTTATTATGTGGGAGGAGAAATTTTTTAGTGGTTGAGATAGGACCATAGTTCTGCTTTGTTGTGGTGATTTCTCTGTTCCTACATTTGGCTAAGTTTTGTCAGCAGCATAGATAGAAAGGCAGAGCATCCAACTCTGAATTGCACAGGCGTGCAGTGAGACCGGCAATGGTCTGCATGCTTTTAGTTATCTAAAAATTTACCTCATGTACCCAAGATCATTGAGGTACCTGTTTCCTAATGAGATCAAAAGAGTCAAAAGCAAGATTGAAGACACTTGCGTACCTGTATGAGTTGAGCTTTAGTTGTTCTTTGGCTTTTACCTAAACACTCCAGAGATTTCCTAAAAGTGCACACTGCCGTGCTAGTGACAGGCATCTGCTGGGAAGGTGCCTGCCTCCATCAAGGAATAAATCCACTTGGGGCTGTCAGTGCAGTAGGAGTCACAACCAGAGTAAGCAGCTGCCTCGTCAATGCTGTCCAGAGCAGAGGAGATGTCCCATCCCCTCCCTGGATGACAGGGCTGGTATCGTGGAGCAGGAGAGGATGAAGCACATCCTGTGCAGCGAAAGGACACGGTCTGCCCCCGCAGGAGAGGGTGCAAGTGCCTGTAGGTGGGTGGTCCAGAAACAGACTTTGGGGCAGTCTGCATGGTCCCCACCATCACCGCTGTCCCTGACAGCATGTTAACAGGAGTATACATCTGGCAGCTACTGTTTATGCATTTTGTGACCCTGGTATGTGCCCCAGCATTTACTGTCATCGGGCCAGTCTGCATGCCAGGCTGACTTCTGTGTACCTATTCATCAAGGAAGGGCTGAAAAAATTATGCTGGCACATCCTTTTTCTGGAGCAGGCTGCTCATGCAGCAGGGCTTTTCCCAGAGGCAACATTATCTGAAGAACTGGTGAAGACTGGGAGGACTGGGAGAAATGCAAGCACAGTGCTGGCGCCAATGCTTTTGCACAGCTGTTTAGGCAGCAGGAATCTGTGAAGACAGATGTTTGCTGTGCTGTCTGATACAGGTTGCCAGGTCCAGGCACCGACTGGTCATGGAGAAAGGATGAGGAACACTGAATATCTCTCAAAGAACTGGATCCAACCCCTTCTCAGCACTCTTCCCCCTCCAGGCTGTGGTCCTTACTGTGTCTAGCAGTGGTCCTTACATCCTTTCACTGGCTACAGCGGAGGGGGGGGTCTGAGGGAGGGTGGTGTATCTTGAGGCACTGTGTATCCTCTCCCCTGTATTTGTGGCATACTGAGGAGCATTCAGCTGGAGCATTCAGGAGGTACCTTGAAAGCTGGCAATGAGAACATAGGCAGGTATATAAAGGCATGGCCATTTGCTTAGTTTTTCCGCATGCCCTGAGACAATGTGGGATTCAGGGTAGAATTAAAAGTATTTAATATAGATCATTTTTCAGTATGATCTAAGCAATTTATGCATACTGAGTCAAGATCATGTTTAGTGTAACCCATTTGAATATTACATGGGATAAATTCCTTTAAATTTTTTTTCAGGGGCTTGTACATTTTTACTTAAGCCTTTTAAAACATGGAGGAAATTAAAGTCTTCTCTGAGGTTCTGATGGATGAAAAACTTAAATGGTGACATTGTACTGCTTATTAGATCCAAGCATTAGAATATCCAAATTAAATCAAATGGAAAACATTAGTGGATTTGTAATTATGACTTCAGTATGATGGGAATGCATTGTGGGTTTTCTGGTTTAGAGAGCAAATGTTATTTAGAAGCCACTTCTCTTAAAAAATCATGAACATAAACCATCAGCCTTAGGAAATTCCCATACTGTTATTTAACCAGAAGTATAAAACAATGAAGCTAATGCTATTTTGGACTAGTGAGCTTTTTGTTCTCTTATGACAACTCTAAACTATTGCCAAGAATATATTTCTCTTTGCTAAGCCAGTATGTTGACATGGAACCTATTATTTTAGATGAGCATGTTACTTCTGGAAAAATTCTTTGGTCTCAGTCAAAGGATTTTGTATTTTTTCTTCCTCAAAGAAAAACAATGCATTGGATTTCATTTTTCCCAGACATGTCAAAGGTGGCATAAGCAGCATGTTACTTTATGAATTCAGTAAATTAAGAGACTTCCTTTTCTAATACAGGTGTTTAAACTACACTTGGAAACAGTTTATACCCAGAACATACTTCAAGGTTGCCACTCATGTCCTCATTTCCATATTCTCAGACTTTCTTTTAAAATTTATGGTCTAAAATAGTCCTTTTCTTGTGAGATCACAGAGTATTTTGTGTTACATTTGGAGCTAGGTAGACTCCCTCTGGTGGCTAACTTCAAACCTCAACTGTCCAGGGACTACCATTTCTCTAGGTTAAGTAGCTACATTGGTAGAGAACTATGTGCATCAAAACTTACTGTGAAAGTGATGTGACGGGAGCCTGTCTTCATGCTTCTTTACGAAGTGGGTACCAAATTCAGTCATAAAAGTCACAGAGATGTGCACCAGAAAAGCATCATAAAACCTATGCACCAGTTAGCTGGATAAAAAATGCTTCACACATTGTCCATCTGAGAAGATGGGGAATATATGAACAAAAAAGGAATAAAAAATGGCTTGCAATATTGACAAATGCTCATCTACTCAATCAAAGCCATTGCACATCAGCGACTGGCAACCCTAAGTAGTTTGTTGTCTTTAGAAAAAACATTTCACTTGATAGCTTTGAGTAATTACTGTAATATGCATTTTCAAAGACACATCTGCTTCCCAGAGAAGCTATCTGAAAGTGATGGGAAGTGGCAGCAAGTTGTTGTGTCATCCATCTACCACAACAGGCAGTCAACAAGCCATATCAAAAAGAAATAGTCAGTGCTTCATAGCCAATATGCAAAGACATTGTAAGCTGATACCACAGGTATCTCTTCCAGGTCAGTCCTTTCAATCGTGATTTAGTTGATGAAACAGATTCAGACTTAAAAAATTTGTAGATGCTTTATAGATAAGTGAGAAGAGCTGAAAGACAATTAAATTCTGAAATTAAAGAACTTGAGAATTGTCCATTAGAATTTGAAAAAAATGAGTATATCACATCCAGGAAGCAAATATGAAATGCACAAATAGAAAACAAGGACTAACCGGTGAGGAAACAAAACTGCATCAGGAAACTGAGAGCGTAGAGCAGACCACAAGCTGATCCTGAGGGCATCACCTGCAAAACAGGGATTTTCATTCTGGGAATATTAACAGGAGCATTTTATGTAAGGCATGAGAGACAGATTGGTTTTTTTTTTTTTACTCAACTCAATGCTCAGGACCCAGGTCAAGAATATTGCGTCTGCAGAGCACAATAAGAAAAATGTAGACAAACTAAAATGGACAGCAACAAGAAGGATAAGAGGTTAGATAACATGATCTGTGAGGAAAAGCTGAGAAAACAATGAGGGATGTGATACGATTTTAACATATGGGAAGTTCTAAAGAATGGTGTAAAGAAAAGTGACGGTGAACCATTCTGCATTTCCTTCACAATATGGCAAGAAGTAAAGGCTTATTTGCGTATGAGAAAGTTTTGGGCAGATAATAAGAAAACTTTCTAATACATGTGGAGTTGATTATGTGTGGATCAACTCTTTCATGAGACACTACACAGTAGTCTGAACAATGTCTTTCAAGCATGGTCTATGTATAAGTGATCTTAGTCAGAACAGGGGAGCAGATTGGGTCACTTTCTTTCTTCTAGGTTGCAGGGTGGCATCTGTTACCTCTGGACCTACACAGCTTCTGTAGACTGATTCCTTTTGCTCAGTTTTAGACCGTAGCCATAAATGCAAGAACAAGCACTGGATTCTCTCATTGCATTGGAGAAACCCATGTTTTATGGAGTGTTGAAAAGGGCTTATCAAGAGGTGCAGAATTAAACTCTCATTTTTTCTTGCCTCAGAGTTTTCTTGAAAAAGGTGACTAGTGTGTAAAGCTTGTGTAAAACTTATTTGTTATGTTTGGCATCTGCTGCCACTGAATGGTACCAGGGAGTCTGGATCTGTTGTTTTTCCTCCTTCATCCACACTTCACATATTTTTTTCAACTTTATTTATATCTGAAAAAGAAGCCACAGGGGATTTTTTAAAAGGGAAGCATCCAACACAAACAAGTGCTCCAATTCACGTGAAGCAAGATAGTAATCCTGAAACATAAACTAAAATCACTTAGACCATTCTGTCACAATATAAATCCTGTATACAGTATTTTCTTAAGAATTCTTTAAAAAAATGATCTTGTCTCTCACATTTGTTCAACCCGATCAGTTATTTTTGTCAGTTACGTATCTGTCTGTGATAACTTTCTGCCTTATCATGGGATCGTAGGAGATGGAGTTGGAATGGACCTCAAGAAATTTCTGGTTCATCCCACTGCCTTATGCTCATCTGTCTCCTATCTGACAAAATCCACAGATCCATTTTTAGAACATACAATCTTTTGTTTTTCATTCTAATTTTTGGAACAAGCTGAGATGAAAATTTCAAGGTAGAGGGAAAAATACTGCATGCCTAAACAGAACCTGGGACAATATCATGATCCTCCCTGCCTGCCTTCTGGCATTTTGCTCTGTTAACTATGTGTTTTGTTTTCCTTTTCCTCCTTGTGCTATTTTACAGCTTATTTTTCTAGAATTGTTGCTTTCTAGCTTCTGTCTTTCCTTTGCCCTTATTTCCTCTGTTATCTTCACAGATGATGGTGCAAAGAGAACTGAATGAAACGACTTGCTATAGAAGAGCCATCAGCAGCACGGTATCTTTCCACTGAAGAAAATGGAAATGCAATAAGCACAGAAATGATGCTGGTAATTGTTGATAATCATCTCAAGACTTTCCCAGTACATTTTTCCCTACTCTGATTGCATTTATGTTGTGATCTGGACATGCCACATAAGGACACAATGATTACTCTGTGTTGCATCCAAGCAGCTCTTTCCCGTCCTCGGTTCTCTGGCAGCTGCTTGTTGTTTCCCCTGGACATCAGATTCCCTTCTCCACTCTTTCAGTATGGACCTGATGCCAGCAATGTGACTGAAAGCCAGGCCAAAAGTCATGGCTGACCTCCCATCTGGGTACTTCTTACGGGAATCTGATCTGTTGGAAAAATCCTCCCAGTGAAAAATCCAACTTGTTTCTTGGAAGGTGCTCACACACTCAATGTAAACCTGAAGGCAGGAAATAACTCTGTAAAACAGAATGTTTTTTAAAATTAATGAAAACTGCTTGGAGAATAGAATCCCATTTTTCTAAACTCCATGATGATGCAGTACAGGCTATCCATGTGTTACCAAAACTGTTTAGATACACAAAAGTTGGTTTTCAATAATGTAAATTCTTGCAGAGTTTTTTGTAATCAGTTTTCAACCTCCTTTGTGATTTTTTTTTCTCTCTTACTCTCTTTCAGTAATTATCACTACATCTGCATTGTTCTGCAGCTAGTGCCATTGCCAGGTTAGGGACCAGCTGGGAGAACCGATGACAGCCTGTGCTCCAGATGACCTGCCGTCCTTTCCAGTGTTGTTCTGGAATGGATCCCCAAGGCTAGCAGCTGGATTGTGAAACTCCAGTTTATAAATCATGATTTAAAATGGAAAAGAAGAAAAAAAAGTCTAGGCACAAAGAAGAAATGTCAAGCACTGGGTTATTTATAACATAACTCATTAGGCTTGGGCCTTTATGTTTAATTTTATACTCTATTTGCAAGAAAAAGAATTAAAATAGTTGAGATGCATTTTGTATTTCTGAATGACTGATAGCAAAGATTCATTTGCCCTGAAAACAGGGAACAAGAGAGAGCTTAGTGCACATATAGTAACTTGCAACGTGACAATTGCTCGTATAAATGGAAGATCTATGTTGATCTGCTCTGAGCCATTGTGTGGGTGACATCCATGCATTTCAGTGAGGATCCTGGGAAATCCCCCCAAAATATTGGGACTTATGCAAGGTACCTTTCTTTTCTGTAGGTAAGAAAAGTGAGCTGCAGTATCAGGGAACTCCAATAGTTACAAGAAAGAAAGCATGTAGGTCCTTGGAGACAAATTGGAAAAAATGAAAATGTTTTGTATTTCCCTGATTTAAAAAATTCACAGGAATTCTCTTTATATGCAGGGCCTCCCGTCATTCCTAGGAGGTAGATCTGTTTCAGAGCTGTTAGCCAGCTTTGATGCTAGGAAAGGATTCTCACCAGTCTTATACTGTCTCCACAACATCCATCCCAAAAGGTCTATTAATGTATGTGCTAAAACAGAGATGAAGATGAGAAGAGGAGTCTAAGGCTCCACTGATGAAAGTAATGAGCTAGTTCATCAGAGAGCAGCTAGAATCATAATTTTTAGTGAGTTTTTCTCTAAGAAGCACTGTGAGTTGAAATGGCCTATACTCAGGACATTTACACCACCAGTGCCTATGAATCAAGATTTAGTTCACTGATGTTAGAATTAAAGTTCAGTTAGGAGAATACCTCTGTCATCCTCTTATAGGACACCATGGCAAAGTAGATAAACTTGATATATTTTATGTTATACAAAGAGTAGCAATCTCCAAGAATTCATTAATTGATGGCCTAAAGGCTATGAAGAAAAACATTACATTGTAATTCCCAGAGCAACAGCTGAGGTTATGATTGTGCAAAAAATAAATTCAGTGAAGTCCAAAACTAATGTCAGATTTGGCTTTCATGAGCTGATTTTCCCCAGCCACATTCTCACCTCAGTTTGGGTTTATTTTTCCAACTCTTTGAGCATGACATCTCTTTGCATGGCTTTAAGAGTTACGAAACACAGAAGGGACTCAGGAGGGACCTGTAGGCTGTGTCCTGCCACATCTACCATGTGATATATGGGAGACCCGTTTCTTAAACTGGTTGGATCCCAGCTCACTAGGGAATTCAGAAGTGCCTGGATGACTCTAGTAGCATTGAAGCTAGTCTCCTTTCGTTCTTGCAAGACCATCATAAGGTGAAGTAATCGGATGCTTCTTGTTATTGTTTAACAGCATCCCAAGTGTCTGGTAGTAAAGGTTGTGAAAACTGGGAGCATACACAACTTTTTTCTTACCTTACTTGCTTTAGCTGTATGTGGCTTTATCCCTGACTCTTACTATCTGTAAGATTTTTTTATCAGAGCGAATCCTAAATCCTTCACTTACCCTTTGATTTGTGAAAGCACTACAGAGTCAAATATTCTGCTTTCATTTCATTTATGAGGAAGAAGACTTGGACTGCATTTTGCACTATGAAATTTTGTGACCTCAGATCAAGAGATCAGGCAAGCACATGCAAACCATATTAATGCCCTGTAAAACACAAAGAGAAAAGAGTACGTTAACAAATAGGGAAGATCTGTTCAGGCAAAATGAAATAATGCAGTGCTTTCCTGGGAGAATAATAGTAAGCACTGTCTGAATATTAATTAGCAGAACTAAAGCAAAAAAATTACAGTATAGGTGGAACAAAGGGATATTTACCACAGGAGTACTGTAGGGCCTGCTGAATGAGTACACATACAGTACTTTCTGATTCTAAGCTGGTATGTGTGTTAAGAGTTAGTGACTTTCTGCAAGTAAGCCCATTAAGTAAATAAATCTATGGTTACTACCTACAGCATATATATTTCGTAAGAACAGATCTCTGAACTGTCCTATCTATGTAACCTGCCCTGTGGATTATAAAAAGGCAGCGCATACATGGTCGTTTATGGCAGTTGGCATGAAAGCAGCACATTTGTCATGTCACTAGATGGTCACCTGCCAAACGTTGCCCACATCCTGTTATCTGCTCATGTGTCGATAATATACTTATCCTGGTTGTCTACAGTTAAATGAGGTTTCCAGGGAGTATAGCACTGTTTATATGCTATGAAAACACTGAAAGGGAATTTGGGTGCAGTGGAAGGAGGTGAATGTATACTTTTAAACTTTCTAAGTCATTCAAGCCTAATAATGTCAATAAACCACACTAATTATTTAAACAAAAGGACCTGCAGATAAGATGAGAGCTCAGACACTGGGCCACATCTAAAACATGGAGCTGCCTAACAAGATTAGTATCTTTATACATGTTCCATCTTACTCTGTATAAATATCTTCTACGTGGTAATGTTGTTTGCCACACAAGAAATGAACCTGTTAAAACTCAAGAAAACCATCCAATGCCTGGAATTGTGCAGATGTATTTAATAAGGGCTGTACATTCCCGTAGTGAGAAACTCAGAGTAATACCCTAAGATGTTCCCAAAATGGTATCTGAAAAAAACTCAACACTGTTTTTCTGGCAGTCCAAGCTGGTAAGTGTCAGGATGCACCATGGAAGGGCAAGTGCTACTTGCAATGGCTGTGGGAGGAGTCCTGGTGGTCTCCCCTCCTGCTCTGGGCAAGCACAGGCAAGGTCAGCAAGGCAGGGCCCCTGCGGTATCTGGACACCACTGAGATACTGGATAATGCTCTGGACAGATCTGGCAGTAAGCAGTTGAGCGGGTCAGTGTAAACACCTGCACTGTATCTGAGCTGCTAACTTCTGAAGAGGAATTTCTCCTAATTGGTCTGTGTGAGGAAAACTAATGTTAGGCAGGGAAAAAAGCATATATTGGTCAGAGAGTGGATAAGAACCTCAGTCTGACCCAGCTGTGTCTTGTCTGTGACAAAGAAAAGTGAAATAAATTGCAAGGTCACTGCACCCTGCCTGTATCAGGCTGTCTTTCACATTCAATAAATGATGTGTGATTACAGTAAGCAGCTAGCTTTGAGGGAGTATATTTTGGCAAGGCCTCTCCCCTCTCTCTTCAGCACTGGTACTATGGCTTTGTGCCATGGTATCCTCCTACCTGTCAAAATACTTCAGTCTGAATGCACCGACTGCTACTGAGCAAGGAGTAAGCCTGGCGTTAGGCAGCCGCCCCTGGAATGCATCTCACCAGGGCAAAGATGCTGGGCAGAGAGGTTGCTCCCCCCATACCTACAAAGGTCATTCTGATATCAACAGCACTTCCCTCTCCAGACCAGAGAGAGGTGGTTTTAGGAGCTATTTTGTCTAGCTCTGTTTGTGGAGGATACAGCAAAGTGTTGTCTCCTTCATCTATTTTTCCCTTTTTCCCTCTCCGAAGTGACTCTGTCAAGATGTGGTGGTTTTTTTTGTTTTTGTTGGTTTTTTTTGTTTGTTTGGTCTGGGTTTTTTTATACTTAAGGGTTGTTTTTTTCTCATTGCTTTCCCTCAAAAGCTCCACATTTGAATTTGTTTATTTTATGGGTAGCATAAACTGAAGACAGATTTTGTTTGCTTCCCTTTACTGAACTTTTCTTGTTAAAAATGACTGATGCTTGTTTATCCTCTCTTTTGTGCTTTGAACAGATATCAAATCCCATGCTTTGAGAAAGGAATATAGAAGGGGATCATGGATTCATCATCATTCATCATGCACTTTGATGTGCATGTGTGTGCCTGCACTGCAAACTGAGACTGCAGATAAATTCATTTGTCTGCTTGCAGTGAGCTGTAATTAGACTTCTGACTAGCTGGGAAGTGATTATTCATTACCCTGCAACACTACAGAGCTAGATTAACTTTTTCTGAGGCTTTTCAAAAGCACCATTTGCACTTTCTGGCATCTACTGAATAATAATAATATAACCAAATAGCTTCTTAGTATTTTGCAATGGAATAGCATATATGAGCCCACGTCATCAACTGGGAGCCCAAGGGGTTAGGTCCTGTACAAACACCGTATGTTTTGGCTCCATCCAAAAGATCTTACAGTCTAAGTGAGCAAGACTGAGCCAGAGAGGGCTTTTTTTGAGGCTGTCAACTTTCCACATAACTCTACACCTTCTGGGACTTGCTGCATAACTCTGGCCCAGAACGTAAGCAGCATTTGCAACAAGAAGTCTCATTTCTGCTCTACAGTAGATGTCTTTATTGCTCCACTCCCAGTGCAGATGGCTTCCTAAAGGCAGATTTGTCTGTCACGCGTGGAGTGCCCCAGTATAAGCACCATCTGGCAGCACAGAGCCAGCAGCGAAACTCTGGTGTCAGCCTCTGGCTGGCTGATGGCACACAAGGATGGCCACTGTTCGTGCCCACAATCTATGGCTACTGTCTTCATCCCTAAGGTCTGCTAAGACCTAATTCAGCTTCAAAAAATGCCAGGAGAGAAGACTGTTAGATGCCTAGTCCAAAACGCGAAAGTGTAGAGGCCACCTTAATGAACCAGTGGGTATGTTCTTCAGCCATAGTCAAGGATTTAGACCTCTGTCTAGTCCTTGAAATGACATAGGTAGCCTTCCAAGCCTGTGCTGTATGTAACAGATGCAAATATGTGTTCCCCTGTCTGCAAACATCTTGGAGCAGGAATTCTTCTAAGACAAATAAACTCCTTAGCAGCCTTTAAATGGAGGGGTATTTTCCCATGTAACAATATCAAATTCTTACCTTTTAGGCTGAAATACAGTGTTCTCTTATGAATAGTCAGTTTTTCTTGGAAATTTGAACAAAATCAGTGTATGCACTTGTAAGAAGAATAAAATAAAATTGTATTTCTGCTGCTACTGTAGAGAAAACACTTGTGTGTTCTTTGTTACCAGCTTTAACACTAAAGCCTAAGAAGTCCAAAAATGTACATCTGGCATAGGAACATCTTTAAAACTCCAGTAATCTCTTTCAATGCTCAGATAAAATTCTATTTTGATCAGTAGAGCTATCATACTAAAAAATTTCTGTGTATATGTGAAACACAAGTGTTAGGGACTATCATTTAATTCTGATTTCCTAATGGTGCTTGTTTGTATAGATAAATTGAATGAGTTTTGAGTCATACCAAAAATCAATACAAGGGAGTTTTGGTTCTCAAAGTGTAAGAATTTGTGTCTGTGTGTGAATGACTGAAGGGATATAGAGAACAAATCAGGCTTCCTAACAGAAGGGAAGCTGGGGAGTGCTGCTACAGTACCTTAAACGAAGCCTCAGGTTTCATAAAGTCTGCTCTTCCTCGGAGCTGACCCTTTACCATTTCTTTAGCCAGGAATTATGTATACTGCAACACTAGCCCCTTGACACCACCCAGAGATTTTTTGATGCCACAAAGACCTTCAGAAAAACAGATTTTTAATGTTTCTATTTCTGTTTTAATGTTTCATGTCTACCAGGTTTACTGTACCATTTCATTAGCCTTTTCCATTTGTTTAAACTACCTATTGTTTCTTGTCTTAAACTATAAATGTCTAAGGGCAGTGGATGTCTTTCTGTGCTGTATATACTCATTCAGTGCCAAAAGAACTGTGATTCCTTATCTATGACTGGGTACCCAAAGTCCTATAAGGTACCTTTGTGGAAGATTTGCTGTGACTCAGACAGAAGATACCTGATTGTTACAGAACCTGCTAGAGAGGGACTGCTGTACTGCACTATGGTAATGACTCCTTCCATCCTGAAAAAAAAGTAAAAGTAAAATCAAAACTAATCTGCTGCCAACTTTAGGATTTGAAAAATGAGCTTGAAACCCAGCAAGAAAACTTCTACAGATGCTGTGATTTCTACTGGAGGAATGGAACTTATCAGGCTACGGTTGCATTTCTGTTGTTTAGTATAGGAATGAAACCCTCTGACACAGAGCAAGGTATCTGCCTGGAGAGAGACTCCTTAATAAAAGGTTCTTGGGGAGGCTGGGTGTTGTAGAGCAATCTAGAAATACCCTCTTGAACCTTTTTGAAAATGTTGACTATACTGGAGAAGAACTTGGAATGTACACATATGACATAGAGAGAGGAGGGTCAGCAGGAAAGAGCATGCTGAGGAGCAAGCAGACACATCAGAAGTTACTTGCTGCATCCCCTGGGAGCTATAAAATAAAATGTGCTTTTGAAGTTTAGAGGGAAAGATCCCCAACCCTTTTTGTCAGTGGGCCAGGAGCTGAGAGCAGCTGCAGCAGCAGCAGAGAAATGTGGTGAGAGCCTGCCAGGAAGGGCCAGACTCTACATGGGGCCAAGAGCCAGTGCTCTGCAAGACAGAGCACCTACAGCTGCTATTAAAGTGCGATCCTTGGTAGTGCAGTGTGTATGCATGCCTCCCAGACGACTAAGGGAGCAGTGACCTTAAAAGAATTGCTTGTTTCATCGAGTTTCCCCCAAATCCATTTATGATCCAAAAATTGCAAAACCACTCAAGTAGGAAATTGTTGAGTTCAGTGTTTAAGATGCCACAAATGGAGCAAGTGATTGCTTGCAATATGACTGGATGTAAACAAGCTTTATCCCACTGATTAATTCTCTTTGAAGAAGAATGGTAATTAGGCCATAGGTGTCAGAGATAGGAGGAATTAATACATGTTCATTTCCTTTGTTATAATAGGTCAAATAACAAAATCTAGAAGAAGTTCAAAGTTCAATATCTATACATTTTTTCCACTGATCCTAATGGGAATGGGTTCCTCATTCTTAATTTTGTCATTGCTGATGACTTACTCTGTAGTTAGACTTCACATGTCACATAAGATAGTTTTACTCCATGCCGTCACCGCAGTAGAGGTACCACTCATTCCTGTCCCTTGGGGACAGCACTAGCTGTGCAGCGTAAGCTTGAGCTCAGTCCCATGATAAATGCTAATCTGATAAATCACTGGTTTTGGCAGTGGTTTAAACTAACACCCTTTCACTGAAGCAGGGTCTAAACACTAAGACAGTAAGACACTGTTCAGGGAGAGCTCAGGGAGCCCTTTTGCCACTGCTGAGCTGCCAGCTGCCTGTATGAGGGACTGCAGCCTGCAGGAGGTCTGCCAGCCCCAACCTCTTTGCACTCTCACAGTCAGAACTGCAGGCTCAGTTTCACAATTGGAGCTCTAATTTTAACCTCTTTTTGTACAGCTTTATTGCACCTTAACTACAGCTTACAGTCATACAGTATATGTTAGATATAAGACTTGCAAATGTATTCGTACCAGACCATGCTGACTGCTCATACGGCCATACCCTTAGCAGATCAAGTAACCAACAGTACTTTAAATAAACCTTCTATGTCATGGAGTTGGTAATGCTGTTTAGATATTTTAGTGAATTTGCTCTACTTATTACTATTTTGCTTCAGCAGTCCCAGGGAAATCTTTGTATGTTCAGGGAGGAATATTAAATAGCCTTTACCAAATAGAAAATTGTATCGATTTACTCCGTAGTTAATTAAAGCTTTTACATTCGTTCAGTGTGCTTTATTGTGTATCAAATTATCCTCATCTTATCAACATAAGAGTGAATTCTGAAGAAGGCATATATACCATGAGGTGCTTTGGGATAGGACACAAAATATGACATGAATGTGAATAACAGGTTTATCATCTGTACATTGTTTTTCATAGATAATTTCATTTTTCCTATTCCCATGAGACTTTGGAAGGGGTGGTAAGAAGTTCCTTAAATACTGAACATCCCTTCCATATATAGTCACAAATAAGTATGAAAACAAAGTGCTGAAACCGCAAGAACTGGCTTTGGTTTCTGAATGCAGCTCGTGCACACACCGAGAGCTTAAATTTTTGTATGGCTCCTAGACAGGCCTGTCCTGAAAGATAAGATTTAGATTGCTTTAGATCTAAACGTGGCACTTTGCTGGGCATTTATGTATTTGATTTTGGAAGATTTAATACCTTTAGATCTTTGAAATACCACTGATCTGATCTGAAAGAAAAAGATAAGATTTTAAGACCAGATGTTAAAATTGTGAAAGTATTAAGCATCAATAAATTCATACCTGTAAACTGAATCTAGGTATTTAAATTATTCCAGTTGCAAGTGAAATCAAGTATTCATACGAGCTAACCACCAGAAGAACAATCTATCCTGCATTTCATAACTCAAACTTTAAAAATCCTACAGTTCTTCCTACCCCTAACATTCACAGCCCCCTAATTTTTTTTTTACCTAATTTAGATGGTGATCTATTTTCAAAGAGGCTTTGTCCTCTTCAGGTTCATCTACACAATAAAATGAAGGTATGACTGTAACACGTGATAGAGTATCCACACCAACCTCATAGGGCAAGCACTGATAACAATAACAGTCATTGCAGCAGCACAGTCTTAGTGTGTGCTATCAGAAAAGAAACTCCCCAGGGACCCTTAATTGAATTAGAAGTGGTATACTAGGATGTAGTACAACCGCACTTTCCTAGGCAGACATATCTTTACTTTCTCATCAAAATCACCAAGAAGGATATGAGCACAAATCTTTATTGACTGACAGTAAAATTTGTTATACTAACTCATTGAGGCACTTCATAAGTCTTCCTCTAACTTATCTTTACAGGTTATACATATAATAAATATTGTTCTTCTGTCCATCTATCAATCAATCAACAAATGGGGTTGTTCGAGCTAAGGGTGAACTATTGGTATACTAATGGTTCTCCCTGGAAGAATGAAGCATGCTTCAGCTTTGTAAAAAATAATAGTTCCTCTCCTGCTCTCAATTTGATAACTAGGTAAAACATACTATATGATATCATGCTCTAAGAAAATACCATTAACTACCTCTGTATTAGTAGCGGCGGTCATTATCAAGAATCACCTGCAATCATCTTTCTTGCTACCTTTCATTCTGCTGTTAAGAGAGCCAGCAAGTAAGTGCGTGACACTCTGACAGTGGCTGAGCAGTTAATGTGGATCTTTGGTGTTGCACATTATAGTCCATAGCTGTTATTTTTAATTTATGGAGATTTGTCTGTATGTATGCTCTATTAACTTTAGAATAACTTCTTTAAGTCAGCGCGGTATGCCTTCTTTTACATACATACTCTTTATGGCCCCAAGTTCTGTTCTGCAGTGGTTCATGATATAATAATAATTTGTTATTTTTTTTTCCTTCTGAAGACTTATAACAGCTCTCAAAGCCTGACATGAAAACATATATTTTAAAACCACTCAATAATTACTGATTGAAGGTCCAGGGAGGTTGAGTGGCATTCCTGTAGGTATCCTCTATTGCAAAGGAATTGTTATGTAGAAACTCTTCAAATGACAAAAGTAGTATTTTGTTTCTTAAAAAACATCTCTAGGTATAATGCATAGGCTGCATACATGCAGAATAATCCTTAGAGGAGCTAGAGAGTAACATTTTAGACTACACACCTAAATGAAATAGGATTTCACATTCCATTTCAGAGCTGATTTAAGAGTTGATGGTTTTGTCTAGAACATGCAGAAAAATCAATCTGAATTAACTTTTAACACGGATTGGCTAAACCACATTAAATTTCTGTGTAGCCAACTCTCATTTAGAATGTATTAATTTACTTTGGAAGTAAATGTAGTTAAATCGAATTAGGGCCATGTTAATTTTGAATGAGAATGTGCACAATGCAGTTAAAGGAATCACAACTTTAAATTCACACCTTTAGTTAATTTGAATTAGTTTTCTTGAGGGTTCCCAGACATATAAACTCTAAATCTCACTGAAGTCCATAAACATTTCTTCAGGTGTGCATTCTTACCTATCCAGATAAAAGAGAGCAAGCAAGACAGCCTAAAGGAGCATGCCTGACAGCCAATAATGCTGCAGACGCAGGGTGAAGGTAGAGTTTCCTATCCAGTAAAAGCATCTGTCTCTTATGAGTGGGTATCATCCAGTACCTGAACACTGCAAACATTTAAAAACGCCTACTGTCAACATTTCATTATATCTGTGATAGCCAAATTTTGATAGGGAAATAATGTTATCAAAATTGACTGCAGTGGGTTGCTACCACTTAGACAGGCAACATCACCTATGACAACCGAGAGGCATTTAATGAACCATGGGTGTTGATTACACACGCCAAATTCCCTGCTCTTTCTGCAGACTGCAAATCTTAATGACCTGCTTTGCTGTACAACTGATGGCCACCTGCTGCTTGGTATGCTTGCGCTATGTACAGCTTGCTGCTTCTTCGAGAAGCTGCAAATGGAAGAGGCTGAAAGAGCATTTATTTGAGCTATTGAAAAAACAGTGGGAGATGTGAAGGAAGAAGGCAGGGATAATACAATCTCTAATAGGGCCATCTTTTCTCTTACAGTGCAGATTAAAATTTACATGACAATAATCAATGTGCCAGGTGAACTGCAGGATTTCTGCCCAGAATCTCTGTTCAAAGGTAACAAAGCGCAATGGCTGCGTGACTGAAAAATGCCAAGGTATGAACGTGAAACGAAACACTTGGTAATAGCTGCATAAGGATGAGCAGACTGTACTGAGAAGCAAGAGAAACAGGGTGTCTGGCCATCAGAACTTGGTTGATTGAAATTTGCTTTTGCGCAGGTAAAGCGAAAACACTGCGAGACTGTAAATCTCAGAATTTAAAAATCAGAACAGGATGGCTTGCAGTGAATTTAACTATCTGTGATATTTTAATAAAAGATAAAGGTATCTAAATACCTTTAAACAAAAAATTACTGGGTTGCAAACACTGCCGTCACAGATTTTTTGGAAAGAAGAAGTCGATTTAAACATAAAACAGCCTTCTTTTAGAAGAGCAACACTATTATATTTGTTAAAAAAAAAATCAAACTGGTTGGTACTCATGGGCCTATGGATGACTTGTAAATACATCAAGCTTGCCCATAGAGAGAAGTTATTAGTGAGAGCCAGGAAAAGAAAGAAAATACAGTTGATAGAAAATAGAGTGTATACGTATAATGGAATGCATTACAGATTACATTTTTGCATATGTTGTCACAATTTTCAATTTCCACTAAGGTATCATTTTAGTTATGCTTGGATTCTAAGAAATCTCAAGCCAATAACAAATTCCACTCATTAGCATCAAACAGATTCAGGATATGGACTGCAGGCAGCTTGCTGCTGTTGTTGAATGTTGCAAACCTGTGATCCTATTTCATAGTTCTCACCCAGTTAAAAGCTCCTAATGAATCATTAGGAGTTTTGTGTATATGAGAGTATGAACGCACGACAGCACTGAGCCCACAGCATCCTTTCACAGGTGTGCCTCCCACTACAAGAGCTGGCCAGCAGAATCGATATTCCTCAGTTTCAGTTCAGCTGTGGAAATGAAATACATTGTCATAGAGATTTCCCCTGATTTGACTAAATGTTGTTTATCCCAGCTTCTTCTCGCAAGCAGTTTATCAAAAGAAAATGCTCAGCAATCTTTTAATTCAGAAACTGCATCTCAAGGTAGAGGAACCTCCATGTGCTCCAGGGCAAATCATAATGAAAATACTAGGTTTAACAACATCATTTTAATGGCAAAATACTTATTTTATCCTTCTCAATTGCAGTTAAGCCACGGACTTTCTATTATGATTATTTATGGTTATCATTTTGGCTGCTCTGAGCAGCAGTGTCTTGGCTTAGTTGTCTTCTCTGCTCAGGATGAAAAATGAAGTTTGAAAGAATGTTCATTACCTTCATGGCATGTGTTGACTGCACTGATTCTTCATCTGCCAGACTGCGTATGCTGGCTTCTGTCTCATCTGGAGACCTCTGGAACTAAAAGTAATTGATCAAATTAATTCTAATATAATCCCACACAGACCCTGCTACCACTGCAGCTTGTTAACCTTATATGCAAACAGTTTATTTAAACTATCTGGATGACATCATGAAAACTACCTTCCATACATCAAAAAAGTATGCAATGAAAGCCTGTTTCAACATTTTTTCCAAGATATGACTTGGTTTTTGCTACTTTTTTCTAAAAAAAATTGGAACCTCAATACTTACTGAATTAATTTCAATTCAGTTGGCCATACCTCCCAAATCACTGGATTTTTTCCCACTCTAAAAAAAAAAAACCCACAGCAGCTTTCAAATCAAGTTCACCACAGTAGCTTAGTACATAGTACAGAGCAGCAACTGAAGGATCCTAGTAGCAATTTTCTGAACTGTGCGCTCCCTTTTCGTTCATGTTGATGATTCTCATTCCTGCATTTTGTGGACCTTTACGTCAAAATCAACTCACTGACAGATTTCTATCATTCCTTATGGACTCCAGTCCACTTATTGCCTCCCTGTAGCAGCTACAGTTTTTGGTTATGCAAAATATTAAAGCAGTTCTAATAAGCTCATTCGCAGTTGTTTCTACCATCCTGAGTACTTCCTAATTTCATACTGTCGGTGGTAGGGCACTATTAACACCACTAATAAATGGTGCCCTGTGCAACGACCTGGCATAATGTGTGAAAGACAAAATGTCTCTGATTGCACTGTCACAGCAGAACATATAATTTTGTATAAAAGTAACTATTCATAAACCATCAGAAATGCCAAGGGTACCTAAAACAGCAGAAAGTGATTCTCATAACAAAATAAGAGTGAGGACGTAAGTGTGCACATGACTGGTTGTGATTTATAAGTACAGAATATTCCCCACTGCTTTGGGATCCCAGCTGTAACTAGACACAACATGGTGAATTAAAGATAGCACAGCAGTCTCAGCTTCAAGATTTCCTATAATTTATCACTTTAGCCAAAGCACTTAGCCATGATGATGTCATATATATATTAAATTACTTTGCGTAATATTGCAAAAAAAAAACCCCAAAAGCAAGATTAAAAGGTTATAAAGATATTACCACAATCATAAAAATATAAAGTAGTGTCTTCTAGTCATTTCCTCTCATCACTAGTGCTTAGCTGGCTAGTAGCTAAGAGCTGTTAGACCTTCTGGTACTGACTACCTCAGGGAAAATATTTAAAACTTATTAAACATGGCTTCTGAATGGGAAGGATGAAGAATATCATGAGAGCACTCCTAAAAGGACAATACATTGTCATCATGTCTTGTGATTATTATGCTACTTAGTAAGCAAGTGTCCTTTTCAGGTAAACCAGGCTAGTTCTCATAGGCTTTCATGACAGCTTTATAAATTCTCTTGGCTCTAGCCTAGTAGGCAGTTTTCCCCAAACACCACAGTTGTAGTAGAAAGGATATAACACTCATTAAAGTCGATTTCTTCTAAAGCTGCCCTATGCTATATGCTATATTCTGTATTCTAGTTAGGGTTAATTGGCCACATTTCAGTAAAAGCTTTTTCTGAAAGCAGATACTGAGATGTGAACTTTTTACAAAAACATCATGTTTTCAGATCTAAGATAAATTTTACAGTCAAAATGAGAGCCATATTTCTGAAATTATGCTGTTCTTCTGGGACGTAGGATCCCTAAGTTCAAGTCCACACTCTATGTCACTTCTCTTGCAATAACTTAGGAGACCAGTTCCACCATTTTGACAAAAAAGGACATATAATCCTGGTTGACATATCATCCTGGTTGAAAAAATACATGATTTGTTAAAAAAATTAAAAATTGGCTTGTTTCTGAACTTATTAATGCAAATAGCTGCAAAGAGAACACAGGTATCTGGCAATAATGCTATGCATAGTGCTCTAGCCCACTTCTAAGGATATCATGATGTGAAATGTGATGTATGGTGGCTGGTTTTTAGCTTATATTAAGCAAATACCAACTGTGGAGAGATATGGCCACATTTCATGTACCAAAATTCCCAGATCTGGTTTGTGTGCTGGAGTGCTACTCTGGGTATCTGGTTGTATCAGTTTATGTAGCAAAAATTACTACATTTTCTCACAGACCTTCCTCCAAATACAGACATTCAGAGTAGCCCAGTGATCCTTTAGACTGTTACACAGGGACAAATTCCCTAAGGCAATATCTGAAAAACAAAACATATTTAATGGCAAGCATAGTAGGTTTCCTTCTCCTAAGCCCTCAGGAATCACCACCAACAATCATCCATTACCTAAAGAGGGAAGTGTAACAACTTGTCCTCATAAACAATGCCAGTTAGGAGGGTTAGAAAAAGATATCCCTCAAGCCACAAGGCTGAGGGACTTGTGGCAAAATTGTGTGTGGGAACCACCGTTTCCATCTCAAAGGTCCACACTAGGGTCTCTGCAACAGCAGGGGTAAAACAGGCTGATGTGGAAAGCATGGAGCACACCATAACTAACCAGCCTGTAGGAGAAGCAAACCCAAGTATTTTCAGTCTTACAAAGTCAACAGGTCACTCTATCTATTTTTCAGCTGAGCACATGCACAGGCTGGCAAAGTTCCCTACTCGCCAATCTTTCCTGATTTCGTTCCGCACAGCCCGTAATTCTATATTAGTCTTTCATAAACAGTTCGTGGTAGGAACAGACACTTTCTGTTTATAGCTAGTGATGCTTTAATGCCATGTGTGTGTATAAATTCCTCTTGCTTTTATAATTTAGAAAGGAAAACTAATCCCAACAGAAATTATTACTGCAATAAAAAAGTAACAGAAGATTGTATTTATGGGCACATCACTTTCAAGTTCTTAGTGGATTAATCAAGAAAAATGTTTACAAGAACTGCAAGAAACAAAGAAATAAGATTATATTTTTTTCTTTAGAAAACAGAAGCAGTATAAACTACTATTTCTGAGAGTGCCACTGGTTTATGCATCATTGCAGTTAATAACTTATTCTAGGTATTAAATCTGTCACATTCCTCTGACTTAGAATAGAATTGAAGAATTTACAGCCAGAGACCCAAATCTGACCTAGCAATTTGAAAGCATAACAGAGATATGAATCCAATTATTCTCTGTCCAAACACTGACACACATACCTTGTATCAGAGAGACATCTGAACAAGTCGTATTTAATATCAGACTGAAATGATTACAAAAATGAGAGCATGAGGATTATTAAACACTCATTTGCTGAGGAGACTTCACTCCTGAAAAGAGAACATCAACCGTCTTTAGTTGATAATGTTAAAAGTCCCTTCAAAGAACAATAAATTTGGTCTGCTCTTATTTCCCACATTCCATGCCCTCACATTTTTAAAAACACCTGTTTTTTCAACTTCATTTAAAAAAACCTCCTCACCTTCACAGATATCTTTGTGACAGCAGCAATATTAACAACCTATTAGTAAGATTCAAAGGATACTCCCAAGTTTGGGAAAGTTTTTGTTTTTTCTTTTTAAATGTAGCAGATAGAATTGTGTAATTCAAAAAGGTGAAAGCACAACTGTGGAAATCTCTTTTTGCACTGTTTTTTCCAAAAGAATTACAGAACATCTTTTCTCCTGCTGGGTTATCCCGAATTTTGCCAGTTGCAAGAATGACTTAGATATTATAAACCACTGAGAGCCAATGGCTTCTCTTGAAGGCATTAAAACATCAAACAAGGGATGGAAGACTTTCCTGCATCACATTACCAAGAAGAGGTGAAATTAGATGTGTGTGAAGTGGCAGCAAGGCAGGGGAATAACATACCAAACACACCTGTGGTCATCAGGGACCTTGCGCTCAAGCAGGCAGGAAGACAAGGAACCAGAGTAGCGTGATGGAGGAGTACATGTGTGGGTCAGGAAGCCCAGTAAAGGCTTTTGAAGGTATGAGCTCACTTTCCAACCTTTTTCTCAGGTAAGATTTTCCATTCGAGAAGGTGGGAACACTCTCGTAACAATAAACACAGGGTCAGGCCCTCACCTCCTTCCCAAACAGCAGTGGGAGATGGGGCCGTGGCGGTAGCAGGGAGCATCTCCTCCCACCGCATACTTGCTGGGTAGGTCCCAGGCCGTTATCTCGTCCCCCGGGCCATCCACGCCATCCATCAGCCCTTATCTCCCCGTGGGCCCAGCACTGCCTCGCACCCCGGATGGTGCTGCTGTGCAGGGAAGCCAGGGCTCTGGGTCGGCAGTGCTGCGCAGGGCAGTGGGGGAAGGCGGATGGGGGGCTGCTCCTCCCAGTGCTCTCCCCATGGCTTGAGCTGGATGAAATGCCAGTGCACGGGTATGGGATGAGCCCCCTGAGAAGGGACAGAAGCTGAAGACTTTGACATGTTTCAATCACATTTAGTTTCCATTTCTTTGAAGCTCAGATGGGCATATCTAATCTCTTAGGGCGTCTGCACATTTTCCCCCAGCAGCCAGATGCTTGGAGACTAGTACAGGATCTCATGTCAGAGCAGGGATGTTAAAAGCACTAAGGATGCCAGCCTTCTCAGTGTCTTCATGGGCTGATATTGCAGTATCTCTTTATAAGAGCTTTGTTGCAGCACTAGGGATGGAGCAGTTTGCTCTTCAGACATTCAGATCATACCACTCATCAGCGACACAGTGAAAAATTCTTGATATTGCTCAAACAGGGAGAAAAACCTGGAAAGAGACTGAGCCTTTCAGATTTCAGACTCAACTCTGCAACCCTCTGCTCAAGTCATTAGCTACATGAGTGTGGTTTAAATCCTTAGAGGGGAAGCTCTTAGATTACATGAAAGCAGGAAGAAGATTTGGTGACTAAATATTCAGTTTGATTTCCAGGAGATGGAAGGACAGCCAAAAAAACAGCCAGGGGTAATCACAAAGCAGCAAACACTGGTAAAGGGTGCTTTTACTCCCCATGGCTGGGAGCAAGACATTTCAGCTGCCAGGTATGACCGTAAGGGAAGAAGCGGAGTGTCAGGTCTCAAATGTGTGTACACAGAATATGAATCACTCAGCTTCCAATATATTAGTGTTTACCCAAGTGCTGTGCAAACAAGTCAGGTAGCATTTTACGCTTTCTGAGTTCTGGTCAAAAATGGGTGAAATATGTACAGAGCAATGAGGGATTAGGCCCTTAAGGGTGTACACCATTTTTCATGACCGCTATATTATAATTTACTTTCATTTTCAGTGTAAAAGCTCATTCTTCTGATAATTCCTTAGACTCCCTGATGGGATTCCTGATATAGTCAGTAAGGCAAACTGAAACCATCTGAGCCAGAGCCTCCTGGAACACGGCTCCTAAAGAAAACATTTTTAGGGTCAAGAGATGCTACTAGCATTGGACACACCCAGGGAATTAAACCACAGCAATGAGATTTTCCCAGAAGATCTCAGTCATTTAATATTTGCTGCTGCTAGTTCATCATGTCCATTACATGTTTGCTGAAGGAAGTGCTGAGCTTTGTGAAGAAATGCCAGCCCACTAAGGGGGGATTTGAGAGGTCCCTGACTGTGTCAGAGCTCCTTGCCTCTTTACTCCACAGGCAAGAACAGCGTATCTCCTGCATTTTACAAGGAGGTAGCACTGGATGCTGCTGGCTTACTCTCTAATTCATTTATTTGCTGTTAACACAAGACATACACTTCTACCCTACTGCTGGCAGTCTCCTGGGTGGATTGTGGTACCCTCTTCCTGCCCAGGCTACACTAGCTGTATACCACTGCTGTGCCAAACTGGTCTAGCTTACGTTCCCCTTTCTATAACACAGCTATTCACCGGCTGATGCTGACGTGTGTGCGGAAAATTGGCCAGTGTCAATACCAGGGACCAAAGGTACGGTTTTGTGGATCCCCATCCCAAGTCTGAATTTCCTGGTTTACAAGGACTGGATTTTTACCTAGTGTAATATACTCTGCTGTGATATACTCTGTGATATATCTCCGCTGTGAGTACAGCAAAAATCCTCTGATGTAAAATATTACATAAGTGTTAAACACTAAAAAGGAGTAAAAATAATAATTTACCTTGTCACCTAATTGAGTCTGATTATTGTTTAAAGTATCTGATATGCCATTAGAAATCAGGAATATTTGCTTCTTTTACTTCTTTGAAAATCCCTGTGTTTTCCCAAAAAGATGTGTAGCCCTCAGTTAATTTTCTTAAATCCTTGTTCACAATATTCCTTTGAAAATATGGAATTTCTGTCTGCTTGTTGTGTTTAATGACTTACTTGTCTAATAACAACAGAAAACTTGAATTAGCAAATCAGTGCTCCAAGCTATAACTTTTTTCCATTTAAGAAACAGAGTTTAATTTCTGAGTGCTATCATATGAATTTAATTTTTAAAAAAATAAACAGAAAAAGCTCACTATGAGCTAAGAAAAAAGTGCAGCTTTTAATTATCAACTTACGTGTTAAGTGAGAGAAAATATGATGATTCTGTCAGAGGACAATATTATGTAGTAATATCGAGTAGTTTACATGACACAATGCTGAAAAACATGGACATTGAGAATAGTAAAACTCACTATGGAGTAAAATTGCTTAAAAAATATTTTTCTGAGGAGAAGACAGACAATGTATGAAAGCAACATAATACTAGTAATTTGCAAGTGATAATTATTTGACCCCAACACATCACTGTATGCTGAACAGGCAAAGAATTATTTTGTGTAGACAATATGTGGGTCAGTGCTGAACAATTTAATGCAAACAAGAAGGCAAATGTAGATTTGTAGATTTGTACCTGTAGATTTGTACCTGTAGATTTTTGACACTTGGAAGGCTGCTGAGATTTGTATGATGTGGGATTGGGCTGGTCTAAGGTGGAAGCACAGAATTTCCAGACACAGAATATCCATTGTGAGAAGACAACGTTTGTGTGATGCAACAGCTGCATTACAGCTATTTTTTCCAACTTGCACACTGGAAAAATCTTGGGGAAATTTCTTGGCCAAGAAAAGAGGAATGCTGATACTCTCTTCCGTTCACTGACACAATCCTTATGAAAACCTGTTACACCACTCCCAGAAAGGAATGTGTAGACAGCCTGCATCTTAATAGGAGCAATGCATTTCCCCAAATTGGCAGTGCTAATGAGAACTAATAACAATAAATTCACTTATGAAAACATTTACGAGCAAGAGACAGGAAGAATAGGGAGCGTCGCTGTCAGTCTGCTACAATAAAGCCTGAGCTGGCAGAACTTGTGTTTAATCTTTTTGATTCACTTCCAGAGCTGGGCTTGAGAGAGAGAAACAGATTTAGATGATGAATATTTTCAAAGTACATTACGAAAAGGTTGATGACAGTGTGATATACTTTTATTTGTGAGTTTACTGATAACATACTACTAATGAAAAAAAGTAGCAATAACACCATTGTGTGCAGTTTAACTCGAACTGTGTCTGTGTACTGGGATTTTTTTGCCTTTACTGTTTGGGATCATGGGGTGAATTATTCTCTCAGGTTGTTTTCTCCGTTTGGGAGCAACAGGGACTCTAGATTGAAGTGATCTCTCTGGATTTCACTTTTCTTTGCAAATATGTATTAAAAGTATTGCTAGGATTACTGTTGTCATGCATACACAGAGTTTGTGGTCAGACACTGCTATTTCCACGTGCTGACACAGATACAAGAAAGGTTTGTGGGGTGATGAGCCAGCTCCATGTATGCCCTTCAGTCCATAAATAGAATGGAGATAGGTGTTGTAGGAGAAAACATTGAAAGACAGCCAGATGGCAAAGAGGTCTCAGTCCAGACTCTTCCAGCATTTAGGATAATGGACTGAGAATGAGGATATAAGGTGTCCGAGGGCAAGTTATCTTCCCTGTCATCTCCTGTCAATGCTGTATGCTGAAGACAGCAGTGCTTAACAAAATGTATGGTCTGCATAGGCATCTATTATTAAGTAATGATTTCTTACATAACATTAGATCCATGATTTCCCACAAAAGAGAGAGGAGTGAATAGATGCAACTAAAGGCTCAAGCAGCAATTTGCCTTTTGACCATTGCAACCTGTCCAGATCCTCAAAATAAGCCTGTGCAAAAGTTAACCTCATTCCGGGTATTAATAGTTTGCAGGATCAGACCTCAGTTATAACACAGGTCAGAAGGAAATTATGTCAGAAGGAGGCAGAAAGTAGGAAATAGTAAAACAGAGACTTTATAAAAGTCCACTCTGTATTTTTTTTAGATTTTATTTTATTTTCAAGGTTAAACAAAACCTTTACTTTTTGTTTGAGTTTTGGGAACATTGCCTAAGCTTGGTTTTTCTTTACTTATCGGATGAGTCTCAACAAAATATGTAAATTAATGAAACTAAAATTACTATAAAAGCTACACAAAAATAAAAATTACTAAAGCTGGTCATTAAGTCACTGTACTTGGTTGACTGAACTACCTAGATAGAACTATGAAAAGGCAGATGGTTCTACTTAGATACTCAACAGAGTCCTTGCTGTCAGAAGAGTGAATAGTGTCTTAAGCAGAGACTTTTTGTTAGCAGTTCTTAAAATATAAAAACCAAGTCAGCCCAATCGCTATGCTGCAAATCTGAGGCTTGCTCTGGGGATGAAACACACAATCTCCCCGTATATATTTTGCTATGTTCGTTTTAGCTTTGCAGGAAACCTCTGACAAGCACCCAGCTCATGCCCACAGGCAGCCAGCAGCACTGTGTGGGAACTGCAATGCTGTGGGAATCTCAGGCAGCATCCAGTTGCCTGCTCTGGGCGGCCACTCAGTGCCTGCACTTCTGAGCTCCTGCTTCTTGGAAAAAAGAGAAGCGGAGAGGGAATAACCCTTTGTTACCCCTGGGAAATGCAGGATAACAAAGATGGCCAATGGCCCAGGGTTTAATGCTGTGACAGTAAGGAGCACTGGTCTCTGACCAGTGACAAGCATTGCAAGGATGGATCAGAAATGCTGTGCTGGCACTGGCAGGCAGCAGCTGACCTGCAGCTCAAGGACTCCTTGAGCAGAAGAAGGGGTCAGGTTGGCACCTGAGCAGCCCCAGGAAAGAGTCACTGACTGCCCGGAACAAGGATGGGATGTATGAGCACATATAAGGTAAGGGGATAATCCTGATCTAATGCTAGCTTTCCTATCAGGACAAATGACAGTATGAGATCCCCTGGGAAAAGATCAGGGATGAAAAGGGAAGATGCTCAAAATGGCATCTTGACCTAGAGGAAAGGATGACACGACGAGGAAGTCAACTGCATGGATGCTTGCTGGCCCTATTTGATTCTCCTTGGGCCCCGAGGCACTATCTTTTGGGAATGGATGCTGCCATGACTGATAGGAACTTTAAATCAAGGGGAAGCAGTTATGTATCCTCCAAATCTAATTTTAATTCAAAAACCTCAGGTATGAAAGAGCAAAACAGCAGATGAAAAAGGAACAGAGAAAGAAGGATAATAAAAAAATGAAGACTAATATGGACAACAGCAGAAGTCTTGCAGATAAAAGCATCAACAAAAAAGCTGGATATAATTCATCAAATAATTTGAGTGTGGCCAGAGACAAATAACTGAAATGTTTTTATACTGGTGCAAGAAGCTCCGACAGCATGCTGCAAGAACAACCATTACCAGTGCAAGAGATGAAACCAAGTATTATAGAAACAATAGAAATGGGCTGGACTAGTAATCATGCTTGCAATACTTAAAGGGGTGCTCTGCTTGGGGAAGAATGAAATAAATAATTATAAAGGCTGGAGGAGGCAGTAGCCTATAAAGTTTTAGAAATGATACTCTCAGTTTTATGCCCTCCATGGTACCATTTCCTATATCTTTAGGACTGTTTAGTCTAGCAAAATGAAAGCCAAGGGTGGAAGAGACTACTCTATAAATACAGCTAGGCATGAATACCTGTGAGGGAGAAGAGCTATCTAAGGAGAGTTTTGATACAGGGAAAAATAAATATGACCTGGCAGTAAATAAACTGAGGCTGAAATTCAGAGGAGCATTTCTGTCAGAGCAGGGACTTCCAGAAACACGGCCCAGAGGTGCAATGGGGGCAAGAAAACACTGCTTTGACCAGCAACATGAAAACCTATGTAGCCTCTAACTTTGTTCAATACACAACTTTCCATATGTTAATGCAAGGATTTTATTTTCTTTCTCTTTTTTTTAAAATTTTGTTTTATTTTAATATATTTCAGGTACTAACAATGAAAATATTACAACAACCTAGTAAGTGGCAGAAGCATCAAATACCTTGTACAGCTAAATCACCTGGCTTTAGAGAAAATCACAGAAAGAAGCAGACAAACAATAATAAGATGATTCCCTACTAGAAAAAAAATCACTTACTAAATAGGGGGTTGGGATATGGACCAAGCTAATACCACAGGCAGGTAGCAATAGAGGAAAAACCTGCTGTGAAGTATTTCATTTTTGTGATTCTTTAACAATTTACAGAAAAAATGTCACATAATAGAAGTTTGGCTCTCTTTTGGGAGTCATAAATAAAATAGAGCTGTAATCAAAGGACAGAAGAAAAAAGACTTTGCAGATATTTAATTCTTATTTATGCTCACTTCCATAACTTATGACTCAAATGTAAACGCGGAAGGTTGCAGCATACAATAATTCAAACTCTTATACGTTCTCCTGCTGCACCCTGCCTGCTAAGCATTTCCAAAGCTTGAACTTGCTGCTTTAATTTACTGCTTTCTACCCAGTGATTACAGAAAGGTTTGAAAAGGTCTTCAGAAAAAAAGTGGTGAGTTATCTCTAGGATTTGTTACTGCAGCCCATTCATCTGTGATCAATATTGTGTAGCGGTCTGGGTCTCCTCTGTGGTCTCCCGAGAACCTGCACTTCAGCTGGGGGAACTGCCAGAAAGCAGATGTCATGCAGGCACACAAACGGTTCATTTTCTTCATGCTGGCTGCAGAGATCTTCAAAGTGTCTGGAAAAATTGGACAAAATATTATTTCTAGATGAACTGTTAGTACATTATAAAATATTAACTAGTAAATTCTATCAAATATGATTTAAATTTAAATAATAAATCTATCCGCTTTATTGATATCCCTTGTCAGAACCAGATTCAGGAGCAATAAATATACTGAGAGAATGACAAGCTTTGCGGGGATAAACTGTGAAAAACCCATTGGATTACCCTTGATTTATCTCTAAATTCAGTTTGAATCCTGTAGGTTGCATAGATGACTGGACTGTAAAGTGTCTCCAGGGTATTCCCTCATTCTTTTTTGCATGCAGCAGAGAAAGGGAGGGTTGGGGGAAGAACTGAAGCCTGAGGGATCTGCTTTGCTTCCCTTGTCTCAAGCCACAGTATCCTCAGCCTTGGCCCAGACTGAAAATAGAGTGGTCTCTGGGATCAGCTGCCAGCTGAAAGTTTCCTGAACAGATTTTCATTTCAGTCCACCCCCAACCCCCAATCTTACAATAGGAGAGCTGTTGGATGCATTGCATCTGCTGGCTTTAGATCTGCTGAAAATTACCTTTTTTCTCTCCAAAGCTAGACATTCTTTGTGGCAGCACCATGACAGCTCCTGCCCCTTGGCCCCTTATGCCATCGAGCAGTGCTGTTCATTTCAAAGGGGCAAGCGCTGCATGTCTCCTTATCTATTACTCACCACTTGGTAACTGTAGCAAGACATGGGAGAAATTTCCTTTCTAAAGCCATAACAAACAGATACATTCACATAAGCTCCTTCTCAATTCAGAAATATACTGTCATGCTTAGGTGTTTCGTACCTTATAGAGGTCACCTCCTAGACAAAGATGTCACCTCTTGCGGACCTGGCAACTCACTTCAGATAGGTTGTGCTGAACAAAGCTTTTTGCAGGGTTACTTTAAAAATCTCCTCCCAGTGTTACATGCCTCAGTTGCTCAGCAGCTTTGCAGTGCCCCCACGACAGGTGAAGCAGCTGTGAAAAAAAGAGAAAATGGCTTTGGAGCAGTTATATTTGTTGGGTGCCTGGCAGTCAGCTGGGACCAAAGTGGCATTGTGGCACCTGGGGTTAAGAAAGAAGACAGAGTAGCCCAAAAGGAGCCTTGTTTTAAAGTGCAGAATAGGCCAGCACCTTCTGGGTCCAGCAACAAAGCTGTAAGAAGTAGGTGAATACCAGCTTTGCCACCATGGACTGCAATTGAGTGCATCTCAGCCACTCCAGCAAATGCAGAGAATGTTGTGTGATCACTACATCTGCCCTCTTTTCTCAGTCCTTCCTGTACTCTCCTTATTCCAGCTTACACATCCATGTCTTTCATCCTTGGTGCTTAAAGTCACCAAGAGACTGCTGTGTGACATCTTCTCTTCAGAGGCCACATTTTACAGAGTACCTCTGAATTCTTCCAGCTGGTGAATGCCGCAGCCATGTTTAGGAAAAAATTTAGCTTAATATAATTCTAATTGTATAATGACACTGTTACCATATCTTAAAAGCTGAACCTTTTGCACATAGGGACATGGCAGGAAAAAGATTTACAATATGACTGACTACCTTCCTTTTCTTGTATGACTGAAAAACATCGAGGTAACTTTGCTATACAGTACACCTTTAGTCCACATGGAAATGTCTGTGGTTTTTTGTGATAGAGCAACAATTATTCTTCTTCATAGAACCATAGGCACTGCTATGACCTGTCACACCCCCAGGGAGTACAAAATACTCTTTTTTTGATTGCCACTGAACTGCTCCCACGCCAGTGATTCAGAACTCAGGAACTCTGCAGTGATAGCAACCATTACAGCTTCAGGAGGGTCCTTCAGCTCACCTTTGTGGAAGGGTTTCCTTCAGATTTTCCTATGGAGCTACCATAAACAGCATAATCACAGACAGCCGAAGGCAACATTATGTGGGAATTTATGCTGCTTAGCTAAAATCTTGGTACTGAGTACTTAAAACGTTAATCTGCACATATGAATGTATCGAAAGATGATATGCACCTCTGCATAAAAAACCTATTTGCATTCCTGCAAATCCCTCCTTTGGTCCTCATGAAGCCCTAATGTGTTGCAGCACTGTGGCAGTGCATAATAGTTGAATTCAAATATAAGTATGAATTCAAATATTCAAAATAGTTTGAATTCAAATTAAAAAAAATGCAATTGTTTTTGTAAATATGACCCCATTTTTTAGCTGAAGTGAAACACCAGTAAGAATCAAGAAAGTGATCATCTAACTTTCCTAAAACTTGGTGTGGGATTCTGTGCTGCTAACATTGACTGGTGCTCTCCAGGGAAGGCCATATGTGTTACAAAAATAATAGGTAGACAGATGTCAGAAGCTCCACAATTTAGTTCAAGTGTTTATCTGTGGGTCATGTAACCTGAACTATCAGGGTTTTCTGTAGCAGCAAATTTCATCCAGAACGGAGAGCAGAAGTACAAAAATCTCAGAGAGGTATCAAAAAACCTCATTACTTCTGCATTTCTGTTTCCAGCTTGACATTTGAAGAAACTGATTTTTCTGAATGTTTCAGAAACCTGGTTTCTAGGATTGAGTGATGATCCATGGCAGTAGGGCTAGCAGGTGTGTCAGTTTGACAAACTGATCCACCATCCCACTGGTAAAGTCCCTGTTCTCAGACAACTGCAGTAAAGTTTAAGCGTACTAATGGGCAGTACCAGACCATACATGTACATGGAGGAGAATGCCCTGCAGTGCACAAAGTGGACCATTTTAGCAAATGTAAATCTGAACAGGCAGCTTGTCCTGGAAAGGCAGCTGGCTCATTTTTATCAGTTATGACAATTTGTTTTGCCTTTTCTTTGTCCACACAGAAGCTAAGGCCATTCTGAAAGGGCAGTTTCCACTCCTACCAGGATGTGTGGGCTGAATATGAAACAGCTGGTAAGATCTGATTCTTGTATGTCCTTAGTGTATCTTCAGTATGCTGACACAGTCACTTAAAAAAAAAAAAAGATACAACATCACGGAAGCAATGTAGAACAGACAGTATTACATAGGGAAGTGGGTTTTAGTTACCAGTGAGAAGCCTTTTTGTATTTTGATGGAGCATGCAGACAGCATTTCAATCATCAAATTCTAGTTGTCAAAGTCATCAGCAATCCAAGATTCATGATAATGACATACTGAAAAATGTCGGTCCTATGGAGTTATATGTAATAATTAGGAGCAATACTAGAGAGCTCTATGGTGTCAATCTGAAATGTTATTTCTCTGATATCTCTACAGCATTTACCTGGATCTTTTGAAAGCTGAGGAGAAATGAGGCAGTTCTACATTTCCAGTTCATTCTTCAAAATTCCTTGTCCTTTTCCTGCCTCCCATAAAGTCCCTTCAAATAAACCCTTTTCTTTCCTACTGCCCAAGCAGGGAGGGCAGTAATACATAAGTAAAATACTAATGAGAACATATCTTCACAGCTCAGTCAGAAGGACTGGAAATCAGCATTGCAGACCTGCACATACAGTATATGTATGGTAATGTTTGTTACCATGGATATGAATGAAGGAAAAATAGCTCCTAATAGTTTTCATTTTGCTGTTGGTATCATGGGGAGCAGTTCTGGGACTCACACATCATCATCCACCGTAACTGCAGCTTTACTGAGAGGGGAGAACACAAGCAAGGAAGACCATTTCTCAGACTTTGGACAATCAGTGCTGGTCAGCTCACCTTTCACGTGCATCTTTACAGCAGATGTAAATATCAGTAATTAGCTGAAGAAAAATATTACTAGATTGTTGGTTTTGTTCAACTGCAGTGAGATTCTTAGATGTAGAGAGAGCAGTAGAAGAACATAGTGAAAAGGAGACTGCTGCAAAAACTGCTGTGCTGATGCACAAGCTCTGCTATAACTGCCCTTTCCATGGTTAACCATCAGCCATGCCGGAGCCCAGATAAGAGGCTGAATCTATGCTAATACATTAAATGGGGTCAACTAAGACCAAATTGCACAGAACAGCCCACAACTATATAGACAAACTCTCTTTTAAGTCCAAAACAAGCTGGCTGCACATGAACTGCCTGTTGGGAACAGTCCCAGCAATGCTCTATGTGCTTTGCAGGGTGCTGGCTGGCAGGCCCACATGATGCCAGGGAATTTTAGCAGGTTACTATGACAGATAATTGTGCTCCAGTGCTAGAGGACGTTTCCCATGTGCTTGAATACAGTGCTGTTCATACAACCAGGAAGGGTGGTTAAGAAAGCAGCTCTTAAGGCATATGTTTATTCCTAGACATCTAATGCAGGAATTAGGAATCCCTGTTTTGTTCCATTCATTAGATACAAATTTTATAGATTGCTTGGAGGGAGGCAATTCATTACCAAGTGTATTTTAGCTACTTGCAGTAAACGGAAACCACAAGAAACACCAAGATACATCCATACTACAATACCTAGCTAAGCTAGAGTGCTATTTTTCTCAAAAGCACCATCTACAACAGGGATGTTAACTGCAAATAACAAAACCCCAAAAGATACTACAGTGTGAATCATTTTACAAGTCCAGTTACAGACTTGTTCTGCCTTTTCTATTTGTCTCTAGAAAATAGATACTTTTTCTGTTGTAGCCTTAGGATGGGAACAAACTCTTAAATAGCTTCCAAATCCAGCTGTATCGACCATCTTAGCAAATTTAAACTAATAATGCCAAAGATATGCAGTAAATATGTACAAATCAAGCCTGATGTGTAAATCTCTAAGATAGACTTTGTACGTAAACATTTCTACATTTTGGGGTTAATTTTCATACCAGCCCACAACTTATTCTTAGACTGATGTGTTAGTTTCTATAAGCATCAGAGAATTTATTTTTGAAACTTTGAAACTAAGGACACTTATAGTTTGTGTCCTATATACAAATAAAATAATACATCCTTATGTGCACACCAAAGCAGAGAAGGTAACTTTATGTATGAAATGTTTTTAATTGTCAGTAAACTAAAGACAAAAAAATTGGTTGGCGGAGTACAACAGGAAGATAATTCCAAATTATAATATATTAATGCAAGCATTTTTAATGACATTCTATGTCTTCGTCAAAATTGGAGACCCATATTCTTTTCATTTTCCTCCTATACATAAAATGGCATCTCTTCTCCTTTGAAGAACCCAGTTTGTCTATTGGCTTCAAATGTCCTGCATGCATCACATAATCACAGAAGAGCTGAGGTTGGAAGAGACCTCTGGACGTCATCAAGTCCAACTCCCCTGCTCAAGCAGGGCCACCCAGATCCAGTTGCCCAGGACCATGTCTAGACAAATTTTGAATATCTCCAAGGATGGAGACCCCACCACCTCCCTGGGCAACCTGTGCCAGTGCTCAGTCACCCTCACAGTGACAAAGCGTTTCCTCATGTTCAGTGGGAACCTCCTGTGTTTCAGTCTGTGCCCATTGCCTCTGGTCCTGTCACTGGGCCCCACTGAAAGGAGCCTGGCTCTGTCTTCTTTGTGCTCTCCCTTCAGGTATTTCTATACATCGATAAGATTCCCCCGAGTCTTCTCTTCTCCAGGCTGAACAGTCCCTGCTCTTTCAGCCTTTCCTCATAGGGGAGATGCTCCAGTCCCTGATGCAGTCTTCAGCCAAGATTTTCCACGTGGAAGCTCAAGGCTTTCAGACTGATCATATTAGAAACAAATAGTTCATTTGAGGCAAATGAGGAAGATGAAAAGGGGTTCATATAGGAAAGGTGTTGGATGTGTTGGGACACAAATCTAGGCTACCCTATAACCCAGCAAGCTTTGTGCATCCTAGCATTATACCTCTCCTCCAAACTATGGAAGTTACTGTGGTTAACCATGGTTGAGGAATCATCTAATTTCCAAAGAAGTGAGGTAGTACTGGTGGGTTTTCAATGAAGGGGACCTCTCTTCCTAAAATTAAGGACACAAATTAATGGGATAATATAAAGGTAGGATTTCTAAATGACAGTTTTATTTTGGGGAGATAAACATCAATGAGTGAACGAGAGAGCAGACAGAGGGGTGGACAATGGTGCAAGAATGATGTTACCCTTGTGTGCAGCATTGTTAGCTCTGGTAACTGCACAGGAATGAAGGATGGAGTCCTGTTTATTTACATTTGTTTTCTGTTTGAGAGACAGCCCAAGAAGTAAAATAAAATGAGAGCCTACTCAAATACCTGCTACGTTTCCCCTTAAATTGAATTTCTCATTTTATCAGGAAGCAATACTTGCACTGATGTTAGACAGGCAGCTAAAAGGTCAGCAAGTTCCCTTGGTTGCCTTTTGTCAAGGGTTTTTGACTTGTCTGTGAATAAAGATCTCCCAGGAGGAAGGCAGACCTGAATTTCCTGTCATCTTGAAGACAGCAATGAATTTGAAAATGTTACAAAAAGCATAAGGGACTTGAAGCACACCTTCAAATGCACTGCTGATGCCAATAGCTTCCCATGTAAACATGCACACAGAGTTGTTTTGGATTTGTTCTGTCAACTTTTTGTTGTGAAACAAATTGTTATACAGCTGCCCACCTTGAATACTGAATGAATCTGACGGTTTTCCGTTACTGCACTATGCCTAATCAGGACTACAATCTCTTTGGGTTAGCTGTGGTGCTGGCACACTCCCAACAGTGGTGTGCTGAACCACTGTCCATTTTCCGTCATACTCTCCCGTGACTTGCCTGGCTGTCCCATCCCATCCCGCTCGCTTGCAGTCCCTTGATACTGTTTAAAAGTGCCAAGAGTTAAGACAGTCTTAACAGGCATCTGGGCAAAAAGAAAAAGCTCTCTCACTCATGAGGAGCATTAATCATTCCAGGAAGCACATAAGTTTCTCTCCAACAGGCAGAGCTAGAGTTATCGCTTTTTCTTAACATCTGTGGGGAGACGCTTCTTGTAGCGTTAATGGGGGACATTTTTGCAGAATATACTTCAGTTGTTAAAGCCTTTATTATTATTTTTTCTCACTTAGTTTAGTCAGTGAATCACAGTATTATCTGTGAACAATATATTTGTAACTGCATATATATGCATATGGGAAAAAAAGGCTTAAGAGGGTGAATGAATCTGTGTTTTTAAGTCCAGAGACCCAGCTGGTTCAGTGTTATATTCTGTAGCAAATAGTGTGGAAAACTATTTATTTAGTTCAGAAATTCTGTATGATACCAAATTTGCAAGTGAGAAAATGAAAGCCCACTGTAATCAGAAAGAGCCTACAACATTCTTTAGATGCTCAGGAAGTTGCTGCATAATGTCTGCTGGTAGAATTTTCACTCTGCACTCATCTAGCTATCTGCAGATACATTCACACTGAAAACAAATTAATGCTTTAATGTAATTACTGTCCTCCTGAGTAAGTGATGTATCCATTATAAATTGCTATGAAAATAAAAACAAGCAGAAATGAGAGGGTTGTCAGCTATTATAAGATATTGAGTTCTTTGTTTATTTGAGACTCCCCTTTTTTTTTCCCCAGGAAAGTGTATTTCAGAATAGATTATTGAAACAAACTCCACAGGAAAAATAGGCTACCCTTTGTTATGTAGTTTGGAAGATTTGCAGAGGAAATAAAACTCTAATTTAGATAGGAATCATGAAAGTTTATCTTGGCTGAGAATCTAATTATTAATATTACAAAAACTGTTCAATATAGTGAAGAAATTGGTTTCTTTAGCATTACCGTTCATTTAGAGATCCTTCTAAATCTGCTTGTGGCAATTCCAGGCAAGTGTAAGACACAGAAATGCTGAAACAATGGCAGAATGGGGATAACCAAGGAATATGGAGGTTTGCCACTTATGTTCCCCTGTTTTATAATCACGTAGGTGCAGACAGACATACATATTGAAGCAAGCACTTTTCACACGATCATTAACGGATCTGCAAGAACTGGAGATTGAAGATGTACAAAGTAATCTCTGAATTTTATGGATTTGAATTACTTTTACAAGGGGCAAGCCTGGGTTTTCCAGAATATGTGTTCTGAACCTTTTCCTCCAGCCCTGCAGACAGCATATGATGTGGTCACTGAGATTACACTACTACTGACAGTTATATTGTGTAGGTATTTACCTAGAGATATTCACCTGTTCCTCGTCTCCAGTTGAGACCTTTTCATATCTGAACTTGCTTTGCAGTCAGCTGCACTTCTGAACATATAGAGAGGTTTGTATCAAAAGGAATATGGGAACAGAGATTCAAGCCAAGTAATTTTAGATCCTCCAGCTTTCTCATTCTTTTCTAAAGTTAAATGTTACTTTAAAGGATATTCACTTAGTGTTCTTTGATTTGTGCTGTCTGATAGGTTACGTATGACTGCAATTCACAGCAGTTATCTCCTGCTCTTATTTTTTTGGTCACAAATAAAATGCAAAGCTCAACACATGTTAATGGGACTCCCAGAAGGGAAAAAAATAAGCAAAACTATGTAAAAGCCACAGAAGTAATTTGGTTTAATTAAATAAGGCCTAACATTTTTATTTCCCTGATGGATGCATTACCTGAATCAATAGGAATGTATACAGACGAAGGGCAGAAGAGTACAAATCCAATCACCAAGTCTTTTCACTATTGTACTGAACAACTGCAAAATGGATCATCTGGTAACACTTTCAACTAAAAATCCCAAAGATTTATTTCATATAGATCTACAATAAAAGCAAATGCTAAATAAATACCTGTTTACTTGCAATAATCAATTACTGACGATAACTACTGTTAGCACAGATTACTACTGATGTTACTGATACAGGCTTGTATCAGTCTACTATATGGTAGGTACGTTTGTTCTGGTTTGTAATACTGAGTAAGTATTCAACATACAATAAAGCAATCCAAGCCTTTTTATCTTTAAAGCTTTTAAAATATTCTGCCCTGTCACTTCTTTTCCAAAGAAGAAAATATACCCGACTCCACCACATACCTGTTGGCCAGATAACCATATCCAGTGCATGCACTGCTACAGCCTCTGGTTTTCTCAGATCAACAAGGTGTCAGAGTGGGGTTTCCTTCTGTGGGTGCCACTGGTGTGCTCTAACCTCACAGCCTTGGCTGCAGCCACTTTAGGGACATTTCCCTGCAGCACATGCAGCTGTCCCTTGTGATGCTCCCAAGTTTCTGCTGCTCACCTCCACACGATAGGTTATGAGAGAGAAGAATGGGCCATGGCCAGGACAAACCTGCAGTGGTGCTGAGCTGCCTTGGTCAGGAGCAGTAACCAGCCCTGTGAAACAACAGCATCAACCCTCTGCCCGCCAGGCTAACTGGACCACCAACAGGTCATGACACCTAGGGGAAAGGCATGGCTGGGCACAAATTGCTGCATGCATTTGTTCCTGTGATTTCTAAAGAGTTTGGTCTAAACAAGCCTCCTGGCCCCCAGTGCCAGGCACTGTGCAAAGGCCTTCTCTCCCCAAGAGGGACTGCAATGAGAAGTGCTCACTCATCCATCCACTGTGAGCCACTGTGGAAACAAACACAAGCTGAGATGAAAGGATGTTGTTCCTTCTTCCTAGTTCATGTGACAGTTTTGGCTGTCCCACAGGCTCATTTTACCCCCCCGGCTTCCGCAGTGCAGGGTGAGTACCTACACCTCAAGAAGAATGAGCACAACATTAAAATGGTTTTATAACTGATCCTAGTTGCCTAAAACAATCTTGAGCCACCTACCTGGAGATGTTCAGGGAAAAACTAAGCCACAGCAACTTCCCCCAACAAAGGAAGAATACTATACATTTTCTTGGAGGCAGAACAAAACTGTAATCTTATCTAGCACTTATATCAGTTGTGTCTACATGGACACAGTGAAATAAGGTCCTAAAAATCATCCTGGCAGTTTTGTAAACAAATAAACTATAAGATCTTATCTGGTGTATAATTTTATCTGCTCAGGTGATAGATTTATTGTGTTAATATGAAACACGACTTTAAAAAATTGTGATTGCCTGTAATCTAGCCAGTCTTGATTGTATCAACATTTTGCTGTAAGGCAAAAATGTGACTCTGAAAAATATCCTGATCTGGTGCAATCTGGAACTTACATGGGAGAGATGTTATCAAGATGTATCCAAACATTAGTTACAACTCAAGAAAAAATAAAAAGAGAGAGAGATCTGTATGGCAACACTAAACTGTGTTTATCTTCTTCAAGGCATGGACTCTAGTCCATTCACTGCTAAAGACTGCTTTGTAGGTTTAAAGAATAGTAGTTGGTATGAGATTGTGCTCTCTGCTGTGATTGAAAAAATATCATACACAATGAAGTTTCCTCTGGCCTGCTCTCCTCCCCTTCTGGTCTTTTTATGCCAAAACAACCTAATTAATACTAACTCAAAAATAAAGTTACATTTCCAGCCATCTGCAGACAGATTCCTCTATATTAAACATTTCTGTAACTCCACTGACTTCAGTACAGACACTTGGCTTATTTTGATGTAAGGTGACTCTGCAAATTGCTTTGACAGATTAGAACAAAGCTCTGAAGGGGAGGCTAACGGAGTAGTTATCATTAGAAAGGTTCAACAGTTCCATATGAAAATACAAGATTTAAATATGTATGAAATCCTGGTAGATAAGTGAAGAAAGAACTTTAAAAAGATCCAGGCCACACAGTGTGAAAGTAAAGGAATGATCACTATTTTTGTGTTCATTGTGATCATTTGTGAAAACAGCTTTTTAGACAGAATCTGCTCATGTAGAAATTATCCTATGGCTCAATATATCTCATTAACGTCATATGTTAGTCCATTCCCTCTGGAATGGTTATTCCCCCTGGTATTACTCAGAGAAGATCAAGACTGGGCAAATAAGGTTTTAACCCATACTAACAGTTTTTATTTTACTTTAAATAGTAGAGACCATTCCCAAACGCAATGAACCTATATGAAGTAAAAGGTAGACTTGGACAAAATGTCGGAGGGAACCATGTTTTGCCAAGAGATGTACGATCCCTTTACATACAAATTCTGAACACCAACAACTGTGTTTGTTGTGGTTATCCAGCTAAGTCTGGTCACAAACCTGTTGTACTGGTTTGCATAAAGGGATCAGTCAAATTGCTCCAGTGACAGTACCTTGTACATATGTCTATACTATAGGGTACTCGCAATCATGACTGCCGAGTCTTCACTATACCTGAAGTCACATTTCTTAGTCTATAGAAAGGTATTTATTACCTCTAAATTTTTAGGTTGTGGCACCTATTTTGATACATTATTAATATTACCTTAAGGAACATGAAATATCAGTGGCTCTTTCTGAAACGTCATTGGCTTTTGCTAACATGAAGCAAAGGTACCTGAGGATATTAAGGGCTTACACTGACCACCCTTGGGGCAATCTTGTAGCCTTCTTTATAAACTTTGGAAAATTCAGTTCCAAAACCTAATTGCTTCTGTGGGGGACAGTCACCAGTAAGAAAGGCCTTCATGTGAGGTGTTGTCTTCCAACTGGCTAGAACTGCCAAGGCAGAACTACAACCAGCACACATCTGTTGAGAAGGCTGAGGTTTCACAATGGATTACACATTTGACGGATCTGTTTAGGACATGATCAGGATGGGTGTGATCCGTGTGAAATTAGCAGGAGCACAGGGTAGGTTTTTGTGCCGTTGTTGTGCATGCCACTCAAAACACCTTCACTCCCCAAGGAAGCAGCTGTGGAAGGTGGCCTTGCTGGTTGGTGTAGCCTCTTGCTCTTCACCTTCTACTCTGGCATGCTTGGTAGCCTGTTTGCTCTCTAGGAAATTAGTTGATTAGGTATGTTTTTTCTCAAGTATATGACTGCGTTCTGCTCACAATGCTGCTGCTATTGGATTGCAACAGTCACACCCATTAATGGGTAACATGCCTCCCTGGACCTTCTCCTGCCACACCATGTCTGTGTAGGTGAGAGGGATGGGTGGTGATTGTACTTCAGGCTACAAAGCAGGGAGGATCATGAAAAGGCATTGATGTTCACAGGCAGGGAGACAGTATTCACAGGACTCACTTCTAAGCTTGGCCTTTGTGTGTTGCATCAGTGAATGAATGCAGTCTTCCCTTAACTGCAAGGAAAAAAGCTGTCCTAGTCATTTGTCAACTGCTCCTGGCAGCTCCAACTTTCTTCCTGAGCTGTTTGGAGTAGCAAGGTCATCAGTCCTCTTAGCAGTCTGGGAGAATACATCGCTTGTTCGCAATTCTCATTGTCTTGATTTGATGCGCATACCAAAACAAGGATCATTGTGTGCATGGGCTTGAAAAGCTGCACCAGAGGTACGGACAGGATGCTAGTCTCTGCACTCCTGTGGGCCATACAGGTCTTCATCAGCCAAAAAAGGTACTGCACTGTTGTGTTTTCAGGCCGTGATGGAGCTCCACTGGTATGTGACTATCGTCAGTGGCAGGCAGCATGGGCAGCTGCATGACACCCATGCGTCCAACAGCTCCAGCTGGGCTGAGCTCAGCCCAGCCTGCTTGTAACAGCCACAGGAGCCCTGGACATTAACAGCGCTGTGAAATTACTACTTATGTGTGGCAGTACCACCTTTGTGTGCCCTCTGCTTTGCAAAGCCATTCACAAACATCAAGACACCTCACCCAGGGACCTCAGTTAGTGCCTTGGTGACTTCCGCATGACACTTGCAAGGTGCATTTGGTGGTCTGAAAGGGAAGGCAGAAGCCTATTTGGATTGCATTCAAGGCTGACTCTCAATTACTCAATTAAATAATTTTTTTTTGCTATATTTTACAGCAAATGGAGGATGCGATTGTCTCACTCAAGGGGGAATGGCAGGGCCCATTTTTCTTGTTTTGCTACTTACTAGAGCAAGAAAAGTCTAAGTCACTGTTTTGTAGGGAAGCTGAAATGTTTGGCAGCTCATATTTTCTGAGTTCCTAGCTCCTTCCTTCTGTAAGTGTTTCCACCAACACCATCTCCCTTTTGCTCTTGTCTTATTGTCATTTCTTCCCCATTCACCTTCTCCCTTCCAGTGTGACTGGCTGCGTATGGCAGATCTTAATGCTAGCCTACTCCTTCGTGCGTGAGCCTCTCACCTGGAAGGCAGGCTGCTTGGGCAAACAGTGCAGTGAACCAGAAACATTTAATTGGTACGAATAGTGCAAACAATGATATCAAATGCAAAGAGAGATAAGAACAGAAATCAAATGCAAACAGATTGCATGAGCAAACTGAAAAAGTAAATGAAGTCAATGATAGTAAAAAAAAAAGAGTACAAATATTAAAGGAAAATAACAGCAGCAAAAGTGCATTAAAATATTGAAAAAAGTCATAAAACACTAAAAAAAAGTAAAAAACAAGCAACTGTATAGGCAGTGGCAATTCTCACAGTGCAAATATTCTGTACTGTTGAGAAAACATCGGTGGTAACATTCATGGTACCATAAAAGGAAGATAAAACTTAAGAAATAAACCGAAAGGTGCAAATGATACAAACTTCTGTCAGCACTTGGAACAGTGACCACGGCTGAACGTGGCAACAGCCACCGAAACTGCTCCAGCAAGAGCAGAGAGGGCTGAGGGCAAGGTGCAAGGGCTGGAAAGTGACACGCAGGCTGCGTGGCTGGAGGGTGGCTGCTACAGCCTCCACCGCAGGCAGAGTCTCAGATGATGTCTAGCTCCGGCAGCTCTGGCCACTGGGATGTGACAGGGGCTGGGAGACGTGCTGGTATTACTGCTGTGCAGGCAGCAGACAAGTGGCCTGTGGGGAAGGATGCTGGAGCTTAGGTGAGTGCCTAAGTGAAAAGTGGGCTAACATGGATGGCCATCTGGAGGGTACGCTCTAGCCACAAAGCAGGCATACGGCTGGAGTACTGGACCACAGCGTTGTTGGCAGAGCTCCTGACTGCATTCGTGTCTTGCAGTTATTATTAAAAACACACATGGAAGGAAAGAACCTGAAGAATTGGCTAGGTGTGATATTGCTGGCCTGATCCATCTCTTCAACCCAAGAAAGCCCTGGAGATGCTGGGAAAATTCCTGACTAGTATCAAAACACCGCTTTGCTCTGCAGTGCTCTCCTTTGCCAGGCATTCTCATTCCTCCTCCCTTGCAGCCAGCGTCTCCTTTCCCACCTTCCTCCTCTGTTGAAGCATCTGCCTTGCTGAGTTCTGGTGGGTGCTGGCTTACTCTTAACTTGTGGGCCAAGCTGATCTGTTGGGCAGGCAGACTTCCAGCCCAGCTTCTGCCCTGGGGATTTCTACTCCTTCCCTCCTCTTCTTGCCCGGAATACATGAACTGAGCCACAACGCACTGTTGTACAATGCTTCTATTGTCCCATCCTCTGCACATTCAAATTTAAACATCTTCAGTCACAGGGAGATCAATTTTTGCGTCATTAACTAGAATAGCATAAATTATCACCACGTAGCTTCTGAATTCGGAAAGACTTTGCCCCAAAGAAAAATACATCATTCCAGATCATGGCAGAGTGACTTATTTCCCCTGCCTTCAAATGCTGATAAGGAGCAGAGGTAAACTAAAGAGTGGGTAAATTCACAAAAATGATTACTATTAAAGCGAGCAAATTCTGTTGTCCAAATTTGTAGGGGAGAAACTGTATGTACTTGTGTATGCCTTTGATACCACAGCAAGGAAGCTACAAAGCTCCAGCTAAATACTAGGAAGCCTGTGCTTGCCTGCTCTGCTTTCCTGTCCAAGAATGGATTGGCAATATAATGCATTTTTTCTACATTTTATTTCTAATTCCAGCTAGAATTTTAAACATGCAGAAAAACTTGAGTACCTAGAAACAATTTAACCAGTTTTCTCTCTAAGGCAAAAAAAAAAAAAAAAAAAAAAAAAAAGAATTTTGTTTTGTGTTGGAAGCAAAGGTGAAGATTTAAGCCTTTACTCCATCCCCCTGTCAAGACTTGGTATTCCATCTTTAGATTTAGTCCTTCTTAATACTAGCTACTCATCTCAGTTTACTCAGTTTTATGACTACTATAATTTAGCAATAACGAGATACAAAACACAGATGGAATATTCTGTCTAAACAGAATATATTTATATTTGCACTATGTTACAAAAACTCCTTCTAATATAAATGCCTTGTTATTTCCATTCTGCTGTGTTTGATTTTCAGTATTAAACTGTTCCTATGATTCATTAATACCATGTCCAAAATATATTCCAGCTAAAATGTTTAGGAATACTTTCATGATATATGTTAGTTTATATAGCCATAACTTGAACATGAGAATAATGACTACTTAATCTCAAGGCACGTAAAGATCCAAGAGAAATTACCCACAGTACCTGTAATTGGAGTTCTCTTAAAGGTCATAACCCTCTATAGATCCACACTTACCCTCCTTCCTCCTTTCGGGATTTGGAATACATTAGTCTTAGGATGGATTGTTTAGTTCTCTTTAGACCATAAAGAAACTGATGAAGAATAAGTCACATGGTGCTCCATGTAAGGCTTGTATATAACTTAGCATATGTAAGTCAGCCTGACAGATGGCCAGAAATAAGCTTTCCAGTAACATGATTCAAATATTGCACTAAAAGTAATCATGATCTTCAAGTTATTTCAGTTACATAAAAGTAGTTTAATTTCCTTCTACTGTTATAGCATCTACCAAAGCTCTTCTTTTAAGGATATGAGAGCTGGCTTGGCTAATAAACAAGACCACTACCTTTGACTGAAATATTGAACACACAACCCGCCCCCGCCCCTCCCCCCCAATATTATTTTTTTAATATAAGAGGATTCCAAAAAAATTACTGTAGAAACTTCTGGTTCTCAACTATGACAATGATGCAACACTTTATTTCTCATCCCAAATGGGGCTTTCACGCTTTCTATGCAAAAGATTGCTACTTTACCTTACGTCTCCAATATTGAGTGCACGAATGTAAAGGGCTGGTGTCAAGTTATAGCTTTCAGTCCAGATAGCAGTTGCTCTATTATAACTCTGATTTCATCCTGAATATATAAAAATGCTCACTTTTTCACAAAGATTTTTTCCCCCCTTTGTTATACTTCCAGTTATTTATTTCATCATCACATAGTATTAAAATGCCTCCATAGAAAAGGTCACTCTTTTTCCTTTCAAAACATTTCTTTGCGGTTTCTTTTCCCAGAGGTACACATAGAATCAACAATCGATAAAAGAACATCACATAACACTCTGACTTACCTTTGAGGAATATCATTTAGGTCAACACATTTTATCAGCGAAAGACTTTTACAGCCAATCATTTTCCTTTTAATGACATTTTCTAATCACTAGGTAAATTTTCCTTGAATAGCAATAATACAGCTCAGTTATTCAGTTTGATGCATTTTAACAGGAAAAAAGCACTTAAAAACTTCATTCTGATAAATCCTCTTTTCCTGATTGCAGTGTGTTTTTTATGAATTGAAGTGTTCCCTTGTTATAATTCTGAGCATTCCTGAAATAGATAGAGACTTGATATCCTAAAGGATCGCTTAGTAAGTTTCCCCTGCACTTTATAACCAGTAAGACACTAACAGAATCCTAACAGTGGTATCCTGGATTCTCTTACCATGTCTGAAATGTTGAATTTAAGTGGAGAAAGCCAAATCCATACAGTTCTGCTATTTAAGATCAAGTACATCTTTTTAAAAACACTGTTCAAAGTTCAGGAAGGCTTTCTGATGATGGTGATACAAAAGCTGTCACAGCTTTCAAAGCTGTCACAAAACAACATAGAAGAGCTCCTTCAAAAGGCATGGTCATGGGTTGCTGTGAACAAGGTCACTGTTCACAGGCCACTGTCAAAAACAAATCTAAATGCCACATAAAATAGTTAACCTTATCACTTTCTCAATTTACTGGAAGATGTAGAAGAGACAGAACAAATTGTGATTTTGGAACCATATTAGTCATGAGGAGATGTATTGAGGTTATCAATTTCTATGTAATAGGAAAACATAATTTTAAAACACGCATTCATCAGTCACTGTAGTACTTGGCAATTTCTATAAACTAACTCCTGGTTTCTGATGTGGTATGAACAAACATTGCTGTCCATGGAGACATACATGAAAGCCATTTAAGAAAAAATATCATTTTTACAAACTATCTGCTCAGTTTCTGTATTGAAGACAAAAAACTTTGTTGAAATAGCACCACGTTTGCATAGTGCATCATGCCCTCAAAAGTCTGATTATGCCAGCCATCCAACCAGTCGTATGCATTATGATCTCATTCTTTTCATAGGTTGATTTTATTATTCAGTACAAAGAAAGAAAGCATGTTCAATATTTTATTTTCTCTTCATTATTCAGGGCATAGCCCTATGCTTAGGATACAAACTTCACACCTTCCATTGTATTAAAAAAAGGTTAATTGCCTCATGAGCATTTCTATGCCACTTACCAGCTTATGCAAAGGATGTAAAGAAACTCTAACATGGAGTCTTATATTTGCTCCATTTACTTAAGTGTTTCTCACACAGCATGCAGTCACTTAGTGGAAGAAAAGATTAAGGATGCTGGATACAACAAACAAGAAGAATACCAGTCATCGACACTTTGTTATGCAGTAGGACAGATAAGAGAGGGGATGGCTGGGGCTGAAAATAATGTAGGTTTAGTTCTGGAAGGCCAGCTTGTGCTGTCCTTGTGAAGGAGTTGAGATTGCCCAAGCAGCACAGAACACCAGCTGGAGGTCACATACCCAGATGTAACTCCAAATCTTCACTTTGTGACTTAGTACTCCACTGAGCCTGTGCTGTGCTAAGCATAGGCTTGAGAAGCCTAAAAGTTACTGTATGTACTTGTATTGCTAGTAAAATTTTACTGCTGGAGAAGCTTACTTTCCTGCTTTTTTTATTGTGGAAACTTGCTCAGAGATCTTATATTGCAACATCTCTGTGCCATGACATCCAGGTTCAGGTTACAGATCTGAAAGAGCCCAGGATGCTCATGCAGTGGCTGGTAAGCTGCCAGGCAAAAATAGAGGGGGTGACTCAAAAAGATTTGCAGAGCAATCAAGCGATAAATAACCTGTGACAACTGATCTGTAACATTTTTTTTTGCTTCAAAAATTATCTTAACAGCTTGCTGATAGTATGGGAAAAGAAAGATTACTTGTACCACAGTGACTGAGCTTCCTTTTCTTCAATTGCAGGCTGTGCATGCTACAAGTTCAGCATGGTGCAGGCCACGCATGTAAAGCTTAGTGCTACTGTAAAGCTATATCTTTACAGTAGCACTAAGATGTGCTATATCTGAGTGAGATTAACAATGCCCTGCCGGCAGTAACTAACCTGTCGATTCAGGTTTGGATGCAATATCTCACATAACATGTTTAAGAAAATTGGGAGAGGCACAGGAAGCTGTCTAGACCAGAGAAATAGACTTGATGCCATTGCTAGTGCTATCAGGGTCAGTATAGATTTCTTTTCTCTGAATTTGGGTGGAAATCAGAAGAAAATCATAGGAATCAGTTGAAAAGACCAGGGCCACCTGAGGGCATTTAAGAAGAGGTTCAGACATTAGCTGATGTCTTTTGCAAATATGCTTATTGTGAGCATTCCCTTTCTGAAGAAATAGACACCAAAAGATGGATGGATGTTAAAATGGACCTCTCTGGTTAGTCAGATGGCTTCTGTGAGAATACGTTTTCCAGACAGACTTTTGGAAGATGCAAATCAAACAGAACTACCACAGGGTCATGATGCTAACTCCAAAAATGACTGGTTACCTGTTAAAGGAAGGATGAGCTAGTGCCTTTTTGTTCAGTGCTGTGTGCATATGCATCATGATCTGCACTGGGAAACCATACAGAGAAGTGAGAATGTAATGCAGGCCAGTTTGCTGGCCCTGAGTTTGAGGATATACATGCGGAAGTCCAAAGCATTTGATCATTTGTGTCTGCAGATAGCTCACGGGCACTCCCTAACCTTTCTGAAGAATGAAGAAAGCATGAGAGTAAACCTGATGCACCTTTCTGTCTACTCCCTGGTTTAAACTATGCTTCCTCCTGCTGGGAGGTCTTCTAAACCCTGTAACTTCTGATGGAGAAAGGCAATTATTCAAGGAGATCAAGCACGCCAAAAGTGGTGTTGAGGGAGGAATGTTTCAGCTTTTCTTCACTACTTTTATCACTTTTCTTGTTCTGTGGAGATGGGCAATGGCAGGATTGTCTCAAAGGAAGGTTTCTATTACTGGCTGCCTGGGTTATGTTTCTAGAAAACAGAAAGGAAGCACAGTAAAAAGAGAGAAGATGTCTTGAAAAGGTATGCTTCCCCTCCTCCTGATGCAGGTGTAACTTAGGAAGCAAATATACAAATTATCTTTCATGTGTGGCAAAAGGCACTCAGGAACAGAAAAAGGTTTGCCCTGAGTGAAAATGTGCTTCCTTGTGATCAGAGGATGACAAACTACAAAGAGAGGACAGAATAATTTTTTGTTTTTGAGAGGTTGTTGTCGTTTAACCCCAGCTGGCAACTAAGCACCACATAGCCGCTGGCTCACTCCCCACTGGTGGGATGGGGAAGAGAATCGGAAAAAAGGTAAAACTCATGGGTTTAGATAAAGACAATTTAATAGGACAGAAAAGGAAGGGAAAATAATAATAATGATAAAAGAATATACAAAACAAGTGATGCACAATGCAATTGCTCACCACCTGCTCACCAGTGCTCAGCCAGTTCCCAAGCAGCGGCCGTTCCTCCCGGACAACTCCCCCCATTTTTTTGTTCAGCATGACATCATATGGTATGGAATAGCCCTTTGGCCAGTTGGGGTCAGCTGTTCTGGCTGTGTCCCCTCCCAGCTTCTTGTGCACCTCCAGCCTCCTTGCTGGCAGGGCAGTATGAGAAGCTGAAAAGTCCTTGACTAGTGTAAGCACTGCTCAGCAACAACTAAAACATCAGTGTGCTATCAACATTATTCTCATCCTAAATCCAAAATATAGCACTATACCAGCTACTAGGAAGAAAATTAACTCTATCCCAGCCAAAATCAGGACAGAGGTTATATTCTTAAAACATACCTTATTGGACATAATATCTAGGACAAATGGCTCTGTATTTGTACCATGAACAGAATCAGCCTGCAAAGGTGGCAGTGACATGAAACTGGCATTGTAAGATATGCTCTCATAAGTGATTCAGCACTGTTTACAAGAGAAATCTTATTTTAATGCAAACAAATCCACCGACAACCCTATTGTGTTCTAAGGCTAAAATGATGCAAGGGAAAAATATATGTCATGTTGATAACTTGGTGCTTTGTTAAAAGGCTATAAAATACTCAACTAAATGCAGTTGAAAAGTGGCTTGAAAAATGTCACCCCAGACACAATTCTTTGGTTGCTCTAGGAATTTTAATGTAGTTTGTTTATTGTGGGCAAAAAAACTTAAGGAAGGTACAATGACAGCATCAAACTCATCTGGAAATATTTGCATAATACAATTGCCCTTGCCCTGCCCCCAACAATGTGTCTGCCTCCTCAACTTGGCCTCTTTAAAGAGGGACAGAATTGTATTTGGTGCATTGCACCTTGTGGAATTAAACAAGTCTAAAGAAAACTGCTCCAGCATCTGTCTTCTTTCAAGCAGATTGTCAACAAGACGAGGGGGGAAGGGAAGAAAGGGAAACTTTGCAAGGATGTTTTAAACCCTCCAGATAAACTGTCGCTTTGAGCCTTGACAGCTCGAGAACTTGACACATGCGTCTGCTCCCTGGAGGCTGTCCCCTGCACGCTTGGCAAGCTGATCACGGCTGCTGAGCTGTGACGCCACAGCGCTTGCCTGACCTGACATAATGGGCAGCTATTTACTGCAAACAAGGTAGATGGAAGAACATAGACTTAAATGATGCTCTGGTGTAAGAAGGAATCCACTAGGGCCCGCAGTCAATCTTCAGTTTTGTTTTGGTTTTTTTTCCCTTTCTTCCCCTTCTTTTTCTGGGATCATTTATTCTTTCCCCAAGGAGCAGGTGACTGTGGCACAGCACTAAGCCTCTCCTCCCTAGATCAATAGAGTGGGTTAAAGAAACAATTGCAGGACAATAAACAGAAAGAGAAAATGAACTTTGGATAACCACACCAACAGTTTGCTCTGCTTGTTTTTCATCTGTTACTGTGAAAAGTAAAAACACAAGACCCTGGAGGGCCTGAAAGAATGCTGTCAGTTTCATTCCAACGTGCAAGCACAATCACACTTGATCGGTGAAGAGCAGGTGTCCAAAGCTAGAGTGAACCCTACAAATATTGTGTCTATTACATGAATCCAACTGCATCTGGTGTCAAGTATTTCTTGCACACCACACTTTCATTCACCTATTAATGTGTTCAGGAAGATATGCCCTACATTTCTGCCACCCACTGTGGCAAGCAAGGTAGCAAGTTCAAGAAAACCCTAGCTTTTTATTTTAGCATGCCAGCTGCATTCTCCACTGATGTAAAACACTAACAGCATTGATCCAATATGCTGGTTTAAATCAGCTGAAAAAGTCATCCTGCTTGGCAAATGCAAGCATACACACGAACATGGTGATTAAACAAAGTTTAGACATATATGACATTGGTGTAGCGTCAGCAAAAACAGAAGGGTAAGACAACCCACTGAAACGCTCAACTTCATTGTATGGTTCCTGACCATTCTCTGTTTTTATGATTTTACCAAATTTCATTGTTCTGTCTAAATGATTTTGGCTTTTAGAACAAGTTTAGTAAAAAAGTGTCAAAAGATCTGTACAAAAGCTGTTCTTTCATTTATTTACTAAAGAACACTGATTTTACAGCTGATTTTGGCAACTGCTTGCATTCATGTAAGGCCCATTACCTTCAACATATTTGCATATACATCCAAGCACCTGCCTTGGCTATGAGTGAAAAAGCAGAAATGAAGTGCTTTGATGGGCTGCAGACTTTAAATTCTACAAAATACAGAATTATATACTGCAGGTATGCTGATATCAGAATATTTAACCCAAGACATTAGCAAAAGTAATGCACTCCATTATAATCTCCACATGCACATAATGTTTTATACATGCTACTCCCTAAAATATTTATTACTTCCTTGATGCACTCTCCAGACCTAGATCTTTTGAAGCCTTATTAGAATCTTGAGCTAATGTGCATAATTTAGATGCTAATTATGAAGTACGAAAGGACACTGCTTACTGATAAACTCTATTAGAAAAGCCTAGTTACATGGGCATCTCAATAGTGGGTATATTTAAAAAGCCAACTCCCATACCATCTACTGCAAGAGAGTTGAGTCTAGGACCGCATTCAGCTGTGCTGTGGACCGGAAACTGAAGAAGTGGTGCAGTGGTGCCTTCATGCCATAACCTGGAGATATGCCACAAGGCATTAATGATCCAATGGGCAGCTAAGGTAGAGCTGCTCCAGCCTTCTCTGTCTTGACAAAAACCCTCTGCTTGTTTTTACATCTACAATTTCAGTGGGCATTAGTCAGGATCCCTGTGTATCTTATGACAAAATTTACCTATCGAAGACCTAAAAGGAGTAGCACAAAATATTGTGAGTTCATTTGGCATGTGCACATAGATTAGGTGCATCTCTGCACATGGAAGAGCTGGTCTCTGCACATGCCACACACAGTACAGCCTCATCAAATTCGTCTAAAAGAGAACTACAGCTTTTCCATTCCTGCAAATCTGACTAGAGGACAAATGGACAAACTTGGCTTTGCACAAACACCAAACACACACAATTGCATTTACACACAGATAAAGCAACACTGAAATACAATTGTAGATAGATTTGTAGTTATCTAACATGCACCATCATCGATCTGCATGTTGGTATGACATATATATTATATGCATCCAAAGGATACTATCAAGGACTATGCAAATAGTGGTTTGGAAATAAAAAATCTTGTTTGATCAGAAGCTATAGCATATATGACTAAGCATGAAGGGACTGACAGCAGTATGAGACTGCATTCCTCAGTACTACAGTGAAGAATCACTCATGTATTTTTTATACTGGGTTACATCCATTGCTGCCTCTATTTTTGTCGCAGTTATTGTGATACAGCTGAAGCATACACTGAAAGGCCCTTGAATAAATGTCATGTTTTTCCATGTCTTCTGTGAAGAAATCAGTATACGTCAAGAAGAATAATAAATAACAATGCATGGATTTTTTTCAGTAGATGGATGGCGAATTGAATGATGACTGCACCATGCATTAGTGAGCTTTCCTAAAGGCATCACAGTTCCCACAAATGACAGCTTATGGAATACTTTGGGAAACATTTCACTTTGAATGAATTCAGTCTTCCTTCCAATTTTTAGCATAAGGATTTCCACTTGTTGTTTATCTTAAGGGCTTAACTAATTACTATGCAGACAAGCACAGAATAACTGAAAAAATTGTTCTAATGAAGTTTAAGTTAGGATGTTCACCACCTCAGCAAGAAATACCACTATTTGCCTTTTTTGTTTTCTTGGGTTTTGACTGAAAGTAGAACCCATTTCACTATGAAGAGATAGCAGATTCTAGAGCCACAGTTCCCAAGCTGTACTGGATTTTATCTTCCTAGCAGAGAGGAGTATTTCCAACTTCATAATGAAACACAGAAAGGATGTTGACTACAGACTCACCCATTGTTACCAACGTTTCCCACACTACCATAATTACATTGGGAGAATTAACCAGAAAATTAAAAACATCTGCAGGGGGAAGTGTCTGTACATTTGTTTCACACTGTTTGTACTAACACTGTAGAGTTCAGTTTCAGGAATGTCTGAAAATAACTCCTTCTCCATTTGTACAAGGGCTGTATAGAACAAAAATCTCCCACTGAAATGGAACAAAACATCCACTGACAGATTTTTGCAGTGATGCCAGGCCATGCTCCTACTTTGTATAATGACACAACACAACAGAAACATAAATCGATACATATATGATCAAACTTCTGAAGGATTAATTAGTAAGGTCAACTCCAGGGTGACACCAATACTTTCAGAAGTATCTGAAAGGGATCTAAAGGGGAAAAAATAATAATAATAAAAATTGTTCTAAACCCTATTTCACCTGTGTATGTCCAAATCATCCTTTCTGTGTAGGTCCTTGTCTTTGGCAGACCTGTACTGCTGGACCTCCAGGGGACTTCACAGCACGCATTACCAGTTTCATGGCACCTTGCAAGAAATCCACAATTTCAGCCATGTGGTGCTTTCCTGGCAGCAGAAAATGGCTGGTTCTGTTTACATATTTTAGAAGCTATCTGCTAAATTACAAGGACAGTAATAGACTAATTCCCTGGTAGGATCAGCCACTTGAAGTAACAGTACATTTCAAAGGACAAGGCTTTACTCTGGTTCCAGAACTGAGTTCCAGATTTGATTCAGCAGTTTTCTGTGTATGCTGTCTTAGGGAAATCACCTCTGTGTCATACTCCATCTGAACGTGGAGGATATGTTGTATATTCTTAAACATTACAGGGGTGTGACTGAAAGTTTACTGAAATTAATGGAATTCAAATGCTTTAGATGAACTTGACATGAAAATTGAAAGTCTCATCAGGCAGGTTCTGTTTAATCAGGTGAATATTTTAACTTTTATATCTTCCTTCACGATACTGAGTTTTGGCTTCCTCATAATTTTACAAGTTCCTACATGGGCAAGAAAATCTCACCTTCACAAATGTGATACATCTCCGTCTGTGAGCCTCCAAGCTCAAGCCTATATCCCAGTATTTTATTGCATGCAGAGAGACTTCAGTGTTATCAACAGTCACTGGGAAACTTCTGCCTCCCTTGATCCCTGTGATGCCCACTCTCCCATGGCCCATGCAGCTCAAAGGGGTGTCTGATATCCTTTGGCTAGGATGCAGAGGATGCGCTGAGGAGCTGAAACATTTTGGGTGTCCCTGGGCCCCATTTTATAGCCTCACCACATCCTTGGGTGAGGAACATCAATGTTGTCTTCCAGTTCCCTTAAGCCACTAATTAAAGCAGGCTAAGTACAGTAATTGTCCATAAAATCTAAAAACAGGCAGAACGCTTACACATACAAAAGACAAACCCAAAGAATCAACAAGAACAGCAATTCATCTGCTTATGCTAAGGTCACATCAAAAGAGTGCCCCCTTCCCTCATTCAGATGACTTGCTGTTCTCTCCCTCCTCCCTTCCTTACTTGCGGAAGTGTGGTGTCTTTAACCCTCTTACTTGACCTTAGTCCTCCTAATAAAAACAAAGGTTTTCCTTTCCATAGGTATGCAAACATATCAATTTTTATACCAGGAGTCTGCAGTGGTTGGTAGGCAACTCTATCCTTCAATGAAGTGTGAAACTCATGGCTCTTCCTTTGATAGCTACTTGGCATTCTTCAAGCAGGAATGCATCTCTGACTGGCTCTTCATTTCCCATCAGCTTGTACACTAAAAGTACACAATACAAACATCTATACAGCCTAATTGTATGCAGCTCATTACTGGCTTTTAACTGAGACTAGAAATGATAACAGCCAAATACTTTGGAATGACTGCAGGTCTGTGTTGATGGATTTCCACTTTCCAAATGGGCAAACTGTATCAACAAGTACCAAAGAAATAATAAGATAGAATTTCTTACTCTTTGACTTAACTATTAAGAGAATTCTACACTGACATTGTTTACTTTGTTTTAGTATCTGCTTTTGATTATCTACAACTTAATTTGCAAATGTTTCCACCTTTTTTCTAGAGATATCTGCCCTTACAGGAGACCTGACTGTTTCAAGTTTTGCACACTATGCACTATGATCAGGCACACAAGGCATCCAAGGGGGAAAGTCTGTGAAGCTTGGAAACAGAGGGAAACAATGGATTGTCTTTGTTGCACTTTTCCTGAGGATTTGTGGAAATACAGGTAAAACAATTTTGCAGTCTGCAAACACAAAAAGAGACAGTCTCCAGACTCCCACATGCCCACCAGTAAAACTCTTAGTCACTTTTGCTGCTGCACAACCAGACAAGTCCTGGCACCAAACTGATCATTGCTCAGAGAGGAGAATGTCTCCCCACAGCCATCACCAGCAAAAGCCAGCCTCCATGCTAGCCGGATCCACCCCTACTGAAACAGCTCCAGCAAAAGCCAATGGGACAACCTCCATCTGGTGTACTACAGACTTGGGGTCATGATGCTTCCTCAAGTCCAGGAACAAAACATTGCTCCACATCAGAGAGAGGAGGGTGGCAAACCCATGACCAGGTACCATTTCTTGTGAGCCAATGTACCACTGAAGCATGTTGTGTGAGAAGAACCAGGTTAGAAATCTAAAGAAAGGAGGTTGCACCTGGCTACAGTACTGGCTAAAGAGGTGCCCCTCTTTCCCTGACTCACAGAGAGGAGCAGAGCTGAGTCTCTTCCTTCCACATACTTCCTTTCAGTTAACTTGGACTCTTCCCTGCCAGTTTGCCTTTTTGTGGGTATCCTATTCTTATGTGGCTTTCTGCATTGTGGGGGGAAAACAGTGCTTTACTTTGTACTGAGGATTTCCAGAAGGAGCAAGATATTAAGTCCTTTTGTGGCTCTCACCCTAAATTGCCACCATCATATACAGTGGTAGAGGAGGAAGAGAATTCAGATTACTTAAACTGTGGGCACAACTCTTTTATTGCAAGTTGCTAAAGCAAATATTTATGGGATAGAGCCACCCATAGGAATATTTATTTATGAAAAAAAATGCCGTGGTTTTCCTGAATTTGCCTGAGTTTTCTTCACGAAACATTGTATCCGGATGAGATCTTTGGGGACCACTTTCTCTGGGCAATGTCTCCTCTTACCTGTAGGTCTTAAGCCAGTAATAGGTAATAGGATCCAGAAGAAGATGGTGGGACATTTAAAGCCAAGTTTCTAATTAGGAGATTAACACGTGTTAATCATCCCAGCCTAGTAACCACAACCGCAGACAATGAGTAAATGGAAGAGTATGACTTGTTCAATATTCATTCAACCTCTGTGTTCATAGATGATACCTATGCTCCCCCTAACGTTGATTCACAGGTGTACTTAAAATTTTCGTGTCAAGGCCTCAGACGTTCTTCTTTAGAAGTCTGGACTCTTACAAACTCCCTTTTTAGCCACCTCCTTTGAATGAAGTCCAGAAGCAAGGAACTGACATTGGCATCTTTTCAGAAAAACTAAGATTATGATTATGCAATTTACATACTGAGCCAACTCCAGAGATGACATCCTTTAGGAAACTGACTGATTGATGTCTATGTTAGGCCAGATCAAGCATCTGTATTCAAAGCCAAAGCTACGCTTGTGTTACCACATTCCCGCTGTCTCTGCACTTGGTCACATACACGTGAGGGCATCTCCTTTGTGCTGGGACTACAGTGTCCTCTGTGGAAACCTGTGAGGCAGAATAATAAATGTGTGTGTGATTTTGTCAGCATCCTCACAGAAAGGCACAGGCTAGGTAGTACATTGTACATTGAATCCAGGGATCATCCACACTTGTACCCTGCAGAGCTGGAAGCCAGCTACCTAACTGTGGTCTAACTGTGGGAACCAAAATCTACTGACGTCCTCTATCACCTCATTCAGGCAATTAAGTTTCCAACCTGAATTTGGAGACACTTTAAATCTAGGGAAGAGCCAGATTAGCTTTAATCAAATATGCCCTTTGAGCTGATGCAAGGAGCTGGTAAATCTGGAGGGCTCCAACAGAAGGGGAAAAAATGAAACAGAAAATTCAAGGTGGGTGTCCTGAGTAAAAGTCTGTCCCAAGGCAACATCCCTTGCTCATTCTGTAAGAATCTCCAGCTGTGACTGTTGAGTCCCATAAACTTGGTCTGCAGGTGCTTAAACCTTCATGTTATGTTCTTACTGGCTGCATTCCTACTGCTTACACAAAAGCGAGTTTATGTTAATGCCCAGATACTTCAAAAAAAAAAAAAAGTGTAGTGATCAGTATCCATCATCTTTCCAACTGCCTTGTCACTACATCAATTAATACAATTGAGCAAAAAATGTCACAAGCCCAGTGGAAAAACCTTTACACAGCTTTTCAGGGGGAAGTTTACTTCCAGCTTTTTTCCCTTGCATTAGCTCCTGTCATCCACAAAACAACAGAACCCAGTGGTGTCAATTATATTTGATTGACTGAGTAAAGCACACACACAAATAAGCGAAAACAATGGACACAAAAATCTATATATGACTCCCCTTGTCAGTAAGAATGCCTGTCTTCTCCATTTTCATGCTGCATGGTGTCCTGCTGCTACAGGCTTAAATGTTTCCTTCAGCCCCCAAACTATCACCAATTAAGTTAGCAGGGTCTTCAAAGGTGTCAAATGACTCCCTGGGCAATTGGCTGTAACTGCTGTTCAATAAATGAGGTCTAATTTATCAGTTTAACTTCACTTTTAAAAACCTAATGTCTCCCGGTACCATGTGCCATTTGCCCAGAGTGTGAAGAGATGCCTGCCACGTCGCATTTTGAAAGTTGTGTGAGCTCTTGTTAGCAATCACACGTTTTGTCTGTCATTCCTTTTCTCCTCCTTTGAAAGATGCATTTGAATAAAATATACTTGAGTGGTATGGACTTGCATACTATGGTACCTCAATAAACAACTCCTAGAAAAACAAATAAAAAGAATTAAACAGCTCAGTGCTGGTTTTGGTATGGGAGGGTTTGATTACACCTTAAAACACAGCCCCTTGTTACTTTTCCTGCAATCCTTTTACTTTGACCCTGCATGGAGACAATGGAAACTAACTTACTGGGGCTTTTTGAAGTGGTGGAATGCAGGAAATATGTGGCCAGCATAGGAGATGCTCTGGAAGAGGATAAACTCGTCAGGGAACAAGGTGCAGGGTAGGGTTGTAGCTCACCATCAGCACTCTAAAAGTATCAGGCAGGCACAGACCCAAAAGGTCAGAAAAGCAGGATATAAATTTAGGACATCATTATTAAAATATATAGGGAGCAAAACTGTGCCTCAAGAAAAACAGCATGCAAAATATTTATGATTAAAACCTAATTGTTCTGCCATATATTATACTTAATCTAATTTGTGTGCATCCTGGAAAGCAAGTAGATGGAATGGAGAGATGTGGAAAAGTAAGGGTGGAAAACACAACACAGAATTAGTGGTTATAAACTCATGTTACAGAAAAGTAGTACTTTTTTGGCATTAAAAAATACAATAGATTTTTGATACAGACAAAGGTTGTGCTAGGAACAAAACTATTGTTTTCACGTATATCAAGATTAATATACATCAGTAGTAATGGAAATTCTGGTAACGCAGGGCAGCTTTAATTGCATATTTTGAGTAATACTGAAGTGTTACTTTTATGTTTTTATTTTTTTTAATATGGATGCCAAGCTGCTCAGTGAGGCAGACATTCTCCTGTGAGCTGCTGCTTCAATGCAAAATTTTTTTAAAATGTATCCTACCCAATACAGGATTTGAAATCTGCAGAAAAGATCTTTCTTGCACACAAAATAAAAAAACCACACACACTACACTGCGTGCTGGTCACACTGTAGGATAAGGATTAGTATATTTTCTGTGTAATGTTCTTAACTTGCCTGCCTCTGTTTTGATCCAAGGGTATCTGCAACACACCTACTCTTAACCTAGAACTGTTCTCTCATGTAACTTTAGAACCCTAATTTAACATTGAGGTTTGTTATATCATTGATATTAGCATAGCACATAGGAAACATTTTAGACTCTAAGCTTACAAACAGGGCAAGAAGAAACAGCCTGGCAAAAGCCAAGGACACTGCATTTACACATTCAGAAAGAAGACACCATTGGAAAAGAGCTCTGAAGGGTGGCCTGTGGGTGAATGTGCAAGGGTAGTATGCAAGTTACAAAACTAATGGTAATTACAAATCCACATATAAAGAACCATGTTCTGTAATATCAGAGTGAGTCAAAAGAGTACAGGAACTCTCTTCACCTTAAAGACACATTGAAGGGACATGAGTAAAGGGGAATGACTTTGTAATCTACTCATCTTCCCCGAACATCTTTCTCAACAGCTGCAGACTTCACTTGTGTTTAACAGTCACTAAAACTTTACGTGCCACATACATCCCCACGAAGTCTCAGCAAGTTTTTTTACAATGTTGCTGTACAATATTTCTGGTCTACTATATCATCATTGGTTTTCTTTCTCATACATGATTGAGGACTATATTGTGATCTGTGATCACTGCTGTTTCTTTCCCTCTCTCATTTTCAAGTACAAATCCTCTCACTTGTAGCAGAGATTTTTACCAGTACCTATGTTATTAATCTGGGAGGTTTTATGATTAAGTTTCCTTTTGTTTTTATTACTGTAACCCTTGCGGTTATTTGGTTGTTCCTGCAGGACACTCAGATCCCCTTCTGCTAACAGTTCCTCTCAGCTCTGCACCTTGGACTACTGTCATAACTTTTTGTGCAAAGATTGCTATGTAAAATCACTCCCCATGGTGACCTCTCAGAAACTCCACCTGTAACCTCAGAGCAGGTATTTAACCTCCTGTTCAAAAGAACCTGCTGCCACCTTATTTTTAGCCAGTTACCACCAACTTCACAGTTATCTCTGCGTTAACTGATTATTTTCCATGTTAGAGTGTATCATATGCTTTACTGAAGTCCAGGTATCTTTGTTTCACCTTCTCTGCAAAATCAAATACTGAAGAATGGTATTGAACTTTGGGAGATTAAGTTGCTTGGATCACTTGTTTTCTCTTAGCTATAAAATGCTATTTACGAACCTGTAAAGTTGATTGTGGTATCACAGTTTTTTTATAAACCCGTACTGCCTGACTTGTGAATTTATATGCAGAGATTTCACAATTGTCAGACAGAGATTATTCGCTCCCTCTATTTTAAACTCACATTGAACTCAAAGAGCTAAATGCAAATTTGAGTTTTACTTCTATCTTGGATGTGATCTCCTCACTCATTGTACCTTTGTATTGTGCCAATACTTCCATCCTAAATTTTGTTCTTATTAATAACGAGGAATAAGAAGAAAAAACAAGGTCCTCTTTAGTTTCACTGCACAGTAGTTTCCTGGGTACCATGGAATGCAACTGCCACAGGAGGTTATCTCTGCAGAAGGAAATACGACCCTCAGGTATCTAAAACAGGCAAATGTAGTGCTTTCAGTACGAAGGCAGTGATAGAACAGATTCTAGATTTAGTTACAGGCAAGCATGGCAATATTAAGCCCCATGCAGTTATTCCAGTTTTAAAAATAAGAGTCACACCCAGGGATAACAAATCTGTGATTACTGTGCCCATTTCTTGGATTAACAAAACAGGTAGAAATGTTCTGGCATCATAGGTATTGCCTCTGTAAGTATGTGATCATCCAACAGCTTTGTGGAACTGTAAAGAACCCATCCTGTTGCTCAGTTAATGGTTCAAGAGAAGAAACCATAAAACTTAGGTATTTTACAAAGAATGCAAAAATAAACCCAACTAAAGGAAAAACACCCCAAACCTAGATTTAGCTCAAATTTACTTGTACTCAGCCTGAACCAGACACTGCTTCCAATTATTCAGTGAGCAGCTGAGATGGTGCTGTTTACATTAAACATGGGTAACAGAGCTTATACGCATGTTGCCTCTGTAAAACTACAACAAAATGCAGCTATACAGTATTCACTCTGAAAACTAGTGTGGGAAGGCAAACCCCAGAAAACCGAAAAATAATAAAGCCAAATAGCCAGTTATTTGTACAGCATAAACAAATAGCTACGGGAACAGGAGTATCGGGCTACAACATCAATTTGGGATTACAAAAAAAAAGATCTTCAGAAGTACCTATGTACAGTGAAGTACTTTTTCCCTCACCTCTCTGAATCCTAGATGGGTGGCTGACTAACTTCCTGCTGCTTCCAGACAAACTTTTCTTCCCCAGCAAAGCCTTGGCAGGCAGGTGTAGCTCTTCCTTGATCTCAGGAAGAGAAGTGATGCTAGCATGTAACAGCAAACAGTGCAAAATCTTTATCTGAAAAACACAACTCATGGAAGCACAAAACAATGACATGCAAAAAGACAACTTTGGTTTCTTTTTTTTTTCCTACCTGCCTATTGTCTATTCAAGTTTTGTTTGGAACTCATTTTGCTGAGCCTGTGATTAAACCTATAATGGTCTCCAGGCAAGGTTACCTCTGCTCAGAGCTGGAGAAGGGCAACGAAACCTCCTCTGCATGATGCGAGAAGAGGCACAGTGCCAGCAGTGACAATGTAAGCAGCAGACATCTTGGTGAGGGATTAAAACAACTCATAGACTCCAGGCAGTAGCAAAAGCCATCATAGCAGTGACCTTCTGCGAGAAGCTTGAGAGGGCTTACTGGTATTACCAGTGACACAGCCAGAGTGGGAGTGGTTTACTTGAAAAACATAGGCCCTATCTAGTGCACCTTTCAAAAAACAATTATAATATTAAAGAATTCAGTGGTATTAAGATATTTTTGTTCCTGATTAATCAGTGTTGCATTAACAAAGCTGTGCAAGAGTGTTTGCAGCTTGGATGATGCTTGCAAGAATTCTTGTGTTCCTAACGTGTGACTTTTTAAGTATATTCAGAATAAATAATCGTAAGTTTTTATACACCTGTCACACTCAGCTCAAAGCTATTAGCACACATGAGGACTTATCCAAGTTACGTGACCCTTCTGACCTGCTTCCACAACATATCTTTTCCTCACTTATGTCCTACCCTGCTTTTCCTCCAGCATGCTACTGAACTCCTGTTTGACTGTTTTCAGAGGTAAGAGAGCACTTTTTTTCCAATTAGCTCTATACTCTGTTACCAGCTGCACTTCCGACAACTCTGGCTGTATGTTCTGCACCCACCATTGTTATGTGTCTATTGGGATGACCCCGGTTCTGCTGGTAGTATCAAGAAAGCTATTGGAAATACCTTTTTTTAAATAAATGCCTACATCCCTGTCGTGCTGTGGACGATTGCCCTCTGGAGTTCAAAGCTGGGATGAGCGTTTTCTCAATGTAAAATGTCTTTCCTGCTCAGGCAGAAGACTTGGCACTATTTACCTCTTTTCGCTCCGTTCAGTAAGTTTACAACTAAGCAGGAATTTTTCTGGCTTTCACTCAGCCTGGCCTCCCTGTATAGAGAGCACTGAAATAGTTGCTCCCTGCAAACGCATCTTTTGCTTTAGGGCCAAGCCAGCAGTGGAGCTAATCTTGGTTCACTACATCACTAATGCTTATCTTAACTGTAGAACTATTTCAAAGAAGTTTAGAAGCCTTTGGCATTTTTGGGCATTAGTAGTTTCTTGTTCGCACACATTGCCATTAATTACGGAAATTACTGTTCCAGCCCTAGTAGCCAGTCCCAGCTATCACAGGAGGGGGAAAAAAAAAGAAACTCACCTAACATTTTGCAGCATGCTTTTTAAGAAAAAGTATAGGAAATCAAGTTGGGAAAAAAGTTAGAGCCCTTGTGGTTCTATTGTATTCTGTGGGGATTTGACTGTTCAGAGCCACAGGTTTTTGTTTGTGTTCAAAGCTGCTCACACAACTTAATTGGTAAAAGCTGTGGTCTAGAAATACAAATTCAAGAAAGAGTGGGATTTCAGTTACTCATACTTGCCAGTGAAAGAGGAAAAAAAAGCATAAAGTGGAAGGAAAGGAAAATACAGGTATCAGAGTTTATTCCAGTGCTTGTGCCCAACCCTGTAGGCTGCTTCTGTGGTTTGCAAGGACTACAAGGGATCACTGTGGGCTGGAGAATGAACTGCCACCTATAGTGGATGTGCCAGTTAAATCAATGGAACACCAATTCCTGTACACATTTCTCAGTGAGATATGCATGTCTGGTGTGTGCATAATGTTAAGCAGCAGTGAAGTAATGAAATGACACATTTTCCTGCTATATGTTCCATGTGCTGAATTTAGTGTAAATTAAGTAGAGTACAGACACAGAAGACTGATAACTGAAACATTTATCAAGGCGAGCTACACTTCTGAAAACCCTAAAGCTTTCGGCTTAAAAATGCTTATGATGGATCCTGGTTTATCATAGTTTCCTATGGCTTATGCAATTATGCTCTGTAAGTACGTGTAATGTTTATCTATGTATTCCCTTATAACAGCATTTGAACCCTTGATTACATAGAGTTATGGGACTGCAGGGAGAGTGGTCTGAAAGAGAGTTAAACTCCTTGAGGTTTCATGAAAAGAGGTGCCAAGGCAGGGCACAGAGACCTATAAATAATCTGACAGGGGAAATGGCTGCGCCACTCTCCTTTTTGGACTACTCAGTAGATCAACCAGGAGACACAAATCCATAGGAAATCAGACTCCTGAAGTTCTGGTCATCCTCAAATTACCTATTTTTAAGGTAAGGGTTTTCTAGGAAAGTCCCACCCCTAGCCCAGGTTTAGAAATACACTCAGAATATTCACAATATGCTTAACCAGATTTAGCTCAGGCTCCCCTCCCAGACCTGGAGACACATTCCCTCTCCTTCCTTTTGTTGGATCTAGCTATCAGAGCTAACCTTCATTTGCTTTTGTTTTGGTAGGGTTGGCTGACGGTGAAATTAGGCGACGCAAAGCCTGAGCTGTAAGGGGTCTATGGGAGTGCGGGCACAAGGGAGGCAAAATCTCTGATGGTGTTCCTTTGGGGGAACAATTTAGGCAGCGATCCTGCTGCCATTGGCATGTGCAAGGAGCTCCACTGAACCAAATGAGACCATTCACAAATAGGCAAGTCAGCAGGATGTAGATGTCTAAATGGCATTGGCAAATCCGTCCATTAAAGTCACTGATAAGGAATATTTCACTTGACAAGAACAACATATTATAATCCTTGCTTTACCGTGGCATCTGAATAAAATTGCAGGCGGCCAGTGTTGTTAGTATAGTTCCTAATGAAGATATACAGAGCTCTATTTTTGGAGAGTCTATAACAGGGCTCGTGACAGCCCATGGAGATTTATACTGCAAGATGTCCTCACATATCTACTGGTTGCCCTCCCACAAAGGTATTCCACAGTCCTACAGACTTCGTTCTGATGCATCTCAGGAGAGAAGGCTGCTTATTAACTGTTCTAGTGTGAAGTATTAACTGATGGCCTCGCATTACATTTTGTCATGCATTAAGCTTTATACAGTCACTTAAAAAATCAAATCCATGTCCATTTATTCTGAATTCTTAATAGTTATTTTAGCAATAGTAACAGGAACATTTCTTGGCTTAACCCAAAAAAATCAGATTTTAAAGAAGCTGAAATACTAATCAATGATTTTTTAGGCTGGCTTGTTTTTTTACTATATTAAAAAAGTTCTGCAAATGCTTGAATCCCCCAAAGTCTGCTGAAAAAAATGAAATCTTCTTCTCCCAGACCACAGTGTGGTGAAATAAATTAGTATAATGATTTATGTTTACGGTTTTAGTCAATTCTGATAGAGATTATAGAGACAAAATGACAAACTGCCTTAGAGGTAAACTTAAATCATGTCAGCCAATCTTTAGTTTTTCCTTACTCTAATTGCTCCTCTTGTTCATTTATCTTCCTAGGCAATCTTTAGAAGAAATACTAGTTCAATCAGTGCATGTGCAAACCACCAGAGATAAAAAGTTTAGCCTAATTTGTCTCACTAAATTGTAATGCCTCTAGTAAACAAATCTTAGTTTGAAAGGAAACCAAGAAAATCTAAATAAACACCCTCCACAAAATGCTTCTCTCCTTTTTGCTACACATAGTGTTGCTGATGTTTTATAAACTTTGCTTTTTGATGCAAGCAAAACAAAAACATATGCACAGTATGCTTTTGCAGTTACCTGGGGTAGTTGCTTTCAACTATTCATGATAGCTTTTAAACACAAGTAATTTGGTATTATTAGAGAAAAGTAATGCAAATAATTAAATGGCAGAATAAAATACTGTATTACAACAGTTGTGCAGTATGTAATCAAAATAGATTAATTTTAATTTCTCGTTCTATGATTTTGAAGCCAATACAGCTTTGCTGCTTACAGCACGCAGAATTTCTTAACTTGGTGTAGCTTTATTGCTGTTAATCTTATCTTCCTCTCACTCAAGTGAACAGTTTTGCCACTCACTTTGGGAGAAGTAGGTTCAATCCATTAAGCTGTGCTTCCACAAATGTATATCCTTTTTCAGTGGAAGTGCTTGGCATGAAAAAGCATGCAAATGTGTGAATCTTTGCAGAGCAGAGGCATAAGACAATAAACGATCACTGGATTGAAAGCATCCCTGCTATAAATTAATTCAGACCATTCATTTGATTTCTGAAAAGTTAAGGTCCCTGAATGCAGACTGCATTTTCTAAAAAAATCCACAGCTCTAATTCTCCAACAGCATGCAGTGGCTCATTTTTAGAGGACTGTTTCAATGGCTATACTTTTGTTGCCTTTCTAAAGCAAGAGTCCTATCAATGGGACAAATCTCATTAAAGGCAATTTTGTCCTTATAAGGCTTTCAGGATCCAGACTTTCTGGGCATCTCAGATTAGAATCTGATCTTCATAGCTAGGTTTTCAAAATACATGTGTGTGTCATTAGTCATATAACTAATCCCAGCAACTTGAATCAGACCATATATGTGAGAAAATGAGCATGTATTTTCAAAAGCTTGCAGGATTGGGCCCTAATCCTTCATTTTTTGCAAATCATCAGGATCCCATCAGATTTTATGTCTAGTAATTTTTGTTATATATCACTGCATAAAGCTTGGTCCTGTGGCTCATGCTCTACAGGGAGGAGAGACATTTTTAAACAAAAAATTACAGCAGTATCTATAATAAGGTCATTGGCTGAGATATCTTGTTATTAGACAGCATGCTTGCCAAATACATATGCACTGGGTGGAAAATATGCTTTCTTTCTAATTAAGAAATTAGAGGGTAAAGATAAAAGTAGAGCATCTCCATTTCTGGACAACAGAGACATAACTCATGTCAGATGCTGCAATTCTTATCACTTTCTCATTATGCACATTTATCATGGTCATTCATCTATTTATCAGGTCTGCGTGATACAAACATCAAAAAAGCACAAACAGCCAAAAGACCTCTAAAGGAGTACGACTTTGGGCCTGACCTTTGAAAATATATCAAAAATACTTCATGGTCTCTCTCATAGACAGCAAAAGATTAAAACTTTAAAGATTAAAGACAAGCCTGCAGTATATATAAAAAAATCTCTATTATCAACATATTTTTAATGGTCTATGTCTCTTTTTGGCTGTCCTACATTTCTCATTGCTCTGCCTGGGGAGCCAGCCTCTCAAACGTTTTAAATCGCCACACTTCCCTGCTAAAGCTAGTCGCAGCTGTGCCAGTTTACACAAACTGAGGATCAAGCCCATGCTCATTTCTGAAAGGGAGTTGGTCTGGTCTGTATCCTGTTGTTCCAGGGATTTAAAAGGACTTGACTACACTCTTATGTATGGTCTCTGCACCTCTGGGAACAGCACAACCAGTGAGAAATCAGAAGCAGGTCCTCTTCACACTGCCTCAACACTAGTGGAAGCACAACAGGCCTTTTTTTTTTGTGTGTGTCTTGCAGAGTCTTTACACAGCTGCTTGTAGCCTGCCTACGTGGATGGCCTGATAAAAATAAAGGTTTCTCTCAGTTAACTTTGTCAAGTGATCAGCAGGTTCAATAAATCAGAACAATATCCTCTAAGAAAACCTAACTCCACTCCCAGAGCATGTCGACAGGCTGATTTTTATAGCTCTTCTTTGTAAGGATGGCTGTCAGAAGAGCGATACATAGAGTATAATCAGGAAATACCCCTCTGAGACCTGTTGGTTGCTGCTACTGTAACCTGGTGGAAAGCAGAGGAAGTGGTTGAGCTCCAGCAAGCTGGTGTCCTTGCATCCATCTCAATATATCCTTTGACCAGCCCCTAGGGGAAATTAAAGGTGAATGAGGGCAGCCTGCTGCTTTACCTGGTAAGGCACAGGGAAGACAGCACTGCATGGTAGAAATTACTGTAGCAGATAACTTCCCACTCTCTCTGGAGATGCTCCTTGCATCTCCTCAGAGTCTCATCTTGGGAGCTGGCAGCCAAGGGAGTGTGCTAGGTACAGGTGGTTCACATGGGCACCCAGGAACTCTCTGACGCATTGCTTCTGAGTACCTTTGTACAAGTTTACCTGAATGAGAAAGAAGAAACAGCATACTGCCCACGTGTTCCTCTTCCCATGAAATTAAACAAATATGAGCAAGGCACTTGACATGCAGCCCAGTCTCCATTTTCAGTACAAACAAGGACACGCAGTGGTTATGAGACCTCAGACATATCACTTTAGCTTTCTAGGCGTCAATTACAGAGGGTTAAACTAGGTGTTGAAAACAATCTGGCTAATGTAGCCTTTTTGTGAGCTGCTTAAGAATCGATCACAACTTTACAAAATAATGGGTAATCTAAATCATATGTTGAACAGTCGATTTAGTTGATTTTAAAAAATGTGTCTGCCTACTTACAGCTTTTGCTGTAAATGCCATATCACTTGACATGCTGTGTCACACCCTCACTGAATGGCTTCAGCATCATACTCATAATGAGCACCTGAAAAACCATATGGTGCTGGAAGATGATCAGACTAGGGAAGGCAAGATCCCAGCCTTAAGCACTGCTTTCAGTTCCAGGCACTGCAGAAACCCTGGCTGCTTTAATGGTAAACAACATTGTGCCACAAGTACCTAGCTCTATGGACAGTGCTGGTTGTGGTCCTGCAAATAACAATTCCAGATGGGAACAATGTCACTGGGAGCTCCAGCTTAGATTTGTGCCACTTTGACGGGGTTGTCTGAAGTCCCAGTGTGACATCAAACATACAGCTGTTCTCAGCAGTTCCCTAATACCCCCAGTGAGGGCGATTAAATGATATGGGATGTCTGACCCATAATGGAGAGACGAGAATAAAACAATAAATGTGAAGAAACAAAGATGGCAGAGTAGTGGTCTTGGAAATCACCAAGGAAGGGTAGAGAAAGCCCTTTCTCACTGATCTGAGATTCACAGGATGGGACTTGTCAACATCTCCAGTCTAACAATGCTGCCCTGCAGGAACTGCCTTTATAAGAAAGGCCATATTCAACCTCTAGAGTTATTAAAATGCAGACCTTTTTTTCCTGAGAGTGACAGCGAAAGTCTAAATAACAATGGTCATACTTTTGCTATGGGGATGTTTGACTATTACAACCAGGATGTGACTATAATGCCATGTAAAATAGGCCATCAAAGACCTACCCTAGTATAAGACTATCGGTGGCGAGAGAAGGTGCACCACAAAAAAACCATATGAAAGAAAATCTGTGTTTCTGTTACTGATCCCTTGAGCCCACGCAGCCCATTGTTCCCATTTTCAGTGAACTCTTGCTCAGGCTCTGCAAGGATTTACAACTTCAGCACAGGATAATCAATCCACATACTGAAGCACAGCTCTGAAACTATCCAAACAAAAACAAACCAACAGTCACAAAGAGATGAAGTGTGTGTTTGAAAGCTGTAAGCTGAAGTTACCACAACTAGATAGAGTAGTGGCATTGCATCACCAGACAGAATTAAAATGCACGGGCAGAAGACAGATTACTAATGCACACAGCAGACGCAGATTAAAACTGAAAGATGACAAGCTAACCATCACTGTTTTACAGACTGAAGGCTGGGCAGATGGTTAAAGACGCTGATCCTTTTACACTACTTCACACGTGCGTATGATGAGCCTGAAGCCCAGAGGAAAAAAAGGAAACACCTTTTGCTGAAATTAGAACACAGCAATAGGTTTTCCTCTTTGCTCATGTTTGTTGGGTTTTGGTTATATTGCCAGAGCATATCACACTCAATCTATTGCATTTTACAGAAAACACTGAACAGGTTAACCTAAAGGTCCATTATACACAGTGTATTCTGAAGAGGTTTAATGAAGAAAAGTATGCTTTAAAGTTTAATCCACAGCAGTTTTATTAAAGGAAGACTTATGGTCCCAAATGCCTTTAAGTGGATCTTTCAAGCCCCAGAATGCAAAATGCAATGCAATATAATTGCATAATCTGACTTCAGTGACGGTATTAAGAAGACCTTCTGGTATTAAATATGAAACCTTTTGTGAAGCTCAGATCTAATTTTGGGGGATTCATTTACTACTACATTTGCACTGCTGTAAGGCATAGGCTGCATTTCTTAGTTTTCTGCTCCTAAAAGATTTACCTTTCTGGAAGGTTAGCTCTCAGGATAACCTAACATGTAACTAAGACAACAGTCCTAGAATTAATAAATTTAAAAAGGAAGAGAGTGAAAACTGTCTTGTAACAGACCTGTTTCATAGATATACAAAAAAGAACAACTGAAATAAACTAACAGCTCCTGAAGCTTTGTACAGCAATTAAACTAACTGTAGAAGAAGATGCACATACTGAGGGAAGATTCACAATTGTTCTAGGAAGATCATTGGCAACATTTAATCAATCAGAACAAGATCTGTTTGAGTATGAAATTTTAAACACACAAAATTAACACCTAGAGATCGCTATAGGGATATATAAAGCATAGAATTTAAAAATAAATGCTATATTGGTCAGTGACGGAAGCCCTCAGTTGTTGCGGGCTGCGAAATGGCATAAGCAGTATAGACAAAGCATGATGGGGCAATAGATCACAGTAATAACATTTGCAATAAACAATAACAGAACAAAGCAGACATCTATAAAAATCCCATGAGGAATTTGCCTTATCCATAATTTTTCTTTACATTTGAGAAACTGTGTCAGGAAAGGCCATTACAGCCAATGGCACCAATTAATTTCTGCAACTTTTAATGACATCTTTCTGGGTAAAAACCTCAGATAATACCCCAGGCTCATGATTGATAGAAGCCTGTGTTTGATTTGTACCAGACTGTTGATTTTTTTAGTATTTTTAAAGAGTCCCAGTGCAGCCAATCAAGCAATCAACATGAAATACTCAGATCTTCTCTTGTAAAGTAGAAGAAAACAGAAAGACAATGGGACTTTCTTTGTAGTGTTGACAGAGCATTGGTGATTTTATTTCAGTAGCTCTCCAGATGATGGATTACATGAATTTTTATTCCAGAAGAAAATGATAGCCAAAAAGAAATTTTTGATTCTCATGTCATTCTGGATATTATTTTACCCTTAAAAGGACAGTTGAAATGCCGAGGAGATAAAATAATTGATTCTGAGGGGTGAAACATAAGAATAAACTGATTTCATGTTTGGTTTTCTGGTTTTCAGCTAACCAATAGGTTTCAAGCATATGAGAAAATCCATCCTGGGGCTCTCTCGCAGATAAATATTTGGAGAATTTAGAAAATGCAAACACAATTCCCTGTTTTTTCCAGAAGAGTTTAGCAACATCATTCTCTTATAGTTTGAGATCAACTGTAGAATTAAACAGAGCTTGAAAACAGAGGTAGGTAGCTCTTCTTTGCTCTAGCAAGCTTCCTACACCCATCAGAATAAATCTTGATGTCCCCACCTCTGTAGCAGTCAAGACATGTAGAACCACTGTGACATTAAAATAAATAAATAAAATCCCTCAGTGAAACCAGGGAAAATCATGCATTTGTGGATTCATTCTACAGTGCGACTGAGCATGTGGGAACAGTGTTCATGCACGTATCTCTCCCTGTGTGTATGAGCACTGGGGGGTGATGCCTGGATATCACAGCTTTTAGCACAAACCAAAACACAGCAGGGAAAGTGACAGGGGCTGGTTTGCTTAGCTACCTGCTCAGCATGTGAGTGGTGTAATAGCCTTGCGCCATTCTCATGGATAGACAGCCAGGCCTACAAGCAGCAAAAAGATACGTTGGACAGTCCTGTGAGCTCTGGTTTATTGCACTGGCATAATCGTATAAGCCTGGTAAAGGGGCACAGGGAGAAGCAGTCATACAGCTACAGATCTCATACGCTTGTAAGAGTGCCTGTGGAAATCAGACTCCCAATGTCCGAGACTTCTGATGGAGGCTTGGATGCGTGTCCTGCACAACTGCTCAGGCACCTTCCTGAGTCTCTGTGGTGACCTGTCTGTATCTGTTGGTGCCTGCCTCCGCATGCCTTTTTAATTGCTGTAGATGGGATGCGTGTCCTCACGGACACTACACCAGAGGATGATTTCTCTGAGGCTTAGCTCTCAGGACAGCCTAACAATAACTTTTCTAGTTATGAACTCAAATTCATTTCTGAGATCTGTGGTTTTGACATTTGATGATTGTTAACTGCATGTAAATAAGCAATGGAAGACTGGATCTCATACATGAAACTACCTTGAAGGGTTCCAGTAACATGTATTTTATTGATTTATTTGGAATATTTTCTGAATGCTAGAAAGTTTTGAAATACTGTAAGTAAGAAGACATGTACCATCCAAATTTTATCTTCTAATGAGCAGTAAATAACAGATCACAGTAATGATCCTTGGTGCGTTGTATTTCTCAAGACTAATACTGTTACCTTGTGAGGTAATAGTTATTTTATTCCCCTCTCACTGCTGATTAAGAACCCAAACTGTCGGTGCAAATGGTAATAAGCTGTTTAGCTAAGTGCTCTTACCTGGACTGCCAGCAAGGATCGTACCAGCTCACAGAAACTGGCTAATCCTAGCCAATTTAGTACATTAGTGGGGAGTTCAGAACTGTAAATCCTATGAAGCCAATATATCTCATCCCCTCCAAGCTTTGTATACACAGTATCAGAATTACGCCTTTTAAAAAGACTTCTCTGTTATATTATACTGATTTTAATCAGTAATCCAAAGCTCTTGCAAATGAAAATACCTCTCCCCAAAACCTAATTTTTTTTTACTGTGCTAGTTCATAAAAAAAAGAAATCTTGTCTATCAGTCTCTCCCTGCCTTAAAAAAAAAGTTACAGTCATCCCTCCACAAGCAAGCAAATATTTCCATATTTCCCTTGGACAAAACAATTTTCCATTATGGTTTTATAGTTAATACTTCTTTCATTACAGGGAATCCTTGTTATATTATCCATTATACGGGTCATATCTGCTATCATTGCCTACCATATAGCTATCATATAACTATGATTGCACTAGAGGTTAAAATTTGACTCTCATAATATGTATTCTGCAAGAGTCTTCAAGTTGTTCTTATCCCAAGTATTGCCCCTCTCAATTCCTTAGTGCCATCTCTTTGAAGAACAATTATCTACCACAGAAAAATAGTATCTGCTCTCATGTATATCAGATATGACATATTCAAAGACTAGGAGTATTAACAAATAATTATGCTTACTTTTATTGGCAGAGCTAGAAGAATAGTTCAGTAACTGCGGTGCAGAGACTAATTACTGTGTAATGATCAGGAAAGAGATTTTGGAAAAAATGCCACCGGATTTTGGATATAAGTGTCCTATTTTTCTCTTCTGCTGCCTTTATGAACTGCTGGGAATATTAAAACTAAAAAGTGAAATGTGTTATGGATGACTCAAGTAAGCACGCGTTTGTTTTGTGAAAAGACGGGTGGTTCATCCCAGAGCCTAATTCAGTAGATTTATCTGCTACAATTACAGTGCTTTGATCACTCCAGAATAGGTGGTGTAGTGCGGGGTGTAGCTGTCCTTTTCCAATTCACTCTCCTTATCAGGATACATGTCTGTTGATTTGTGGGAAGCTGGCTGTTTTTCGTTCCTGACAAACTCCAGTGATTAAAATGTAGTGGCTTGCTCTTGTTCCCCTGATAAAGGTGACAGCTGCAGAGTTTCCAGTGTTAGTGGATATGGTCCATGCAGATTGCTTTTTAATGAAAGCAATATATTATCTTACCTAGAGACCCTGCAGCCTTACCTTGTTAATGTATTCTGGCTTGGCACCACATTCATCTATAAATTAGTTGTATTAAACATGCTTCGTACTATTTATCCAGTCTCTAAAGAGTTGGGGTTTTTTTTTGTTTATTTTGTTTGTAACTTCGCTTCATACCTCCTCCAGCAGCATCATCACACACACAATGAACAGTGGTGTAGATTTTTCATAAAAATATCTAGCATTAAGTAATATAGTCACAGACACCTCGGTACTCAATGACTTGATAATCCTTCACATTTGGCCATTAAAATATGCACTAAAGGATGTGGAATCAACAATGCTTGATTATGCAAGTCGTATCTGCAAAGGTTTTCCCCTTCACTGCAATTTTAAAATCAAAATGATAGAAGTAACTTAAAAAATAAAACAAAAAACAAGATTAAGCTAAACAAAGTTGTGTTTCAATTTTGTAGCCATGCCTCTTTCAAATTGTCTGAAATAAGGCAGATTGACAATTCCAGTTGCATTGTATCCTTTAACAAAATCTTGCGGGTCTCTGGAACACTCAAATGCCAAACTCATTATCACCATGAATGGTCTGTTCTTCAGATATAAGCAGTGCATTCACTGTCAATAATTTATATTATTTCCACCAACCTTCATCTTGAACTAAATTTCAGAGAAGGGCTGGAATATCACTTAGGGACCAACTTCTATTCTTCTTCTGCTAGAAGTATTTTTCTAGCAAAAGATAAATATTTTTAACCCAATTTCTCTTACAAAATATACATAAAAATATAGAAGTTTAACTACATTCCTGTTATTTATTCCTAAATTATAATAAGAATTTAGTACATTGGTATAATTCAAAGGTGATCATTACATTATCTTTAAAAATCTCCTACACCTATCATAATAAAAAAATAAGAAATGTTTCAATAATCCAGAAATACACGTATGTGAGCTACTAACTACTGTGAAAATATTTTATAAATCTTAAAAATTAAATATGCTATGGTCAGTACAAACACTTTTTCAGTGGAGGGTTTTCTGCATTTTGTGCTTGGAAATATTGGAATTTAACTCCTTTAGAGTGCCTGCATGTCTCTGCTCCGTTTGTCTTTGTTAACAATGCATGTACAGTAGGAGAGATAAGTAAGGGATTAGTAAAGGATTAAAGGAAAGCCTTTGGTTTATATACGCTCTGAACACTGCCTCCACAGTTAATTTTTTGAATTTTTACATTTTGTCAGAAAGATAACAAAATACCATACCTGTTTATTTCCTCCATCTAAACCAGCACCCTGTTTGTCTTCTAATTTCCTTAGAAAACGCTCTTTGGTTGCCTAGATATTTTCTAAAAATAAGGATACCCTTGAATTTCTCTTAGCAGCAGCTTTGATGCTAAAGAATTATGTTAGTTTCTTTTCTGTCTTGCTTTTGTTTGTGTCGTAAATTTTAAAGTCACCTGGACCTGTGAAGTTTTCTTGTTTCAAGGGAATAAGCAGTCATCTTTTGGTTAAATACCTAGCACCCCTTGAGCTTGTGAACGCACAGATAAAGATGGAGAAAGAAAGCATGTAAACCTGTAATTCTGAGTAGGGCCATCAAGCCTTCTGGTCACTTAACCCAGAAATACCAATTCGCAGCTTGGGTGGGAACTGCACTTTCTCATGCTCCCTTTTCTCTGGTAAAGTTTGTTTCCAAAAATAGATTCACTTTTTCTCCCTGACAAATATGTGAGATGTATTAAAGGTATAAGCACACCTCATGCAATATTGTAGTAAGTATTTTACATTCCCTCCAAAGCTCTTTGAAATCAACAAAAAGGCTCCAGCTTCCTAAGTTATTTCAGACACATGTATTTGCTCCTTGTGAATAGAGGTAATTTTATTTTTGTTTTCTTTCTTTTCCTTATAACCACCTAAAATCCTGATTATATCATGCTGACATCTGAATCATATGTATAGTAAATAACTGAGGTCATAATCAGAGATCTAATGCTTTAGCTGATAAATAAATATCATGGGTGAATTCGAGTCCCTAGAGAAGCCAATCTGATTTCTGTTATTGCCAGAAACAGGACCATGAATTCATACAGGTACAAAACTGAGCAGCACCAATTTTACACTGTGCTTATGCTCTCTGTAGTGATCTAAGAAGGCTGCCATGTACTATGCATCATCATTCAATGATGCATTTAATATGAAATTTTCTTTTAAGCATTGGGTACCCTTACAAGATTATTCTCTCTACTTTGTATAATAGTATTGGCATCGCTGTCACTGCATTGCTGTATTTTGTGGAAAGTTCATAGTAAACCATGTGTTTCACAGGTCTAAAGTGTATTTTATTTCATTTCAGTAAATTCTTGCTTTTTGGTGGTTTTCATAAATAAAAAACTCAGTAAGTGATCAGTGAAAGAGCTTGTAAAATTATGTATTATGAAATGCAAAATTTGATACCCATGTAGAAAGAGATCAAATGAAGCACCTGCATTATCATCTCACTAGGAGATATTAAGGACCACAATTAACTTATTTTTCTACATCTTGCCTTTGGCATGCATACGCAGCCCCTTGAACACACAGCCTTGAAAGCTTAAGATGTATTCCATCCCCTTTTCTTTCATCAACTGCAACTCAGGGGCACAAAGCCACCAAATCAGACAAAAACCTCTGAACCTCCCTAGCCTGCAGGAGTAGCCTGCATAGCAGGGAAAGGCAATAGACAGGGAAAGGTAATAGTCAGGCCCTGTACCATTTCTGTGCTTGGTCCCAGATAAGGCTAGAAAGGTGAGGAGGAAATGTGATACAGCAAAGACAGAGGATATGACTCCACCATCAGGAGAGAGAAGGGAAAAGTACAAAGGCTCAAAAGGAAAAAAAGAATTTTCATTTTGTTCTCATTAATCATTTAGACAACTATACAGATCCACAAAACATATGCAAGCAAACCTACAGAGTGCTGATTGCAGCATTTGTTCTTTACATATAACCAACTATTGCTTTGCAAATTGGTTCCTCCGATATATTTCCCCATAAATAATCTGTTTAAAGCAAACATCAGATACACTCTATGGGTTGTTCTCCACTATCTTTTAGTATATTGCTGTTGCACAAAAAGATTTTGATTGACAAAATAACATGCTGGTATAAAACAAGCAGGAATGCCATCTTATAAATCACAACAGAAAGAAAAGAGATTATCAAACAACTAAATAATGCAACCCACAGCAAAACATACCAGTAAATCATACAAACCAGGGTAAATTAGATAACACTGTCCATATACAATTACACCGGTTGGCTCCCACGACAGCCTTTAAATGTGACATGTTATTTGACATGTATGCAATTAGGGCTTAAAATCAATTTTTTTCTATTCCATTTAAAATAAAAAATGTACTGTTTCCAAATCAAATGCTACCTTTTTAGTCAAGATGGACAAGAAGTAGTATCAGGTTAGCAGCATCATCTCAGCAGCATAATGCAAACCAGTAAAGGATGGTTTTCCTGGATACTGTGAAAGACCAGATCCTAGGTCATTACTGCACACTACTTACGCTCATTTATTATTCCAACTTTTTTTTCACAGGATCTATTGTAAAACCAGGATCCACTGAAAAGCAAAAACACTAATGCACAATTATATTGATGACATGGTAAGGATCAAAGAGGGTTTAGCTCTTTCAGGTAGATATGCACTGTAACAGAGCTGTAGCATCTCTAGCATATGGTCCCATGGGAAAGTGACTGAAGGGACACCCTGGTACACCACTGAGCACAGAGCTGGGAGGAGGGACATTGCTGATGTGATGTTTCAAGGCTATGAAAGTCACATACCTATTCTGCCTCTGTTCTTTCATCAGGAAACTCAGAGCAGCAGTGCCTCCTTACCCAATTCAGAGAAGCATTAGAAGGGTTGCTTGGTTTCAGTTAATGTTTGAGCACTGAGGTCACTAGTAACATGTTCAGTGTTACAGCATCACTGGGTGGTAATTGCTAGCCCGAGTCCCAGCCTCCTTGTGCTTTTTGGCTGCCCACTGACACGTGGGCACATCAAATGGCTCCAAGGCTCTAGGCTGACAGATGGGGTGACATGAAGTGGCCAAAAGGCCACAGAGGCACATGGGTGCAAGCAAATGATCTAGATCTCTGGCTTTTCTTACTTCCACCTGTTTGCTCTCTCCAGTCCTCTTCGCTGCTCCCAGGTTCACAGCCAGCTGCATGGCCCTCCCAAAAGCATTCCCTTCCCACCTCATGAGCTGCTCCTCCTCCTTGTGACTCCACTTCTGCCACAACTGCCCAGACGTTCTCTGCCTAGGGAAAGGAAGGCAGACAAACACGCTGACAGAAGAAGGGAGGTGACAGTAGCTTGGGCAGATGAGAAATGACAAACCCAGGGACCTGCAAAGGTTCCTGAGCTGCAAAGGGCTGCAAACCCAGTTTCAGCTCTTAATCTCTGTGGAGTTTATGTTCCTTGTTGTGGGGGCACGAGGGCTGCGCACAGGGTATATCCATGCTGTGCTGTGAGGTGCCACAGACTGATGCTCCAGCTGGTCCTAAGCAACTTCAGCTTGATGTTACCTTGTGACGCCTTCCCAGAGATGGACTTGCCACACAACTCTGGAGAAGACAGGTAGCTTCCATCTCAAATTCTTGATTTGTTTTCTGTTTTACACACTTTTTCCTCACTTTTCCTCCCTAGCAGACATTAAAAGCTAGTATCTTCCTGCTAGCTTCTCACTTTGGATAAACAAAGCAGGTTGTCCTGACGGATGGACAGTGCTGACAGTTCGAGAACGCCATCTGAATCATTATTGCATGCTCAACATCTTTGTCTCTCCTCCATGTGTTTGGCAAAGAAACAAAACCTTTCTGGTCCCCAAAAGAGTAAGATGACAAAATTAATCACAAAAATTTTCTTTAAAAAATGTACAGATATTTCCCTTATACTTAAAAAGCTATACTGCATGAAGATCAACTGTGCAGTAACTTTGACATTTCTTGTGAATTTTCCTGTAGAGAAAAAATTGCTCAGAAATGCATGCTAATCATAGCTTTTCAATAATCAGATGACTACTTAAAAACTATGAAAATTTCGATCTCCTTTATGCATAAAACCCTCTAAACTGATATTAAAATAGGATTACGTAGCCTGATGCTTTCATCCCTTCTTTCCCCTCACAGTCTATCTGTTGTGCAGACACTTTAAAACAAGTAATAAGGGAGTACTTTAGAATTTCTGCACAAATTCTTTTCCAGGTCGTCATGAAAATTTTGGCTCATTTGAGGAATCAAACATAATGTATGACATTGCACCTGAAGACAGAACACCCCAAGAAGTGAGACAGGTGTACAAGGTAGAATCCCAGGGAAAGGATAAACATCACAAGTAAATAAAAATAGTTGTTGTTGCCATTCCTGCTCCTTTCCTTTCTGTTTCTGTCTTGTCTCTGAATTGTAGGCTGTTGCATCAGGGATTGATTGCGTTTTATGCTAAGGTATATACTTCTTGCTTAACAAACACAAACGGAATAAGTGTGAATTATACATGACAACTTTTCACTCTTTTATTCCTATGGAGAACATGAATCGTCAAGAAATAATAATTACTAAAACAAACTCTTCTGCAGTGACAGCTGTAATCATGACTGTACTTTACGACAGGGTCTTACAACAAGGTTCCCTCTTGAATACTTCTGTGCACTATCCCGTTGGCATCAATGCTGTGCTGTTGAATCAGGCCTCGCGATAAGATGAATTCTGGTGAGGAGTGCTAAATCAATTCTTCACTACCTATCCTTTAATTCTATGTGTGATTAAAAGAAGGCTGCCTTCTAGTGAAAACTCATTCTGTAGTTTTTATCAGTTCCACCCAACACATTGATATGGAAAGGGCAAATATTCTGGAAAGTTCTCATTTCATGTTCTTGACTCATGATGGATGTAAACACGTGCTGTTCTAAATTACTTTCCTGGAAAATCAGACAGGATTGAGACCATGACACCCTTTGTGGCTGATTTTCCTGAATACAGAGGAAGCAATTTGATCTCACTGGATTTCTCTTCTTTTCTTTTTGAGCCTTGCCCACTCCAAGAACATGGAAGACCAAACCGGGCCTTAGTAAAGGGAGGAAACACCAGCGTGCCCGTACTAGCCAGCGGGCGTGATGGGGAAGAGCATTTTCTGAGATTGCCTGCTGCAGGGAAGGAGGCTTGGTGCAGGGAACGGGAAGAGGGCCCAGATGCCCGCTCTGAGGCTTCTCCTGGGTTGCTAACTTCAGTTCCAGCTTTGCGAAGGGCAGCACAGACGGGGTCCGGAGGGCGCCATCTCCCACGCCGCAGGAACGTTTCCGCGCATCCTTTAACTCAAGGGGCAGCACTTGGCAAATTTTATTTCCTTTCTCCGCTTCGCTCCCTCCCCACTCGCAGGCGACCAGACAAGCCGCCGAGTGGGAAGGACCCGGGGCAGCGCGGAGCCGCCGCGGCCGGAGGCAGCGCCGGGGCCGGAGCGGAGCATCCCCGCCGCCGCCGCCGGCTGGGCGGAGGGGCGGCAGGGCTCTCCCCCGGCTCCGGAGCCCTCCTGCGCCTCAGGGGGCTGGGGGCGGTTCCCGGCGGGCGGAGGCAGCTCGGCCGCCCGCCCTCCCGGGGCGGGAGCCCACCTCGCCTCAGCGCAGCGCGGGAAGAGGCGGGAGGCGGCGGGCCGCGGCCTGACCGCGGGGCAAGGGCCCCCTCTACTGCCGTCCTCCAGGAGGTGAGTTTCCGGAGAAAATACGCGTTCCGGTCGGCGCCGGCGCTCTTTTGCTCATTGTTTTAGCGTGAATGCCGAAGCCCAGCGTCTCTCCCGCTGGAGGGATGCCGAAAGGAAGGCCTGGTGTTTCTTCTTTCCAGGGAGGCTGTGGGAGGAAAGACGCGATTAGGTCACTTCACAAGCGCTTTTCTCCACCTGTGCCCGTTGCTGCCGGGCCGTGCCACAATCTCACGTTATGTCCCATGAGATGACTGGTCATTTTTCTCCCCCTTGCTGCTGCTACCAACGCCTGGATGGGAAAACACGGTAGGGTCCTCATCCCGTGTAGGCAGTCCCTTATCTTAGCCAGTGCTGTGAAAAAGCGGGCAGGTTTACAGCCTTTATTTATGATGCTAGCGGTGAGCCAATACACCATACAATCGATACACAATCCATTTTCATATCTGGAGGCAGACAGAAGGGCAAAACTCAGCAGTCATCTTCCCAGCCCTACAGTGACAAATGACTGTGTGGCAGTTCTGCTTATAAAACACTCCTGGTGGACCACATAAAAGATCAGGTCGTCTACTTCACGTGTGAGAAGGGGCACTGATCTTACTACAGGAAGGCAATTCTGCACCAGTCTGCCTCCCCTGTTGTGGCTGCAGCTGTATTTACTTACGCAGTAACAGCTTCTTGCTGAACCTCCTTGCTTTGCTATTGTCCTTTGACAAGCTTATCTGCTTCCAGACTCTGTCTGGGCATCTCGTTGCTCATTGCTACAGTCAAGAAAACGATGTAAGAGCTCAGATAAGCTCTTACCAAGTATTTGAAATGCATCCACTTCTCACTTTTACTCTTTGATTTTACCAGTCTGATGGGCAGCTGTAGGAAAGGTTGGGTTCAGAGACCAACAGGAAGCCAAAGTCCATAATACCAAATAGCAAAAGAGCAAAAGCAGAGAGAATCCAAACTCCGATAAAGTAAAAATCATCACCTTACAGCTTACCCTCCCCTTCCTGCCTCCTAGGGTCTACTCGAGATGTACTCTGTCTTTTTCCAAGTGTTTAATTTAAGCTTGATGCATTTGTAAAACTACAGTAAGTGTAACTGGAGGGATAGCCTCATCTGAATAAAGGTAAGCCAAACAGGCTTGTGAAGGCTTGCGGTCAGTGCACGAGCAGTAGCGCAGCTGAGGAGCTGTTGTGAGAGAAGTTGTTACTCTTCTCGTGTCTTTTTTAGGTAGGAGTGAAAGAGAAAAGATATTTTAGATGGGATCAGCTGTAGTAAATGCTTGGGTTATCATGTGCTAGTGTAAAAACCAGCCTTCAGAATACCATGCTTCTCCAAGCTGATTCCTCTATAACAAGTGGACATGCACTGATTGTTCTGGCTAGCAGAAGAAATTAAACCAGGACACCACCTTTTCCTCTGCCTGGCTAAAACAGCTGCAGTGCCGCCTGAGAGGGGAATGGGTTTTCTGTGTCATAGGCAATAAAAACAATCTGCTCCTACTGAGATCCTTTGTGGCTGTCATTTTGTAATAGGTTTGGTTCTATGTTTTAAAGTGTTCTGATAAAGGTGATAAATTTGGGTAGCATTTGTCCCAGAAAAAGACTGAAAGCAGAAAAGTAAGTGCATCTCCAGCAGAGGCCAGTGGATATTTCAAAATAAAACAACTTCTCAAAATACGTGCCAAATTCTGTTTCAGAGACCTGTACAGTCTTGTTTCTAGAAGCACTCCCAGCACTCACTTGCTCCAGGCACAGGTATTCATTCATATGTGGTACCACCCCTTAGTGCCTTGTCATTCATCATTTCATGGTCCTCTCTGCCAATTTGTTTCTTTCCCCGCAGTTCTGCTTCTCACTTTCTTTTCTGACACCAAGTTTTGTATTTGTCAGTGCATAAATAGAACCGGGATTGTAAAAATATTCTGCTTGGCAGCTGGGCTTGGCAGTTCCGATCAATTAGGACCATTAGTCATGACGGGATGGAGAAGGCAGCCCAGGCCCAGGGCGTATAAATGTTCTCAGGGCCCAAAAATTCTCTTGGCAGCCCAAGCCCCAGGCAATTCAGTCTCCTTAAATTACTCTGTTTTCCAGTGTGCCTGTGCTGGTCTAGTGTGGTTTGCCTCATACTTCTGGGGTGAATGGGACCTTGAGAATTCTTTCTGCAATGCTGACAAGGCATCTACTTACCTTAGGTCCTCAGGGTGAGCAGCAGGGATAGGGGAGGTGCTTGACAGGTCTCTGGTGAACAGTCCCTGTGGATGTGGATGGGCAGCCTGTGGCATATGATGGGAGGGGAGCTGCAGAAGTGCCCAGCTTCCTGCACGCACACTGTGTTACGGTCAGTCTTCACAAAAGTAATGAAGGTGGCACTTCTAGTTCAACTTCCTCTGCAACCCTGCTCAGCTTCTACAGTGAACTATGGTCCAGCCCAGTCAAGCCATGGAGACAAGCCCCATAAGAAATACATTAAAACAAAGAAACATTGGTGGCAGTCCAGCCAACAGCTCACCCTTTCCCTCTGACTAATCACTGAACAATTCCTAGCACTGATTTTAGGAGCATGTAGTGTGCCAGTGCAATGCGTGGTAAATTAATATTAGCTGTTCCTCAGAGTTGTGCTGACATCTACCACACAAGTGAATTACAATCGAAATAACTTACCTACATGTTTACTTACCTGCCTTCTACAGATTCAGCCACAAGAAAAAAGGTGATTCCAGCAGCCATCTGTCTGCCCACAGCTGGGGCAGCACGTACATGCATTGTAACACAGTGTTATGTTAGTTCATCTCAGCTGTTGCACAGAGCACAAGGAGAGACCAGGACCAAAAATAACTACATTACCACCGTAGCTATGGATTCCTTGGTTTCACTTGGCAGCAGATGCTCCTTGTGAAACATAAGTTCAATTTCTCCCACGTGGGCTGCCTGACCTGTTACCAGCTCTAGCACCCAGCTTTCAGAAATAGTTCTGGGTACAGCAGACTGTGGTAGTGATTAAGGCAAGGACAGAAGAGCTCAAATTAATCAGCTGGCTCAACACAGGGTATGGTTTTGAATTTAACATGGACTATAGTCAATGAGAAAAAGAAAGCATTCTTTGTCCCAGCTTTGCCTATACTGCAGTCAGTGGGTACCCGCGTGCAGCACAGACTGTATACTGTACACACAGAGCTGCGTGCGTTATATACATGTTGTAATAGCTGATCCTTTCTATCAGATCTTAAAATGTTAGTTTTGGAAAACCATTCTGCTGGAAATGGTGCTCTGGTTCCAGCAGCAGTCTGCTGTATTGATGGTTCAGAAGCTGTTGTTGTGGGCAGATTAGTCTCATGCTATGAGGACAGCCAGACATGACTGTGCGCTCATCTTCTCTGCTCCATTTCTCAGTCTGGTCATTTCAGGCTGTCCTTCTCCAGTTTTCAATACAGTTCCTAGAGTTTCCATGTCCTAACAAGCCCAAGACCAAAATTATAAGCACAGGATCCAGGCAACTGATTCAGGTCATCTCTCAGATTAACCTAAATGGGGATCCATCCTCTTGGTTGCTAACTGCAGGCTACCTTATAAGCATCTTCTGTTAAAATTCGTAACACACTTATTCACTGGAGTGAGGTATTTTCCCAGTTTTGCTTCTTGCCCAAAAAAAGCATGCTTTAGATTAACATTTTTTTCCTCTGGCACTGTAAGACCTATTTGACCTACTCTTACTTCTTTCCTCCTGTCAAGGAATTCTACTTTGTGTCCCTGTACTATGAGTATTCATGTTCTTTATTAGCCCCTGCTTAAGCTTCGCTAAACCCTGGATTGCTTACTTGCCCAACAAATATATGGGTCTCATTTACCTTTTACAGTAACCAAAACTGAAATTATTGATTACCTGTTTCCTTCAGGACACGTTGTTAAACTGCTTCACTTCCAAACCAGTGAAACTGCACACAGCAGACCCCCCCCCCCCAAATGTAAAAAGGTCAATGGTGCATTTGATGACATGAGTGCTTATGAAGCCACATAATTCATCATTTGTTACTACAGAATTTGTTCCTAGGGGGATTAACATTTGCCAGTAAATATACCATATGCTGGATTCTGTATGGAGATTTTTAAAGCTACCTTACTAAGTCATTAAGGATCTCCCATGACAACTATGACTAAAACGGGCCAAACCCACCAGGGTTCCCTAGACCAGTGAAACATGTGGGTTAAAGGATGAAGTCATGTCTCATTCGTGTACCAATTCTTCAGTGAGACGTTTACAATTAAATAGTCTGCTTGTGACTTGTCTTTTGGGAAGAACTATTACTCCTCTGTGAGGACATGGACTTAACCCTTCCTTCCCTCCAGAAGGAGAGGAAAGGAGAAGGAACACAGGTGAAGGTAAAGAAGAATTTGAGCAGCAATTAGTGGCCAATGCAGTTTAGATTCCAACAAGAACCATGGAAATCAAAGAAAGGCTATTAGCAGTTTCCTATTACTATCGAATTGTAACTTATTTTTTAAATCAAAAGACCAAATAAAAGGACTAAAACTAATTTTTGGAAGCTGGCCTCTCATAGGAAGGGCTCGTGTGTTCCACTTTCATGCTGTCATGGTCTTTCCTTAACAAAGTTGCCTGAAACTGCAGAGAGAGAAAATGGGCTTTCCAGCAACTGCAGCAGGAAGCTCTGTGAGACAGACACAGTCATGAGCTCACTCACAGTCCGTAGCAGCCTATACCAACAAGCTGAGAAAATCCTTTTGCAGATGGTGAGAAAGCATCAAATTGCTTCTTTGGATCTCAGCTATCTTCCTGTCTCCCAGGCCAAAATAGTTAATATCTCTGTTGCCTCCCGTCAGCCTCTCCCGTGTTATGCTCTGCCAGTAAATGAAACAACGGCTCTTTAAAACACACAACCTGTCTTTGTGCATGTATAGACTCAAGCACTCACCCAAAACTATGTTTGCTTTTGGTATAAAAAACATTATATATACACACCCAACACTGCATGTGCTCAACTAAAACCTAAATCCCATCACGGGGGCCAATTTCTTTGAAGAACTAAGAATGACTGGGGGCAGGTCCACAGCACGTGAGAAACCGATGATCTCTGGAGATGAAAGACATTACTTAATTGTAAACACTGGGAAAAATTCCCAGTATAGCTGAAAATTAATGATAAAATTCCCAAGGAACTTCATTAGAAGGAATATTTGGCTTATATGACATAGTACAGATGGCTAAATTTTATCATGATGGATACAGTGTAAATGACTAAATAAAAGAAGAAACAATGAAATAAAAACAATAGTGGTGTATATTTTCTAAAGTGATCTTAAAATGGATGCTCAAAATAGATATAATGTTAGGTTTTTGCCTTCTTGAAAAACTTTTTGTCCTGTTTAAGTTTCTGTTTACACTAATAGAGAGATTTCCTGAAGCAAACCATGCTACACTAGCACAGAAACTTCCAGTTCAGGTAATACTCAGATGAATGTGTATACTACCTGTAAAAATATATATGGCTTCTTTTCTTTACCCACTATGTAGAATTCATGTGAGAACTAACAGAAACTTGGCAAATCTGAGAGGAAATAGAGTAAGAGAAGAACAGTATATGTCTGCTTATCTATTTAAGCTTATTCTTAAATGTGAAAAACTTTCAATAAAGCCAAACCCAAGCAATTAACAACCAGGTAATCCTGTTGGCCTGACCAATCCAGATATGGCATTATTTCACTGTTACAAAATAAAGAGTTCATAAAACTGGCATATGGGACACTTTTTCCAAACTAAATTTAAAACAGCTGCAATAACCAAAATGAACCAAGGCCAGAGCCATACACAAAGACACTATTCTGACCAGAACAAAGTGAGCTATCTGATTAACAGATTTTTTTTTCCTTTTCATGCAGTGGAAGCTACTGTGTCTTTCTTTTTTCTCTCCTGTACTCTCAATAACTCTTCATGTCACTGTGTTTGAATAGATGAAACTTGTAGTGTACCTGGCAATTTAAAATGAGGGCTGTGTAAGCGATGCATTCCTCCTGCAATCATGGGTAGTACACAGAAGAAATGATAGATTTTCTGTGTGTGTTTTAGAATACAGAGTACTTGAGAGTCCACATTATCTCGACTGTTACAGAATGGTTCTGCTCTGAGACACGTCAGGGAAATGACACTGAATGGGCTTTCAGCGAAAAACAGTGTTTGACAGCCTGACTACTTGCAAATCATTAAGTTGCCAATTTTTTTCTTTCCTATCAATAAGGTAAGATAGAAAGCAGAACAAAGACATTTAGCCAGATAGGCAGTTAGCAAATCCAACTTCTTGAGAGCAGAGGATGTTGATTAGCTGTAGTAGCTGTGAGAAGCCATCTCATCCAGGTAATTATGATGCCTCTGAGATCTGCAGGTCTATTGCCTGGAGCAGTACCATGATTTTCAGCTGCCAGGTTTTTTTTCCAGCAGTCATTGCTAGAGCCACTGTAGACTTCAAAATCATTATTTTGGCTGATTAATCAAGGAAGGCTTGAGTTCATCATCCACAGGCTGATCTCACTGCTCTGCAGGTGTCAGGCCCTGGCGCCCAGGCAGAGATGATCTCTGCTGTCTTTTCAGCCATGTTGTAACACAGGCTAATTACAAGCACTGTGGTTATAAAAGAGAATGCACTTTTCACCCCAGTATTCTGGCCACCAAAATTACATTATTATTAATAAGTTTTGAAACAATTAAATATCAATGTAGACATGCCCTTTTAAATAACAACAGGTTTCCTCTGGTTTGAAGATGAGGTCTCAAACACCCTTTTAGTTCTCTCTCAACAAGGTTGCACCCCAACAAAGCACACATGCACATGCTTCTGTGTTGATTTGGTCAAACCATTCGTGTTTGCGTAAGTATTGCATTAACTCAGAATACAACAAAATTATTACTAGCGAGTCTGCCTTTATTCAGGAATATTTTGTCTTCAGCTGATACAAAGTTACTCTTCTCTCTCTCATCATATGCATGCCCACCCTAAGGAAAACAGAGCAAAGCAGTGAAGTCTCATTATTATGCATATCTATCACTGTTTTGGAAACTAGCATAATCTTGTGCTACCTTTACCCTGAGCATTGCTTGCCACTTTCAGAGCTATCCTGAAATGTTACACGCTCTGTCTCCCTCTGGTGATCAACAAGGCCACACGGCAGCGAGCATCTCCATGCTGCTGTGGTTTGTCCGTCACTGTAGTTTCTCTGTCACTCGTGTTCTACTTAAAAAGTGGTTTTTCACTTAAAACCCAAATGATTGTATGCAAACGATGTCTGCATTCTTCCCTGCAAACCTTATTTTTTAATAGCTTGGTCCCTCCAATAATAATTTTGTCAACAGTTTGCTGAAATATGTTCCTGTAATACTTTAAAAGCCAGAAGGTGGAGGCCACGTTAAAGACCTATGCTCTAAAACCTGGAGCACGCTATACTTGAAATGGCACAAAAAAAGCATCCAGAATACAGAAATTAATACTCTAAGGATAGTTGTGAATTGGATGATCATACTACTGACTTATGATTTTGCAGTTACTGGGTTTCGAATATAATTTCAATGCACGCAGTTTGAACTTAACTTCTAAAAAGTTTGTGTGTAAAATCTTTCCAAACTTATGTTGACTCAAGTTCTAAATATATCATTAGGAAAATCTTGGCTCCTAAAAAGGCTTTTATGTGAAATATTTCTTAAACAGCTCCCTAGTGCCTTGCACAGCATGCTTTCACTGCTTTAAAGTTACTATTATTCTGAACAAGCAGTGTTTGACTGACATATGTTCTGCTACATAAATGCATACTAGGAGCACAAAATGCCAGAGAAAACCTGCTAGTTCAACAGGTAGCTGCCAATCTATATCTTATACCTATGTGACACCTTCAATTCTTCTGATATATATACATATATACACATTTACATCTACATATAAAAGAGCATCTATCTATCTATCTATCTATCTATCCATCCATCCGTCCATCTAGAGGACAAGGGTAGAACTGAAAAATCGTTCTCTGTTAGAAATGGATTTCTCCTGTTTCTGGACCCCTGTGCTCTCTTTGCTTTCAGAGTAAGTTCATTCTGTTCCAGTACCTGACTTGATAGTCCAAGAGATGGTGACTTCCAACAACTTCAAAGGTGCAGTTACAGGAGAAGCATGAAGTGGCCCCTTGACTGCCAAGCACTTCTTTAAGAGACAGCAATGGAGATCTCCAAGTGGCTTAGCCTCTTTGGTTTTAATCAACACTGAACTCTCTTCCCCTTAGTCTCTGCTGGATATGCCCTGCTCCTTGTTTTAAGGCTGTTCAGAGCAGATAACCTGTTAAACCCACCCAGATTCTGGACTAAAAATTTTATGTTGAAATACAAATCTCTCCCCTCTTTCTATTGAAAAAGGCTAGAAAGGGATGAATAACTGCTCCCTAAAGATGCCTACTATTTTTCATGAGGCAAATTTCTTTACCCAAGGAAACCAGGAATTGAAGAAGAGTAAGTGTTACTTCTTTTCCAGTAGTGGACTTTTATAAATAAAACCTCAAAATAAATTGGAACATACATAAGCATTTGATCCCCAGATGCATGTTTTGTCTAATTAACACAGCCTAATGAAATACGTGCATATTTTATGTTTGTTGTAAAAGTATAATAAAAAGCAAAAAGGAGAATGCCTGGTTTTTTTATTGCTACAGCATAGAAAGGATTTTCTCCCCATTTCTTTTACTGTGGCCTCTGTTGCAGCATTTGCTTAGCTTGTTCATATGAAGACAGCAAAAGCTTTCAGTGTGGATACCTACACTGAAATTTCTTTGTGAGTATTCTTTGTACACAGTGTCTTTTAATGGTTTGAAGTACTCTTTAAAGCACTTACCTTTAGGACCGTCAGGTTTGTGAAGACACAGCACAATTCTACTGAAAAAAGGCAAAAATTTTGCTGACACTGGATATCACTGGATGGCAATTTTCCATCATAGAATTAGAGATGCCCATGAATGCAGTTGACTGTTTTCTAACTACTTCATACTATAAAGGGAAAATAGCTTCAGAAAAGCAGTTTAGGAGAGGATGGCTAGGAACACATCAGGCAGGCACTTTCAAGCCAGTGAGGCATCCAAGTGGCTTTTATGTGAGAACAGTCAGCACTTTGCACACAACACTGCTTGTACTTTGTTTAAAAGCAATGCGTTTAAAATTATTTCTTGCAAATGCATTCCCAGGGGATCCAGAAATTATAGGCTATAGATTTTGAGGATATTTCTTTCTCCTGTTAAGATTTTATGAAGTCAAAGTACAATTGTGAACTGTAACATCATCTGTAAGGGGTGCTCTAATACCCCTTTCTAATACCCCAGAAAGGGTATTCTCATTATCAAGTGTCTCAGAAAGTAATTCATACAGATGCAGCTGCCTCAGCCACCGTTTTGGGGTGTAAATCTTCACTCCAAGATGAAGTTTATTGTCTCCTCTAGGAGAACTGTCAGACATCATGCTCCAGGAAACAAAAGAACTTGGCTGATTTATGTACCTGGTCCTGCCCAGGTAAATAAAGGACCTGGAGCGACACAGATGTAACCAGCATCCTATTGGTGTATTGCCAAGTGAGACCTTTTTGACCAACATCAGTGAATCAGCCCCGGACACCAGCAGTGAGCAGTGCAGCAAGTGGGCTCTGCAGAACAAGGCACCCAAGAGAGTCAGCAGTATCTGTAACAGATTTACCCAATGGCATCTTACAAATATTTCCCTCTGAAAAAACGGGAACAGCCTGTTTTACATATGTGCTCTCTCAGTGCAGCTCTTATTTTCTGCACAGGCCTTTCTCCCATTACTGGTACAGCAGGCAGTTGTGTAGGGCACCAGCACTGCTGCCATTTTGCAGGTGTCAGGACAGTGGAAACGATAGCGGCTTTTGCAAAGTGAGAGGTAGAAGTACTTTCGGCAGCAGCTATTGCTGAAGATGCAACTCTCCTGTCCTCTTTTCCTCCCAGAACCTGGCAGCAGCAGCAGCAAGTCTGGCTTTCAAGAGCCCTTCGCCAGTCCACCCTTTTCATGCTAAGAACTCAACCCTTTATCACTGGAATGGCAAAAGTAACTTTTTCCTGTGCTGCTGGCAGAAGGCAGATTTATCTGTTTGATATCTCTAGGTTGCTTTTTAATGCATATCTCCTGCAAGGGAAAGACAGAATGTCTGAGCAACAGGGAAGGGAACTGAGGGCTAAGTACAGGACCAGGATCACTCCCAGGATTGTCACTCTCTCATCCCTTGCTTGCTCTACTAGCTTGCTCGGGTAGTGGCAGCTTCTCTTCACTAAAATGGGCACCTTTAGTTGCTGCTGGAGGCTCTTCTTTTTCACTAAATCTGGACTGCTCATTTACCCTCAGTGAGTGCTCTCTCCTCTTTTCTCCTGTGCCACTGCTGCATGTACAGTGAAATCTGAGGATCCTGTAAAAGAACCTTTTCTCATAGGTCAGAAACCTGGTCCGTAGTGAAAACTGGCCTTGCACTGAGCAAATGGATTTTATGATTTCTTAATGGACCAGAAACATACTTTAGAAGCTGCCACAATTCAGGTAGCCATTTTCAAGTAAGACTAAAGTTATGTCACCTATTTGATTCTTTAGCAAACCTGTATGTGGATATTATTTGATCAGTATTCTCAGATAATAAATGCCATATCACAGACTTCTGGCAGAACTGTTGGTTGTCTTGACAGTGCTATAAAAGCCACGAGCTGTAAAGACCTCAACAGTTTTCTCTCTTAAGCTGATTCTGCCACAATTGAATCACAGACCCATTAAAAGAAAGCAGTCTGAAAGGGATCTCAGGAGGTCATCCAAGTTCAACTGCCTGCCCCATGGCATTTCTGATGGTTGTTGCTGGCATGTCATTTCTGACAGTTGTTTCTCCCACCTGTTCTTAAAATCCTCCAATTACGACTCTCTCACATCTTCCCCCAGGCTATTGATTCCAGTGCTATCATTACTTGTGGAAAGTTCTGCTAGCACATAACCTCCATCCCCTTTGGTACAGTTCTATATTCACTGCTTCTTGTTCTACCCATAGTAGACAATGTGCAGTGCAACAAAGAGGGGCATTTACTCCCATCCTCCTTTTTAGTTGTGTACTGGAAGACGGTTGTCTTGTCTTTGTCACTTGCCTTTTTTTTTTTTTTTCAGTAAGTAACTCCTTTCCAGTGTTTCCTTATGGCTTTGCACTTACGCATTTTTGTGTTTCATTGTTTACTATATTTCTAGGTTTCCTGTCCATGTCCACAGCTGAGAAGAAAAATGTAAAGATTGTCTTCTTCTACTGCACGTCCATACAGATATCTGTCTGCATGCATACGCAGACACATATGTACATGGCCGAGCCAGAGCTTTTCGCATTGCAAAACCCCTCAGTTGGTCCCTATTCTGCAGTTTTTCAAGGTTCCACAGATATCTGTACACCATCTACATGTAAGTAGATGTTCATGTCTGTACAGGAAGGAGGGTAAACTCCTTTCAGGCCTCTTCCCTTCTCTTCCAGACCCACATGATTTTGTCTTCTTGGAGCAGTATTGCTGCATGAAAAAAGAGATACGTAAAAGCTAGCTCTGTGTTCTAACAGCCTCAGGATTTCTTATCAGTTTCCCAAATATACCCAGAATAATTATTTTCCTTCCTCTGTACACTGCTTGCCAGTAAGCACACTGGCAAAACACCTAGCAGTTAGAGTGGGAAAGGAAGTGGCTGTGCAGACGTCAAAGAGTAATGTTTTCTTCAGGAAACAGATGGCTTGAGCTAGTATTTATAGCTGTCCATATACGTTAGACAAAAGCAGTTCATGTTACAAAATCTGGAGTATCTGGAAAACTGGTGATGCATTATTAAATGTGTGCAAGGAGGATGGATGGTGGATGCTGTGTATGTAGCACCCCTTCTTTATTTGGAAGAGTTGTGCGGCATGTTAAGAACCTATATGATTTCTCCTGGCTTCAGTCTCTGATACTTGGGTCAAAGTTACATATTGACTGGTCAATATAACGAAGAAAACATGGGTACAAATAGTGGGCAGTATGTCTGGTGTATGCAAGAAGGTGATATGGCAGTGATATTGTGCAGAGGCAGAGCATGAACTGCAGGTTATCCAGTGCTTGGGCTTTTTCACTTGGGCAACTTATACTCAACACAGTTCTGTGTTTGACAGACATTTTGGTTACAGGGCATGTGCTATACTTCTCATGCACAACTGTGTACTTGCTTGCAACCTCAAAATGCATTTATAAACAGAGAAACAACGTTATACAAAAGCTAATTATGTAGCAGGCTATACTTGGGTACAGTTAATGTACAGTTAGAAAGACATTTCTGAACTTACAATAGGAAATGCAATATAATTTGAGAAATTATTCCTATTATGTCATTGAGCAACCATTTCTTGATGGACAATTAAGCCTTGCAGTTTGATGCTACATATGCAGGGACTACATTTTTCATAGACCTTTCTGTCAAATTTTCATCAAGTAGGTTTTTATAAGGACAAGAAATATTTCAAGGGTACTAGGAGCTGAATCTTAGTCTACGTGCAGACAAAAGTTGTCTCACCATGAGATCCATTCACTAATCCATTAATTCATACCTAGCATATGATGTGCTGACATTTTTACTTTACTTTTGACTGTATTGCATGGCCATATTCTGACATTGCTGTAATGGTAGGTGATGAAACATGCAACAAATCAGCTCTCAGAGAACATGTTTTTGAGACATGTTGTTATAAATAAGTGGATGTTGGAGTATTTTTTTTACTGTTATGCTGTCAGTCGTATTTTGTTATGCCATTGATCTTATGTCAGTTACGAAAAGGTTTCTGAATGACAGTTACAGTGAAATGAATATTAAATCTAAACTGTTTGTCTAACCTGTCTCCTTCATACACCAACTATGATGACTATAGTTACTTTATTCATTAGTAACCTAGTAAAGCAATGCATTTGCCCTCTAAAATGGAGACTGAAAGGCAAATAAATAACATATGACTAAAATGCTGCTCTACTAATGCAGGACAAAGCATAGCCCACCATCCTGCTGATGAAATAAAGTGCAATACTTGCAGTTTTGATACTGCATGTATCCATATGCTGCCCATCTCAAATACCTGAAACAACAAAAGAATCAGCCAACCATGAAAAAAACAAGGTTCCTAGCAAATGATTTTCATTCTTCAAAAGAGGAGAGCGAGACATTACATGAAATTGGGAATTCACTACTGCTTTCCAACACCCTATTTATCACCTTTGGTACAGAACTACAGGACGAATACAGAGAGGTTTTATTCTGATATCTTTGGGGGTGACAGAACATGAAAAGCCATTCTTTGTTATCTGTGGTGCCCACAGATACAGTTTTACTAGGATACACGTTGGTTCACTAGCAAATGACTTCACTATCTTCTTTTGATCAGAAATTTCCCAGTGGACAGGGGAGGATGTTTTCTGCCAAGGGTTGTAATCAAAAGGGGTTTGTGCTCCTGTTAAAAGCTTTGGCTAACTGATATTTTCTGAAGATGTTTGCTGGAAAATCCCTGATCAGCTCTTCTGCCCCTGGGAAATGCTTATGCTTTGCTGACAGAAGCCTGACTTAGACTCATGCCAGGAGGGATCTGTCTGGAGGATTATAAACCAAACAGAAGGAGTTATGGCACCTGGATTCTATAGCTACTAAGAATACAAATATGCAGAGCACACGCTTCAGCCAGCTGAAGATCACAGAATCAGCATTTCTCTAATAGGCATGACATCAGAGTGTACCACGTGTAGGCTTTGGGGCCCTAGGTAGGAAAGAAACTACAAATTAGGAGCAATAAAGCAGCAGTTTATACAACATGAGTTCACCTTCTCCAGAGATAAAACCCTCCAGACACTATTTTTCATGCTTACATCAAGTTGGCCTCTCTTTTGCACTAGCTAGCCCTGAAACTGCTTTCTGCCCCAATGTGCTCAGGAACTGTGGATAGCCATATGAACAGCACATGTAGCTCTCACTCGAAACACCCAGCCCTCCCCAGCTGTATTCAATTACCCAATTATCTGGGATGAGAGTCTTCGACACAGCATCTTCGACCTAGCGGATATCTTTAACCACAGACCCTGAACATCTTCTAGCATCCCAGTCCTATCTCATTTAGTAATGTTTATTGCCCTACGATACTTGCATAATTTGACTCATCATGTGCTGTATGAGAATATACTCTGTAGAAATTGCTACCCTGCAGAGAGCAGGTGACTTCAAAATCCTCAGTCTCCAGAATAGGCAATTTCTTTCTTCCAGGATTTGACAATACTTACACATTGGTCTGTTTCAAATCCTTTTGTGTAAGTTCAGTTTTATCCCCTGCTTCAGCTAGATACTACAGATAGCTATGGCAGACTTAGACATCTCCAGGCAGTCAAGATCACTCAACAGGATTGCTGCTTCTGCCATTCACGTGACCATAGTCAACACTCCTCACACTCTCAAAAATGCAAACTGCCAATTTGTTTTAAGCCCATCTACCAGACACAGAATCTCTCCTTATGCTCTCTTTCAGCACTCTGGCAATTGCAGCACATGTGTCTCTTCTCACTTTGCATTCAGATTTTTCAAACACACACAGACGACAGGAGGCCCAGTTAGAGGTATTGCTGTTCCTGGCTGACAGATATTTTTGGAGGTTTGGTTGTTTCTTTAAACAACACAGTTCAGGTCAGCTAGAGTGCTAGGTTTATTACTTTAGCTCAAAAATCAAAGTGTTGCCAAGTGAGAGATAAGAACTGTGGAAAGAAACTCAGAATTTCATTTCTGTAAGTGCACGCTTTTATTATTTCTATTTGTGGGTTTTTTTGCTGATCTCTCAATTGGCTCCATTTTATCCAGTAGTACTCTGTGCTTATCCAAAGCCTATAAGCAGGGTGCCTGGGGCATTCAGTCATCTTGGTCCATGGCAGCTGTATGGCCAAACATGATATCACTCTGAAGAGTGACCCAAAGAGAGACATTTATCTCACTTAATTAAAGGCATCCAAATGCTAAGTAACTCTTCCAAGAGCTCTACTACCTCAAATCCCCCTGTAGTAAGTAGGAAGGGACTGGTACTCCTGTAAATGAGATATCTATAACAGGTAGGATGAATCACACTCAGGAAGTCCCTCTCTCTTCTCACTGACCAGAAAGGAAGCCCAATGGTGAAGATGAACACAGCAAAAAACAGGCAAGAGAAACTGCATAGAAAGCAACTCCATTGTACTTAATCAAAATCCTCTTGAGTGTCCACATTATTTACTTACTAGTTCTGCAATTGCAGCAGTTTAATTTGCATAATCTCATAATTTTTTATGTCCCTGCCCACTGCAGGGGGTTGGAACTAGATGGTCTTTAAAGGTCCCTTCCAACCCAAACCACTCTATGATTCTATGATTGTCTTTGTGATAAAAAAATTTCTTTGGCAAACTTCCTATGATTTCCCTATGTTCTGTTAGAACAGTCAGTAAAATAGATCCTCATGTATTTGGATCTTTCTCATCAAACTGTAGCAGTGTTCAAATGGCAATAGACCAATATAATCAAAATAAAGCAAATATACACACACATACTTGATATAAATAAATGTGTCAAGTAAAGATTGCCTAGTAGTCTGCTTTTGGATGCTATGCTGTATGACACATTTGCAGAATGTACTCATAGTTTACCAGAAACTAAGTGAATTCGGTAAGAGATTGCATTTTCTCTGAAAGGTTCAAAGAACATTCAATAAAAGGATCATGACAGCTTTGAGAGAATATGGACTAGGTCTTAACAGATTACTTGGTAATTTGAACAGAGCTGAACACATTGCTAGTGTTTGGCAAGTAACAATAAATGGTAATTTAAAATTGCATTTATGCTTTCCTTTTATTTCAACACATTTTAAAGCTGAAAAGGACCACTAAATATTAAAGCAATTCTTGACTCAACTGATTGACTGAACTGAAATCCTGGTACTGGACATTGTCTCATTATCAAATGAATACCAAAAAGACCAGTAAGACACTTAAAGGTCAAAAGATGAAACAGTGGAGTATGAGATGTATCTACACTCAGTGTGTCCTATTAACACAGTCTTTATTTCCTTTTTACAAAAAATAGAAATAACAACAGACAAAACATACTCAAAAAAATCAATGCTTTTGCCTTGGTCTCACTGAGGAGCTGAGCCGGCAGAGTCCTGGCTGAAACTTTGACAGTATATGCCATTGACAAAGGGAAATAAAGATATATGACAGTATATCCATGCAAGACACAAAGTACAAAATGTGTTCTGTGGCCCAACAAACATTTTGGAGGTTGCCTGTGTCATAACAATTTTCAAATTGTTACTTTTGCTCACCCATGCCTTTACACAGCACAGCTTACAAACAAGTTACATATACACATATATCATGAAAAAGTTTTGTATATGGTCTAACTGCTACAAATTAAGGCATCCTAACAGCTGCTGTTGTGCTGGTGAGGAGTATGTCTCATATTAGTGTTTCAAAAGGATATATTTCAGGTATTTCAAACAAAGTGAGACATCATGAGATGTGGTTTAGAGGAAGAATTCCTGCAGCTCTGTTTCTTCAGTACTCTTTTGACTGTTGGATTTCTGGCTTTTCCTATCGATGTCATCATGCCTGGAGAGAAAAAGAAGAAAATTACTCATAGTAACACTAACAATATAGAAGGATTTGCCTTCTGTTTGTTTACCCTGTTCTATTCCATTTGCAAGTATTGAACTCTGAATTAATCTTTCTCTCTGGGCTTATTTCTCTAGACATATAGTACACAAAATACTTAATACTGTGGATTCTTACTGACTTTCTTGTAGCTCCTATTCTGAAATCAAAACTGGAACCAATGGGAAGATGAGGAGCTTTTTAAGTCACAGCATTAATTAGTACACTGCCATAATGTTCTGGTAATAATGGACAGAATGTCCAAAAATTCCTCATCCTTTAAGGAGAAGTACTACAGAGATAAAAAGATTCACTACAACACACATTAGACATATCTTGTTTGTTTCTGACTCTACCTGTAAGGGAATCATCTAGTCCACATTAATAACCATCAGAGAGAAATAAACACTTTCAGAAGGTGATTCATTGGACTTACTTTACGTGTCTGCTTAAGTAAAAGATGGTGGCAATGGCCATAGGAAAAACGGCAAGCAGTAATTCTCTTTCTGACACAGGGCCTGTATGTCTTTTAACATTGGAATTTAGGTAAAATCTCAATTCAAATAATTAAGATTTTATTAGATACACAGATAAGGATAATTTCTCTATAGTGTGTCTTCATTTCCACACTAGGTAAACTTAAATTTAAAAAAAAATAAATTAAAAATCTATCTATTCTGTATGAGACTCAAATGATAGCTTGCCAATTAAAGTAGAAAAATTAAACACTAAATATTTGTAACACTCAGTTTCTTCACTTCCTTTCTTATGTCCTTGTTCTGAATCCCCAGTATGTTCCCCCTCTCTTCAAATAACCCTCCAGCTGAAGGATTTTTTATTAAGCATCCAGCCCACGGCAACTTTCAAACAGGTTAAAAGGCTCATTTTTAGTTATTACTTCTGAACAGTAAAACTCCTACAATACAATCATGACCAGCTGGTTTGTTGCTGCAAAGGACAGATACTAGCAGGAGGTTAAAAACCCCCAGCAAAGGGCAAGAGCATGTGTATAAAAAGTTTGCCTTAAACTCACATATTTGCAAGCCTGATTCTTGTAAACCAGAATAGCTTTATTCCAGTCTACAAGCACCACAAAAAACGAAATATCCCCAAGAGACTGATATTTAGGATGCTTAGATAACCTTGTGGTGACTTCAGGATTTAACAGAAGCTGACCTTCTCAGGGACCACAGTTGTGGGTTCTAATAAGACAGCATGAAGGATCATTATTTTAAAATCCCCTTCATTCATCTAAATTACTGTTGCCACATACCCAAAGCAAGACCAGAAGACATAGAATTGAGCCCGGGGAGGTAAAATTTGTAGGACTGAGTCTGACGAGGTAAAAGAGGAGCACTTAACTTTTTGCCATAACAACTTTTTGGGACTTAACATGCATTGCTGTTATCAACAGTACGTTTAGTGTTAACCATGGAGCTTTATTATAGGATGCTTTCTAAGGCTAAGATAATTTGCATCAGTTAACTACTGCATTAGCTTAGACTTGCAGTGTTGAAAGACCCTGTGGGTGAGTCCCCCGTGTAGAGGCTCACTAGGCACTCCAAAGACCCCACTTTGCAGCTCTACAGTTGCACTGTGACCTCAAAGACAATCATTTTTAGCTAACGCAGATGTCTCGATGACAATGCTGAACAGACATGCCTTTTACAACTGTGCCTACTGACCTGAAGGAAATGTATTACCAATATTACTAATTACTAACCAAATTTCTAGTATCTTCTCGTGCCTGTGTCACCACAGAAATACTAAACATCTCCTCATGCAACAGGCACTGATGCATGATCATAACAGTTCACAACAGAACAACTGTAAATTGTCTGGGACAAGGCCTAAATTACTTTCATATTGATTTTATACTGTACTAGTTTGAATCATAACTATTTTATTAGACATACAGATAAGCATCCTTTTTCTAGAGTATATATTTGAAGTTGTAATTTATCCAGCACTAGGTCTGGCAGTGGGATATCTGTTAGGTAGATCCAGTTACTATTTTAGAAGCATGCCCAGTTTACTATGTGACAGAAACCTGACAGAATTCTGCTGATTGCCCTTGACATATGAAGCGATTTTTGCTGTTGATAGCTGCAGCTAATACAGGGGTTTGTATTGATATGGTGAGTTAGTGCTTACTTTAATGTACTGCAGATCTCAGATGATTTAAAGTGTGGGAAAGAACCATTCACTGGCATACATGTAAGATGGAAAAAACTACAAGCATTTGGTTGGAGTCGTAATACGCAAAAAACCTAGCCAATCTTTTCAAAAGGGGAAAAAATATCCCAACCCATCCAGCACATCCGAAATTTACTCTAAGGCCTTAAGAAAAATAGGGTATATCAAATTTTAAAAGGACACTAGAAAATTTAATACAATCCTCTACTATTAAGCTGTGACCAATTTGAAAAACTAAACTACAAAGCCTTGATGTACTTGGGTATTTTGAATGAAAAAATAAAACAAACGAAATAAACAGAAGCTGAAGTAAAAGAAGCTGGAAACTGGTGGACAGGAATGTCATCTGACTGAAGGTAGATTGTGTATAATGACTTCAGATTTCAGAAGATGCTAATAAAATTGCCTATATAAGGACCTAGAGTTAAAATGGGTTTGGGACTGTATCCAGAAATATAAACCCCAAATATAACAATCCACAAAGGCTTAAAACACCAAAGACTGCTCTGTTTTCCAGAAAGGTTCTTTTTCACAATAGCTCTGAAATGGTAATTACATAGTGTCCCCAGGCCATCCAGGGAAAATTCAGACAGTGTCCAGGGGCTTGTAGTGCATGTGATGGTGATGTTCTTCTGTTATTTAAATTTCACAGGCTACAGGGCAGCATGCAGTGGACTAACGACAGGCACCCATTTTGCCATTCAAAAATCACAACACATGCTAAAAGGCATCACGAAGGCTGGCTTAGAAGCTCTGAGAGCCTTCAGGTCTGCATTCTGATTTCTGAAAAGCACAATACATCTTCCGTTCTTACGTGATTTTTGGAAATCTCGTGCCACAGACTCTGGCACACAATTTGTCCACTTCTGTCCTAATCTGTGGGTACAATAACAGCCTCCTCAAGCTGTGCCCCTAGTGCACTCTGCTCCTTGTTTCCTACTCTCTGGTTTTCCATACGTCCACCACCACGGGGACAGCTTCAGGACATAGTGCCTGGATCAGCAGTGCCTGGAGGGATAGCCAGGAGTTCAGGTGCAACCTTCACCTTCCCAGCAGGTGACTGCAGCTCTGCAGTGGCAGCCAGAACTTCCCTGTCTCTCGCTGCTTCTGGGGAATGCCATGCTGCCAGAGATTTCTCACACAAGAGCATCTACACAAGGCAATACCAAATTACAACAACTGGCTACATCCAGGAGACGGCTCTAACTGAAGGATGAGATTAATGGTTTTGTATTACTCCATGGTCTGGACAGGCAGCTGGGTGTTTTGACTGGAGGCTGCCCACTGATGCTCCCTCAAACTGCTCCTGTGCAGTCAGTTTTCTGCACTGGAATTTCCCTCTTTGTTTTCAGGAGAGAATGAAACCTCTTGGAAACCTTAGAGTTCTGTTTCTGGTTTCACATACACTGTGCCGATGACTTCAGAACAAGACTCCCATTTCCATTACGGAAATTGAGTTTTTAAGTATGGGAAGGTCCTGGCATTAGAAAACAAGTGAACAAAAAAAATTATTAGACATTTAGAAAAGAGTAACTTGAAAGTAATTTAGGCTCCTGAACTGCAGAATGACTAATTTATAATTTTCCTGGAACTATCTTCAAATGTATAATTTTGGTGTGAATAGCAATCATTTCTAGGCCTAATGAAAGGATTTACACCTCAGTTTATCAGAAAAAAATTGTCATCACAAGAATTTGTGAGTATTAAGAGTTGAATAAAAATGACAGGTAATTTTCACAAAGCATTTGTTTATAAAATAAACACACATTTTGTCAAATGTTGTTTTTTCCAACATGTCTTTATGGACCTTGAGGCACTGGTCTCTATCTGCCTGAATAGCCCTGATGGAACACATCTAAATTAAGGAGTTTGAACACAGTCAAAGTTATCAGACTTTTAAAAACCAGATTTACCTTCAAAGTCTGAGGGAGAGTATGAAAAATGTGTGAAAATAGGAGAGCACTAGACTTAAACTACAGCATTCTACCTCATGTTCTCTGTACTCTCCATTTAGAGATGAACTGTGGTCTTTTTGCTCTCCTCATGAGAGGAAATTTAATTTCCATTCTCATCTGGTACTTGACTTTCATTCAACAGAGGCTGAGTACTCAGCCAAAGTGTGCTATACTCCCTGGTGGATTTACGAGTATGAATACTTTCTATACTTGCTTGGAACTGAAATCCTGTAGCCAGTTCAATGGTGACATCAGCAGAAATCCATCATAAATTTTCTTTTCTAGGAATTTAGATGTTCATCTGTTCATCTATTTCCCTTCTTGTTCATCAATCAATTCCAGTATTTCAGTTAGAATAATGTTAGCAAATGCATGCAATTTGGGAAAACAAAGCAACAGAGATGCTAAACATCACCATGCATAAGCACATACCAAGCATAGTTACATGGAAGTTCTTCATTCAACGTGCTAGAGGAAAGACTGGTGTAGCTGAAGTAAGGACCCTAAGGAAGTACAACATCATATCAGTTAAAAACATGCACTGAGCTTACCACATGCATAACATGGAAGTCTACCAAAACATGCAGTCAAATAGCCGCAATAACATTTTAACAGATTTCGTTTTGAGTTAGCAAATGAGGCTGAATCTGTTACCTCATTGAGATGTGTGCTGTGGTCCTTTGGATTGGTATGAAAATGTATTCTTGCCACAATTTTGATGTTGGCAACAACGACATGCAAACACAACCCTTCCACAGACAACACAGGTTTTACAGTGCAAACATCAATATTGTTAGAATTACCTCATCCAACTCTTCAAATTTCTTAGGGAACTATGAAAACTGCTCATGATCTTGCAATCTATCAGAACATCTTTGAAGATAGACTGTCTTTTCCTTTGTCACTATAAAATCTGAATCACTCTTTTGAAAAGAATTGCCACTGTGTTATGAAAATACTTCTATGTTAAATTGGCTGTTCGACTAGGTGGTGCATGTCTTTAAAGGCTCAAATCAGTAGTTCATACTGTGTTTCTGAGTAAACTTTAATAAATGCAGTCCCACTTCAATATAGCCTATTAGGTCTCCTTTGAATTTTTCATTTCATTTCACATTCTGCTATAGCGCTACTGTTCTAGCAGTACCCACTAATATGGACTGCTCACTGTTTCCCAGTTCTCTCTTTCCACTGTTTCTTTTCCATACTCATTTTGCCTCCTCTATGCCTAAGATTTTCCTGTGTTTTTCTCCCATTACCTTGTCATACTTTTTACAGTATATAATTCACTATTCCTCCTCCTTCTCTTGGCCTGCTTTATGTCGTTTTTTTCATCTTGAAATTATTCTTTTGCCTCATGTTTTTCCATCCACCCCTTCCCTCCCACCCTGTCTTTCACAGAGGACTAAATCATCCACCATTCCCTCTCACTCAACTCTTTATTGTATCTCCAGATGCTCGCACTTCTCTCCGCTCCACAAACACTGCGCTCACAGTATTTCCTACCTCTGTCTCTTTCATTCAGTATCTCTTCCTTTCTCTTGGAAGATACATTTGTTCAAAGTATTTTCTCCTTTCTTTCACACAAGAGAGCCAGCCTCCTAACTGGAGACACCCCTTTCTGTTGGGATCCCAGAAAATGCACTCTGTTCACCGCAGAGAGGGGATGATCTGGATCCAGTACACTTCGCTACAGACCAGCCATATGCCCTGCCACGAGAAGACTCTCTGCTATGAAGAGAGGTTTATATTCTACTATTCTGAGCTTTATATTCTACCACTTATTTTTATCCTGTTGGCTTCATCAGTCTTGGCTATAGGACTGGACAGGGCTAGTCCTTCAGTTATTTACTCCTCAGAAATCCCATGGATTCAAGTGTGACATTCTCATTGTATGACTTGTCACTCATAGCAACATCAAACATCATTTCCAGGTGAATCACGCCTCTGTGGAAAGCTTTCAACACAGAACATGTGAACCATGTGCACTAAGAGTACGGACTCTGTACACAAGCAATACCTGCCACTCCTTGGAAAAGCCTTCCAAAATTAAAACAGTGGATGGGCTATCTACAGGTCAAATACAGTAAAGTATTTGTGTGCATCCTTTTGCTATAGAAAGGCAGGAAGAAGAAGCTGTCAAACTTATTCATTACTTAAAAAGACAAGAGAAAAAAAAGGCCCTTCCTCCTTTCAGTGCACTCACTGGCTTGTTTCTTCCTTTTGTGAGAGCTGCTGGATTTCCCTTGCTGTCTGCTGTCTTCCTTCCTAATGAGGTAAAAGGCAGCGTCGATGAGGTTTTGATCAGGTTTGCTGTTTGACAGTTGTTGTTGTTATTTTGGTTGCCACTCAGTGTCTCCATTATGGACCGAAAGGTTCCAAAAGGCCTTTTCAGCTGGTCCCCCGCTGGCTCCCCAGAGCCGGGTGGAGCCCGCACGAGTCCTTTGCCTCGCTCTTTATCCTTTTCCTCATTTAGTTCTGACTCTGCTAGCTCCACCTGCACCACAGGCTCCTCAAAAGTTACTCGGAGTTTCAAATTTTGGGAGGTTCTGCGCTTTGAAGATGGAGACTTGAGAGCACTCTTAGGGCTGGTGGCAACCTTTTGAGCAGTGGCATTGTCCGTGCTGGATGGAGAGTTGTCTCCACAAAACTGGCTCTGAGGTACAGTACCAGACTGATATGGGGCTTCATTATCCTGATCACTGCTCTCTGAAGTAGGGGAAGGACTGTGGCCATCCACTGACTTAGAGACCCTGATACCAAAAGGGAAGCGGCGTCCTGCTGCGGAAGTGTGTTTCTTAATCATCAGGTGCAAACTCTCTGTGCTCTCAACACTCTCCACTATGGGCTGAGGCCTTGGTTTGTCAGTTCTTTTCACAGGGGTGTTCTTGTGGTCCTCAGAGTTAGCTGAGTCTGTGTCAGACTCACTGAGCGACCTTTGCATCAGTTGCCTCAGTCTGGCCAACTTCAGCTCCCTTTTCTCTGGCAAAATCTTCTTCACGTTCTTGGAGGATGCATGAGCATCCTGAAATTCCAAAGTCAGCTTTTCCTGCATACAGACATTTTCAGAGATTTCCTTCCCCAACAACTGGCGCAAGATTTTATCTGAGTCCTCATCTTTTATCTTGGCTCGAGTGTGACTAGAGGTTCCCAAGCTGCCAAGAATCTGAATCCCATCTTGGGTGTTCAATTTACTTTTTGGTGGAGACAATTCATCTGCTTCAGATGGTTTCCACTGGGGTTTGCCAGAAGCAGGAGATGATGGCGAGCTTAAAGAAAAAAAGAGGAGGAAATACCACAGCCAAATTAATGCACATATAAAATGTGAAACTGCCATTTCCAGTGTACGTGTCTGTCTCAGCTTATTGTTACTTCTCCTCTTCATCGCTACTCACGTGGAATTCATTACTATGATGCCACAGCGAAGATTACACAGAGAAGGATGTAACCCTGCTTCTACTCCTAATTGGGATTTGCATCTCTTCACTTTCTCTTACAGAGAAAACTCCTTAAAATCAAAACTTAGAATGGTTATTTCAATGTCAAAGATGACTTTCTGAGGAAAGCTTTAGAGAAACTACTGTTTCTTATTTGTGGGAGTTGACATGTTTTAAAAGGCGAAAAAAACCCACAAGGCCAAATGCCTACTATCCAAGTCACATCATAATACAGAAGTAGCTTATTCTAAATACTGCAAAAGTACCAGCTCTCTGCATAGCAATGATTTCATAAATCTAAACTTCATCTGGTATTAATAATCGCTATGTAAGACTTCATAAAAAGTTAGGGCCATTTGCACTCAAAACCTTTTCAGATATGACATGCTGAAAAGCATGAGAAAGGTGACATGAATTTATTTCAATACTATTAGAATAATAAATTAAATTTAGAACTCCAAATGTTATATAGCAAGGAAACAGCAATCTCAAGTAAGTCTGATTTGCAAAGAACGTAAATTACAGAGACTGTTTCTTTCCCCGTGACGTATGCCAGAGCTCATAATACTCCATGTTCTTATTTTAAACCACTTTTCCTCTAAGCAAGGGTAAGGTGACAAAATTACGGTTAGTGTGAGGCAGTGAATTCATAAATTTCATTTCTTTTTTCACAAGCAAATTCTACTCTGATGACTCCATAGTTCTCACAGTGTACAAAATTCACATGCCTATACTAGCTATCTCATCTTCAATTCATGTTGCACTTTTTCTCCTGTGGCAAACCGAAACAGACACTGAAGAATATGCATGTATCTACAACAGACGTTCCTACTGAAAAGGATAAGTTCTCTTAGAACTGCTGCTGGCTCCTTGGATGATGATAATATCCACAAATGAGTTCTAGCTGGACGGAAAAGTAGTAGCCAACAATGAAATAAAATTTTAAATAATGTATCCTTTTCAGACTTGCTCACTTAATGAAAAGATGTTGAAACCTACTCTTTTACAGGGATAATGAATGATGAGAGATCTGCTCTCACCTGATCTTATCTGATACTGAAAGTAAAACAGTCTTGGTGCTCACCAGTACTCAGATGAGAGACCACTTGGAAAGACCAGTCAGCAAAAATCACAGAAACCAAATGAGCTGGAAGCCAGCGTTTGGTCCCATTGTCCCTATTGAGCTGGCAGACAGGGAAGACAAAGACCATCATTCTAAAAAAAAGGACAAAATAACTCTTTCTGGTGTGGTTTTGTACTTCAGCAGGAGTTTAGAGTTTACAGCCCTTTCCTAGTTGAAGTTCCTTTACACAAATGCATCTCCAATCCTAATGTCTTTGTTATCTACTTCTGTAACTATTTGCACTTGTCTGAAACACTGACACAAGAAATTCAGGGACATGGAGTACTTGTCCAGAAAAGCGCTTGAGATTCTGTGAGAATGGAAAAAAAGCAGTCACTGATCCTACGAGTTCCTACTTGATGACCCAAAGCTCTGACCATCAATGCCTGCAGAAGCTTTTATGCTGGCTTTATACTTTAACACATATGTAGCTCCCTAACAACTCTGAAACAAGGAGAAGCGCTGTATATGTCTTCCAGAGAGGAAGTGAATTAGAAGCTAATGATAAAACGAGTCCTATTTGCATGTGAGTTACTTAATTCCTTTCAAAGTCTTCTTCATATTGCTATCAGAGAGAAGTTGTGTGCTTGCTTGACTTCCATGCATCACACTGGAAGTCTGTGGCAGAAGTGAGAGAGATATGTTAGCAGACTCCACATCCAGTCCTGTGCCTTTATTTTCCTCCTCTTTACTGTTACTCGTTTTGTGTCTATTTCTTGGACTTCTGACAGGATATGTAAACAATACATAAAATTTCTGGAGTTTTGACTTTTCATACAAGCTACTGCAGGCATAGGATTTAAGGAGTGTAAGGAGTCTTATTAATCTGAAAGCAGGTTTTGTTGGTAACTGGCTTTATGAATTACTCCTGGCAGTAATGTACGGTGGACCACCACAAGGTCAAACTTTATAAGTTTCCTAGGGGTTTCTAGGATCCTCTGCTATTCATCTCATACAAAATATACTCTATTCCACTGTAAATCTGATTTCCACTCTGTTGGGAAACAGGGACTATTCATTTCATACTCAAAATTTCCAATATTTATACAACATTACACACTGTCATATTCTAGAAGCTCAGCTTCAAGCCCACGAGGTAAAAAAACACATTTACTTTACAGAACACATCTACCATTTAGACAGGTCACAGCTTCTCCTGATAACCGATGTACCATGAAACTGTGCAAATCCAGGCTGCAGCACAGTTCCAGTCACCTTACCTTGGGGACATGGGCAGTGACTTGCCCTCTGACCGCTGGGCTTCTAAAAGCTGCTGGAGTTGGTTCTGTAATGTCACACGTTCCACTGTCTGCCTGCAAGAAAATGTAAGTCTGTTTACTTTGAATTGTAAAACTGTCAGCATTAGTAAGCTATGGGATAACTGATACTACCCGTTCAACTCTATTCAAAAAAGAAGTCCTCTTCACCTATACTTTACATAGTAAATAGAAAGAGAAATTATAAATAATAGCATAAACAGAGAGTTTGTACTTGTCTCTGAATCCCTGTGGACATTTTGTGATCACTGTACAAGACCAACTGAGAGATGCTTACTTGTCAGAGATTATTTATTATACTTCATATAAGGACAACTGTGGGATCATAAGCAGCAGTTCATTGGAAGTGAGAGACTCACAGAAAATAATAGTCCAGAAGCAAAGATATGGCAGAGCAAACTTAGAGCCACTTGGTTCTTAGTTGTTTGTGTAAAGGAAGAGGAAAGGTACAGAGTAAGAAGTCACTTCCTACATTTGGTGGATGGCTTTTACTCAGCTAAATGATAGCTCAGACAACTGCTCTCTCCTTTTCCACCTGCAAGTGAACCCAGAGAGGAGCCTTTGCCCACTGGGAAAGGCTGGTCTAATCTTCTTCAGCTGCAGGATGGAGCTAAGTATGACCTCTGTGTATTCAGGGGAGTAGGAAAAAACACATCTGCTTGCTGCCCAACCTTACCAAAGGTCCTAGCTGTGCTCTGCACCCACGTTATGCTCAGTAGTGCTGTACCTTCTGCAGTCTATCACTTTCAGCATGGTGTTGCGATCTACACTGCTTTGTAAATAACTTTAGAGACCAATGTTTAAAAAATTGTAATAGTAGATATAATTAATTAGTAATATAAAAGTGACTTCCATGCTAGAAACTCAATTTACCATAGAACTGTAACCACCATCTCTGTCATCCTGCCACATACTTATTTCCATAGGAAGGACTCAGTTGAACAAGATAACCTGCAAACCTTCAAGTAGTTCTACAAAAATGAAGGAATAGATCAATTTGCCACAAAAAGTTATTCTCCCTCTCCCATCCAATTTAGACCTGCCATTCTAACATCAAAACACCCCTTTAGCTTGTTGACCACCACAGATAACATTCGGTCTTGTTTAGTGACCTGTAAGTTCCCGTGCCTCTAAACACTGCACAGACAGAATTATTGGGAAACTACGACAAAACAAGAGATTTACAGCTTTTTGTTACTATACATATGCTATCCTTCACCTGGAATACAGTTGGGACATTTGGTTTTATTCCCTGGTCCTGATGAAATGACCATGTGAAAATGACTTTTTATCTGCTTCTCCCAGGCTCTGCTTCTGTTGCTGTAGAAGTAATATGTTTTTAGTACTTTTATTCTTATTGGATCTGCAGAATTAATACAGTTCTCCGCCAGTGAGCTGGACTCTTTCCTCGTTCACATGCCATCAGCAGAAGAGTTAGCTGAGTTCCAAATGCAGTCTTTATAACTGGCAAAGTCAAAGCCAGAAATAATCCAGATGACTTTTTAGACTAGGGGTCGTACTTGCAGGGTTGGCAGAAGACAAACATTTTACTTTTAACATATCAAAGTGGATCTGAAAAGTGCTACAGAAATAAAGGTGGGATCTTGACATACTGCCTTGACATCACATTTTACAATACAACCATGCTTTATGTAGATCATTTCTTCCTTTAATTTTCCGTCTTCCTTCCTCTTGCCTACACACTTCCTTAGACTATTTTAAAATTACTCCTACCATCTGTCAACATTGGCTTATATTACAACTCCCCAGATATTCTCTTTTAAAAGCCAGGGAAATTTTCATTTGAGATTAGATTGTGATGCAATTTATCTGTTTTACTTGCCTTTTATGCTTCCTTCAAGTTCTATTTCTAAATATCTAAATAATGTAGCTAACACTTTCTTATGCCTTTAGCCTTAATGGAAATCTCTGACACCTCTTCTGCTGAGTTAATGTTCTCATTCCACTTAAACATTTTATGGTGCTAAAAGAATTAATGTTTTCTCCATTTTCACAGTTTAACTAGTTAGTAAATAGCTCACAGAAACCCACACATCTTGCCAGCACTATTCCTAAAGATCTATACATACACATATATATCTAAGATAACATTGAAAACAGGGATCACAACTTCTTGGAATAGCAATATTGCTAACTATAAAAACCAGACTGATTTAGGAGACAAGATCAGTGTAGCTTCAGGGGTAAGAGGGTCTACTTACTTATAATATTTAATGCCCAAATTCTCAGGGTCTTAGCTTAGACAATGTTCTCAGTAAGTAATATGTAAGGACCCTTCTGTGTCTACTTAAACAATTGTGGACCCCAGCTACCTCCTAATGAAATCAGGGAGCTCAGTAACTGAACAGGGAACAGGCTGAGGCACTGGGCTCTACTGAAGTATCTTTCATAGTATGTTGCCTTACTTCTCCATTTTGTTTCAAATAAAACAAGAATGGCCACTCTACAAAGCAGAAAATAAAACAGCTTAACTAAGTAAAAAAGAGACACACATTATCAAGTTTATACTGGGTTTCTTACTATACATCTGTATAACACTTACTACTACAAAAAACCCCCAAACAAATCAGCAACTTGCACACACCTTACCATACCACTACAATAATTTTTCATTCAGCTATTTTTACAGCTATTCCTATGAAGTTTCAGGAAAATCGTGGATTTTGTTTACAGAACACAGAAAAGTGATGGCAACAGAGGACATTCAACCACTTTCTCATCTTCATCTTTTTACTCATGGTTTGCTTTGATCTTTGCCTTCCCAGAGATTTTGGCTTGATAGAGTATCAAAAAGATCAACAAGTGTCTCATGCATTAATTGCTTTGCACATACTTAAAAGTAGGACAGTGCAACCCTTTGGAAATGCAGGTAGAATGGTCTGTCATCAAGTAGCATTGTAAAAGAAGTCTAGGGCAGCATTAATTTTATGTCATTAGTTCTGACTTGGTCTCTTCAGGCCAGGAAAGCCCAAACAATACAAGTCATTACTGCTAATGTAATCAGTGCTAGAAACCATGTATTTGTGCAGGTAGGAATTTTCTACACTGGCAACTAAGGTTCTTTTAGACAGATGAAATCAGTGAGGGAATAACTAAGATTGTAAGACCTATGGAGATCTCAGGAAGTAAAATGAAAGCCAATATTTTGTATAGACTCTGTGAGAAACTTTTGTGACTGTCCTAAGCATTTTTTTTAGTTCAGAAAGTCCTACTGGAATTGACCAAACTTCCATAATTAGCAAGAGATGCAAACCAAAGCTTTCATTTTGAAGCCAGTACTAGCAGTTTTTGTGGGCCACTTTCCTTTTTATCTATGGAAAGAATTGCTTGGTTCCTTCACTCTTTTGTGGAAAAGTCTCAGTTAATCCTCTTGGGAAGATTTGATAGAACATTTGTAGTCACCATTTATCTCCTTCTTTCAAACATAAAGGCTTTTCTTTCTGAATGGAGACTTAGACCCAACTCAAAAGGTTTTGCTATACTCCTCCGTATTTGTCATCTGAGCTGCTTTGGATTAAAGACCTGCAACATGTGAAAACTCTGGCAAAGTGATTTCATTGTTTTGCTTTTGTGCTTTCTTTTCAGGAATGGCTCCAAAGAGTGTGATGGATTGGGATAACTTCTCTCTAGAACTGCTCTATGTTGCCTTGATGACTGGAAGAGCTCATAAAAAGAGAATGAAAGATGGTGCTTCCTCTTTGGTTTCGGACCTTTGAAGATAGGTCTTGCTAGGTGCTGATCTAAGACAGTTTCAGCGCTGCTGTTCTTCTTGCACAATATCAACCATTCCAGTCTTCCTGTGGTTGGGGACATACAGTGTTACCAGAGAGAGGCTCTTATCCCTGGCTAATAAGACACCCAGAATAAAAGAAGATTGCATGATCAGCTCATGTTTACAGCAGCTGAGGGAAGGCCAGGAAGCATGTAAGGGCTTTCTGTGTTGATATTGACCACTCAAGTAATCCATCATGATACAATCATAACTACTCTGTCTCTAGAACAATGTCCATTAACACCAGCAGAAGTAGGTGGAGAAAATACTGGAAAGCCAGCTCAGCTGCCCAAGTTGGAGCTATTCCTATGTAGCAGCAGTTTGAAGTGACTTAGCCTGTAAACTGGACTTCCATCTGTTGCCATCTGATGCTTGCAGGATCTTCAGAGGTGCTGTAGCCAATGAATTCTCCTGCTATGCTAGAGGTAAGGCCCCTTGAGAAGCTGCCCCAGGCATGTAGTTCGTACCATCCTTGGATTTTTATGCAGGATGGAGCTGCTAAACAGGGCAAGAGTCTTCTTCCATCAACCCCTCTGGCTCCTGAGCATGGGCCTCTGAACATGGTCCATTGCTTCTATCAGAGCCACTCATGGCCTGAGGCTTGCAGCCCAAATAGCCATGCAGAAGCTGTTCTTTCAAGCAGAAAATAGAATATTTCACTGCCTCAGTAAACTGCAACAGGGTTGCACAAGAGACTTGCATCTCTTTGTAGAAGAGGAAGAAAAGGCTGCTGCTGCACTTACTGGAGCTAAATTTGAAGCCTGAAAAAACAGGCTGCTGAAGGGAAGCAGATTTAACTCCAGCTGAGACAAGCAAAGGAACCCATCAGGAGCCAGATAAGAATCATTTAAATGACTTCCTATGCATGCAGTCTATGAGATGACAGGCGGGAGACTTGGAAAAGTGTTAATGCTTTTGTCAGGAAAGTCAGAACTAGAGTATTTCTATGGGGGTAAACAGCCTGCTGACTGACATAACAAGTCTTTTTTTTCCATATGAGAGGTAACACTTATATCAAGTACTGGGTGAGCACTGAAGAGAAATGAGACATGGAGAATCTGTGGTTGCCATTTCTACTTACTGGTGTGTGCGGTGTTTTTCTGCTGAGTTATGGGGAAAATAAATTTAACTTATATATTGAGATGAGTCAGGTGCTAATGCAGGCTACTCAGAAAATACCCTATGTTCTGGTTTTTTCCTTTATATGAGCTGATTTATATATTTTAGTATTTCTCAGCAAATGAACCAACTACAAAACACCTGGTACTTTGAAATGTCCAGTGAACAGTGTCAGACTGTAAAATTATGAAAACTGTGAAAATCATAATAATCCTTAGTTCACTGTTTGTATTTATGAGAGTATAAATGTTAAAGAGGAGTGAAGACATCACAAAGAGAAAATGCCTTTATAATGTAAAACTTACAGGTACAAACATAAAAATAAGCATACTTCAAATGCGGGAAGATATTCTGTAATGACAGAGAGGACTGCTACTACACACCCCTTTTGCTGTAAAAACAGTACAAAATAGATACCTGATTATACCAAAAGGATGAATTAACAATACAGAAAATTTTTACTCTTATTTTTAAGACACCCAGTTTGAAACTAGAAATTGTGTCACTGTAATGGGTTGGCCCCACCTGGCAACCAACCACCCACACAGCCAGTCTCTCACTCCTCCAGCCCTCAGTGGGATGGGGGCAGAAAATAGGAAAAACAGAGGCAAAAAAGCTTGTTGGTCAAGATAAAGACAGGGAGATCACTCACCAATTATTGTCATGGGCAAAAGAGACTCAACTTGGGGAATTTAACTTAATTCATTGCCAATTAGCATATTTCTTTATTGATTCAGGTGTTGGGAAACAAAAAAGGACAGACAGTTAAAATACCTATGCTCCCCTTTTCCAGGCTTAGCTTCACTCCCAGGTTCATTTGCACTCCAAGTCCCTCTTCTCCCCCATTCTCAGGCTTCACTCCAGACAACTCTCCTCCTCTCTTGTCATTGCTGCAGGTTACACTCAGTCTTACCAGTGAGGCAACGAGCAGCACAGGTCAGGGTTCATGTGTAGCAGTTTCTCTCTGCTGCTCCTTCCTTCTCATTTTTTCCTGTGCTCTAGTGTGGGTCCTTTGCAGGCTGCAGTCCGTTTGAGGAAGCACTGGCTTATCCATGTGGATAAGTGGGCTTATCTGTGGCTGCAGTCCTTTTAGGGGGTATACCTGTTCCAGCATGGATACTCCATGGGCGACCATCCCTTTGCAGCTGTGCTTGCTCCACCATGGTACACCTCCTGCTCCTCTGACCTTGCTGTTCCCTTTGTTTGTCAGTCCTCTGTTCCCTCCTCCTCTCTGGCATTTTCTGCCCTTTCTCAAATATGTTTTCATAGAGGTGCCACCAACTTGGTTGATGGGCTTAGCTGTGTCCTGCAGTGGGTCTGTTGTGGAGCCGGCTGGAATTAGTTGAGTCTGGCAAAGGGCAGCCACTCACGTGTTCTCATAGAGGCCGCCCCTGCAGCTCCCCTGCTAACAGAGTCTTGTAATTTATACCCAGTACCATTACCCACATGCTACTTGCATAAAATGATATGGTCTCCTCTAAACATGGGATTGCCAGAAGCCATTTTCATGGCTTGTGGTAGCTGACAAGCTCTTGATCATCTATCTAAGTTGGAACAATGTTAGGTCAGTGCTGATGGTTTCTAAGAGTCTTACCTTATGAGCCTATTGACATGCTAAGTCACAGAAACTGCACCTACCATAAAAGCAAGCAATTGCATAAATTCATGTTTCAAAACCATAGAATCATAGAACGATTTAGGTTGGAAAAGACCTTTAAGATCATCAAGTCCAACCATTAACCTAACACTGCCAACTCCACCACTAAACCATGTCCCTAAGCACCACATGTACAGGTCTTTTAAATACTTCCAGGGATGGTGACTCGACCACTTCCCTAGGCAGCCTGTTCCAATGCTTGGGAACCCTTTTGGTGAATAAATTTTTCCTAATATCCAATCTAAACCTCCCCTGGAGCAACTTGAGGCCATTTCCTCTCGTCTTATCACTTGTCACTTGGGAGAAGAGACCGACCCCCACCTCTCTACAACCTCCTTTCAGGTAGTTGTACAGAGCGATAAGGTCTCCCCTCAGCCTCCTTTTCTCCAGGCTAAACAACCCCAGTTCCCTCAGCCGCTCCTCATCAGACTTGTGCTCTAGACCCTTCACCAGCTTCGTTGCCCTTCTTTGGACACGCTCCAGCACCTCAATGTCTTTCTTGTAGTGAGGGGCCCAAAACTGAACACCGTATTTGACGTGCAGTCTCACTAGAGCCTTCCCTAGTCCTGCTGGCCACATTATTTCTGATACAAGCCAGGATGCTCTTGGCCTTCTTGGCCACCTGAGCACACTGCCAGCTCATATTCAGCTGGCTGTCAAGCAACACCCCCAGGTCCTTTTCTGCCAGGCAGTTTTCCAGCCACTCTTCCCCAAGCCTGTAGCGTTGCATGGGGTTATTGCGACCCAAGTGCAGGCTATTTACAGAACGTTTATTAAAATCCATACTAAAATATTAAAACCAGCTCCTATGAAGAAAAAAAAGAATATAAGATATTTCCTGAGTAGCCATTGTGGGCTTTGGTGACCTTCCAAGTCCAAAAAACCCCCTCCAACTAATATTTCCATTATTCCTCCCAACATCAACACCCAGCACTGTAACTGGGAAAAGCCACTCACTGTATATAAAAGCATGCTATGCGAACAGAAATTATGATCAGCAATGGTGTGATCCCAAGGTATGCAAAGGAAAAAGGGACCAGATCGCTTCCTACATACCCTTGTCCACTCCCACTCCGTTCATCCATGTTCATAGCAAACTGCCACAAATAGAACAGCTGAAAAACTGAGTGGCTAAAGGTGAAGGGGCAAATGCTTGAGAGCAGGAAAGAGTGGAGAAATAAGGTAGAAATATTACTTGAAAATGTCATATATAAGAGAAAATTTAATATATAAGAAGCAGAAAACAGACACTGCTAATAAATTGAAGACAAAGTAGAGCATTGTTTTAAGAATGATCCTTCTGCTAACAATTTTAACAATCTGGAAACACTTACTCCTTCAGCTGCTTAGTTAGCTTGACAACCTGAGAGGCCAATGACATACATGTCTCCACAACCACTAAGTAGCGGGAACACATGGTGTGCCCGTGTCGCTCAGCGCTTTGTGAGGGTTTCTCTCCCACGTGGTTTTGCATGGTGACATTTGCTCCATATTCAACCAATGTCTGTAAAAACACAAAAGGAAACATTGACACCTGTAAGTGTAAGTCTCTGCTGTGACTTCTGGTCAACCACAAGAACGGCAGGATGCAAAGCACTCCTGAATAAAATGCTTGAAAATGTTGGTCTAAGCCAATCATTTTTAAAAATCAGCCACTGACAAGTCCGTATGCAGCTTGAACTCAAAACACACACCACTAAAATCTATCACTTGGGTGCAAGGATAAAACAGAAGAGTAAGCTGTGGTTCAGAAGAACTATAGAAGACTATATTCTTCCTTCCTCTTCCCTTGCAGTTCTACTCAATTAATTTGTTTTCTGTTCATTTGTACAGCATAGCATGACTTGTAGCATTCATACAGTGAGTGGGACCACCAAATGAAAACAGAGGATTTAACATTTAGGCACCTATTGAGCCACAGTAATAAACTTTTGCAGATGTACCTGTCTTTGCATTGCTGAACATTGTGCTAACTTTGCACATGGTAGACCTAGAAAAGAAGACGCAGAAGTGCAATTCAAAGGACATCTGTGCTAGATAACATCAGGGTCCAGGGCAGCATGAACACATTGCTACCCAGTTTATAGAGGGTGGTGATGAGCTGTAATGGCTTACTAGGGCTGGTATCTGCTGTTCTTGGGATCTCGACACTGCAAAACATTGCAACACACCCTTAGAATCTCATTTTAGGAATGTCTTTGCTACAGTATTTGCTGACTCCTTTTGTGGTTTAGTTCTCAATTTCCTAGCACAGCAGAATCCCTGAGTTTAAAACAGTCAATGCAGCAGTCTCAATGTCCTGATTCCTTAGCCAAGTGATGTTTGGATATGAAAGGTATGGCACATACTTTCAAACAACTCCTTTAGGTCAGAGAGGCAAAAATTTCTTTTTGCAGAAAGAAATCTGTACAATGAATTTTTCAATCTGTTCGGGGTTTTTTTTTTAAATTTTGGTTGTGGTTTTTTTTTTTTAATGCTGAAAGAAGTCTCATTGCTTTGCACTTGCTTGGTTACCCCCCATTTTCTTTTAAAGAGACGCTCAAATATGTGTCAGCTTTTACTCTTTAAGAAAAATAATGGCTTATACTCTGATGTATACCCCTGTGTTACTCACAGCACTAGCGGAGAGCCCTAGCTTGTTGCTGGAGAACTGTCCAGGTTGTGAGCATGACATTTGAGTTACCTCTGGGACTTGAATCCAGAGCATTGTAATGGCAAAAGAAGTTCTGTCAGGCTGACCTCAAGACATCCAATAACTGAAGCAAGAATTGAGACCAAACCTTCACTCTTTCTGTTCTGTTTGTGATAATCAGTGTTATGTACTATTGATTTTACTGGAGAGCCTAGAATAGGACCTAAATGTTCTCAGCAATGTTCAGACACACATTGCTCATAGCACTTTGGAAAAAATTCTGAACAAAACCATAATGCATCCAAAACCTACAGGATCATTAACATTACACATACACACGCACAAGAGGAATTGCATGGCTGAGCTCTTGGTTGACTTATCCAAGCAGAGCTGGTAAGCCACCAAGGATTGGAGTGGCTTTGTTGACTCAGAACAGCAGGCACAGAGACCTCCACATCTGCTGACAGAAGAGAGGAATGGTGGTCTGTCTGGTCTGCTAAATCTATGCAGAAAGGAAACTTATGAACAATCTTGCACTGCATCTCATGTCAATGAATTTGGTATTATTTGCCAATAAAGAAAATCAAGAACGGAGAGTTATGATCCTGCAGAAAGCAATCTTATAGTTTGGAACACGATAGGAGTGTCACCTGATCATAACCACAGTGAATGAGAGGGCTGGGGAATCACTGACAGCTTCTGACCCTCCATCTTTTGTACTGCTACTTATAATCTCTCTGCCTCCTTTATCACTTCTTTCTTTTTACCAGATTGTTCACTGTACATTGTTTTAAATTAGACTATAAGCTCACCGGGCAGAGGGCTTATTTTGTTTCACAGCACAACAAAACATCAATTGCACTTAAGACTGTGAGGTGTTAATAAGGTGACATTACTAACATTGTATATTTTTGTTGTCATTAGATATTTTCATGATTTATTTCTCATGGCTTCACTTCAACACAAAACACTTGTTGATTTGTGTATTTATCTACAATAAAATCATATTGAAAATTCTAAGCCATTTTTTAAGTTTCATTCTTCATGGGGAAAGCAGGGCTATTCTCTTTTTGGTTTAGTTTTATCCATCAAAAAAGCCTGCAGATGTCACTGCTCTGTTCAAAATCATCTACTCTCATTTCTCCTTCAAATGCATTGTACATCTTGATGAGGCACTGTTCAGTTAGCAACCCTAAGCACACACCCTACCACAACGGTGCTCCCCATGAGTAAATCATAAACATTTCTTCTATCAACTTTTTTCCAACTGATCGTAGCCATTTTCTGCAATAACATAATAAAAACACTAGATTTAGCATGGATGTCATGATTTGTTTATTTTATTCTCCTAAGAGTTTGTACAGGGTCCATTCCTGACATCTTTAAAAGAAAGACATGTCCCATCAATGAGAAAATGCAGAGATGGTCATGTCCTCCAAATCTATTTGACTGTGTTCTTTTCAAGTCTATTCTTTTAGCTTAACTGTCACCTGTTTTTCTTTTTTTATTGCGTGAGACTCTCAAGCTGGCTTTTATGGAGTTATGTCTTCTCTGTGTCCATATATATAAATAGACTGCTATAATAAGCAGCTATGCATCTGTAGATTCAACGTAACAGTGTGCACAAATATATTTAGCTCTCTGAAGAGGTTAGTTAATGAGAATTGACTAGCTGTATTTCTTTTAGGGTTGAACTAATACAAATCTTCTATATTTGCAGTGGCCTCAGAGGTGCTGTGGATCAGTTCATGTGTGGTAACAGGATTAGCATGTTCAGTGATATATATCTGAGTCCTTAGACTCTGAGAAGTACTACTCCTTCTTAGACATGTTTTCCTCCCCTACTTGACTTGATCACTTTGATTTCTATTTCTTGCCTTTCTGCCACGTGGTTATTTATTCTTTTATCTATTCTTCTCCAATGACTAATTTGTTTCTCAAATACCTTTCTGCAATCTCCTGGAATAATCTTATTATTATTTCTTCTCCAAACAGTTTTCACTCAAAGTGATGACAACACCAAATACTGAAATGTACCCCTGTGACTAATGGTTCTAGTATCTTTAATGGACAGAGGGTACATCTGCAATTCAACGCAAAGTTGAGACGCTTCACCTAGCCATCTAGTTCAACCCTACAGCTTTTTTGGTATGTCTGCATTGAACACTGGTACTGTACAGAGGTTTCCAAACTGTTTTATTCAGATCTGGCTCCTAAAAGTACTATAGCTGTGTAAGCCTTCTCAGCAGGACAAATTACCCTTTTCAGCAGCTCTATACAACAGAACTATATTGCTTTCAGTGGCCAAGCTGATTCATTAAGCATTAGTTAGAAATCACCATTACGCTGCATTGTTTAGCATAGATACGTTCAAAGATTACAAGTCTGGAAAGGATGGTTTACTCAAGGCAGATATCCTTCAACATAGAAGAAACTTATCTGTAAGACTTCCCCTAAGCCAGAGAGCTACAACTATTCATTGGAAAAGAAACAGAAGGAAAATATCGGAACAGTAAGAAGAGTACACATATCTATGGCTGCCCTTTTGTAACATAAAAACATACACACTATCTGTTTATGTATAAACAATATAATCATGCTTTCTTCTTGCAATACAACAGTTACTTTAGGCTAACAATAGCATAATTGAGAACAGAATCCAAAAAACAGCTTTTTGCTATTTCAGTCTGAGCCCTGCTAGTTTAAAGTTTTTCCTTCTAGTATATTTTAATGTATCAATAATTATTCCGACTTGTAAGATCTATAATCATTTTAATGGTTATTGTCATTCAAGTTTGATGTAAAGAGGTTTCTGATATAGCTATCACTCTACCTGTATGCATCCTAGATAGCCATGTTGAGCAGCTATGTGAACAGCAGTATTTCCATCCTGGTCAACTTCATCCAGTGAAATCCCTTGTTCTTGCATAAACTGCAGAAGCCACAGAAGGATTTTCTCCTAGGGGGAGGGGGAAAGAGATGTCACAAAAGATAATAAATAATGAAAAGCTAAATGTACTAGAGGAATACTGGTACTGTCATCTGTTACTAATACTGTCCAATAATTTCTTGTTTCCAGTCTCTCTTAACTTTGTAGGACTTAGTGTATCATGGGTCTGCCTCTGGTTTTTTTTTTCAAGGAAATAAACCAAAATACTTTATTTGTTTTATAAAAAGACATAATAGGAAAAATATGAGTTCTGTAATACATTCTGAGAAATTGTACATTAAAAAGCTTGCATGCCTGTATCTTGGAGAGGAGACCTAAGGCAGAACAGCCTGTGTGTCAATCTGAAAATCAGCTTGTGAAATTTGGTGAAACTTCAGAAGCCTCTTTGGAAAATTAAAACTGGAGTATGTGTAGATCACAGAGCTGAGCAGTTAGATTCTTCAAATCTATCATCATGCCCCAGCTCTGGGCTGTTGCACAAGAGGAGAAGTAACACAACTAAAACCAGGAAATCTGTCTATCCTGAGCTCTCAGTGTATTGACTAATGGCCCATTTGTGTGTGCCTGCATATTGGGAAGGATGGGGAGACCTGGACTGCAAAACTTGCAAGTGAAGTCTGGAAGCCAAAACTGAGGTGCCAACTTAATTCTTTTTAACATCACTTTTTTTGTGTGTATGCAGGTGTAACACACATTTATATGGGTATTCTTTTCTAAGAATGGAGAGTTTATATAGGTGCGCTAAGCTTATTTTATTTCTTATTTTCCCCAGCAGGTTTATTTGGAAAAATCTTCTTCTTTCTAGGAACCTTCCATGCCTCTTCAGATTAGACGTCATTGTACCCTGCTGAATGTGATACATATTGAAATCTAGAATAAATCTGTAGATTACATAAAAAAGTGAGGTCCATTAAACGATAGCTGAATACAGCTGTACTCCCACTTTTTGCACCTGAAGACCTGAAAAGAATAAAATTACTTTCTAGCTTAAATTTTTTTTATTTAAACATGTATTTTTTCTTATCTTCCATTGATACGTATCATGTGTTATACTGGCTAGGAGCTCTAGTTCAAAAGTTCTTTGTAGATTCTAGTGTTGGTGAGGCAAACACCAATGCACAAACTTAACCTGCAGCACTTCAGCAGCTTCAGTGATACATAAGTACATAATCACCCACAGTTGGATACGTGGGTCTGTAAGAGTGAAGTGTACCTAAATAAAACAGTACTGAAAGCATGTCTAGGACTCTGAGCAGTAACTGGGTAGGAAAGAGAAAGAATAAAAATGAGGAAAGGAAATTCTAGCTAGGAACCTTGGGTATAAACCTCTTTTTTTTGTATAAAAGTACCACAGAAATTTTAATGTCAAGGAAAAGGAGATGGATCCTCTGTCTCTTTTAGGTCTCCTCCAAATGATTCTGCCCATTCAAGCACCTGGATCTCTGCTTACTACTTCAGAGGGCTAGTCTGTCTGGAACTTATCTTGTTCATATTTCCACTTTAACAGCAGTTTTGTTTTTATTACAGGGTGAAGGGATAGGTATTTTTACTTCTCCTTGGCTGGATGCCCAATCCAGCTGACAGCCAGCATGGAGAGATGACTTCAGATCACATATCCCTTTTAAAATACTTTTGAGCAATTTCTTGAGATGCCTGTGGTGTTGGCCAGAAGTGAAGAAGGATTACACTACTCCTATGAATTGCCCTTATGTTTTAATAATTAGAAGAAAAATATTTTAGCACAACTCCTCTGCAGAATTGGAAGATGACTATAGCTTTGAAATTATATATTTCTTTGGAACATAATAGGGACCAAAATGTTAAGCATGTTCTGTAATTTTATGATCACAATCAGCGTGGAGCAAATGATGCTTTCTAGTAATTTATTGTATCAACACAGAAATCAAGTGCCTGGATGGCTAAATGCAATCATCTGTACTTAGGACTGTCTGTGCATCAACTGATCACAGGCACAAAGTCAGAGGCCTACTCAAACAGTTTGTGTTTCTCTAAAATGACAATATTTTTTAGCAAAAGTATCCTTGACCAAAAAAAAAAAAAAGAAAACAACTATTTTCTTCACTTACATGTAGGAAAAATGAAAACATGATAAATCAAAATATATCACTTCAGTAACACTCACATTATGTATTTGGGAAAAAAGTGTTCTTAGGAATAGGTTTATAGTCATCAACTCAATTTATTCAGACAAAATGAAGGATAATAAGAAAATTCATGAGATTAAGATAATGGAAAATAATCACATATTTGTTATGTAACAGGAACTGATAAATACTGATTAATTATTCAGTATATTTGACAATTTTAAGACCTACAATGGTCTTATGTTGTAGCAGTGGTTAACATCCCTCTGGCATATTCTAGACCTACAATAATTCAAACGTCCCTAAAAAAAGATTCTGGGAAAAAGTCACAATACATAATTTCTGTTTTGGGACAGGCTGCAGACTTTGGCTCCATCAGCTGGCTTTTGAAGCAGAAAGAACAACTAACAAAGGCCATTTAAATCATTAAATGGACTACAAATGGAAGGATTCACATGGTGAAGAGTACTGACTCTACAGCTAATCCTAGCCCCATCACTCAATATTAATTAAATAAGCTGCCCTTCCCAGTATCTCTTCACAGTAGAGGAGTAGAAGTAGTGAAAATAACACATTATCCTTGCAAAAATTACATTAGGCAGAAAGGCAAACATCCTGAGGTGTAAAAAAGGTGTGTTGTTAGGCATTTGCATATCTGAATGTCACACCATCCTCCCCACTGTGCTCTCCAGCAGTACACCACTGCCAAATGGTGCACAGAACCCCTTCTAGGTCCTCAGTCATGCTGTAGCTCTTGTTCCCTGAAGTCCCCCTAGACTCTCTGGAGCTCAGAGGCAACAAACCCTTGGCATTCCCCACCCTCTGTCTCTTACCTGTGCAGTCCATGCTACCACAGCATCCGTGTTGGAAAGAAATTACAGCCCTGGGAAGGTCTTAGTCAGGACCTACTATGTGCACCTAGGACTGCACCACCATGTCCTTCCTGTCACACGGTGACTATGCCAGACACAGCTGGTACACAATCTGCCATGTACCCATGACTTATGTCTGGCATGGAGAGGCCTGTCAACAACCATGGTTGCTTCTTGCATAATCCCATGCTTAAAGAAGCCCTTGCTACGAGGTATTCTGACCAGGCTACAGGTTGACTTTAAGCTCTTCTCCTCTTCCATCACATGAATTTATGTTGTCCCTCTTTCATTGGACAACTGTAATATTGTTGAGACATCTCTGGAGACAGGCTATGACTGTGGTTGGATGACCTTTAACATAGGAGCTTTGCTACAAACTCCCTTTTGCTGCCCATTCTAAATTATATTTATCGAAGAAAAATATGGTGCGCATGCCTAATGCCTGGGGAAACAATGGATGGACTGACTCTTTTAGAAAATGATTCAATAACAGGTCTTCCTTCTAAAAATATTACTCTTGTAATTCTGCCAAGACCAGTGTTTACATGGATTATCTCTCATGTAAGTAATGGCAAAATAAATTAAAGCTTCGAGGATAGCGCCAACTACACATTTGAATTTCTAAAAGTTTTTTTTTCTTAACACAGTTGGGTAAGATAGTCTGGCATCCCTTCAGCCTCAACATTCTCTCATGTTTGCAAGATGTTTATGGATTCTAAAAAAAAAGATAACTGACATTACATGTGAACTTTCTTTGGCATTCAGCTAACTAAGAAAATTTGGCAGCAATTTACATATCACCTTTTTAAATTTCACGGGTGGCTGATTGTAGCTGGTGTTTCTTAACTGGTAGAGCTTCCGTCCTGCTCTGAAAAGAGGCTAGATAAAGTGTGCCAGATCTGTTCCTGGCAGTAGACAGCACAGCTCACTGAAAAAAACCAAAGCTTCACTGGATTTGGTTTGTATAAATATCTTTAGAGATGAGGAAAAAATTAGGCTAATCAATTGAAGATATGAATGTAAGTTCACGTGAAACTTTCTCTTCCAAACTTTTTCTGCCTGGTAGCAAACACGCCTTTCTGAAATCCAGTTCTGATCTGGCTCCCAGCGTCCCTATATTCAGTGCTAGGTTTACAGGCCAAACTTCCTACAGAAAGCAGGACATAATCAATCAGGATATCCAGCAGGGTCGTAACTTGCACCAGTAACATCTGCATAGTAGGTGAGTGGAGAAAAGGCAATGGAGGCCTTCGCACAGCATGAAAACAAGGGTGTCTGTGTGTGTATGGGAACAGCAGGAGAAAGGGTAGACTTCCAGCTCCATAGCCTTCCAAACCTGCCTCCTCTCTTTCCCTCCCCCTCCAGTAAATTCATGCTTGGACAGGATCAGTTAACAGCAGAAACATGCCACGATAATTGTACGGCATTGAATGAAACAACCACACTTGTACAGGAAAGAAAAAGATAATTTTCTTAGTGGTTATGTTTTGCTTGTTCTCTCTTAACAAGTAAGAGAAAAAAAAGCATTAGCAAAAAAATAGTGGGTTTTCTGCATTTATCCTTAATGTCTGTGGAAGAAACTGGGTGATAAAGTGGCCCATCTGCCAAAGAGATTAGAGAAGAATAACTGATCACTATTCCTTGTGTAGTAGAACCTGGAGAAGGTTCTCTGAAGAGGGGTTATTGCAAGGTCTGCTTAGGAAAAACAGACTTTGTGGGAAGAGAATGTGGTGCGATTAAGTGGTATATGTTTCCCCAGACATTAGCAAAGCACCAAAATGCTGTACTTCTCTGGTTCCTCCTCATTAAATTTATAGATAAGTTAGGTGTGGAACAGGATTAGTTTACAACGTATTTTTATATGTAATTCTCAATAAAACTGGCTAGAGCTAGACAGATGATGTTCAAGTTTCACCACACTTCACTTCACTGCCAATATACCGAATTCCTAAATTGTTACAATTTGCCAAAATTTTTTGACATTAGTCTCTCCTGGAACAAGAATGTGAACTATCCCAAAATGTTTGATGATTTTCTGATGTGTCCTAAGAGTCCCCTAATGATCATGACAGCTAATCTCCCTAGATGTTCTTGGGATTGATAGGTTGGCCTAATGTGCCAGCTAGTCTTCTCCTAGCGATTACTTAAAGCTTAAAAAAAAAGAAGACTTAAGAGGGAAAATACTGAAAAAAATACACAGATTAAGTAGGAAAAGATTTTGCTATATTTGAACTAATTAAGAACACCTGTAATTAGAAGCCACAAAATGACAAAGAAGCTTTAAATTGAAATTCTTATATAAGCATCTAAATAATCTATTTGAAAAAGTAAATGAAAGTCATACCTGGCCATAGCAACCTGCATAATGAATAAGGCTTGGATGGTCTTTTGAGCAACTTAATTCTGCGATAGCTTCTGTTTCGCTCACCATCCACCGAACGCACTCCAGCTGACCATTCTAAACAAATTAAAAAGAAATTTAAATACCAGCTCTTTCAGTTCTAAACACATCTACAAACAGAGAAAAGCTTATCAGAATTATTAAAGTGTTACGAAATTCCAGTTTGTTTGAAAATGTGTTCTTTTATCTGCTCTCACGTAATGCACTTGTTTATCTTGCTGTCCTGCATCACTTATAGTTTGGCTATTGATTACAGCAAAATGGGCAATGTGAAAGTGGCAGCCAAATAGTATTACATACACAGTCTGGCCCCTACTCTCAGATTGTTCAGAGCAAAACCATAGCTCTGTTTCTATCACTTGTACAGCAAGGCTCAATGACTAAATTAGATTATTTGCTGGAGCAGAGTGAACAGTTTCCCTACAAACTTAAATCCAAATGCATGTTTCCTAAGTTATTCCTACGTATGTAGTATCTGAACACCTAATCCTCATGCATTAGGACCTATCTGTAATAGATACTGTTCAAACACAAACAAGGAGGTGGTTCTTGCCCCGAACACCTTTTACAGCCTAGTTTCAAGATTCCCAAGCTGCTATGCACGCTCCCAGTAGTTTGCAAGTTACTGTGAAGTGGGATGTTGATACTGTGGAAACAGATGAACATATTCTTCAGAGCATGCTTGTGGCCCAGTATAAAGGCAAGAGTTTTCAGCAGCTTCTCTTGCTGCAGCTGCTTTTCAGCGATGGTACTTTGGCAAATGCAGTTTGGCATGACCTACATTCTGGCCTGCTCTTACTTCACTTTTCAACTTTCATGTTCATAAAGGCTATTATATACTTCATAGCTGAAACAAATATTTCAATTGCTCAGTCAAAACCTCACAGAGGTCAACATACGTAACATAAAAAACTCTTTGGGTGCATCAAATGGGAAAAGCTATCATGAGAAGGAAAGAAATATCCATTTCAAGTTTCATTTTTATTTTTACGAAAAGAATGAGAAGAATGTAATAAATATTAACCCATTTAATGTTATATGGGAGAAAGAAAAATTGGAATAGAATTAATTTTATATTCGTCTTATTCCTTCCATATGTAATGTATGTATATAAACACAAAAATGCACTCCATTTTACTTTACTTACTTTCCTCTATTTCTCTCAATTTCAGTAATGAAGTAAAACAATGAAACTACTTGTATTCTTTTTATTACACTAGAAAAATCCTCATCATCATATTTGGGTTCAAATATTAGTAAGCATGACTAACTAATAACTTTTTATTTTGTTTTCCTGTGTATCACAACAGAGTAAAATATTTTTGTATTTTCAAAATTAAGGTAAAGAATTAATAAACTTAATTACCTGCTAAATAAGATAATTTTGCTAATGTGGAAAGGATTTCTCCAGTTAGTTAAAATCAACTATCAGTATGACAGTGCGACTGGCCATAACATACTGCTCGATTTTCACTCTCTAGCCCATAGCTCAAGGTCAGAAAGAGGTCTTAAATCAAAAGAATTAGTTTTAATTAATCCATTCCTTACTGAGAAATGTTATGTATTATCACTAAATTGTTGAAATTGTCTTCCATGGAAATTTATGTTCCTGCATACAAGTTTTCTTCCATTCTGATAGTCATCATTCTTGTGGAACATACGTGCATGTCCCACAGGGTATAACATTATGGGAGTTACAATGGTATAAAGTAAGAGCAAGAAGAATAAAGTCCATTCTATCAGTGTGCAAAACCACTTTGGGAGTAAGGATCAAGATCTACAAAGTTTATTTATGACAGATTACTTCAAGCCTCTTGCAAAAATTTGCAATGTCCCAGGACAAGTCCAGCCATGGAGGTCATCATTAGAAACACTTGGGCCTGAGCACGCTCACTTACATGAAGAACTCCATTACATTTACACACTTCTCTGTGAATGTCAAAGCACGCTCAAGTATTAGAGAAACTAAAGGAACCAATTATTAAAAAAGCCAACCTTTCTGGAGAAAAAGACAAAAGGTTTTACTGACTTATAAACACATTATATACCTAGGTTGAAAAACAAGAAAGAAAACTATTTACAACTAAAATTGTAAGACTTTAAATTGGCAGACTGTAACTATTCAGTTTGGACACAGGCCAAGGTACTGAAGCTAAATACCTTACTTTTATAACAGCATTTCATTAGTACAACTAGATGTCAGTTTAATTTTATATTCATATGGCTTGTCCCAGAAAAATCAAAAAAACCCAACCCTGAAACCTGCACCAGGGCCCTAGGTCATTGAAATGGCGTCTCGAAGACACAAACCTGCAGGTTGGAATCCACCAGTCCCCTGTCAGTTTCTAAAGTTTTCCCAAGAAGCAAATAACAATAAAACCCCGGAAGAAACAGAAACTCTTGTATTATATTTCACCCCTTTCCTTGTTTCTTCCTAAGGTACTTAGTGGCTAAAAGGAATGGCATTCAACCATTCAGTCTCACTTACTAAAGAACCAGAATCAGTATGGTTACATTATCAGCCTTCCTGTACACCACTGTGTTTTATTTTAGTGCAGCAATACCAATAATTTTCACATTTTACTACACAATAGGTTTTCCTGTAAGCTTTGACATTAATTTTTGCAGTTTCTGACAGGTTGTTCTGTAACATGTACATTTTAACTTTGATGTGGTTGTTCTAGACACCCAAGAAGTTTCACCTCCAGATGTGGATCAGAGGTTTTTTATGCTTTGTAAACATGTTCTCATACTTGTCTTACAAGATTATACCTGTATTTGTAAAAAACCAAGAAACTGTTACGCTCTCTAAAGAAACAACTGAGTCTGAGTTAAATGGAAGTTCCTTTAAATATAACGATCTTTTTTAGAGTCAGTTAACTGATTTAAAAATTAATGTATAGGCATTGACAACAATGTATAAAATGTCGGTGTTAAACAGCTGATATTGTATCCTGCATAGTAATCCATTTTTGTTTGCTTATGTGGTACCAGCCAACACTTCTTTTTGCTCTCACTTAACAAAACACTTGAAAAATAATGTCCTGATGGATGTATTACTAACTGCCACCGCAGAAAGAAACTAAATGACCTTTATGTCACATTACAGTAGAGACAGAGACTAAGTTACCTTTATTGCTAATCCAGCTGGAGTTAGCTGCTCAATGTTTCGTTCATTCAAACAGTCTTCACCCATCAAAGAAGTGAGATGCTGCAGGCATTCTGCATGTCCCTTTGATGCTGCTACGTGCAACAGATTGTTGTCACATTCATCATGGATCTTATCCAGATTATCTGCTGCTAAATGTGGCTGTTAAAAACGGCATCATGTTAGTTACAACTAAGGATAAAAAGATACACAGAACATTAAGCCTCACAGCCCAAGACACAAGCCAAATACAAAGATGTTTCCCCTTAGTCATGTTCTTTTATAACTCAAAACCAGGAGCTTTTCACTTCACTCTACAGAACCTGGCTACTATTAGCAAAAGGATAGAGGTGGGATGCTCACTGGCTTGATTCACTGTGTAGTTTCTCTCCTTCTCATGCAATTGTCATACAACAGTGCAAGATCTTGAGTAGCTTTAAATCCTCGTACTAGTTTGATCAATGAAGTAGCTGCAAAAATACCCACATGTTCATAATTTCTGTCTATTTTCCGTTTGGTTTCTCTCCTTTTTATTTTTTGGGGGGGCATTATATTGATGAGTAATTGAACAGAAAACATCCATGACTCCTAAAAAAAGTTCCTGATTAATTTTGTTCATCACAAAAGTGGCATCTTTTGTTAAGCACAATCTAAAATGTAGTTAAAACACATGACAGAAGATTTTTATTTGATAGCTTGTTTCCATGAAAAAATTTGTTGGAATACGAACCCAAAGTACTACACAACCATGACCTAATATATTATTTCTGCCCAAATCTATTTTTGAGACAAAACAATTGGATTGAGAAACTCCAGAAGGAAAATGGAATAAGGAAGACGGAGTTAAGGAGTAGCAATGATAAGTTCCTAGAGTTGCGCAGACTTGCCAGAGTACTGTTTGATGAGTCTACTTCATTCAGAGGTTTTGACCTCTTTGGAAAAAAAATGCATTTTCTTTCAATCTACCTGCCTATGATGACCTCTTTTCCCCCCCAATTCCTATTTCAGGGTGAATTTAATTTGCTTTTATTTCTTACTGAGCAATCTAATATTCTCTTCTGCCTCTGTCTAGTCTTTGAATATCTGCCTTTGTTCTTGCTGCTTTGTTAACAGCAATGCCTTTGTGCTTGAGCTAGACTGGTAAACAGAGAAGCTAAACAAAATTATAACAAAAACAGTTCTTATACATACACTGTGCCCCCACCAGCCATTCTGAGTGGAGATCACATGCTCTGCATCATTGTGTTAACTTGCATCTAGTTACTTTGGAAACCATCATTGATAGTGCCTGATCACAGTGCTAGAATTTACTAAAAAACTTCATATGGGTCAGAGGCCAATGAGGCTTTAGAGAAAGCTCCTGCCTGAGAATGCTGCTGCAACAAGACAGCATAAACACTCCTGAATAATAATCAGAATACAACAGAAGCCCCTCTGTTCCCATCATCAGCCTCTAAATAACAACTGAGGTAAACCAGCAATAATTGAACAAAGCGACCCACAAACGTTGTGAAAGGCAAAACTCAATTAAGATTTAAATTCGGTGTTTAAGTGATCTCAATAGTTAAAATGCCTGCCTTCTATATGATTTTGGTGTACTGCATAAACTAGCAATCTTGGCCACGTGTACATAAAACTAGTATCTTGGTTCTGCTACATATTTGATTTAAAGATTAAAACTTTCCCTTTGGAAGCCCATATGCTCAATTTCTAAGGAGCGTACAAGATAAAAAGGGCAGTGGTTTAAAATACGCACTTCATCAGCTTTGCTGGCTTAATAAACCACATCACAGATTGCCCTTATTCTATGTGTTTTATGAAAAAGATAATACTTACCAGTAAAGATATTTGGCCTTCCTTCACAATGTTTAAGATGCTTTTAATTTTTTTCACCTCTTCGCTCCTCTCTTCTAGGCCCCCTGCACTGCTCCAGTTCATACTCAGTTCCTCTAGTTGCTTGCTTTCTGCCCCTGCTGTCTGCAGGTGGAAAGTCCTCAGGTGGCAGTTTGGCATAGTCTTCTCAGTTTTGTGAGCATGAGGATCAACAAATGTCCTGCTGAGGAAGCCCTTACCCTGGGCTTCAGATTCATGGGCTGAGCTACACTTAACTAAAGGCTGGGAAAGCTCTAATTCTTCTGTTAAATGCTTGTGCTGATCAAGCACAATGGGCTGCGTTTTTCTCAGCTGAGAGCCTTTCACAGGAGACAGCACACAGAACTGCGTCCCGCCAGCAGGCGAGCTCTCTGTGTTCCCTGCAGAGCAGGTCTTGCCACTAAGACCATTCACTGCTGAACACAGACCCAAAAGTTTTTTCTCAGGAGCTACCTTTGTAAAAGGAACGAGTTGCTGGCTTGATTTAATATAAGGCACATCCAAAATTTCATCCATATCCAGGTCATAGTGCTCCAGCTCCCCAAGCAGAACAGCGGGCTCGATGTTTTTGCTTTTAAGGCTCTCTCCTTCTCCTGGGCTCTGGTCATCATTTGGAGGTGCAGATTGAGAATCAGTGCCTTTCTGATATTCTCCCTTCTGGTTCTTCTGGTCATCACTTTCATTGTTCTCAGAGCTTTCTGGCTGGTGCTTTAATGGGGAAACCCTCTTCACTGGTCTGAATTTATTGCACACATCTGCAATTCCTGTTGGTTTCTGTGCATTTCCGATAAGAGTTGAGACTCCACAGTTCCAGCTGCTGCTGGAAACTAGAGAAATAGAGGAATGTGATTTAGGAGTGATTACTACCAGACGTGTGATATGATATAGCATGCTTTAAATATATACCTGGCCAAACACCAGAAACAAGAATTACATGGTAACATGCCACGTTCATATCTAAGCAGATTTAATAGCATCCCTATCAAAAAAGCTGAATAATTTGACACTCCAGAAAAGAAACTTTCTTCAAACAGGATATACATTGTAATCACTTAGAAATAATTTTAATCAAGTAATGGACATCAGTAAGAGCCTAGTGGTGTTTACAGAGGTCCTGCCCAACTATGCTAGTTTGCACTCTGCCTTTTTTTTATTGCACAGAGACACATCACAAGAGTAGGATACTTTTCTGGGAGGTCAAAAAAAGGGATAGTCAAAACTTTTTAGAGGATTTATTTTAACAACAGTAACAACAATTTAATTTTTAAGGCCAGTTATCTCTGGGAGATGTATTTTTCATTCAAGAACTGGAAATTCATATGAACAGTGACTGAGAGCTGGAACTGTTCAGCCTGGAGAAGAGAAGGGCCAGGAGGAATCTTATCCTTGTGTATAATTATATGATGGGAAGTAATGAAGAAGGGGGAGTGAGGCTCTTCTCCATGATGCCCACTGACAGGACAAGAGGCAATGGGCACAAAGTGAAACACATGAAATTCCATGTGAACACAACACTTTTTTACTGTGAGGGTAGTCAAACACTGGCACAGGTTGCCCAGAGACATTGTGGAGTCCTCATCTGTGGAGATACTCACAATCTGACTGGACACAGTCCTGGGCTTAACCTGCTCTAGCTGACCCTGCTTAAGCTGGGGCATTGGACTAGATGTGGTCCCTGCCAACCTAAATGATTTTGTGATTCTCTGATCTGAAAATTAAGCCTACTTATTCAGGTATGATGTTTCCTTTTCCACTTTGCCTCTCTCTATATGTTGGTCTTCTCTGTCAAACTTTCCATCCCTCATATATATAACATGTATATATATATATACACACACACATATATGTGGCTCTGGACCTTCCAGACCATTATTTCAGTGCACTGCAGGATATGGAGTTTGACCAGTGAATCCGACTTGCAGAGAAGAAAGGGAGCTCAAGGCATGTGAACTCTTAATGCTACTGAATTTGAACTCAATCCTACTGAACCTGCAGTCTTTCACACAGTCCCAGCTGGTGATATTTATGATCTCCATAATCAGTGGAACTCTGGGAAAGAGTTTTCCTTATTTTGTTATTTTCAGTTGAGGGACAGCACTAAAACCACTAAAACCTTTAGGCAGTTTCTATGCCCCTTTCAATGTACACTAAGAGTTAATGCATTCTGAAACTCAAGAATACTGTTTAAACAAAGCAGATTTATTACACGTGCTAACTGCATATCAGTGGGATCTAATTTGTGGTCAAAACACACAATTTGCCATGAACACCTTCCTAAGGAAACAGATATATACACTTTCAGTGCAACATTAATGTCTGAAGTGAAAGATTAGTATAGCTTAGTAGTTTCGGATGTCTGAAAATTACCTTAATACTTTTGGAAGCGCTTAAGAATATATTTCCGAAGAAGAAATAAAAATAATAATAATCAAAAGGCATGTAACTTAGTGGGCCAATACAAAGAACGCACTGTACTGACTTATTTATGTATTGTATAAGATTCTAGGTTCAAAGGCCTACACTTTTACGTTGGTTTTATTTACATGTGAAATTTTTTCCAAGTGATACAGGGAAATGGATACCATATGTTTCCCAGCTGTTTTGTTCTGACAGGAACTATTAAGCACTCAGTATGGAAATGAATTCTGTCTGAGTTTTATGAAAACACTACTTTCAACACAGGGGTCTAGACAGAGGAAAAGGCATCAACATTTTGTTTGTCGTCACTTTATTTAAGCTTACATTTATTTTGTTGCTTGGCTTTTTCCACTTTCTAACCTTAATAACGTGCATTTGCATAAACCACTGATGATAAAATTGTAAAATCGGACACTGCAAAGAAGCAATGACCTTTGTTACAAATCGGTCTTGGATCATTGTAAAGTCATGTATTTCTCTTTTCTTTCACCACAGTTAGAGCAGAGTAAGGTAATTCCATTTTTTCATTGTCTTTCTACCCAACATCTCTTTATAAACACTGTTTTTCCAGAAAACAAACCAGAACACTGAGAACAGTTAGCAATATTTTTACTGACTTATGAATTTATTCTTCCCTTAACTGGGATGACATTTACACTGCATTTAATAAAGGATTAGAATATAGCATTTAACCACATAGCAGTAGGGAAGAAAGCAAGTCAGACTGGTAGACACAATCCTTCTTTGTGCTATTTTCTGCTTGGGTGCTGTATAGGCTGCATCAGTGCTTAGGCAGTTACAGTATAGTTTCCCCCTACACAACACTGAAACCACAGGCCAGAGTGGACCAGGGCATGGCTTGAATCTCTTCCATTCTGTTTTCTGATGCTTGTTCCCCGAAGAAGCAAAAACAAGTGCTGCCTATGCCCTCCAAAGCAAGAGCACAGCAGGAGTTATGTGAGCAGTCTTCAACAGCTGCTCCAGAGGAAAAGCCTCTTGCTCATCTCTCCACACTTATGAACTCAGGCAGGGGCTATCAACATTCAGGGTCAATAAATACTGTTTGATTCTTTTACAACCAACAGTAAAGGATGGTCTGAGCTTAAGGCAGGGGACTAGAATGTGGAGCAGCTAACTTGATTCCAGACAAATAATTCTGATATAATCTGGGATAAGCCATATCTCTTCTGTGCACCAGTATCTCATATGTAAAAAGGTGATGATGAAATTTTGCTTCCAACTATGTTGTCAAAATTATTTCTTTAACTTGTATTCACTAATATGAGAGATTTGGACGAGCCCGTTGTTGTGTTGCTGAAGTAAAAAGAGAGAGGAACACAAAAACTAGGGAGACTTCATTCACATCAGTAAGAAATTGTTGTGCTGTCGGATAGACCTGAAGTGCCAAAGCATTTCCTTGGCACTAAAGAAAAAAGTATCTGATGAAAACCTGCAAGGGTCAAATTTGCAAAAGTAGTTCTTCACAATATATTGTGCTCTATGCTCTTCTTGAGGAAGAGAAAATGCAAAATGGGAATAAAGAGGCCTGTAGGCTTATTTATAGTGACACTTATTTATTTATTTATTTATAGATGTCCTAGAACTACTGGGGGCCAATAATCAGAAAAGGGGACAATTAGGAAGCAACTTCTCTTGCAATTCAATCACATCATCAGATTTTATTTTAGAAATCAAAATTTACCTTGAACTTTCTAAAAAAGATCATTATAACATGTTTCCAATTGGAAGCATTTGTTGACTTCAGAGTATTTTTCAACATCGTCTCTGTATCTAGGGCATGGGGAGGTGAGAGGGAGAGTTTTACCTGGTATACAAGCATCTGTAAAATTATAGGGTAACTATATGAGTTTTGTCCAACCATCAAGACTACCTCACGCACAGATGAAACTTTACCCTTGTGACAGGCAGTTTCTGTGATACAATCTAATGCCAAACATCAGAATACCTTTAAATTGTCCTGAGTATAATCAAAATAACAAAGAACTCAGCTTTTACTTCAGCTCTACAAGGAAACTACTACTGAAATTCATTGCTGCAGCGCGTGCAAGAGCCTGCCCCCCTGGCATATGGATACACTAACATTCTTTAAATGATGACGGCTTCATGAAGTTTACAGCACTGGTGACACAAATAGGAAGTGGCAAAAGGCTGTATATCACCCATCAGTACCATTACAAAATGAACTGACCATGCTGCAGAGTGGTATTTGTAGATGTCACTATGCCAGATCTTCATGAACCCAGAATGACTCACATTCAAAGAGCACTGACTGACTGAGGAAATGGTCAAACTCCTAACAGTGTGTTTCTGTCACCATCACCATGGACTTATTTAGGTTTATGCTTTGACCAATGTTCTGTAGTCATGAACGCTGCTGTTGAACAGCTGGGACATACAACACGCAGTGATGCAGGCAAGCAGGAAAATGGATGTAAAGACCCGAGTCATTTGCAGATTGGTTGGCAATTGAGTCCATGTTGCTCTACTAGGTCACTTGACACCTACACACCGGTTTAACAGGAATGAAAGAGAGTATCAATTCACTCCTCTTCTTCTGTAGGGGACAACCAGTGATGCCCATGGCTATGCTACAGCCTTCAATGAAATCCTTGAGCCTTTTTAGCTTGCTATCTCTGTTCCTTCTCAGGATGGAGAGCAATACTCTATAGTCAACTGCATTGAACCACTGTCCAGGAGAAAAACTGGAAGACTTCCCTTTATCCAAACAGTTATCAGTAATCAGTGCCATTAATGCTTCCACCTAATGACCTGACCTGCATCCAGACTGTGCTAACTCTAGATTCTCTGCATTTCAACCTTTGTTTTCTATGAACTCCATACCTGTGCACTCACAAACCACAGTAAAACTGTGAGTAACGGAGAACAATACGCTGCTTGGGCCCTGGAGCTGATAGTCCTGGATTATGGTAAGAGTATCTGCTGATTTTAGCATGCCTGATAGATCTTTCAATGGTCTATGAACCTCTGAGGTTGAATCAGTTATTTCTTGCTGATAAAGAAGTGGGAGCACTATGGTTGCTTGCCTAATAACACTTCCCCAAAGTAACTTGGTTGCAATGTTTTTTATTGCAGCATTCATTTGGAGAATAGGTCCTTGAGCAATCCCATGTAAATGGCACTGCTCTGAGCACAGGAAGGTGGACAAGATGGCCTTCAGAGATGCCTTCTATCTTAAGTTATGCTGTGATGAAGACGTAACCACCCTGAAAAAACACCACTTGCCTGCAGGCAGTAGAAAGACTGGAAACAAAGTGCAATACTGACAGAGACAAGAGAAGACACTGTTTGGGGGTGTCATGGTTTAACCCCAGTCGGCAACTAAGTACCACAGAGCCGCTCGCTCACCCTCCCCCCTCCTGGTGGGATGGGGGAGAGAATCAGAAAAGCACAACTAAGAAAACTCGTGGGCTGAGATAAGAACAGTTTAATAATTGAAATAAAATAATAATTGAATAAATAATAATAACAATAACAATAATAATAATAAAAAGGAAAATAACAAGAGAGAGTGAGAGGAACAAAACCCAGGGAAAAACAAAAAAATAAGTGATGCAACCACTCACCACCTGCTGACTGATGCCCAGCCAGTCCCCAAGCAGCAATCGCTGCCCCCCAGCCAACTCCCGCCAGTTTGTATGCTGAGCATGACGCCATATGGTATGGAATAGCCCTTTGGCCAGTTGGGGTCAGCTGTCCTGGCTGTGCCCCCTCCCAGCTTCTTGTGCACCTGGCAGAGCAGGGGAAGCTGGAAAGTCCTTGACTAGTGTAAACTTTACTTAGCAACAACTAAAACATCAGCATGCTATCAACATTATTCTCATACTAAATCCAAAACACAGCACTATACCAGCTACTAGGAAGAAAATTAACTCTCTCCCAGCCAAAACCAGGACAGGGGGCTTTTACCTCAAGACCTTGTCAGCACGCACTTGGAAAATCCCAGTACACAATACTGGGAGGTACTCTCTGCCCTTGCTGACAACACAACAAGAAGCTTCTTTACCATTTAGGCTTCAATTGTTTACCCTCTAAAAAGGGTAAAGAGGAGGACCTTGGGAACTACTGACCAGTCAGCTTCACTTTTGTGCCTGCAAAGATCATGGAACAGATCCTCCTGGAAGCTATGTGAAGGCATACGGATGACAGAGAGGTGAGTAGAGACAGCCAACATGGCTTTACCAAGGGAAAATCATGCCTGACTAATCTTAGTGGCCTTCTGTGATGGAGTGACTGCATCAGTTGACAAGGGAGGAGCTACTGATGTCATCTATCTTGACTTCTGTAAGGCCTTTGACATGGTCTCTCACAACATTCTTGCCTCTAATTTGGAGAGATAGGTTTGATGGATGGACTATTTGATGTAAAAGGAATTGGCTGGATGGCCGCACCCGAAGAGTTGCAGACAACAGCTCAATGTCCAAATGGAGATTAGTAATAAGTGGTGTTCCTCAGGGACTTGTACTGGGACTGGTACCGGGACTGGTACCATTCAATATTTTTATTAATGACATAAACAGTGGGATTGAGTGCACCCTCAGTAAATTTGCAGGTGACACCAGGTTGAGTAGTGCAGTTGGTTCACTTGAGGGAAGGGATGCTATCCAGAGGAACCTTGACCAGGCTTGAGGACTGGGCCCATGTGAACCTCATGAAGTTCAACGAGACCAAGGGCAAGGTCTTGCACCCTTACAATGAGGGTGGTAAGACACTGGAACAGGTTGCCCAGAGAAACTGTGGATGCCCCATCCCTGGAAGTGTTTAAAGGTCAAGCTGGATGGGGCTTTGAGCAACCTAATCCAGTGAAAGATGTCCCTGCCCTTGGCAGGGGTGTTGGACTAGATGGTCTCTGAAAGTCCCTCCCAACCCAAACCATTCTATGATTCTATGATTCTATAAATGAGAATAAATTCTGTTAGGTTGACTTGGTTGCTACCAAAGGATGAACGCATTCAAATTACTTTCCTTTATCTGAAACTCTTCCTCCTTGCTTTAAAAAGTCACTTACTCTGGAGTTTACTCCACTTTCCATCATCATCATTAAGGTAGCCTGGGATTAGCATTGACAACTGCCCATACCTAATAAATATTTTTTTAAATGCAGTATTTCACCATATTGCTCATGTACTATATAACCATTTGGGGGCCTGCAGTAAGTATATACAAAGTTTCACATTTGGAGTTTTACTGTCCTCTGAAAGAAATGCCTGAGCTTCTTCCTTGTGATATGACTTCAGCAGAGCCTCTTGAATCAATTAAGATTTGTACTCATTCCAGGTCCATTTAGAGCTCTGTGATTCTGACTTTGTATACAGACACCGAGGTATTATCTACACTAGGGAAACACTTAGATAATTCCGCATGGTTGTTAACACCAATTTATCTCCAACACTGGCAGCAATATTGGGGCTCCAAGAGATGGAGAAAGGGATGTCCCTTACATATTGATGGATAATCAAAACCAGTTCTGAATACTGCATATCTATTTACTGTTTTATTAATATCACTGAAATCATATTTAACAATTTTAACTGAAGGTGGCACTGTTTTACAGTTTTAATATATTAATAACTTCCAGGAGTACATTTTAGGGTTCTTTAATGTAAGCTCTGTAGCATGGGAACCTGAATTAAAGAACAACCCTGCATAGATAAGAACAGAGAGGGTTTGTTCTCATTTAAGTGGAATTTGAAGCCACTCTAAAGAAGAAAGAAAGGGTAAACAGGGTAAATAATAATTCACCCTTTTAAATAACAATGCATCTTTTCCAGGTAATTCAACCATTAATATGAGCCTCAGTGAATGAATAAATTTTCTTATCTTGAGGAAGAACACTACAAAAGCTGTCATTTCTAAAGTAGAGAATATAGAAGAGGCAAAGAAATTTTCAAAATTAATAAATTTGGTTTACCCTTATCCAGACTGATCTAAGGATGTAAAAAGGAGGTAGCAAGTAAAGTTCTACTGAAAAATCAGAAGAGGTCATTCTGGCACAAAATGTGTAAAACAGGAAGAGGGAGGATGTGAAAACAAGGTAGGAAAAGAGCCTATATATAGCTATCACAAGTGTCACTGCATACTAATTATTGTTTTTTCTGAGAAAGTTCTTCAGTATTCTACCAAGGAATTATCCAATCACTTCTGCATTGTTTCAGACATATTTACCTGAGAGGTATTTGGAGCACAACAGACTCTGTGAATTTAATGCCATATAACACTGCCTCCAAATAAAATTTTACTTTAATTTCTCTTATAGCTAAAAATCTACCAAGAGCTTGAGACAGAATTTGTGTGCAATTTTATATTCACTGATTTATTTCTTTTTCTCAAATAGGAAATTAATCTTCTGAATAATTTTGTGAATGACAGTTACTTTGGGAATGAATAAAGCAGTGCAGAAGAGTAACTGCTGGACATAAATGAACTTGCTTTTATCAACCTGTGAATAAAGATCTAGAGTAGGATATTGTCCTCATTTGAGACACACATTTAATGACAACCAGAAGTCATCATAGCTGATAGAATATGCTTCAACAATGATATGGCTCAGTGAAGCTTGCTGAACACAGATGTCTTGAACCATTTCCTCAAGTGGCCTTAGAAAATCTGCCCAGAAAGAAAGCAACCAATTTCATGCTTAATAACAAAAGCATAAAGGACTGATTTCTGTTTCAATTCATCATTCTACATTAGACAATGCTGGAAATCAACGGGCAGGCTGGCTAACACTTCATTTCAGAAAAATGCGTTAGCTAGATCCATTTTTAAACTACACCCTTTAATTTTCTATCTTTGAAGAAGAACAATGACCATCTTATGGTCATTGTTATTATGCTAGCTACATAGATCATTCTCTTGAAGCATGACGGCAGAGAAAACAATTAACTTTAATCACTCTTTATTGTGAATAAACCAGGATTTGCCCTACACCTTTTCTCCAATCCGATATATCTTTTACCTTGTAATCTGGGGGTACTAACACACACACTTTGGCTCCAAGGATCCCCTGGAATTTTTCTGAGTCAGAATTCCCTAAATCCAAGGAAGGACACGAGTCAGGACTGAGACCGTACTGGCTGCATGACTTTCGTGCACTTCTTGCAAAAGGGTGAGGAAGGAACCACAGGACCTTCCTGCTGGCACAGATCACTGTCCAGTGCTGTCCAAAAAAGGCAGGTGACAGTGGGAATTCAGGGAGGAAAAACTACACATCAGGAAATCCTTTCTCAGACTTTCTAATCGCTCCTTGTCCAAAAGAACAAGTAATTGGAGCAAAAGTTACAGGCAGGCAGAAATAGTAAAAAAAAAAAAAAATCTGTTGAAAGTTCTATGTGAAATGCTTGAGAAAGCACACTGACTGGTAAACACTGGTATGTTTGCCTAGGATTAAAAGTGCTTTGAGTAATTTGAAAACAATGTAACCAAACACTTTCATATGTTACTAACATATTGTTCAATGTTTACATGAAATGGGGAAAGAAAATGGGATTTACAGGGCTATTTACTAAACTTATCTGTGAACAATGAATAGTAAGACTTCCATAATATCAGCCATATAATTAAAAAGTATAATTCTACAAAGTGGAACTGTCTGGTTTAAATTTGTTCTAACAATCTTGTTGGCGGAAATGGTTGTCTGCATATTTATATATATTTTTAAGTATAAAGTTGAATCTTATTTTCTCTATACTTTTGTGTTAACTGTCTCAGTGAACTAAATATTTTTCTGAGACAAAGCTGACACAGAATTATTTTTTAGATTATTAGGGTCCTGACATATCTAATCCTATGGCTAACATGCTTAACTTTTAGTTCTGTTAAAAAATAATTCTTAGATAGTTCTACTTTCACATTCTTCTCTGTTTTAAAGAAGAAAGGTAACCTCTAACCAAGCAGGAGTCAGTATGAGGTAGAAAGCTGGATCAGCTCTTTGTAAAACCTCTGAGTTTTTCTATGTGCAATTACTTAAATTGCCAATGGAATACAGACATACAATAGCATGAATGTCATGCATACTAAATTTTATTATATACTCTATATCTTCATCAAAAATAGCACATAGCAACAATAAGTTGGGGAACGTTTTTTTAATGGTCTATGATATGAGGAAGGCAAGAGACTGCATCAAAAGCAGCTATGAAAAATCAACAGATGGGGCCTTACACAATGTTGACTGGTGCAGCTCTGTTGATATTTCAAGATACTTCAGATACTGAAGTCTGTACACGGATGTAAAGTGATACCTTCCTGTTCAGCACTATATGTTTACTCAGTGATTAAGCAGAGTAAAAATAAAATAGATTTTAGAACTATTTCCAATTCACCAAAACTCATAAGTGATAAGTAGAGAAAAAAATAGATTTTTAGTACTGTTTCCAGTTTTCCAATACTATTATCAGTGCTAAAGACCTCTTTTTTGACTCAAGACTTTTAAACAAAGCTGTGAATTAATTTCCACTGGCAGACTCCCCAGTGCTACTACCGTCTTCCAGCAATGTCTGTACTTGCTTCTGTCAACCCCTTTTCAAGGCAACAGATGAGTGCAGATGTAATTAAAATCATCATTGAAAAATGTCTGACTGCAGAAGCAGTCATGAAACAACAGAGCTACACAATAAGTTGTCAATATCCCATGCTCTTAAGGAAGAGTTCATAACCAGGGCTTCATCCTTGCTATTGCATTTTACATCCTTGCATCCTGCATTTTACTTCAAGACTACTATCTGAATTTTAAAAAGAATATACTCTTCTTTCTGAAAACAGATATTGATGCTGCCACTGTGGCTGAGCAGTCCTTATGAACAGATCACCCAGTACAGTATGTCTTAGGGGCTATTCTTGCACTCCTTCTCTGATTCACCTTGCTCATGGAGCAGCTGAGTGAATTTAACTCTTTTTATCACAAGACCAGATAATGCCCTGCCGCCACATGATCAGCTGCTAATACTGACAGGCAGAGAGAGGGGGGGGAAACAACAGCAGGGAGAAAATGGGGGGAAGGGGGTGTGGAAGAGATGAGGGGGTTACTGGGTGGGTAATGAAGTGGGTGACAACAAGGGGCAGTGAATGGTGGGGAGGAGAATGGTGAGAAGAATGGGAGGAGGAAGGGTCTAGAAGAATGGTGGGAAGAGTAGTGGGAAAGACTGGGGATGGAAGAATGTGGGGGAAGAAATGGTAAGCTCTGTGGAAATGGTGGGAAAGAATGGTGGGGTGAACAGTGGGGAAAATTGGGAAGAAGAAGGGGGGGGAGAAATGGTAGGGAGAACAGGTGGGAAAACAGTGGGGAGAATGGTGGAAGAAAAATGGGAGGAGGAATGGGGGGAAGTGGTGGGAGGAATGTGGGGAAGAATGAGGGGATGAATGGTAAGGAGAATGTCAGGGAAGAATGAGGAGTAGAAGCGGGGAAGAAGTGGGGAAGGAGGAGGGAAGAAGAATAAGGGAAGAATGGGGGAAGGATGGTGGGGATAAATGGGGTGAGAATGGGGGTAAGAACAGGTAGGAAGGAGGGAAGGAGAGGGGAAGAAGGGGGAAGGAAAGGGGACCAAAGGGGAAGAAGGGAGGAAGAAAGGGATGAAGAAGCGGGGAAGAAGGAGCAAGAAGGTAGGAAGTAGAGAGAAGAGGGATGGGGGCAAGGCAGGGCAAGGATGGAAGGGTGTAATGGGAGAAGATGGGGAGGATGGGAAGAATATGGAGGAGAGGATGGTGGAGGATGGTGGAGGACAGGGGGAAGATTGGGGTAGAATGAGATAGGGCAAACTGAGGGGGGTGAATCAGGGGTCCTCTCCCTTTCCACTTCTTCCCGGCCTCTGCTTGCAGCAGGTAATACTGTGTGTGCAATCCCTGCTGTGCCCTGTGCAGGCAGTAACATGGTAAGCAGGTATGGTAAGGAGAGCTTTGCTTCCCTTTATTGCCAAGGGCAGTGGCATATGACTGTGATGACCTGGCCTTTAATAACTCTGGTAGAAGAAGTAGTTCTCAGAAAGTTTCGACTTAGTTACACGCCTTGGAAATTTACAACTCTCTGAAAGGAAATATAGAAATAAAAGTTGTCAAAGTATAGCACAGTTCTTAAAGCTTTCTATCGTCCCACAAATTCCGGGTCTCCCATTTCTGTTATAAAAGTATTTGATGAAACAGCGTTAACAAAAGTTCAATTAAAGCATCAGAACACACAATAAACTTTTCATAGCTCAACAAAAATACTCCTCTCACCAATTCATTTCTCCTCCATCAGGAAGAGAAAAACAAAAGGGGATTAATCTCATTTACAGAGTGAAAAACAACACTGAATGCACTTTTTGTCAGGGGGGCAAGGGGAAGGTCTCCAGCTGGTTCTCATCTATATGCCATGATTCTTCATTTAGTTTACACTATTAAACTCAAAAACTCGTCTTTAATCTTAACTATTACAGTATGCCTTAGAGTAGATTCTATCATGTAGCATCCTTGATACAGTTTCAGACTCTGGCAAAACATCATCCCTCAAACTAGTCGTGGCCATATGGGTAGTAAATGTATCCAACATTTTTTCATTGGCGCCTACATTATTACGTCTTGTCACCAATGGTTTCTCGGGTTTTCAAGTAAATTGTTGCATATACTGTGGTTTGGAGCTGCTGAGATGAAGCCCTACATTTGTCTGTATACAGCCAAATCCTTTTTTGGAACTTTTTTTCCTTCTAATGAACTAACATCTGTTGAAAAAAAAAAAGTCATGTTTCCAGAAAGCTGTACAAAAATGAGAGAAAACAAAACAACAGAACACTGCCAAGAAGCTATTGTTGCCAAGTTGTACATGATAAAAAGCAGCCTAGAAAATGATGGATGGACAGAAGTGGGCATCATACCTGATCTGTCTTCATTTTGTGAATCACACCTTCTACATAATTCTGGGATGGTCTTGAGAGAAGTTACAGAATACTGTAAAAAAGGAAAAAATGTCTATGAAGTAATTCATTTAAAAAGATAAAAAGTAAGACTTTCAAGAGGTCCTGATGTCATTGGCACAGTCTGAATCTACCAACCCAAGGGTACTTCTGGCAGTCTGATGGTCTTCTCAGGTTGCATGAGAAAAGCAGATGGCATCTGCTTTTGTGTCCCACCTCGAGGGATATCAAGCAGACTTTAAAAGCTACAGCAAAATGTCCCTCCACCTCAGATTTCTCCTTCCTGCAGATCACCATTATTCAAGTCACAAATACATTTTATATATTCATCCTTCCCCTGGCATGCAAGATACATCAAAGGTGAGAACAGATCTAGGCTTCACAGTAAACGTCGAGGGTCTCACTTTGCCCACCTGGGCATCTATTACGGTGCTTTACTGCAGGATACTTCATGCTTGAAAATCAGAATTCAAGCTTTCACAAACCAATATGTAAAAGTAATGCAGAATATTTGCAATTTAGAGATCTGATTTCAGACGGATGCATGTACATACACGTATGAGACAACAGGCTCATTTCTCTAACCTGGGCTTTATTAAAGCAAACTTGCATTATTACTTTGATGTGACAGGATATGCCTGACATTAATCAGTATGTTATTTTCTGAAATCAGCCTTAAAAAGGAAAAAAACAGGGATTACATATGTATCTTACTAAACAGAAATCTTTTTCTTATAAACTTGTGGAACACCCTTAGTAAGACACATGATCCAGTGTTATAAAACTACACATTCTGACATGCAGAAATTAAGTTACTTAATAGCAAGCCTTCCTTAATCAAATGCTTAAATGTTACAGGAATCTTCACTTAAACAAATGAAAATCATTATGTCTGTGAAAGATCAATGGCTTTGCTCATATAAAAAAAACCTATTAAAAACAGTATTTTGGAAACTAAACCAGAAAAAAGCATTTAGGATTAGCACAACTGAAAGATTTTAAAGAATATATAAACACCATATGTTTTCAAAGAAACAGATATTTTTAGCTGGTGTGCTATCGACCAATGAAGCAAAACAACTACATATAAAACCACATAAGCTTTCCACACAAAAAAGAAATGGTCATACATTGTCCTGGTTTTTGCTGACAGTTTGTCATTCAAAGTTTGATGTGCTTCTAATGCACAGCTGGCAATCTACTTCCAAATAATCTAAAGTTGACCTCATGTGACCAATTGCAGAAGTAATTTACTCTTCTGGTGCAAGTTTAAGACTGTTGCCCAATTGATAGCATTACTTTATTAAGCCTCAAAAACCTCCCATGCCTTACTTTTTCCCTTGTTGACCTGATTCAGGGATGTATTGAGAAACCTCAACTACAACAAGAATCTCTCGTAAGTATTCCCAGGACCAACACTGAACTTAATAATTACAATGTGTAGCAGCACTCCACAAAACTACGCAGTAACTCCAATCCCCGTTAAACAAGGGGTTGTCTATAGGGCTGCAACTGCTCCAGGATGTGACAGCCTAAAGCAACAAAGAGCAGAAGAACAGAGACAGGGAGAAAGATGCTACTAAATACAAATTAATACAAGTTAAACACACACAGGCACAAACACCATGTGCTGTGCTTCACTCTAGTTATTGTTTAATAAAGATTGAGCTGTTAAGCTATACATCTTGCTATTTCAGCACAAAGGCTCGGAAGGCAATGTTGAACTGGTCTAGTAAGATTCTTAAGAGAATCCAAGGAACACGTCTCCAAGGAATATGGTAGCTTCATAAGACCAGCTGGTGCAGTTTAAACTATTACACAGTTTGTAATTCAATTAGAATGAGGCCTTTTGTATTCCATTGCTATGTGTTTTGTCAGGCAACCTCAAAAACAGAAAGCCATTTTTCTTTTTGTCTTTTTTCCTGTTCTTTCCTGGAAGAACAGATTTTCTTTCTGTTTCAACATTGCACTAAAATGTTGAAACAGAAACATTTACCACCTCCCACCACCAAAAATCTATTAAATGTTATAAATTTGATTATGCATTTTAATCATATTGGTTTGATTTCATTAACAGATTTCCTCCCACTCACCTCTGTCCTCAAAAAGACTTCTGTGCATTTAAATTTCTGCCCTCTGTATTTCGTGGTCAAGATGTGGAGAACTGGCTTTCGGTCCAGGAAGCAACTAAAATTACTCTTTAAAGTGGACCTTTCCCAACCATAAGCACAATCCATTGCCAGCTCTTCCCTCTAGAACTACTTTCTCTCATACTCTAGCTCCAGCTCTGATCATCGTAATGTTTGTTAGGTTTTCTTCAACCAAAAATTTCAAGGTTACTAGCGGTATCACAGAGGAACAGCAAAAGAGGTTGAGATTGCAACCCTTCCCTGGAACAGAATTTTAGACTTAATGCTTATTCAATGGCATTTAAAATTAATTATTTCCCCATTTTCATGCAATAATTTTAAATTGTTTTACATACAAAATTAAACACCGTTTCTCACATTTCACCATTAGAGTAACCAAGTCAACCAGAGTTGAGGGCCACGCCCAAAGGCGTAAGTGACAGTGTGAGAGATAATCACATCAGATTGCTTTGTTAGTCAATGCTTACTGTGATCTTTGGTATTTAATCAAAGTGTGTTGTGGTTGATGGTGAAATTCAGTAACAAAACTAAGGGCTTCTTCCCAGGATAATGCATGTAATGGCATTTTTGATTGCTGTTTGAGGGTTGGGTTCTTTTTCTGCATTTAAGGCATTCCTATGTCCAACCTTAAATAGTGAATTTCAGTAAACCCCTTAAGAACTTTGTAGGATGGAAGAACAGTATCAACAGCAAACGAGACAAGAAGCAGTAACAAGTATTCCATGCAAATGCAAGATATTCCCAATTTTCTTCAACAGACACTATTAATTCAGGGGGAAACAGAACCTCCCTTATCACATAAAACATTTGTTCATTATGTAAAACTGCACTACAGAATTTGAATTAATGCAAATGTTAACCTTTTAAATTTCATAGAATCATAGAATCATTAAGGTTTGAAAAGACCTCTAAGATCATCTAGTCCAACTATCAACCCAACACCTCCGTGCCTACTAAACCATGTCCTGAAGTGCTACTTCCACATGTTTTTTTAACTCCTCCAGGGATGGTGACTCCACCACCTCTCTGGGCAGCCTGTTCCAGTGCTTCACCACCCTTTCAGTAAAGAAATTTTTCCTAATATCCAATCTAAACCTCCCCTGGTGCAACCTGAGGCCATTTCCTCTTGTCCTATCCCTTGTTACTTGGGAAAAGAGACCCACACCCACCTCAGTACAACCTCCTTTCAGGTAGTTGTAGAGAGAGATAAGGTCTCCCCTCAGCCTCCGCTTCTCCAGGCTAAACAATCCCAGTTCCCTCAGCTGCTCCTCATAAGACTTGTTCTCCAGACCCTTCACCAGCTTTGCTGCCCTTCTCTGGACATGCTCCAGCACCTCAATGTCTCTCTTGTAGTGAGGGGCCCAAAACCAAACACAGTATTCGAGGTGTGGCCTCACCAGTGTCGAGTACAGGGGCACGATCACTTCCCTGGTCCTGCTGGCCACACTATTCCTGATACAAGCCAGGATGCCATTGGCTTTCTTGGCCACCTGGGCACACTGCTGGCTCATATCCAGCCAGCTGTCGACCAGCACCCCCAGGTCCTTTTCCGCCGGGCAGCTTTCCAGACACTGTTCCCCAAGCCTGTAGCGTTGCATGGGGTTGCTGTGACCGAAGTGCAGGACCCGGCACTTGGCCTTGTTAAACCTCATACCATTGACCTTGGCCCATCAATCCAGCCTGTCCAGATCCCTCTGTAAAGCCTTCCTACCCTCGAGCAGATCGACACTCCTGCCCAATTTGGTGTCACCTGCAAACTTACTGGGCACACATTCGATCCCCTCGTCCAGATCATCGATAAAGATATTAAACAAGACTGGCCCCAAAACTGAGCCCTGGGTGGGGAAGACCACTTGTGACTGGCCACCAAATGGATTTAACTCCGTTCACCACCACCCTCTCTGGGCTTGGCCATCCAGCCAGTTTTGTACCCAGTGAAGAGCACACCCGCCTAAGCCATGAGCTGCCAACTTCTCTAGGAGAACACTGTGGGGGACAGTGTCAAAGGCTTTACTAAAGTCTAGGTAGATAACATCTATAGTCTTTCCCTCATCCACTCGGCAGGTCACCCGGTTGTAGAAGGAGTTCAGGCTGGTCAAGCAGGACTTGCCTTTCATGAACCCATTCTGGCTGGGCCTGATCCCCTGGTTGGCCTGCACATGCCTGTTGAGTGCACTCAAGATGAACTGCTCCATAACTTTCCCTGGTACCGAGGTGAGGCTGATAGGCCTGTAGTTCCCCGGATCCTCCTTCCAGCCCTTCTTGTAGATGGGTATCACACTGGCAAGCCTCCAGTCATCTGGGACCTCCCCTGTTAACCAGGACTGCTGATAAATGATGGACAGTGGCTTGGCAAGCTCCTCTGCCAGCTCCCTCAGTACTCTCGGGTGGATCCCATCCAGCCCCATAGACTTGTGAGAGTCCAGGTGGCATAGCAGGTCATTAACTGGGATTAAGGGGGGTTTATTCTGCTCTCCGTCCCTGTCTTCCAGCTCAGGGGGCTGAATACCCTGGGGATAACTGGTCTGACTATTAAAGACTGAGGCAAAGAACCATTTCCCATGGTTCTCAAATTTTAATGCAATGAATTTTAAATCCAACACAGGAGAAAAAAAACTTCAGTCTCTAGTAAGGCTGTTCTGTGCTGTGCCACTTGTCTGCCACTTGCAGACTCACTTGTGGCTGAGAAGTACCAGAAAGAAGAAATACTGGATCACGAGTAGTGCCATAGAAATGTATACACAAAATAGTAAAAAACCTGTAAATTCTAAAGCAAAAATTATTTTTTAACATTCTGTTGTGGAGAATAACTTTTATGTCTCCTGAAATGGAGTCAAAGGGCAAAGCTGGACACATAGTGTGACTCTCAGACCACATCATCAGAACCATGACACCCCCAAAACACTAAGGACCATGTCCTGCTCCAACTGGAGACAGTATCAAAACTCAGCAAATTCACCTCCACTGGATCAGGACAACAGTGACTGTGTCCTGCTCTTAAATGCACAGCTCCTTGTTTTCATTTAGATAGAAAAAACAGACACCTTCCTTCATTATAGGTGATTTGTTTCCAGGTATTATTATTACTGTAAGCCATTTAACAGTCTCATTTCAGTTTATTTGCTATAGCGGAAAATAAACTGTTTCATTAATATTCAAATCTCATTAAATTAATATCTTTATATTACATTTGCTTAATCATTTATAACTGCAACACCACCCTTTTTCCTAGACATTTATTTGGGAGTAGCAGACTACACTGAGAACAAGTAAAGCAATAATACTTGGCCTGAGGTTGCAGGAAGATTTTTCTCAATAGTAGTGTCAATTTAAGCAGCTCCAGAGCAAAAAAGTGGAGGAAAGAGATTAGGCTGGCACAGTGCCTGTGAGAAATAACACCTCCCCAAAATAAACTTCTTACTTAATGGCTGTGATCAGCATCTTTGGAGTACTGGTTAGGTTATTTGTGCTATGCATTGCTTATAGCATCTTATATAGACCCTTCATATGTTATTTTTCCCTTTAACTTTAAAGGAGACCTACATAGACACTAACACTGTTAAAGGTACAAAATTTCTATCTGAATCTAACACTTTCTATGAACATTTTAGTGGCCATCTGCATTTTGTTTCATTCTGAAAAGCGAGAGAGGAAAAAAAAAGAGAATTATCAATGAGTTCATCAACTGGATGGAAAATAAATCAACCCGCTGCAGTTAGTGACTGTGCCTGCACAGCTGCGTGGGACCCTCCATGCTGAGCCCTGAAGTCCTGGTCACTGGCTAGGCAAAGTCTACTGGCTGTGTGTGGCCTGTACACCTGTGTGAGCCTGAGGGGTGACCCAGCTCCTTCCATGGCCAAGGAAGGGTGACAGCAGCCTAAGGAGGTGCCCCGTGCCAAGTAAACGGGAGGCCAGGAGATCGACCATACTCCTGACCATACATAGTTTACATCTGCCCTGCCAGGAAAAGATTGACATTAAGAAGTTTTTCAAGCTGTTTCAAAATACCTGACAATTCAACAGCTGCTTAATTATGTTTGAATTAATTTACTGCACTCACATTTCACAAACTTTCAAATTAGGCCCAGTCCTGCACTGGCACCACTGAGCCAGACTTTTATTCATACAGAGCTATTTGAATGATCAGAACAATAACGTATACACTCAACCCCGAATAGTTTACAAATATCTATCACCAGGAGCTCTGGTTATGGCTAGGCCATTTCGTATTATTTCTGTAAAACAAGAAATAAAATAGTTTCAATTTGCACAATTTGCCAGTGCAATAGAAATCACGCATTTTAATTAAAGGATTAGGAAACTTTCAGGTAATCACAACAATAGCATACAACCTACAAGAAGAAATAAATTTATGGGCAAAATCAAGAGTGAATGGGAAAAAGCGGAAAGTTTAAAACATACTTTTAATTTTATAGTGTATCTATCATTTAATGCAACTTAAAGGTAATAATTTGTTTTCTTCCTTGTGAGTAGTTATTTATGAAGAAATAAATGAAAATAATAAGTTTCATTACTTAACGTCATTCCAGACAGAATATTACTTTTGTTTAATGTAAGCAAGAGTCCCAGAAACCTATTCTGCTGTATAAACTACACTAAAATATACTATACCGGATGGATCTGGAATAGTATGATCTTAGTTTTCAACATAAGCATTGTATTTGCATTCCAGAGCCCTGAGGGAACTGGTAGATGTAGTTGCTAAGCCATTCTCAATCATATTTGAAAAGTCATGGCAGTCAGGCCAAGTATCCAGTGACTGGAGAAAAGGGAATATCACATCCATTTTTAACAAGGGTAAAAAGGAGGACCTTGGGTACTACCAACCAGTCAGCCTCACCTCACTGCCCAGTAAGACCATGGAACAGATCCTCCTGGAAGTTATGTTGAAACATATGGATGACAGAGAGGTGATTAGAGACAGCCAACATGGCTTCACAAAGGGCAAATCGTGCCTGACTAAGCCAGTGGCCTTCTACAATAGAGTGACAAGAGCTGCGGATGTCATCTGCCTCAACTTCTGTAAGGCCTTTGGCACAGTCCCACACAACATCCTTGCCTCTGATTTGGAGAGACACGGGTTTGATGGATGGATGGTTAGATGCAAAAGGAATTGGCCATGCTCAACAAGCTACAGTAAACGGCTCAATCTCCAAGTGGAAACCAGTAATGAGTCGTGTCCCTCAAGGGTGCATACTGGAACCAATACTATTTAATATCTTCATCAATGACACAGACAGTGGGATTGAGTGCACCCTCAGAAAGTTTTCACATGACACCAGCTGAGTGGTGCAGTTGATTCACTTGAGGGAAAGGATGCCCATCCAGAGCGACCTGGACAAGCTCGAGAAGTGGGCCTGTGTGAACCTCATGAGGTTCAGTAAGGCCAAGGTCCTGCACCTGGGTCAGAGCAACTTCCAGTATCAATACAGACTGGGGGATTGAGAGCAGCCCTGCAGAGAAGGACGTGGGGATACTGATGGATGAAAAATTGGATGTAAGCTGGCAATGTGCACTTGCAGGCTAGAAAGCCAATCGTATCCTAGGCTGCATAAAAAGAAGTATGGCCAGCAGGGTGAGGGAGGTGATCCGCCTCCTTGACTGTGCTCTCAGGAGACCCTACCTGGAGTACTGCATCCAGCTCTGGGGCCCCCAACACAAGAAAGACACGGAGCTGTTGAGTGGGTCCAGAGGAGGGCCACAGAAATGGTCAGAGGGCTGGAAAACCTCTGCTATGAAGAAAGACTGAGACAGTTGGGGTTGTTCATCCTGGAGAAGAGAAAGCTGCAGGGACACCTTCTTATGGCCTTTCAATACATAAAGGGGGCTTATAAGAAAAATAGAGAAAGACTTTACCAGGGCCTGTAGTGACAGGACAAGGGGCAACTGAAAGAGGGTCATTTCAGATTGAATATAATGAAGAAATTCTTTATGATGAGGGTGGTGAGACTCTGGAACAGGTTGCCCACAGAAGTGGTGGATGCCCATCACTGATAATTGTATTGGGTTTATGTGGCAAACTAGCAGCAGGGGCTGCAGAGGTGGCTTCTGTGAGAAGACACCAGGGGCTGTCCCAATGTGGGACAGAGCCAGTTCCAGCTGGCTCCAAGATGGACCTGCCGCCAGTCAAAGCTGAGCCCACCAGTGATGCCAGTAGCACCTCTGAGATAATATATTTAAGAAAGGGTAAAATACACTGCACAACAGCAGCTGTGAGGGAGAAGTGAGAAAATGTGAGAGAAACAACTGCGCAGACACCCAGGCCAGTGAAGAAGGAGGGGAAGGAGATGCTCTAGGCATTGGAGTAGAGATTCCCCTGCAGCCCATGGAGAAGACCATGGTGGAGCAGATACCCACACTGCAACCCATGGAGGACCTCACGCTGGAGCAGGTGGATGTGCCCTGAAGGAACCTGCAGCCTGTGGAGAGCCCATGCTAGAGCAGGCTCCTGGCAGGAACTGTGGCCTGTGGAGAGGAGCCCATGCAGGAGCAGGTTTTCTGGCAGGACCTGTGACCCCGTGGGGGACCTACTCTGGAGCAGGCTGTTCCTGACTTCAGCCGGTGGGAAGGACCCACTCTGGAGCAGTTCATGAAGGACTGTATCCCATGGGAGGGACCCCATGCTGGAGCAGGAAAATAGTGTGAGGAGGAAGGACCAGCAGAGACGAAGCATTATGAACTGACCACAACCCCCTTTCTCCCGTCCCCCTGTGCTGATCAGCGTGGGGAGATAGAAAAGCCAGAAGTGAAGCTGATCTTGGGAAGAAGGGAGGGTTGTAGGAAAGGTGTTTTTAGATTTGTTCTTATTTATCATTATCCTACACTGTTTGATTAGCAATAATTTAATTAATATCCCCAAGTCTAGTCTGTTTTGCCCATGACAGTAATTGATGAGTGATCTCCCTGTCCTTATCTAGACCCACAAACTTTTTGTTGTATTTTTCTCTCCATCTTGTTGATGGAGGGGGAGTGATAGAGAAGCTTGGTGGGGACCTGGTGGCCAGCCAAGGTCAACCCCCCACAACAGGGCCTTGAGCAACCTGATCTAGTGAAAGATGTCCCTGCCCATGGCAGGGGGGTTGGAACTAGATGACCTTTGAAGGTCCCTTCCAACCAAAACCATTCTATGAGTCTATGATTTTGGAGAACTGTATAGTTTCATTTTCTTATGCCAAATGCAATATAAACCAATAAAAAGAAACCAAAACCACTTACATATCTATTTGCCTTTTAAAAAAAAATCCTGTCTATTTTCTGTGTCGATTACATTTCGGTCATTTTGGCTGAAATGGTCTACAAGGGCCTGGACTATACACAGTGGCTTTCTAACTCAGGTACATTTATAAGTGCATCATTTTAACAGCCTTCTTGCTGACATTATTTTTAGTCAGTACTTTTCTGCACTGGATTAGAACCAGACGGCTAACAGAAACAATATAAATTGTTAACACCGATGTTGTGCAGCTGCTCTTTTCACGGCAGGCTAATGATAAAATGTGAAGGTCAGGTATCTCTAACTTGTATATGGTGAGATACGAGTAGAACACTAGAATAACCATGAATTCTCTTGTTAATCTGGATTCTGGCAACGAATCCTTTGTTCTCTTACCTGCTAAAGCAGGGAGTAAAACTGCTACCTCTATAATTTGTGCTGGTTTTTTATTCAAGGTTCAGCATCCAATGAAAGAACAGCCTATTAAAAGAGGCAGCCTGAGCTGTTCAGCGGAAAAGTGAGTAACCTAACCCACCCGTATGCAGCAACAGCCACAATGGGAGAGACATGGAGAGGTTACATCTATTATGTTTTACAGTTTTACAAAACTGAGTATAGAAACAGACACCAGGACATGATCTAGGATATAAGAGTAATAAAAAGAAAGTTGCCCAGAATAAGTTATTCGCTCAATATTGGCTCTTTGTCTTATAATATTTTGGGCATTTGCCATATTCCTCTTTAATAAAAATTCAGCATCACAATAGGTAAAAATAAAATCCTCTCCAAAAGGAATCTGTCTGCAAATAAAGCATCTGGAATGTTTTAAAATGAATCAAGAGTCCCAAATGCTAAAGGAAAAACCAGGCCCTTTGTAAAAAAAAAAAAAGAAATAAACTATGAAATTATAAAAAAAGTGGAAGGAGATGGCAGCATACTTTCTTTGATCTGAAAATTGGATTAACAATTTTCTTCTAGTAGATTCAATTTATGTATTCAGGTCCATTGTTAATCGGACATTCAACATATTAGCAACTCCATTACACAAAAAGCAGAAACACTGGCAGTAGGAGTACTATTATGAGTAATAGAATATATTGTATCAGTGCTTCCTATAAGAACCACTAACCATGTAGATGAACAATATTTTTGCTTACACTAAGGATTAACATTACACTAGGGATTAAGGATAACTATATTTTTGTGACACTAAGGATCAGTGCTGTCTATGAATCCCCAGAAGTCTTTCTGCCTCTTCCTGTACTCTACCATGTCACAGGTAGCTACATCACACCTATTGATAAAATTTTGCTGTATTTGGAGATGGCTACTGGTGGAAAAGGCAGAGTAACAACTTACATGAAAAAAGAGCAATTCACAGGTGAGAGAGGCAGGAGTTTTTTTACAACTTAAATACATTCAATTATAAAAAAGGTAAACATCATTTTGGTGCTTAAGGCTAGCATTAGAGAGCATATAACTCATTCAAGACAATACAGTAGATAAGCAACCTAGAAATAAAACTCATTTATTAATTTGATTTGCAAGTTATTTTTACTACCTGAAGGAGAGGAATCAAGTTTTCCTTCCAACCTTATTAGAGATTTCCCTTACAAAACACCTTATTTTATTCTAGATTCAACCTATTTAAACATTCCTATACATGAGGTAAAAAGGAGTGTGGCTTCTAACAATAGTGTTGTTTGTTATATCAGGATTGAGATATCTAAGATTGTCTCAACTTGAGCAAATAAAATAAGACTTCTACTTACCGTTATATCATCACTAAAATCTATTTCATCCAAATCAAGGTATTCAGGGGCTTCCATTATTCTTCTATGGACATTTTGGGTGAGTCAGCACAGTAGTAAAGACCTAATTAAGAAAAGAAAAATGGATTGTCTACTAAAGAGTCAAAACCACACAGAAATGGTTTAATATAGTTGCTAGATTACTAAAAACATTTAACTTGTATAGTAAAGTCTATCATAACTTAACCCTAAAAGCTACGTATGATTTGCCATCTCTACTCTGCATATCATGAAGAAGCCATTTCAATTTTTAGGGAGAATAGCTAAGTGGTACTTGAACTGGAAGTTGAAAATACTTGATTCAGCATCACTCAGTCCTTCCAGAAGTTCAATATAGGTGTAAAGACCTAAGCTGTTGAGCACCCTCATGACCCTGCAATCATAGCTGTGCTAATGACGTATCTTCTCTTAAGGATGCTACTACTTTACTGGCCTGAACACAGCAACTTCTGTTACTATAGTTTTCCTCTGTTCAAGAAGGCAGAAAAAAACCTGAGAATCATGCTGTGCACAAAAACCAAAATCCTATCACACCTTATCTCCACTTCTCCGTACAAGCAGACTAACATACAATGCAGTCAGTGCTTTACAGATGGATGATTTATCTCTCCTCAGCCTGCAAGTGCACTTCCCCCAAAGCAGTAACCAAGGCAAAACCAGAATTATATCAATGTGCACTGATTATCAGAGGCCTTAACCATTTCCTCACAGTATGGGAAAAAGAAGAGAAAACTCTCTTGCAAAGCAAGAAATTTGGGTGGAAAATTCAATATGTAATTCTAAATAAATTGGAGCTTAAACAAACAGAAGATCAAAGACAATAAAACGCTTATTACTTTCTTAATCCTAACTAGAATGACGGTGTGCATTATCACTACAGACAAGTACAACAGAAGCAAAAGTGGAAGAGGAAGCTATTTTAAAGGAAGTTGAAAAAGAAAAGCGATAATGATTTTTAAATAATGTGAGGCACTACGTAAGTGTTAAGTATTATTATGGAAGCAAATTAAATCCTTCTAGTACTCATACATAACAAAAGGAAATGCCTGAAGGAAAAAAATAATTCAAGCCCAGTTTATTCATATGACAACTGCCAAGAAATATGTTTATGAATAATGAAGTCAGCTGTGTAAGTCTAAATAAAATCACTGTGTGAAAAATTCATATGCCATTAAGAATGTCCTAGGATAAGGGGCTTGAAGAAAATGCTTTTCTGCAGGTGCTATACTTATTGGCAAACAAAACCTCAGTCATTAATCTCCTTCACAACACCCCACCCAAGCACAAAGCTATCTTAAGACACCTGTTCTTGAAAAGTTACTAGAAGAACCAAGAAGCAAACCTACAGTTTTAAGCAGAAAGAGCTGGGAGAGCAAATTTTTATTTCTCCCCAAGTTACTGAAGGCAAAAGACAATTCAGCATCTTTTTCTCTTTAAATAAAAAAAAGGCAAAAAAAAGCACATGGGTTTTCTTTAATGTATTAGGATATTTCTGCTCCTTGCAATATGAGAAAGAAGGAACTCCTCGGAAGGAGAAACTGGAGAGGAAGGTAGCATGTAAGAACAACCTCAGTTACCTATTATTGGCTCTCACTGTGGCTGTTAGACTTGAGTGAAGCAGTGGGAAAGAAGTTGGCTACAAAAAGGTAACAACAGTACAAAGCCCTCAGTCCAGCTTGATGTGAGGAAACAGAAGTGGCTATAATGTGAAACTAATCAAAAGCTTTTCATTTTGCACAATTCCCAAATGCTAAGTTTATTCTTAGAAGGAACCACTAAAATCAGACAAAATCCTTGCAATGAAAGGAATTAGCTGTTGTGAAAAGGTGTGACACATTCAAGTCTACAGATTCTTTTCCACTTTAGAGATTTTGCTTTCTTAAGAGAAACACAGAATTTGAGTATATTTCTTTAAGGTTTATAGTTTAACGTGTTGCATTTGGGTGACATTACAGCTTACCTGTGGCAAAGTGCACTGCCACTGTATTGGGTTTGCAGGGCAAAGTTTTGGTAGCTGGGGTGGGTTACAGGGGTGGCTTCTGGGGGGGGTTACAGGTGTGAGAAGATGCCAGAAGCTGTCCCCATGTCCGACAGAGCCAGTGCCAACCGGCTCCAAGACAGACCCGCTGCTGGCCAAGGCTGAGCCCATCAGCGACGGTGGTAGCACCTCTGGGACAACATATTTAAGAAGGCGGGGAAAAGACTGCACAACACTGAGAAAATGTGAGAGAAACAACTCTGCAGACACCAAGGTCAGTGAAGAAGGAGGGGGAGGAGGTGTTCCAGGTACCAGAGCAGAGATTCCCCTGCAGCCCGTGGTGAAGACCATGGTGAGGCAGGCTGTCCCCCTGCAGCCCATGGAGGTCCACGGACCCCACGCCAGAGCAGGTGGATGCCTGAAGGAGGCTGTGACCCCATGGAGAGCCCACGCTGGAGCAGGCTCCTGGCAGGACCTGTGGCACCATGGCGAGAGGAGCCCACGCTGGAGCAGGTTTGCTGGCAGGACTCATGACCCCGTGGGGGACCCATGCTGGAGCAGTCTGCTCCTGAAGGACTGCACCCTCTGGAAGGGACCCACAGTGAAGCAGTTAGTGAAGAAGTGCAGCCTGTGGGAAGGACCCACTTTGGAGAAGTTCATGGAGGACTGTCTCCTGTGGGAGGGACCCCATGCTGGAGCAGGAGAAGAGTGTGAGGAGGAAGGAGCAGAGAGAATGTGTGATGAACTGAATGCAACCCCCACTCCCCATCCCTCTGCGCTGCTCGGGGAGGAGGATGTAGAGGAGTCAGGAATAAAGGAGTGAAGTGGAACTTGAGAAGGGTGAGGTGGGGGAAGGTGTTTTAGTTTTTGTGTTTGTTTCTCACTATCCTACTCTATTCTTAATTGGCAGTAAATTAAATGAATTTTCCCAAGTTGAATCTGTTTTGCCTTCAATGGTAATTGGCAAGTGACCTCCCTGTCTTGATCTCAACCCATTAACTTTTTAATCTTATTTTCTCCCCTTGTCCTGTTCAGCAGGGGAGTGAGAGAGCGGCTGGGTGGTCATCCAACAGCCAGCCAAGGTCAACCCAACACAGTGTCCCTCCACAGAGGTAAGGACTAGATGTCATTTTATCACTGTGACTATTGATACCAGCTTAAACCAAATTATTAAGTCAGTTTTAGAAGCAAGATAAATGCCAACTGTATATGTACCGTCCTACACAAAGTACAAGATTGTAGAATCTACCCAGTATCATTCCATAAGGTGATACATGTATGTAGTAAGAATGAGAACTAAAATATAAAAGTTTGAAGGTTAAAGACATATATGGACTGTATCACATACAAATAGCCTAAAAACAAACCAAAGCTTCACTGAGTTTCAGTTTTTCACTGGAATTAAATGGATTAAAAAAACCTCCACCCAGTGTGTTTAAAAATCAATGGAAGAGATAAATAAAGCTACCCTAAACATGCCACATAATAAGCCAGAATCAAGAAGTGACCTGAAGATTTTATTTTGCAATTAAAACTGATTTATTCACGTAAAATACTTCTTAGCTTTAATAAAAGAACTACCATTCCTGGTTAAAGCATATCTCAAGATTTTAGAACAAAAAGATCTCAACCTTTCAAACTTATTTTTTAGTTCTAAACTGCAAGAAGCCATTGAGGCAAAAAAATGCTCCATCTATCCATGCCTGATGAAAGGACTGTATTTCACCTAGAGATGTACAAAACTCATCATGCCAGTCCAGTGTTGCAACATTACTTCCCCAAAATGCTATCTTCCATCTTCTCAAAACATAAAGACTATGAAACACACAAAGGCTGCAGAGAAAGTTGGTAACCAAAACAAACACATTTTCTCTAAGGAAAACTTCTCTTTCTGAAGATAGTGTTCAGTTATATGTAAAGAAAGGGCAAGAGACTCATGCATTCTGTTTGCTATAAGATTTTCATTTTTTTCTTGATGAGGTAAAACTGGACAGCAACTCAGGACAAATACTATGATCAAATAAGATTTCCCATGATTATACTTAGAGTCTTATTCAAAAGGTGCACTTTTTTTGATAGAAATTAACATAGTAGAACTACACCATGTATAATACAAACCATATGGTATGGATAGTACTCAGAGTTGTGGCTATTTTGAGACCTTTGCAATGGCTGAATCCAGCCTACTACCAGAAATATAAACAATCTGAATAGCATTCACAAGCAGATCATAAGCACAACTGGTCAAATTCAATGTAAAAATAATTGCAACCAAAATTGCAACTGCCAGCAATGGATGACACGAGATGAATAATGTATTTCCAGCATCAACACCAAAGCAATACAGATGACTGTCTCTAGCCTGCCAGCAGAAATGTCTGCCATTTAACTGATCAGTTTTCCTAACTGTATTTTGGAAGCTAGTCATTAAATACTCCACAAAATTTTAACCCAAAAAAGGGCATTTCTTGTCTGGCAATTTGGCTTGCAGAGGCACACATACACACACATATACATTTTATACAGGTAAAAGAAATTCTGTCTGCTCTCAAAATTCACAGTTAAAAGAAGAAAACCACATAAACATCACCTATATGTACTCAAGAAAAAGTACTTTTTATAGTTTCATGAAACAGTTCCACCAGGAGAAATAATCCAGCTAAAAATTACCACACAGAAATGCAAGATACTAATCAGTGATTAGGTTGTAAAATATAGAAAAAAAAAAATTCCTTCTCCTTTTCAAACAACAGCAACAATCCTTATTGTTTTTCTGAAACATAGATTTCCTCTGTTGTCCTTCTCAGCTAAAACTAGTTGTCTGAACTCAAATCCTGTTACTGACATTCAACACAATTGGGTGAATGAGGAAAAAAAGGGGCAAAGAAAGCAATTCCCAGTAAAAAAAAAAAAAAAAAAAAAAAAAATAATAAAGGCAATGAAGTATTAGATACAGGGAACAAATCCATCAAATTCTGCAAACACTAAAACTCCAGTCTAGACTGATGGCATGCATTACCTACAGGTGAAATGCTTACACTGTTCGCAGATTTCTTTCCTAAGCTAGATCAAGCCTTGGATTTGTCTCACCACACAGCCTCAAAAAGCTGTCACACCAACGACAATCCCTAGGGGCTGGTGTGCCTTTTGAGGATGAAGACTCAGTGTGGGAATGGCAGGAATGCTTTAAAAGCCAGTCCTGCCACTGACTTTGTATTGTGAAGCCAATGGCCATTGCCTTATCCACACTAATGCATATCAGGCAAGAACAAGGCCATACAGCTGAGGGTTTGCTGTCTGTCAATTAACTGAGTGAATGAAGAGACGGGTATGGCAGGCAGAAAGTAAGCAAGCATCAGGTTCAGTTTCTTGTTCTGTTTGCTCAATGCAAAACTGTGGAGTAAAAGAGCATAACTGATTTGTAGTGACCCCTTTGCCACAAGGTTGCAGCGAATTCGGTAGCTTCGGAAAGGAATCTGATCCAGTACGTCAGCCAAAAACAGTCTCAGTGCTGCATGTGAAAGACTAAATCCAAGAGGGACCACAAGGGAAATGTCCTTTATTGAGCCAAAACAAAACAACTAATTGAGAATGCATCATTTTAATTATTTATGGATCAGAAATAATAAGAACAAATAACAATAAAAAGATCTGCTGTCAATTAAATGTCTACTTCAATTGTAACTCTAAGAAATCCTGCTAAATGCCACATGAGATTTTATTTTCCACATCTCAGAACTATTATAGCAAAATATTTGGGGATTTACTTAAACTTTCAATCAAATATAAAGTAAATCAGATGTAAATACTTCTATAGTGGTTGGCAAAAGAATGCTTCCTTAAGCACAGTTAATATCAAAGATTTAGGCTTTAGATGCCAGAATGCCATGACAGTTGCTTTTTAATTAGGGGATAAGGTTACATTTTACAATTACAGGTCTGAGATAACAGAATAAACATATTGCCTTTTCCTAATCATCAGAGGCTATAGTAGCTCAAGATGAACAAGATTCATGGACAAAAAGGAAAGACTTTACATCTTTAATTTAAGCACACAGTATGTGTTTCAAGTAATGCTTGAAATCTGGTAAGCGTCTGAATTTTATTCCCTAACATTAAGAAATACCAAGTGCATAAAACCAAGTTTCTTCACTTTCAAACAAATAGAACAGTGCAACTTTACATTATGTTAAATCTATTTAGCATGCAGTGAAAAGCCCAGCACACGATTAAAACCTACAGTTCAGGAAGGCACATCATCTGTCAGCAGCAGGAAATACCCAGAACTTTGAATTCAGTTCCTCCATCCTCATATTCCACTGTAACAGTGAAGTTCTACCAAAAATTAATTTGGCCTTGTAACCCTATTACTACACAGTATAAGGAAAGCACTTGTAGTATGTTCAGGAGCACTGCCCTAATTAAGGGATATGGGAGCTGCACTACTGAATGAAAGCAAAAAATCTTGGCCACTGGGTCCTAGCAAAGCTAGTCTGGGCTAACACCACCACCTCTCCAGCTATCACACCTCTTACTGCTTCTTATGCTCCCCAGTGCCTAGCTGTGTGTTGTCGCATATTAAAGACTACATGTTCTTTGAGATGGGTATTGTGTAGTCACTCTACATTTGTCTGGCTTTTTGCATAGCCTGTGTCCTTGTCTACTAACAGAGCGCCATGGTACAAGAGTAATCCAATTAAATAATAAACATGATGTGAATGCACTGCAATGGACTCTGGAAGAGGTCATATTTGAAGCTTTGTAGGAGACCCCCAGGGCAACCAAAAATCTTTATTCACCAAATCCAGATGGTGCCTCTGCAGGCGATAAATGCAGAACAGGAGAAATTCAGTGAAGGAGAAAGTATCAAAGACATATAAAGCTTGCAGTTTCATCTTAGAATAGAATAGAATAGAATAGAATAGAATAGAATAGAATAGAATAATTTCAGTTGGAAGGGACCTACAATGATCATCTAGTCATGAGCAATACTTTAAATTTAATACTATAGATAGATGCACTCTTAGAAGACCCCAGTTCTCATTCATATTTACATTCTCTTCATTATCTCTAAGGGGAAAATTACTTGGACATAATCAATAAATATCCAAGCACATGACTTCGAGAATGTAAAGAGCGACACTGCAGCTCAAATGGAGGTTCATTTGCTTTTCAAGCACACCACTTTACCTTCATGCATTCAAATAAAATGACAACCTGACATATGGTTAGACTATGTTGACACTTTTAAGTCATATAAGGGTTTGTGATATTATAAGGTAGTCTGAAGTGCATTGTGCAATCAATTTTTGTTACCTTCTAGGGCTCCCAAGGTGTTTTTTCTAATTACGTGAAATAACATTTTTTCTATTACTTCTCATGCTCAGTATCTGGATTTTCTCTTACTAACTGAGCACCTCTCTTGTACTAGTTTGTTTTATTTATTTTATTTTCTTTAATTTTTATTTTCTTTAAATTTTATTTAATTTATTTTCTTCCTTCTATGTAAGCCAAGAAAAATATATCGTGCAAAGGAAATTATCTGTCCAGTCAAATTTAAAACACAAAAATATAAAGAGAAGGCTCAATAGGAGCAGCGGGAGATTTTAAAGAGTACAGATGAATTTTAAATAACAATTTATTGTAAAAAAAAAAAGAAAAGTTAACAGTGAGGCTGCAAAATGATGTGATTTATTTCAGTGAAGGAATGAACTCTGAGACCAGGATTACCTTATCCCTTATCACATTTATTCAGAAGTTTTCCTGAGTTTAAAAGTTCACAGCAGCAATTCATAATAGTATGATACTTCTAATGCAAGTCAAAATAAAAGCACTGCTTTTAATCACCATGCAACTACCATCAGTCCACAAGCTACACTGGTAGGACAGGAAGAAGGAATGCAGCAAAGCACAACAATTTTCCAAGACCAAAATACGCTATTTTTATAATTTAACTTCAGAAAAACTCTGCATTCCAGACATGCAGAAGCAATCCACCTGCAGCCCTGAAGAGGCACAAACACTGAGCCCAGTTCTGTTCCTAATGAAGTCAATGCACATTCAGCACTGGTTTTAGATAAGAACAAATGTATTTGTTTCTGACCAAACATAATGGAACTTCTCCTAGTCATCTACCTAAACCTCAAGATCACATATTCATCCATATTGCTTAGACATAAAGCAATCTTATGGAGTCTTAAGGGAGATGATTTTGAAGAAGTCATGTGGAGCTAGGTAATAGTGTATGGTTCACTGACTCTATCTTCTATCCCCATGAATTGAATGGAAAATTCATCACAACTTGAGGCATTTTAACATCAGGTATTTTTAACAATTACAATTATGTAGTCTGTAAGTAATACATATGTCAGGATGCACAGAGTGAAGATAAAGTGTGTTTATTAAGACACACGTTCCTCACGTTTGCTGGGAGTTTTTTAGCACACTGAATAGTACTCCACATAACTTACTGCAAAAGCAAAGTGTTACTCCACGGACGACATCTGAGCTTCATGAAAGTACAAGCAACCTTTGCCATTAATATCTGTGTGACTAAGATGACACCCACCTTAAGGCAAGGAGAGTCTATTTGGCTGTTAGGAAGTACTTCCTTCTTGCTTTTCTAAATATTACTCCATTTAGTGCTCTCATGAATAATCATTGCATTTAATATTAAAAGAGAGTGATTCTACTTCTTCATTCCCAAATGAAAACAACAGCCTAACAAAAAGAAATCAATATTCAGGCCACTGAGTGATCTGACTAACTGAAGAGTTGTTTTTACTGTAACACAACTTGAAAGACATCTGCTCACTGCAAACCACCCCGGATTTCTCATAATAAAACCATCCTTTCCACTCCTCTGTTTTATATTTCCTTCAAGACTCAAGCATAAAGAAAACTGGACTCCAAGCATTCAGCCAGAATATATGCACTTGAGCATTCTGGAATGAGGCCTAGAAAAATAAACTTGTTTGTTTCAATGAGCCTTGATAAGAAACCTTTGGAGTTGGAAATTAATAGCTGTTATTTTAAAACTGAAACAGCATATGTGATTCAAGCAGTGTACAAAAGCTAATGCACCGTCTGCTTAACTTTAATGACAGGATCAAAACAAATAAGAGGTCAACTGAACTGTTGAAAAAGAGATATTTCATTGGCTGTATTTGATTAATTTATGTTTTTATTCCCTTTGAACTACTACAAGGCTATTTGCTCTTATTATGAAATACTCTACAGTCATGCAATATTAATACGCTTACTTCATGGTACTCTAGCTTATACGGCAACTGTTTCAGTTATTTCACACCAGCTAACTCTTTCTATGGGCTTTAAGACTCACCGACATGCAGATCAAAACCAGATCAAACAACTCCACCCTGTAAATGACATATGTACATATATGTATAAATGGAGGGAAAGACCGGATAGAAACCTCACTAGAACACACAGCAAGAATACATGCTGTTCCATTACCATAACTTATTTCTATAATGCCACTGTTCATAGTGATCTAGTGACAACAGAGGCCAGATTAGGATAGAAGCTGTACTGGATGCTCTGTGCGCATTTGGAGCAGTACATACAGCTGCTGCCTTGGATGCAATCCGCAGCCAAACTGTAAGAAAAGCAGGTGGTGGGATTTACTTCAACTTCTAACATCTTAACTTTTGCATTAAAAGTGGAACCTGGTCTGGCTGTGCCACTCATCCACTTGCTAACTCGTGCTAGTAAGAAAAGCAGTGCTTTAACCGAGGTACCACGCACAGAGGTAGTTTCTACTGACTGAGTGCACTGCAGCAGCATCCTTGCCTCTCCACTGTGACATATTGTTATACTTCTTGCACACAGGCACCACAAAGTAACTTTAACCATTAATTTCTATAAACGTATTCCTTATTCAGTAATTTTCCATATAAAAAAAGAGATTTTCATCTCTGAGGGAAGATAAAATGAAACAATGTCTTCTCAGTCATTTTTTGTTAAAGAGCATTAAACTAGTCAAGTGTGGAAAATATCCTGTAGTTCTACTTATTTCCACTGCTACTTTTATCCCACTTACCTAAGCTGTGGCGTACTACTTCCTGCCAGCCACTGACCCTATTTGGGCATGACGGTTGCTCCCTTCACTTGTTTAAAAAGGGTCTTTAAATGGTAACGGAGCTTCTACTTCTTCCTTTAAACTGTTCTATGAATATGTATTTAACCTCATGTTATCTTCAGTTACGGTTCATTCTCAAAACAAATTTGTTCAGTCTTCCCACTAAACATTTTGTGGCAGCGTGACTCTAAAATGACAGTGTTTCTGCTTAATGTAGGGAGTAATTGTTCTCAAATCTCTGTTACAGGAGAAATACTAATGTCAATTTAAAACGATCTACTTGTAAATTTAAAAACCAGTCATCTAGAGGTGTATGAAATAGTCACAAAAACAAAGCAAGCTACTTAAAATGTGATGTTCTTATCATTCAGGTAGGAAAGGGCCATTTTTTCCACTCACAAAAAAGATCAGCATCTTCCCCATGAAAAATACTTGATTTTCTCATATGAAATGTTCCAATGGTTTCGAAAAAATGGACACTTGAGGCAAACAGTGGCAAACAGGTATTTATACACATGGGTAAGATTCTCCTGACCCTTCTCTTCTCCAGGCTCAACAGTTCCAGCTCTCTCAGCCTTTGTTCATATGAAAGAGGCTCCTGTCCCTTAATAATCTGTGTCTTTGCGCTGGACTTGCTCCAATAAGGCCATATCAGTCTTGTACTGGGGAGCCCAGAACTGGACCCAGTACTCCAGATGTGGCCTCATCAGGGCTGAATAGAGAGGAAGGACCACCTCTCTTGACTTGCTGGCAACACTCTGCCTAAAGCAGCCCAGAAGGCTGTTGGCTGCCTTTGCCACAGGGGCATATTGCTGGCTCATGGTCAGCTTGGCGTCCACAAGGACCCCCAGGTCCTTCTCTGCAGAGCTCATTTCCAGCTGGTTGGCCCCCAGCATGTACTGGTGTGTGGGGTTGTTCCTGCCCAGATGCAGGACTTTGCATTTCCCTTTGTTGAACTTCGCATGATTCCTCTCTGCACAGTCCATCAGCGTGGTCACATCCCCCTGAATGGCAGCACAACTCCTCCCAGTTTTGTATCATCTGCCACTTAATGAGACTGCACTCTGTCCCATTGTCCAGGTCTATTTAACTGCTAATATGAAGATTTTAAGCAGCACTGGCACTACCGCTGGGGTAGACCACTACTGACTTGCCACCAACTAGACTTTGTGCTGCTGATCACAACCCTCTGGGCCCAGCCACTCAGATAGTTTTGAATCCATCTCCCTGTCCACTTATTTCATCCAAGCTTTGTCAGCTTGTCTATAAGGATGTTATAGGAGACTGTGCCAAAAGTCTTAGTAAGCAACATCCACTGCTCTCCCATCATCCACCAAGCTAGTCACCTAATCACAGAACACTGTCAGGTTGGTTATGCATTGTTTCCCCTTCATAATTCATTGCTGACTACACTAGATTACGTTCTTGCACTTCGTATGTTTGGAAGTGCTTTGCAGGAAGATTCTCTCCATCACCTTACTAGAGATTGAGGTAAGGCTGATCAGTGTGCTTTTCCCCAGGTTTTCCGTCTTGCCCTTCTTGAAGATAGGAGTGACATTTGGTCTCCTCCAGTCTTCAATCACCATGACCTTTCAAAGATAATCAAGAGTGATCACATAATGACATCAGCCGTCTCACTCAGCACTCACGGGTGCAGCCTGTCAGGCACTATGGACGTATGTGTGTCCAGTTTAAGTGCTCCCTAACCTTGACCTTCACCTTGTCCTCCTCCTCCTTCCTTGCTCCAGAGCTTCCCTCTAACCTCAGGTGCCTGGGATTCCTGCAGTCTGTCATACCAGTAGAGACTGACACCAGACATTACCTTGGCCTTTTCTGTGTCCTCTGTCACCAGTTCCCCTGCCCCATTCAGCAGGGGTTCATGTTTTCCCTAGTCTTCTTTTTGCTGTTTCTGTACTTGTAGGAGCCTTTGCTGTGACCCTTCACATCCTCTGCCAGATTCAACTCCAGCTCAGCCTTGGCCTTCCTAACCCTATCCATGCAAGATCAGACAACAACTCTATACTGCTTCTGGGTCACCTCTCCCTGTTTCCATCTCTTGTACATCTCATGTCTGAGTTCAGTTGGGAGCTCCTGGCTCATCCATGCACCAAGCAGGACTTACTCCTGCCACCTTTTCTTGATTTCTTGCTTGTTGGGATGGACTTTTCTTGAGTTTGGGGGTGATCCTTGTATATCAACAAGTGCTTTCAGACTCCTCTCCTTTCCAGGGCTGTAACCCATGGGATTCTTCCAAGCAGATCTCTGAAGAGATGTATGGACTAGTATTGGTGGCTGTTATGTTACCAACGACTTCTTTCTCTAAGCATTTATTTTCTATTATTTTGCTAGCTTATAAATTTGTGTGAAACTAAATAAAAGGAAGTTTACATTTCAAACACTGGATATCATAATGCTAGTTATGTAGGATACCCAACACTGAGAACTAAACCCAAGGCAGAGATGAAGACTAATTTTGCATTTTATATACATTTTTACAGGTTGGCATGGTTTCAATGCTTTTTCATTTTAGTGTCCTTCTTATATTTTGAAGTATTTAACAGAGAAAAGAACAAAAAAGAGACAATACTGTTTAAAGACTTTTTAGGGCGTGTAGAAACAGAAATACCTATCAAAATAATTGTTTGTGTAATAGTGATATAAACAAGCTGCAATTAGGATATACTTATCATTTCATTATGCTGCTCATTATGACCAAGATATCCTGTTTGTTCTGCCTGTTCAAACAGAAAAAAAACCCCAAACCTATTCATGAAAGCAATTCTTTACAGTGTTTCAAAAGGAAGCTGGAGCTGGTAAACACATGTTCTTATGGGAAATTGTCATAATCCTGACTATATCCCAGCAGGCTCTGAAAATATTTCTCACAAAGTCTCTTCTATAAAATCTAGAACATATGTACGACAGACTATGTTTCATGTCCTTTTAAGGAACTTGCTAGACTCATGAAGAAGACATTACTCTTGCATTTCCTTTCAAATGTCTGCCTTTTGCTACAGGTATTCTGCAATATTTGTTTTCTCTCCTGTTTTCATTATTTCTGCACTTTCATCAATCTGTGAAAGAGGCCGTGAAAGTTTACATCTAGACCTCCACTGACAGCATCTTACTGTAGGCTTCTAAGGCAGTATATCCAACACATAGTCTATTGATAAATGCATTTCATTACGTTCGTACCGTTAAGCATCTACCATTCTTCCAGGACGATTATCAGAGAAATCAATATAGTTGTTATTTTTTATGTGGTTGCTAAGAGGTTTTGAAATTGATCTTACAGGTTTTTTATTACTATTGACTGATACGTCAAAAAGAACACAAACAGATCAACACAGCTCCCTTACTAATTGTCATTCAGCTAAATATCTATAAGGCATTAGGGACATATAAAAGTCACAAATTTCTGGATGGGGAACACTAACGATGAAAATTTTAAAAAACTTCACCATTTGAAAAATGTAGAAACTCTTTACAATTTAAAATGGACAGCATGATTTCCTCAGCTATTTTTTCTTCACTACTTATTTTCTGAGTTTTCATCCTCTTGCATCAAATAAGGCAATTCAGTTAAAGAAAACAAGATCACACTAGACATGGAAACATTCTGACTGCAACCAGAGAAAAATGCAATAAATATCTTGAACTTTTTATTCTAAATATAGTTTTTTCATATTCCAAATCAGACACCTAGCAATTAGTCTTCCTGAAGAGCTCTGTGATCCAGTATCACCTACTGTAATTACCTATTTTTACCAAAACCAGAACCAGTAGCAGTCAGAACTCTGCCAGGACTACTGTGAGTGTTGTCTCTGAAAGCATGTATCATCTCCTCTCTCAACTGTTATTTTTTCCAGAATTGTTTACCAGACAGATGAACAGGCGGGCCTCAATGTCTTCCACTCACTGGAGCAATACTGACCTTTATGATCTGTGCAAGTTTAAATTATGTGTTTAAAAGATAACACAGATAAGGAAAGGGGGTGGGTGCACTTCTGCCCTGTGTAATTTACTACATTTGTAAAAAGTGGATTTAGAACTCCTCCATTCTGATTTACCAGTATTTTACTCTCATTTACACTTCTTCTGTATTGGTAGAAATAGCTGCAGAAAATGCAGGAAAGAGAAATAAAAAATCAGACCTTTAATGAAAATACAGAAATTTACAACCGATGCCCTCCCTGTTGAAGTATCACAGATGGTAAGACTAGTTTTTAAATGAGTGTGCTTTCCTTTACCACATGCAAAAATATTGCAATAGTATTTTTAACTTTTTGGATGTCAGTTGGCCACAATGACTTGCTACTACAGTTGGAAACCAGACCACAGATGTCCTACCGCTAAAGTTTAAATCTATCTCTTGGGTTTAGACTCTGCACTATAAATTACTAAAACAAACAGAAAAACTTTTCATTTGCACTTCTGTTACTTTCCATCCAGGACTCTACTCTCCAGACAACTATTCATACTTCCCTGCTCCATTACATGTGACTCTCTTAAGCCCAAGATTTTAAGTGCTCTGCATAAAGGACTCTAGCTACTTCTGTGGGTGTCACTGTTAATTAAGGACACATGGAAAGGAAATGAAGGAGCCAAAAAGCAGCCTTGTTGTCTGGAAAAACACCAGAATACATGGACATGGGTGACAACAGTAGGAAAAAGCAGAGCTGGATAACAGGAAATGTTTGCAGCTGAGAAAAATGGTCTACTGCCTCTTGTTCAAGCATATGAAGAAGCTGAATTACTCAAAAACTAGCCTCAAATTAATGAAAAATTGGGGCAATGACCTCAAAGTGTCAAAGGTAACAGAAAAACAAAAATATTAGCAAGGATGAGCCTATTGAAACTGTTAAAAACAGATTTTATTTTCTTTTTATATATTCTACTCAAACTTCACTGAACAAGAAGTAATTCATAAAGCTATCAAACCGTGTAGTGAGCTAGACAGTGAGAACTAGGAAGTTTAATAGCGAAAGGTGATCACATAGGGCCTGGTGATAAACCTGGGAAGAATGGGACAACAGAGATACACTTATGTATTGACTGATTCGTAACTAAGTTTTTTACTCAGTGGTAGCTTCATTTTTGCTTCACACCAACTACATTTCTGTCCAAGGCAACAAGAAAGCCTGCCAAAAACAGATGGTTCTGATCTCTGGTAACTATTAACTAATATCCAATTCTGATTCCTAGCTGCTAGCCTTTACAAGTGAAATTATGCAACCATATCACTTAGGATGACCTCTGAAAGGGACTGTAATTTAAGATAGAGAAACTGTATGTCCGAGCTGCTTATCATACAAAGAGAAGAACTGAGCTCTCACCATTGAGCTATCATCTTCATTTCCAGTCCCCCCAACTCCTCCACCTCCACTGAGATAGCCTGTACTGCACTCTTGAACTCTTCTCGGGTAATGACTATTGGGCCCACCAGGAACAGCTGTTACATTTCGTACAATCTGTTGACAGGGATTATTGAAAGAATGTATGGCCAAATACCACAATCTCTGTTTTTTCACTAAAAATTATAACAACCAACATTTCTACTCCTAGTTCTAGGAATGTGTAAAGGAATAAAATTAGAAACTGGGAATACATCTATTTACTGAGGAAAAAAAAGACTGAGAACATTTGGCAGACAGCAGCTTAGCTTCACAAGCAAATATTTAGTTATCCGCAACTGACAAGTAAGCAGAAACACTGGATAGATTTGGTTTAAAATCTACGCAAGTAATTTAGCATCAATGTTATAATGTTTAGTTTTTAAGTAAACAATATTGTCATAGGAAAGCCTGTGCTTGTGGATAGTAGCACTATAATTTGTAGTTTTATTAACATAATTTTCTGCATCTATAAAGCACATCATCAGTCTTGGCATATGACCAAGGTACAAGTGTAGTCACTTTACTGGGAATAAATGCAGTTGGCTAAGCAGTGTTGTAAGACTATTATTCCATTTTTCCAACAAAGGAGTATTTCTTTTACTGCCTCTTTTTCCCACGCACACATACACTGGAACAAGCAACAACACTCCAGGTAATATCTGTCCCAGTTCCAGGAAGAGAAGACAACTTTAATACTGTTCGTAACAAATCAGCACCAGTTGCAACTGTTTAAGAGATTATTCCTTTTAAACCAGCTCCAATCTTTTCCATTCACTTGTTGCAAGGTAAAGGGGCATTACATCTGGTGAGCAAGGAGGAGCAAGGATTTCCTGGTTCATATATCGTACTACACAGAAGAAAGCTTTGCCGATCCCAGAATTTGCATTGTGGAATACTGTTAAAGTTGGGAACCTTATGTGGTCCAGGATGTTCATATGGTGTTTCAATTATAGAGATGATTCACTGATCTTTATCATAGCCGTATAGTCTGAAAAGGAACTCTGGATTGCAATGTCAGTTCAGCGCTTAGCAGCTACTGATGAATATGATCTTAAGTTGCTTGTTATCTAGCAAATCTATCTTCCAAGAAGTATATACTTGCTACTCAAAAGTCAGTTGTAACTCTCACGAATGCTCTTAGGAGATGAGAGATGATATCTTACAATTCCAGAAGAACCATGCCTGGGCAAAGAAAAGAGTGCATTGTCTGCAGCTGTCAGAGTCCTCTGTGAACTGGTGATTCAGGCTCACATAAAGTATGAATGTCCCTTATATCATCACCATCAGTTCTTTTTTGTGAATAGTTGCAATATCATAGTAAAAAACTTATGTGAACTACAGTACAGATACTGCACTGAACAGGCAGTTATTCAGACATAAATTTTGCTATTTTACTGCCTTAAAAATGATATTGAGTTTATAGAAGGCAGAATAACAGGGGAAAGTGAATTCTGAATTTGCCCGAAATCCTGGATCCAACAGAGTCTCCAACCCTCATAGCCGAGTTCTCAAAGTTCTGACCGTTTATGAAGAATTTCACCCACTTTGGCTGTTCAAACACTCAAAGATCCAACACAGTCACAAGTGCAGATGAGCAACTGAGTTTTGTAGTAGCACCGTTCTTTGTGGATTTGCAGAAACGCATGCAGAGCCATAAGAAGTCCTGGAGAGTCACTCAAAGAAACTACTAAGCGGATTATGGCAGAGTTTCGACAAGAGATTAGGCACATCTGTAGAACCATAAGTGGTAAAGACAATAATCTCTCCTCTAACTGATAGATTCAAAGAGCCCATCACCAAAATACTTACGAAGCCACATTCTTCCCTGCAAGATGACTCAACTTTTCATTTGCCTGCAAGTTAGTTAAGGCTTGTACAAATTCTCTAAAAATGTAGCAGGACCTTTTAGGCAGTTATTTCCATGCTAAGGAAAGTGAGTCTAAGTCAGATTTAAGTAAGATCTTTCAGAATCAGCTGGCAGTCTCACAAGACAGAAAATACACTGTTGTGTACTTGTGTATATATGGAAACCAAGAGTGCATATAACAAGCAATTCTATGGAATAGCACGCTCTATCTAATATACTACAGTACCTAAAATTCAGATTTACACTGAACAACCAGACAAGATTTGCTGCTAATGTAACTGAGATTCACCTACCCACCTGAAAAACAGAGCTGCCAAATCAGCCAGTCTCCAAAACTGAACTCAGGGGAAGGTACTTTAGCCCCCAGAAGTCATGGCATATGTGCACTTTCCAGTTCAGAAATCTGAAAAGCTCCCTTTGAGTCTAGAAAAGAGCAAGCACTGATCATCATCCTGCTCTCACCAATGAATGATGTAACAGTTCTGGCATCAGCTGCGCTGGGTCCAAATCACCACCTCTCTCAGCCAGGACAGGGCTCCTTAGAGTACTCCATATGGTGTGAGAGGGCTGCAAAAAAAAGATTACTATCTCTTTCTTAATGTACACTACATTTAGTTTCCAATGAAAGAAAGAGAATGACTTCCTTCACTCTGCAGAATTATGGTGATGTAAATACAGCATTGGTGTTTTTTTCACTTTCTCAATTTTATGGAAGCAATTTCCCTCAAAGCAAGTTATTTATTACGTTGCCATCCTGGAGGCCCATGTCTAGAAAAATTGTAATCTGCAAATATTGTTAAAAGATTTTGTAAGTGCTGTAATGTTTCAAGCATCCTGTTTGGTTTAAACGACTCCATTTACGGGAAAAGAATTTTTGTGTCTGTTGGTCCTGGTGGAACTCGCATTTTTCACGTTGCAGTTGGAGATCTAAAATACACTCAGGGAACATTATATTACACTATACCTGTAGTTAAAACATTGTTTTTACTTTCTCCCCCATCACAGCAATCAATCTTAACAGGTTTTTTAAATTAAAAAAAGAAGACAAAAATGCTTTTCTTAATTTGGTTTCCAAACTGTTTCAAGAGCCAAAATTACAGCAATGGATTGATACTGCCATACTTTCTTATGGAGGTTCTAATAAGACTGAATTTATGATTAATCACACTGCACTATCCCCATAATCAAAACAACCTCTGAAATTGCAAATTCTCAGCAATATGTAAAAAGCACCTCTGTTGAGAAGGTCTATGAAAGGGCTTTTTTCTTTGCTTATTGAAATGGTGAAAAAACATAAAGGATATAATATCAATGAATGGAGTAAAACAAACCAAAACCAACTGAACCAAAGGAAAAAAAATTACATATCCTATCAAGCTATGAATAAGATGAAATTAGACCAGAAGCACAATCGGGAACAATCAATAATAAAAGAGAACATGCACAACAGTGGGAAATCTGCCATTGATATATTTTGGAGCACTAAATGCACAAAGGCTCAAGTTTAAATTGTGCAGCTAGTAACTAGTTCATTGTACCTCCTCTGTGCTTTAAAAATATTTTCTTAAGCAGAGCTACCAAAAGAAGTCTTCGAATACATTTGTTTTGAGTATCGGTAATTTAACACTAACACCAAAACCAGGTTAAAATAATACATTCACATACAGATCATGAGATTGTGTATGACAAAACTTTCCATGGAAAATTATGATTGAGCAGAAACATCAGGAATTAACAATTCTGTTCTTCAGTCATTTTAGAACTGTGAAATCTGACCAGAAAAGCTTGCTTAACAAAGTAAGCTTAAAAGATACTCATCTTTGTTCTCTACTTCCTGAAAAATTTTAGAAAAAAAAGCCACTTCTATTCCGAAGTGTGACTCCTTGGAGAAAACGCACATACGATATTTGCAATTACTAGCAAAAACCCACTGCAAATTTAATTTATTACTTTACAAGTGAAAATACAGCAGCTGAACTAACAAAATCAGGTTGAGTGTTGATTTTTTTTTTTATAACTACCTCTTTTATCAGTAAATTCTATGGCGGAAATCAATTTTATTCCATCTTACCTATCTGTTCTACTTTAAATAACAATGGCAATGCAGGAAGTTCATAAATGTGAATCCTCAGGAGGCTTACATGCATCACTGGGAACAGTAAAATGAATGGTTACACATCTGCAGCCTGAACTTTGAGATGAATACAAGCAAATTGTGAATGCACATTTTTCAAATGATTGCGCCCATTATTTTCCACTGACTCATGATTGTTGGCAGAAATGAATAATACATTTTAATATAGTATAGAGAGTCAACAATCACAAATACCGAGAGTATGTACGCATATATATCCATCTTCTATGTATACATAATACTAAAGCTATAGGTTGTCATCTGTTTTTAATACTAAAACACCAAATAATTTATAATGCAGAACTGTAAAATATATATAGAACACTGCATCAATCATGTACAAGTACTAGTGCTGTTCAACATTTCTGTAAATCCTCCATTAAACTTAGATTTGAGACTGAACCAAAGACTTACATGGATCAAGTCATGGTTGCTTGGAACACTGAAAGAGAGACATAAAATGCTGTGCTATTTCATGTCAAGATTATTTGCAGTTCACTTCATTATTTCAAAGAATACTAGTGACTGAAATACAGTGCACTCCACATTAAAGTCAGTGCTTATTCCTTTTCTTTAATTGAGGAGGCAACTACTAAATGACAATTGGGAGATCAGCTGACAGGACTCCTAAATTACTTGACACAATCAGTACACTGCTAATATAAGCAAAGAAAGATGCTAATGATGTCTTGCTTTGCATTTCCACATTCCCTGTCAAGCCTGGTAACGTACCATAAGCCATTAGTCAAGACAACAATCATGACTCGTTCTGTATGGAAAACACACAGAAAAATGAAAATTCAACCATTTTATCCTAAATAGTGGCTGAAAGCACAAAGCCCATGTGTTGCCTAAAACCACTCCATAGTAACATCAACTTTACCAAAGTACAGAAACACCATGTGAGAAAGTGTGTGTGAGTGTATACACTGTCGTTGTATTTACTTGAGCAAGACTTCAGAGACATGCACTTTTAGGAGAATTAAATGGTTACATATGATGCCCAATCAACTCGAGAAGAAAGTGATACATACAAATATGCATGATATTTTGCTTTAACAACAGTTTACTCCAGGTACAATTTGAAAAGTACTGTGTTGCAGAAGTGTTCACAACTTCTAAAGTCTTTTGGCAAAGGTAATGAATATTCAACATCTGCAGGGCTGTTGCAAGTTCATGAACTACAGATATAAAAAAGATGCCTTCTTTTGGTAGTCTAGTTCTTGTGTAAAAATCCAAAAATAATACACCCTAGTAACGGCATCCACAAAGAACCAGATACTTGGCCCCGAAGTAAGACAGAGCAGCAAAGGGCTTATGGCAACTACCACTGCTAATGCAGGCTCCAGCACTTATGTTAGGATGAAATCAAGCATAGCAGAGCTCAGCCTTTCCAAACCATGCGTTGGTTTGGGGGGAGGTGGGGAATTCTGTGTCTTTAATAAATCAGATGTGACTCATTGCACTCTCATTTAAAATCAGAAACTGAGGTCTCTCCTTTTCCCACTGAATCAAAGGCAGCAGCACTGGGGGCAGTAGCACTGGGGCAGCAATCCTTCATAAGTTTCTGCTCTCAGTACAATAGGTTCAATTAAATCATAGTATTTGACTCTGCAGTTTTGTGACACAGTGCTCAAATCCTGGCTTTGGTTTGGCTCCTTAATGCCATGCAACACCCTTATTCACCTTATGTTCTGCAGTGGCACTGATCATAGAAAAATGTGGAATTAATTTAATCAGTATACCATCCCCATAAATCTCCCTAAGCTGCTTTTTTCATTGAAAAACACATTTCATTTATAACTGTTGTTTCAATAAACCAAGTAATCTGATATATCTTTGCTCAATGTATTTCGAATGCTGAAAGCATCTGTTAGGTCATGTTGGGTTTTGGAGTTTCTTTATTATTATTTTTAGGATGAGAAAAGGGCATTTTTCAAACACTTCCCTGCATCTTTCATTTTCTCATTTAAATTCCTCAACCCAAATTCAATAATCATCCATTAGAATTTCAACACCTTGTAGTCCCACAGTGGTTTGTTCAATTACTTTTAGAAATATCCTGGGAAAGAACTAATGCCAAATGGTGCTCTCTTAACTTTGTAACATTCAAATACTGTATTTGAAGTTAGAAATTTAGAACTTGCCTCATTTACATTTGCCTGCCAAAATATATATCCTGCATTTAGTCCCATGATGATTTTTTGCTTCATGTGAGCTTTAATTATAAATTCAAGGGAAAACTCCTATTACATAGGAGTAACATTCCCTGCAAGGGTCACAATATGTCAAGTGTATCCACCATTTATGTGAAATCTATGCACTGCCCTGCTCATGTGTAGAAGGCCTGTTTTCTCCACAACAAGGGCCAAACCACTTTCCTGCTCTGTCCTCCACCTGCACCCTTTTTTTTCTCTTTTTTAACTTTTGGACAATCAACTCTACTGACCCATCCTTTGCACACTGAAATTCACTATGACATTCAATGGCTAAATGCTAACAAACTGTAATACTCCAAATTTCAAAGTGAAACTTCCAATGCAGAGTGGTTTTTACTCAGTCAGGATCTGGGGCACCAGTGGGTAACCAGCATTTCACTGCCATTTGGTACGTGAGTCAGCCTTAGACAGGGCACGTCCCACAGAGCATGTATCTGTGCATATTGTGGCCATGGGCCAAAAAAACAAACCTTGAACTCAAAAACTCATTCACAAGAACTCACTCTCCTTGTCACTCAGACCAGCCCACTTTCATTTGAGACTACTTGATGAATCACACAAATTTGACTGTATGCATCTATTACAGGTATTTACTTTTAAATCAAACAAATACTATCAAAAAGCATTTAACAATTTTACTGCAAATATTAACTTTTCTCATAATTACCAATGGCACTTGACCATTAACAGCTATGCAAATATCTTTATTGTGATAAAATTAAAATGAAGAAAGGACAAAAACTTGACAGTTTTTCGTACCTTATTCCCTAGACATAGCCTATGATGTTGTTCGCAAAAATTCTTAGAAGTTAAACAGTGTAAACTACTGTGAATTTAAGCATTGTCAAACAACAACTTTTTATTTCAGTTAAAGTTTGGTGGAAAGCGGAAAATTCAGTGAAGAACAGCTAAATTATTCTTGACAGACATCTATGCCCCTGAGATCTGAATGTCTTCTGAAACCGTCGTTATTTTTTCATTTGAGAAATCAGAAATAGACTGCAACTGTACTTCTGCAGGTATACGATGCTATCCTATGTAGAGTACTGCTATCCAGTACTATTTGTTTTAAATAATATGGGCAGCAGATACCACCAAATATTAGCACCCAGTTGTACAGATATTAGTGCTCTAACAAAAGTGTGGGATGAGGTGATGGCAGAAATGCCAACTATAGAAGTAGTAGTATTATTTTAAGCTGGAATTTTGTAGCATCCCTTTTGGAGATGCTTAAAACCGTTTACAAAAATTGAATTACATCTTTGAAACTATGTTAAAGAACTAAACCTCACAACATCAAAAACTACAATGTTACAAAATTTATGCATGGTGACATTCATTTGCTTGTACTGATTTTGATACAGAGTCTAACTGAAGGATCACACTAAAGTGTGTTTTACAAAAGGATGTTTTACAAAAGGGTATCTACCTCATGCAGGGCACAACCAAAAATACTCAGAAATATCAGGTGGCTATTTCCATTTCTTGTTTTCCCCCACCCAGCATTTAGCTAGTCTAAACCTTATTTATTTTAGTCTAAGCCGCATAGTGAATGGACAATCATTTATATCTTTACTGCTTTTTCAAGCATGATAATCAGTATTGTCCAAGTGTTTCACAAACATTCATTAATTCATTCACAATGTCCATTACAAGATGAGAAAGTATTATTATCCCCATCCAGAAACTGGAAATAGAGACAAAGGGACTTATGGGAAGCCACAGAATAACACAGCAGAAGGGCCAGGATCAGAAAGAGCACATGGGAGTACCTGCGTATCTGTCCATATCTCCAGACTGTATTGATTGCTGCCAGAAGTGGGAGACAGCTCTCACTGAAGTTCATTTCTTCTACATATCAGACACCAAAAGGCTCAGTGTAGAAAACCTAAATGTAAAAGCATACAGCTTTCATAGCTACCTGCTATATAATGATTTGGGATTCATGCTTAGCACCATACAAGGCCACCATCACAGAGGAAGAGACAGAGCCTAGTCACTGTTGCCCTGTCTGTATTAATTATAATAATGTGTCTTCTTTTTGCAGTGTTTCACAGAACCACAGAACAGTTGAGGTTGGAAAGGACCTCTGGAGGTCATCTGGTCCAACCCCCATGCTCAAGCAGCATCAGCTAGAGCCAGTTGCCCAGGACTGCATCCAGGCAGTTTTTTACTATCTCTGAAGATGGAGACCCCTCCACCTCTCTGGGCAACCTGTGCCAGTGCTTGTTCACCCTCACAGTGAAAAAATGTTTCCTGATGTCCAGAACAAACCTCCGGTGTTTCAGTTTGTACCTGTTGCCCCTTTTCCTGTCCCTGGGCACCAAAAGAGCCTGGCTCCATCCTCCTTGCACCCTCCCTGCAGGTATTTATATATATTGATGAGATCTTCCCCTGAGCCTTCCTTCTCTAGGCTGAACAGTCACAGATCTCTCAGCCTTTTCTCATGTGAAATGCTCCAATCTCTTACTCATTTTTGTGGCCCTTTCTTGGACTCTCTCCAGTGGGGAGTGGACAGAGTACTCCAGATGTGGCCTCACCGGTGTTGAGCAGAGGGGAAGGATCACCTCCCTCAATCTGCTGGACATACTCTGTCCAGTGCAGCCCAGGATACCATTCACTGCCTTTGCCAAAAGGGCACAGTGCTGGCTTGTGTTCAACCTGGTGTCCACCAGGACCCCCAGGTCCTTTTCCACCAAGCTGCTTTCCAACTAAGTGGCCCCAGCATATAGAATCATGGAATGGTTTGGGTTGGAAGGGACTTTAAAGATCATCTACTTCCAACCTCCCTGCCATGGGCAGGGACACCTTCCACCAGACCAGGTTGCTCAAAGCCCCATCCAGCCTGGCCTTGAACACTTCCAGGGATGGGGCATCGACAACTTCTCTGGGCAACCTGTTCCAGTGCCTCACCACCTCCATCGGAAAGAATTTCTTCCTTATATCTAATCTAAATCTACCCTCTTCTAGTTTAAAGCCACTACCCCTTGTCCTATCACTACATGCCCTTGTAAAAAGTTCCTCTTCAGCTTTCTGGTAGGCCCCCTTCAGGTACTGGAAGGCTGCTATAAGGTCTCCCCGGAGCCTTCTCTTCTCCAGGCTGAGCAATGCCAACTCTTTCAGCCTGTCTTCATAGGAGAGGTGCTCCAGCCCTCTGATAATCTTTGTGGCTCTCCTCTGGACTCACTCCAATAGGTCCATGTCGTTCTGATGTTGGGGGCCCCAGAGCTGGATGCAGTGCTCCAGGTGGGGTCTCATGAGAGCGCAGTAGAGGGGAAGAATCACATCCCTCAACCTGCTGGCCACCCTTCTTTTGATGCAGCCCAGGATATGGTTGGCTTTCTGGGCTGTGAGCACACATTGCCGGGTCATGCTGAGCTTCTCATCAACCAACACCCCCAAGTCCTTCTCCTCAGGGCTGCTCTCAATCTACTCTCTGCCCAGCCTGTATTTGTGCTTGAGATTGCCCCAACCTGTGTGCAGCACCTTGCACTTGGCCTTGTTGAACTTCATGAGGTTCGCACAGGCCCACTTCTCAAGCCTGTCAAGGTCTCTCTGGATGGCATCCCTTCCCTCCAGCGTGTCAACTGCACCACACAGCTTGGTGTCATTGGCAAACTTGCTGAGGGTGCACTGAATCCCACTGTCCATGTCGCTGACAAAAATATTAAACAGCGCCTGTCCCAATACCAACCCCTGAGGAACACCACTCGTCACTCGTCTCCACTTGGACATCGAGCCATTGACCACAACTCTTCGAGTGTGACCATCCAGCCAATTCTGTATTCACTGAGTGGTCCATCCAGCAAATCCATGTATCTCCAATTTGTTGTGTGGGACAGTGTCAAACGCTCTGCACAAGTCCAGGTAGATGATGTCAGTTGCTCTTCCCTTATCCACCAATGCTGTAACCGCATTGCAGAAGTCCACCAAATTGTCAGACACTATTTGCCCTTAGTGAAGCCATGTTGGCTGCCACCAATCACCTCCTTATTTTCCATGTGCCTTAGCAGAGCTTCCAGGAGGATCTGCTCCATGATTTTCCGGGCACAGAGGTGAGACTGACTGGCCTATAGTTCCCCGGGCCTTCCTTTTTTCCCTTTTTAAAAATGGGGGTTATGTTTCCCCTTTTCCAGTCAGTGGGAACTTCACCAGACTGCCACAACTTCTGAAATATGATGGATAGTGGCTTAGCAACTTCATCTGCCACTTCCCTCAGGACCTGCAGATGCATCTCATCAGGTCCCATGGACTTGTGCACCTTCAGGTTCCTTAGGTGGTCTCGAACCTGATCTTCTCCTACAGTGGACAGTTCTGCATTCTCCCAGCCCCTACCTTTGCTTTCTGTGACTTGGGCAGTGTGGCTTGAGTACTTGCTGGTGAAGACTGAGGCAAAAAAGTTGTTGAGTACCTCAGCCTTCTCCAGATCCCAGGTAACCAGGTCTCCTCTTTCCCTCCGGAACAGACCCACATTTTCCCTAGTCTTCCTTTTATCACTGATGCACCTATAGAAGCTTTTCTTGTTGCCCTTGAAGTTCCGACATATATTATGTATATATTGGTGTGTGGGGCTGTTGCTCCGCAGGTGCAGGGCTTTGCAGTTCAGTGGAGTAACTTGAGGTTACCGTCAGCCCATGTCACCAGCCTGCCGAGATCCCTCTGGCTGGCAGCATGACCCTCTGACATATCAGCCACTCCTCCCAGTTTTGTGTCACCTGCAAACCTGCTGAGGGTGCACTCAGCCCCATCGTCCAGATCATTAATGTTGATGTTAAACAGGACTGGACACAGATTTGAACCCTGGGGTACACTGCTAGTCACTGGTCTCCAACTAGACTTTGTTCCACTGATCACAACCCTCTGGACCTAGCCATACAGCCAGTTTTCAATCCACCTCACTGCCTGCTCATCCAGTTTGTACATAAACAGCTTCTCTGTGAGGATCTTATGGGACACAGTGTCAAAGGCCTCACTGAAGCCTAGGTAGACACCATCCACTGCTCTCCCCTGATCTACCAGGCTAGACGTTTCATCACAGAAGGTTATCGAGTTGGTCAAGCATGACTTCCCCCCCCATGCTGACTACTCCTGATGACTTTCTTGTCCTTCATGTGCCTGGAAATGGTTTCCAGGATTAGCTGCTCCAGCATCTTCTCAGGGACTGAGGTGAGGCTGACTGGCCTGTAGTTCCCTGCATCCTCCTTTTTGCAGATGGGGTGACATTTGCTTTCCTCCAGTCTTCAGGTACTTCTCCCAGTCACCATCATTGATCAAAGACTATTGAGAGCAGCCTCACAATGGCATCTGCCAGCTCCCTCAGCACTCGTAGGTGCATCCCATCAGGGCCCATGGATTTACGTATATCCAGTTTGCTGAAGTACTCCCTGTCCTGTTCTCTCCCACCAAGGGCACATCTTCCTTACTCCAACCTTCCCCCTCAAAGGCCAGTCTTGCTAGTAAAGACTGAGGCAAAGAAGACATTCAGTACTTCCACCTTTTCCATGCCCTGTGTAACCAGGTCCCCCATATTGTTTCTTTACCCCATTATCTACGTGCTTCCAGCTCCATTAGCAAATGAGACAAGGATATCTGCTAAACATCTCTGACCACCACACAACCTGCCAAAAAGGGGAAGAGAGAGGACAGCACAAAGTGGCTCTCCCATGTTTTGACTGAAAGGCACCTGACTTCATAACCATCACAAATCTTTTAACTATTCATGTAATTCCCAATGATGGCTTTTTTTTTCCAAGGAGCTTCAACCAAAAGAACACATAGAGTTCTCCACTTCCAGCACATGACGAGCTATCTGTAGAGCACAGTCCTGTGGAGGGTTCCCCTAGCATTATGCAGGACCACTGAGGGGACTGAGGAAGACTAAGTACACCACAGGAGATACACTCAGCCTCTAGCACCTTCAAACTATGAAGGTGCTGGAACTGTTCAGGAAAAGGATGAATCTTTTTTATAATGAAAAATATTAGGCACTGTTAGATCTCCATATTACAAAAAGATGTTGCTATTGACAATTCTGCTACTGCAGTTCCCTAATATATTTTCTTCTCATTTTGTAGGTGGATAAGTGAAAAGAGTTAGATAATTTATTCAAGACCACGTGGTGCTAGAACCAGGATTAGCTAGTATGTGCTTGCATTCTTGTGCTCCATCCGGTGAACCAAGGCTGTTCTATTTCCTCAGAAAGGTGTCAAGGACAGTCATAAGAAATACTTTTTTAAAATAACTGTTTAAGGAAAGATGAAGGAATATTTTATTTATTTCAGTTCAACCATTTATCTAGAACAAAAGATTTTCTTGGCAGATAAGTAAGCTGCAACATTCCACCAGGCTGAAGAGCTCAGCTTCTCCTTACTCCTCTACAGCGTGTTTCATGTCACAGAAACATATGCCTTGTTAGAGTCTATTTTGTATTCCTCTTTGTTTGACAGTACTTGCTTTTATGTGAAATATTTTTCTGGCATTAAAAAATTTTGCATGAATTCATCTTTTTATGTCTTAACTTCAATTTTCAAGCCGTGTTTTCTCCCTTGTCTTTGTAAAATAGCATGAAAACTGCTATTTTGGCTGTAAAAGAATTGGATACTCGACAGACCTTTTCAGACTATATCTTTAGATACAGATCAGTTTTGCTGTTTTCTGTGGTTTTGTTTGTTTGGTTGGTTTTTAATGAGGAAGGGAAAGTCTATTTCGGAATAAAAAATACTAAAATCTGATGTGCAAGTATACGCATCAAACTTTACTCTTACAACATGGTACCTTAATTAGAAGCAAACTTCATTGACAAGACTGTGAAGTAACTTAACAATTAATCTGACTGAAAAAGCAAAAATAACCTTTATTACATCCATTACAAAAAAAAAAAAAAAACAAAAACCAAAACAAAACAAGAAACTCTTAGCAGTGCAGGGCTCTGCTTTGAAATGTTCAAAACCCATACACATTACTTCTCTTAAAAATACATTCAAATACTTCTAGTAAAGTTAGACTGTGTTTTATATGTGATAACCACCCTACTGTCATTGCCGATATTTTTCACATAATTTCACAACTTTTTTTCACACAATTGTGCTCTAGACACAATGTTTTCATAAAGAACATTTTAAAATGCTAATTTTCTAACATTGCTCCATCAACCTGGTCTCTCATCTGGATTTTAACACTTGCAAAAATGTGTGGCCTGGATCTCGAGGTTCTTTAAGGCTGAGCTTAACAATCGCACTTGGAATAGAGACTATAAAATGAATTTTTGGAGTGGAAAATTGCCAGAAGTCTCTCCTACACTCCACTGCCTTTTCTATAATTCCTTAAAGAGGGGAAATAAATTGTGAAATAAACAACTAAACTCAGTGGAAAACCAGACTGTCTCAGTACAAAGAATAAGGGATGCACACCCAGATGCAAAGCATCCACCAACAATGTAGTAGGGAAGCAGTGGGCATGCAGTCATGAATTTATGTCAGCATGTGTAGTGCTAATCTAGATAGCACAGTTAAAAATAGCAGTGAAGACAGATGAAAGCAGACTTCAGCATGGCTTAACATTCTGTCCAGAAGGCTTGGACAGCCCTCTCTTAGGTCTAGGCTTGCATGTCTTTACAACACATATAGATCAAAGCTAGTACAGATCTGTCTGCATGTCCTGCAATCACACTACTCAACTGCAGTGTAGACACATCCAGAAATAGTGCTACTGTAGATACATTCATCTAAAAACTGCATTTGCAAAAAGCAAAGCCTGGGAACATACCATAAAGCATACGGGATCTGATGAGGAACACATGCTGGAGAGAGTGTCCATTTTGCTAAATTGTATTAGCTGGGCTAATTCGTCCCCCTACACAGCCTGCTTCCCTTGTACTCCTGGAGGACAACGTAAATGTGCTGGCTGGCCTTTCCTATGGGGTTTCACAGAGTCAGGCCAGACTAACCTGATCCTTCAGGTACAGCGACTCACCCAGCTTTACTGTCTGATGAAGAGACACTCTTACACTCTACAGGCAGCTGGAGGCAACCATGCTACGTGTAAATGGCACCCATTTCTCTTCATAAAGTACTAATGCCAGATGCCGAAGCGCTAACCTAAGCAGGTACATTAGCTATCTACTATTTCAAGGCCAGTTATTTCAGAAGAACATCAAGATACCAACAATGCCTTCGTCCACTACTGCTGCTACCAGGGGCAGAACTTACTGTGATGCAGAAACCCAGCAGCTGATAAAGTCCTTCAAATTCAGGACCTCCTCCCCTCAAACAGTAGTTTGCTGTACAGCTGCAATACTACATCCTCTACTAGCTACAAACTACAAGCTACTACAGACACTACATCCTCTCAAGGACAGCTTACTACCATTTGTCCAGCAAGTAACTAAAAGGATTTACGCATGTTCTTAAACTGACTGCGTAATGAATGATTCACTCCAGGGAGATTTTGCGTGCATTTTGCTAAATCACAACCAGAAGACAAGTTAAGAAGGAATGCAGTTCTTCAGCACGCCTAGCTGCCTTATGAGGAGAGTATAAAGACACACAAGCTAGTGTTGACTCAGACAATTAAAGTTCTAGTAGGAATCAGATCACAGCAGCAGGGATTATATACAGGCTAATTTACCATCAGAGGAAGTGAGCTAGTGAAATAAAGAAAGTTCTGGATGCAGAGATAAAAATCCCATGCTGCTGCCTGTCTCTCTGCAGAAACCCTGAGCGCATGCACAGCTGTGCTCCACTTAGCTGTCCGGACCTGGGCCTCTCACCACTCAATCACAGCTAAGCCTCCAGTCATCAGGCAGTGCTGTTCCAGCCATTTCATCTCAGATCCAATTTGTGAAGCGCTTTACTAGGAAGTGCAGAGAGGCAATGGTTAACTCCTCCATGTAGGGAGCATCACAGTAAAGAGCAGAAATACAACTCCCACTACGCTGTTTGCTAATGCGCTTCATCTATGACCCTCAAGAACAACCATAAGGAGGTAGGTGAGAGTTTAATTGCTCTCTGCTCAGTCTTAGAGAACAACAGCTAAAGTTGCCAAGTATGGTGTGAAAAACCTACCCATTAGACTGACATTATCAATGCCTTTGAAAGCACTACCAAGCAGCTGAGATAATTGCTAAACTTGTGTCCTATATACCAGTAGCAGACTCATAATGCTGAACAATAAGTAATGATTTTATATTAATCTCTTAGACATTGGTGCTCTCAAAACTCTGTTCCAAGAAATGTTGTATTGAGCTATTTGTAAACAGAGGCTTCTTGAATCTAGAATTAAGAGTCAACTTACCACCAAAAGCAGTATCATTACCATTTATCAAAGACACAACATGGTATACTAACACAAACAAACATTAACAGAAACATATTGAACTAAACGCAAACCCCCCAACCATTAATTTTTGGAACTGCACCATGTGCTCTGTAACAGTATATCACAAATTTCGTTCTCTTTTAACTTGCTTTGGCGTTTTAAACTTAACTTTAAAATGCTTTGGCGGCATTTTTTCCAAGATCTGGCCTGTTCAATCATAACAGCAACTACTGTTATCATAATTAGACTTTAAAATGTACCTCTTGTTTTCCTATGGAAAACTTAAAATACCATACGCAAATAACTAATACAAAGATGTATACAGAGGAATACAAACAAACTCAGCCTCCTGAAAACTATGCTATCAAATTGCTTTAAGCAAATATCGCATCAAGATGCTGTAGAATGTATCATATTCAAAAGGACAGTGAAAATCTGAATCCTCCTTTTTCTAACCTGTTGTTTGTTCCATGGGGACACTGCCTCACTCCATTCACATCTACCACAAGGGTGCCCATTAACTTAAACATGAACAATGTTAGTCAAGGGGCCCAGGTAACTACGATTCTGTAGCTATGAAGCAAAAAGTATTGGCAGAGTTCAAGATTAGAGTATTTATTCAAAGTCACTTACATTTAGCTACCATAAATTCCTTTACTTCTAATTTAAACTCTGGTTTAGGTTAATGAAAAGCAAATAATTAATGATGTAAGTATAACTCAATTTCCTGGTGATTCCATTCTGTAACTCAAGATTAAGTTTTTGCCCATGTCCTAGCAACAAGCACAAACATTGTGCTTTATCCAGTGCTCAACATGAGTTTGCAAAATGATAATATCCCAGTATTTAACATAATTAGTACACATACCTTAGGAATCTCTGAATGTACAAAAGGAGAAATGAGTATACTTAGACTGAGCGCAATAGAAGTGTGGGCCAGGAAATGTGCCATGCAGCTTATTTACCTTGCTAGCACTCTTCTGCTTCTGTGTGCACCATATTTCCCAGTTTTATTTTGCTTTATTTTGTTTGTTTGTTTAAAAACATATTGGACACAGCATTTACAAATATTCAAATAAATCTGTCACCATGCTGACAACTTCAATATTTAAAATCTTGAGCCAATTCAAAAGCAATTCTTGGGCTCTTCGTAACTTTACTACTGTGACTCAACTGGAACTGACAGCATAGCATACAAAAGGCAGAATATTTACAGTTGTATTTTAGTAAAAGAGAACATGAGATATGTACATGCACGTATAAACATGCCAGCAGTTATATGTTGTTAGTCTGGACAGTTAAAGGTATTTCCTATTTCTTACAAAAAATGCCAGTCAGTATGGCCAGATCCTGCAAAAGAACTACATGGATGAATAACCAGCAGAGCAGTATAGCTTCAAATCATAATCATGTGCATACCCCTGTTATGCACATGTGCAAAAGCTATGCAGCACAGCCTGATTTTTACTCACAGATGTAAACAAGTTTGCTAAAATGGGGGGGTTGAAGGGAAGTGTTAAGTTCCTGATTAGAATTTAATTTTAAATGGTGAGTTCCAGATTGATGCAGTAACAATAAAACAGATGGGGGGAGAGGGAGGAGGATTTATACACAAGGAGAGGTCATGTAATACACTGTATTGAGTTTAAAAGATAAGTGAGACAATGCCTTTTTCTCCAGTATAAACAAAGAAAAATAATGCCAGCAGTTTGACTGCAAACAAGAACTGCAGAGGAAACGGAACTGAAAAGGAAATGCTTACAGCAAACCTTACAAATCTAATGCTACGTTTTAACCAGAAAAATACATTTTCAAGTGTTACTCAATAATTATAAAGTGCAAATCAACCACATTCAAATTCAAAATAAGCTTTGGTAAATGCTCCTTAACATAGAAGACAATATACCCAATGAAAGATTGCCCCAACTGCCAAACTATGACAGCTGAATTGTACTTCTCTTTGATACCTCTAAGATCTTCAGACTTCCGAATCACTTAGGAGTTTTATCTTAGAAGATGAAATTACAGTTCCACCTTAGACAGGTAAACAGCAGGTGATATTTCTACCACAATAATTAATTAATTACTTTTTTCCCCTCAGATAAAACTCTCTTTGGACCTTAAATCATAAGGTATCTGATGCATATGTTCTATTTTCTTGTTTCCAATGGTTCCACTGTGCACATAAATCTATTGTACAACCACATTTGCATTTAAAGAGAAATTCCCTTGTGTTTACTATGCACCTGCTCCATGTAAGCCTATCTGCTCTGCCTCCTTTGACAAGCAGACAGATCTGCCAGAAAAAGAGAGAGCACAGACACAACGGTCCTCCAAGTCCTCTTGCCAATTACCTAAGCATTATTTCCTTTAGTTCAGTTATGGTCCTATTCTGACAACAGTTGAAAAGAACACCTACTTGCCCTTCCAAAATCCAATACTTCTCAAAATTTTTTAACATATTTTTCATCTTGACAATGAACATATAAATTTCAACTGTACAAAATCAGTGTATTTTCTAAGTAATATACAGTAAAGCATTGGTAAACGGGTTCCTTACAAAGACGTTCACCCCAAAAATATGAACTTTTCTTTATTTTACTTAGCATTAATTAACATGGCTGCATAAGGAAGAATGAGAATATTCTCATTCTGGCATTCTACCTTCAACTGTAACCTGAAATAGATAATAGATTATTCTAACAAAACTGTGAAATAAAAATGGTAATTGTTCCCTTCTCTTCCCCTCCTTGCTCCTGTAACCATGCTCGTGATTCATGGGTTGCTTCTGGAGCTTCAGGCAGATAATCAGAGACAGACAGGGGTGGAAATAAAGCTCTACTGCACATCCCATCTAGTCAGCTGAAACGTTTAAAAACGGGGTGAGGGGAGATAACATGCTGCATCCACAAAGGAACTACTGGTCTTTGTGCCTGTGAGGTGCAGCATCACCACTCCATGCATACATGACACCAAACGATGCCACAACTATGAGTACCAGCATCCCTGCACTATTGCCAACGCGACTTTTGTTCTGCTGTCCATGATGGTCAAGTCCCCCCTACCGGGCTGCCTCTGGCTGTGCGCTCCCCTTTCTTGCTGGCATCTCATCACAGCATGGAGGCAGCGCTACCCACATGTCTCCATTTCAGAGGACAGAGACTAGAGCAGCTGCAGCAGGGTTGTCATGCTTTCCTCTTCCTGGTTCTAATCAGGCAAGCGTGCAAGCAGGACAGAGCTGCTATGGGTGTAGAGGGACGTCTTGGAAGAGGAGTGTGCGAGAAGGAGAGCTGTACCAGTGTGGGTGGTATCCCATCTCAGCTATGTGTGGGAAGAAGACTTCTAGCACCTATGGAGTTCGCATGGGGAAAGGTTTCGACTCCCAGCAAGACGGGACAATTGGGAAGCGGGGCAATAAGAGGCACTTCCTAGTTTCTTGAAGGTCTGCTGACACCTTGTCAAAAAATGGTTATAAAATATGTAGATATTTGGGATTATAGTTTTCCAATCATGAAAAAAATAAATGCAAAGTGATCTATTCACACTTATTCACAGTACTCAGGGGAGGGACTGCATCTCCAAAGGCACCACTCGGTCACCTTGTCCAACCAGTCTACTTTTTATATGCAGCTCTTTGTAAACTCAGAAGCTGGCCCCAAAGAAATCACGTCATACTTACCATTCACTGTCATTAGAGAAAAAACATTAAGAAGAGGAGCATTTTCTATCTAATATAATTTACTATCTTCTATAGGACTTCCTTACCTGAAAGACTGCCCATCTCCTTATGCCAAAATGCCACTTAAAGTATTTTGCGTAGCCCACACTGGCCTACTTGCTCAAACAAGGTTTTTTTAAGAGGCTGGTCTCTTACAAACTACTCAGATTTGGAGATAACTCTTCACTGGCCCCTTCCTCTGATATAATTCTATTTTACCCACTTTTTCAACAAGCTACAAGCCGTATTTGCTTTCTGCAACGCATTGAGTCAATGACAACAGAAATCGCAAAGATCTGAAAAATGACTGCACTGCTGGTTTAAGACACTGTTAGCGGCTGGGTGAAGTGAAACAGTCAGTTTGCATAAGTCAGTCTTTGACACACGAAAACATGCAGAAATGAAACAAACCACACCTTACAAAGGGAGCCTTTTCACACCAGGCATGGGCACTAGGCCTCTGTGTTAACTGAAGGAATACCTAAAGCAGAAGTTACTATACGATTTTGGAACTATAACTATAGTGGCGAGGCAAGCTTCTTCTTGACAACTGGACAGGTCAAATTCTAATTGTTTTATTCACATAAAAACCCCTTCTCACTGTGTTTGAACTCCCTCTTCAGCTACCCGTCAAGACCACGTTTCCAGCTTAGGTGCAAAATCTTCAAAATACGGCTGCAGTATGGCAGCAGGCATGCTTGCAGGCTTAGCAGTACAAAGAGGGAAGTGGCTAACCATGTTCACTGGGCAGCCCATGAGCTCGTTGCAGAGAATTTTAGGGTGAAGAAGCTCGTGTTTATGGGTGGTAGTAAGGCAACAGGTCATATTATTTATGGCTTGTTGGGAGTATATGCAGTACATATACTCACTAATTCAGTAAGGGTGAAAGACGCTATGAAAGACTGCTACAGCATGCTGCACAAGGCTTAAATACATGCACATCATTCAACATAATTCCTGGCTACAGGATCAGAGCTATTTGCACAAGATATAAAGTAATTTTGATTTTCCTATGCTATGATTGTATCCTCTTCTTCAGCCATTTAAATATCACAAAAGGGTCCAATAATGAAGTGATTTGCTTCAGTATAGGTTTTTTTTAAACTTTTTCAGTTACCTTTTGCAGTTGGATTGCTGAGGTGTACAACGAGGCCATGCTTCCAAGATTTTCTATGGAACCATAGGCACTAGCAGTTTTTTGGTGGGTTTTTTTTTGGGGGGGGCTTTCTGAGAAGCAGTCGTGACTGATTAATATCTCTCTAAGAGCTGTGGCTTTAATCCAGCCATTGAAAGTGCCATGAGGTGGTAATGCTGACAATGAAGATTGAGACTATTTAGGAGCTGGTTTGTATCCAGTACCATCAGGACGCGATCCTCGAGCTCTTCTTCATATAAATCGCATTTGCTCGCATAAAAACACGCACTGATTATGGGTGTGAAAAAGTTTTGATCCCTGGTGCTGCAGAAACACGATCTTGGACTGACCCGAGTATAAGCCAAGGCGCAGTTTTTCTACCAGACAACTTTGCATTTGCTTCCCCACATTAGTTACAAACATGCAACTCCTACTTTTATTTTCTTCCAGATTTCGGCATGCCCCGGTGGGACAGGAGGGTGCTGAAGGCTGAGTCCCCGCCAGGGACGCCCGGCTCCGCGCAGAGCAGAAGCAAATCTGCGTCGGCTTCGGGTGCCAGCGGGTTTCACTGCGCTACAAGGGGCTTTGCAGCGGCACTTCGCAGAGCTGACATCACGTATTCGCTCAGCCCCAACAAACCCCGCCGCGTTCAGCCCTGATTTCATGCGGAAAGCACTTCCCCGGGGCGGGCTGGCGGGGGCCGGGGCTCGCCCCCCCCACGCCGCTCCCGCCCGCTGGCCGCCTCTCCCGCCGCCCGGGCACCCCCGCTCCCGCGCCTCCCGGGGACGGCCCGGCGGGGGGAAGCCCGCAGCCGCGCCGGGCGCCTCCAGCGCTACCCGCAACCCCGTACTCCCCGCGGGGGACCCCGGGCCCGGCTCCGCGCCCCCCTCCCGCCGCCCGGGGGGACAGCGTTGTCGGCGGCAACAAAGCCCCCCGCCCGCTCCGCTCCGCTCGCCTCACCTCACCCCTCCGCTCCGCTCGGCCGCGGCCGCTTCGGGGCGGCCGCGGGGTGATGGAGACGGGGGAAAGGACCCAGGTGCCGCCTCTCGGCTGCCGCCCCCCGCCACTCCCCGCCGGTGCAAGCAGGGCTCCGGCAGCGGCCCGGCTCCCGCCGCCCCGCCCTCCGCCCCTGCCCTTCCACCGGCCAGCGGCCGGGAGGAGCGAGGGTGGAGGCCCCGCCGCACACCCGGCTCCCGGGCCGCCGGCGGCGCGCTCCCGGGAGCGGCACTCACCCGCCCCGCCGCGCCCGCGCCTCCTCCCGCCGCCGCGGCGAAGGCCTGCTGCGTCACAATGCCGCCGCGCCCGTGCCGCGCTCCGCGGTCTCGGGGCGCGGGGGGCGCTGCCACGTGACCGGCGGCGTGGGGAGGGAGGGGGGGGCGGGCGGTACCGGCGGCGCCCCCCGGGCCGGGGCAGAGGCACCCGCGGGGGCGTCGGGGGCCGCGGCTGCCGGCGCGGGATGGCCGGGGCTCCGCTCCGCTCCGCGCCGCGCAGGCAGCCCTGCCCCGGCGGGCGCCCGCCCCGCGGCCGGCGGTGGGTGCCTCCTCCCGCCCCGCGGCTTGCTGGCAGCGCCCCACGCGGGCTTTACGCGCGTGTAAAGCGGTGCCGCTGCACCTGGAAGTGCCGCGCCGCGCCGCCGTGTCAAATGCTGAGCGCGTGGCACTGCGCTGCACCAAAAATACCTGAAAATATTGAGTTCAGTTCGCTCACATCTGTTTAAAATAAAAACTTGGTTGGTTTGGGGGGGGGGGGTGGTCTGCTGTAAAACCTGGAAAGCGTCGCTGCTTCCCTCTGGTTCACGGCGATGGAGCCGGTGGCACCCTCGGACACCTTCCTCTTGAGCGGGTCTCGCCCGCCCTGGCGAGAAACCCGTGTTTTCTCCTACGCTGCTGAGGGTCAGCAGAGCTGCAAAGGGTGCTCCTGCACCCAGCCGCTCTGAGCGCTTGGTAAGCCGGCCGGAAACCCGCCCGCTGCTCCACAGGCGCTGCAGGGGCCGCGTGGAGAAAGGAGTCCTCCCAGCAGGTCGGCCGGAGTAACGCCCTGCCACCCGGGCATCTGATGTGAGCAGAAGAGCAGAAAAGCGCACCTCTGGCTGGTTTTCTTCTTTGTGATTTAGCCCGTTCTGTGCCGTGCTTTCACAGCGTTAACAGGGATTTTTTTGCCCTTACTATTAGTAGGCACATTTTCCATCCTGTCTCTTAAATGTATCCCTTTATATACCTTTCCATCTCCCCCTGCTTTTGTGTGCTATTACATTTCAAACACGGAACTTCTTAGATTTCTTTTCTCTGATGAGCAAACACTGCAAAAGCCCAAAAGATGCATGTAGGAAATTAAAGTGAATTTATGCTAGTTTGGCGTTTTGGAAAACTATTGCCCGCAGAACACATAGAGCACACTCAGCAGTACCGCAAGTATGCCCACATCAGTCAGCACATAGCACTGCTCTGGACAAGTATCTCTGGAAACAGGGAAAACAGTTCAGTCTCCAGCTCAGTGGGTCTCTGTCCTTCCTATAGGGATTTCCAGTGAAAGTGCTAATCAAAGTGTGGCTCCTGGTCATAAAAAAATAACTCATTCTGCTTAATCCTGAGACACAGTCATCAGAGAGTAACAACCCTGAGAAGCTTTTCATCTGAACCCAGTGACTTGGAGATGAAATATAGTCCTCCATGATATGTTCCTTGAGCTATGTAGGTGATGCAGCATCATGCATTTTCAAATATTTTGCAGCTCATTTGACATACGTGCCCAGAGTGGAAAGCTGTTATATTCCTTTCTTCTTAAATTGCATTTTTAAGATGTGTAGAAAACAAGCTTGAGTATGAATTACAGTGAATTCTAATCTTCATGTGCAAGGCCAACTACATGGAGCAATACTATCTTAACCACCTTAAAAACATCTGTGCTGATTGGGGGTGGAGGGTTTACTTTGGAAACATATTTTGCTTTTTTGTCATTCATTTTTATGAAGGGGCATATTTGGACACTGCACGTTTCACACTTGTACATATATGGAGATTAAGTAACCATTTGGGGTATTTGTAATGCATTTGATTAGGTGGTTTTATACAGGAATGTTAGTCAGCTGCGTGTGATTAAATGGTTTGAAAGGAATGCAGGTCAGCTCCAGAACACAATGTCATATAGGAGTATGGCCTGCTTGACAAACAGCGTTGATGAAAAACCAAAACCAAAAAAATCTTATTTTAATTTACAGGCTATAAATACCATCCATATGCAAATACAGCTTGTAAGATAAAAGCTTGCCAAGTGTCTTTGTATGTGTTATATATGATAGTATCTCAATTAGAGCTGATAACCCTGTTTATGTATCTACTTCTGAACTCATTGCTGGAAATATTGTTTGAATAAGAAGTGCTGATTAGGCTATATGGCTGTACAAAAGCTAAATTATGATATACAACTTCAGTTCTTGTAAGAATTTCAGGGTGAATTTTTACTGCCAGTTACATGGCACCATCATTATTTTTTGTCTAAAATAAAATCACAGAACGCTAGCTCTCTTCTTACTGTGTACGCAGAGACAAAATTTTGCTGAAATAGAAACAACTTCTCGTTGGTAATCCTATTCCCAATGGAGTAAAGTGGTTCGAAAATGTGTTGCACATTGTTTTTCTAGTATGTTTCTCCAGGATCATTTAATGGTTTGTTGAACCTCAGTATTCCTACTTGATGAAGCCGAGGCTGGTATTTGTGTCAGAACTGCACAGCCTATGGTTGGATGCACATGGGAAAAGACAGATCTTCTGTGGGCTAGCAGCACTTGCAAAACTGAATTCTGTGGCCCCCATCAAGGGTCCATGGCAGTCAGCAGCAATCACAGCATCCATCAGTTATCACGTCCATCGATGTTAATGAATATGAGAGAAAGCATCCATTATTTTTGAAACTCCTCTGAGAGATGACCTTGAGACAGATTTAAAAGTGTGGTGCTTGATAATACTGCTCATGAAGACATGATCACATTTTAATTAAGGCACAAAGCCCATGGAGGTATGTCCAGCAGGAACTTTTCTGTTCCTGTGCAGGACCAACTCTGGCACCTCTATACTTGTTCCTGGAAATATGCAGCAGTCCTGCAATGGAGAAGGTGGGCAGGAACAGAAAGGAGGCAGAAAGGAGGCAGCAGGAGCCTGGAACAAATGAGTCCAGCAAGGTACAGTATGTTGCCATTTTTTTCAGAGCAGCAAGGCTGGGAATCAGTGTTCTGCTGTACAGGTAACTTAAACAGTCAGTAACACTGTAGGGTTTTTAAAGTACTTCATATATAAAGGCAGCCTACGGACTTCCAGATGGTGACCTAGGACTGCTGACGTGTGATATCTCCACCAAGGAACATCACCAACAGTATCATATTAAGCAAAACCTAGCAATTACAGAGTAAGTGTATCTCCTGAAATAACAAAGAGCAAGCTTTAACTCAGTCATATGATGATCCATGATGACTCACACTCATTCAAAGCAGTCATCCGAGCACTTAGATGTTCTCTTTAAAAAAAAAAAAAAATCCCATTCAGCTTTGAGGACCAGCAAGAATAACTACCTTTTTCAGAGCATGACAGAATTTATGTACTCGTTTCAAAAGAGCGAGCCCAAACCAGGTGCATTGTTCCTATCTTCACCTTCAGATCCTGAGTGGAAATAAATGGGACACAGATCAAGTCAACCTTGCATCTAACTTTCAAAAAATGTTGTTCTTAGGTTTTCCTGCTTTCAGTTTGCCCTAAAAACTGAATTTTTCCTACAAATATTTTACTCAATTTGGAAAAACATTTTCATTTTGAAAAGTGTGTAAAAATATAGCAAATATAGGTATAGGCATAGTTCTGTTAGACTGAGAGAACGACGACAACATTGCATAGGCTATCAGAAGTACTGACTTACTGTTTTGCTTTGATTACGACAAATGGTACCACACACATGCTGACGAGTAAGTCTAACATCTTAGATGGGTAAAATTTTTACATCTGAAGGAACCATGAGACTGCGTACGTGGGACTGCAATAAAAGTGAATTGTTTTTCTGCTATGTTTTTATACTGTTTTCAGTGTTTATAGTGTCTGAACCTGATCCATTAGCCCACAGTGGGGCAATCTGCTGCCAATAAATCTCAGAAAGCAAGAGGTTGCCTTGAAAAGAATGCAGATCAGATCCTCATCCATAAGAAGAGATGGGATTATAAAAACTTGAATAATTAGTTTGAAAACATCTTTCAGTGCATCCAGCTTCTGGGATTGTGCAGGAAGGTATTTTCTGCAATCTTAAGAGGCCATTGACTTGGCAACTGGCATGAGGGGAGAGGAGTCTCAAGCTTGAGCTTTATTAAATGCTTATTGATTTGATCTATTCTGTTGGGTGAATCACACAGAGAATTTCACAATGTGGCACCCAAGGTCCTGCTCACACATTCAGCACAACTGTGCAGAAGAACTGTACATAATATGTATGGTTGGAAAGCTAGTACATAGCATTACTGGATCAAAAGGTCAGGGACAATTACCATAATCAGCTACTCCAGCTTCTGGCATAAAGCCCCATAATTCCTGGTTGAACTAGAGAATGTTTTTCAGAAAGTGATCTAGTCCTGATCACTACGCTCCTAACAACATTGTTGTAATAGATAATTAGCTTCACTGTTAAATTATGTATGCTTGGTCCAGTTTCTCATTCAGCTATTTGAGTTTTGAAATTCTGACACTGGCTTTAGTTTTGCCTTTGCCTGCTGTAAATAAGGAGGTCTCCATTCTCATAGGTTTTCTTAACATCCATGTATTTTCAGTGTATTTTCAAGCTTTCTTTCAAAAGTTTTTTTGATAGATTATAAAGGATTTATTTTAATTCCCTGATATTTTGACAATAATACAAGCCCACAACTTTGAATTTGTGAATATTTGACGTCACGGATTTTCATTCTGAAAATTAATGTTGGCAAATTGGAAAGCTTTTAAGTGTGGTCCTCAAAACAAATTACAGATGGTAATACATCTTCTTTTTTCTATCTGTTATTCCTCTGCTGTATGTACAAAGAATGCCTTTGGATATGGCCACATAAAGAAGTTGCCACAAGGTAAGATGGACTTTGAAGTAGTGAATTACATTCTCTGCTCCATAACTGCCCTGGTGTAGCTCCTTCTGCCTCCCATGCTGAAGTTGGATCTCTTGCTAAGGGAATGTGCTCTTGTTAAGGGGCAAGTGAGCTTGTGCTCATCAGAAGGTGAGAGTGTGCATAGAAGCAAATCTCACAAAGTAGCTGAACCCCACCGGTTCCTGCATTAGTTTACAGCATTATAGCTTGCTTGTGGGATTACTTGGCTACTGTTTTATACTGGGAATACATGTGTAGTTGGCTGTCCAGAATTACACTCCGCTTTTGTCCCATCCTGTATATGTGACCTACATTCTTTGATGTGACCTCATTAGACAAGAAAAACAAGGAAAAAAGGAAGAGCTGGGGGTTTTATGTGATTAGAATATAAAGATGTTGTATGGTGCCAATTTAGAGATAAGATAAAAAGTCAAAAGTCTCATAGTTTAAGTTCAATGTTGATTTACACATATCCTTTTCAATTCAGTAGGGGTATGAATGAGTCATTAGAGGAAATCCTGACTGGGCAACACATTAAATTGGATTAAGACCAAATATTATGTTTCACTTGAGCCTTAACCAAAATCTGTACCACCATAAATTTATCGTAAGAGCTAGAAGTGAATTCTAATCACAGCAACCCTATGAACTAATGAAAAGCTTTATGGCTATAACCAATATATCACTACTAATTCAACCGTTTTGAATCTGCCCCTATTAATAAGATTATTCTGAGAAATTTTAAATCCACACTTACTGTCAATCTCTTGGCAGAAGACTCCACCTCCTGAATTAGGTCAAAGCAAGACATTTGAAACAATCTTTAAGTACTTGCTAAAATAATGATATAAAAAAAACAGTCTGGAGAAATCTCGGGAAACCAGCTGGCTGTGTAATAACAGCCTAAAAGGAAGGCAAAGTAAGACTTCCAGACTACTTCGTAACAAATCTCTACATGAGAAAGGAGGACTATTTCTCATTAAAAAGTTAGGGCAGAAAAGTTTCAACTTTGGGAGTTGACAAAATGCCTATATTGGGACCTGGTACTTCTCTGCTGAAATGAAGAGTTCTGCAATAATTCTTGGTGGAGGCAACTTGGGGGCCACAGAGACAAGATGAAGAGTTTCTAAGGAGTTAGAGAAGTGGCTGTTTTCTGTTTTCTTGTCCCGTTGGATCTCAGACAACACATGCAGACACACAGATGCACAGACACACACATCTATGTGCATATCTATCTATATGAAAGGAACTTGTCACAGTGATAGCTAAAACTAGCCCTGAAAATCAGTCCTTGGAAGTAAACACCAATTCTTTATCCCTCTTAATTCTCTGTGAATCACTTAGAAGACAGGATTCATCTGTTGTGTTAGCTCAACAAATGAGAGTATACAGCGGTCTGCTTTGCTTCTTATAAAAGTAAGGGTGCTAACAGTGGCCACACCACACAGTTACAGACCACTCTCATTGTGATGCCTTCTTAAACAACCTCTCAAAATACTCCTGTCAAGATCAAAGGCACTTTGATCACAGATAACAGAGCTTCAATAATTTGAGATGGATGATAGCAAATGAATGTGGCAGTTGTGTAGAAGTTGAGTACAGGCATGTTCGTGGATGAGTGTTGACAGGAGGCTATGGCCACGTTCACTAAAGGTGCTGCTTTGTCCTGGAAAACAGGCAGTTCACCTGTAGCATCAGAGCAAAGGGAGTCTCATTTTTGTGTCAGGTGTTGAGGGTTTTCACTGATGCAGTGGCTGACAAGATGCTTCGATGAGGAGCGGCTGAGGGAACTGGGGTTGTTCAGCCTGGAGAAAAGGAGGCTGAAGGGAGACCTTATCGCTCTCTACAACTACCTGAAAGGAGGTTGTAGAGAGGTGGGGGTCGGTCTCTTTTCCCAAGTAACAAGCAATAGGACAAGACAAAATGGCCTCAAGTTGTGCTAGGGAGGTTTAGACTGGGTAGTAGGAAAAATTTCTTCACTGAAAGGATTCTTAAGCATTGGAACAGGCTGCCCAGGGAAGCAGTTGAGTCACCATCCCTGGAGGTATTTAAAAGATGTGTAGACATGGCTCTTAGGAACATGGTTTAGTGGTGGAGTTGGTAGTGTTAGCTTAACCGTTGGACTCGATGATCTTAAGGGTCTTTTCCAACCTATATGATTCTGTGATTCTGTGATTAGAGTTCACATTAAGAAAAAAAATTCCCATGAATTCTTATTTAGCAAATCTGTGTTCACCAGAGCTTACTAAAACCACCTCCCTACCTGAACTTCTGTGTATAAGATCTGAAATAGTAATGTGAACAAAGAAAAGCACAGGAGAATCATGCTTTAATTTACCATAATTAAAATTTCAAATTAAAGATTTTTATGCAGTATTATACTTTCCTAGTGGATAAAGTGAATTGTTTCGTGAATCTTCAAACTGACTTAACCTGACTGCTTGATGACTGTATAGGAAAAGCCTGTTTTTCTTACCCTTGTAAAGAGACAGTTACAAACAAGCTTATTTCAGACAGCATTTTCCTTTGGCTGTGCTATGTTGTTTTCTTTCACTGTTGTAATTATTTATCTGTTTGCCATCTCTGATGTCTAGCACATAGCTATTTTAAAGTACTGTGAACTAAAGAAGAAACAATTTATGATCTTTTTTCTACAATTCTGCCATTGCTACTAAGTAATATGTACTCCTATTTTTCTGCAATAAATCATTTGTAAAAGAATCACAATTACAAAGGCATATTGGATTGTGGTACTCTTTGTAAATATCCTTGACAAGCAGATAAGGACTGCAGGCAAAACAGACCAAAACCTAATTAAGAAACAACATGTTGTTCTCCATAAAGAAGAAAGCATGTTTTCAAAGCAAAAGCTGAACTGAAGTCTAAACTAACTCCTTCTGAACTCAGAATATGAGTTGTCCTGACATGGTCAATGATACAGGATTTAATTTCTCCCTCTCCCAACACTCAAACATGCAATTATGAACAACCAATAACACAATTTGGTAATTATCATTTGAAGTCATCATTTAGTTGTTCTGATACCAAATAAGGTTTCTGCCAAAGCAAACTTTGTTAGTTATTCAAATAGCATTGCATTAAGCATTCAAAATACTTCGACAACTCGAAACAGCAGACATATCTCATGGAATTCACAGTTCATATCGTCAGTCCATCCTCTGTCCCATGATCATCACTGTGATTTACAAAAATAAAACCAGAAAAAGCCCTAAAAACAATACAGGCCAAATAACAGCTGTTCTAAATTGTCATAGCTTTTTGCAGTCAAGGAATAATGATGCTGATTTACACCCATGGAGATTCCAGCTCTGATCTTTCATTTTCTTCCTTCCAATATGGCAATAAGGATCATAATAGTAGCCAATGATAACACATCTTACGTAGCATTCATATTTTCTTCATATTTGTCCTCTTAGTATTGTGTACTACACTAGAATTATTTTTCTTTTTTCTCCAGACATTTCCTTTTCTCCTCCTCTTTCTTTTGTGTCTTTTCCCTTGACATATTATCGTTATTTGAACTGGCAAAGAAACAGGTCCCATTTTTTTTCTCCAGACGAAAACAGATTTATTTGAATCTCTCTTGACAGCATGTTCTCCACCCATGGGCCACCATGGAAGTACCAGCCTCTGCACTTAGTGACAACTCCATTGTTCTAGATATTTGTTGTTATTGTGGTGTACCTGCGTAATGAGGACAACTCCAGAATACTTAGCCTGTTGAAAGCTTGGAAAATGAAGATGTGAAATTATATCTTCTCTCCTTCTTCTAGTTTCTTTGCCATAGGAGAGGATTACAAAGGGCCTTGAAACTTGTCAGCTGCCAGAACAGGATTTCCTAATTTCCAAGGAAGCCTTATGTTAACATCTACCTGGTTTCTTACATACAATTTGTCCTCCCAGTGCAAGAACTGGAAGCTGGATAATCAAGGCATGACTGCACTGGGATGTGCTAACCTGGCAGATGGTTCCTCTGGAGCTGCTAGCACCTGATTTTGTTTAGAAATGCCTTTTGGTTGCTTTAAACTGTTTGGCAACTGGCATTGGACCAACATGAGGATCAAACTATTCAGCCCACCTCCCCCCACACCCCTTTATGTGATTACTAAGTCCAAACTGAATGTCTCCGAGAATCTGCATCAATAATTTTGAGTTTAACCCAGAAGCCTACTGGATCAGATGCTGTATCTATACTATCAGAATTTGTAGAGTGATAGGCTGTCACATCCTTTACCCTGTGGGAAATTATTCTGGGCCAGATATGGTACACTGCAATAATGAAGCCTGAAGGCTCACAAGCTCATTGGTCATCCTAGCCAAATCTCCATCTGCCAAAACAGGCTGTCTCCTGGACAGCCACAAAAACCAAGATACTTTTGCCAACTATTGCTTTTTGCATATCTAGTAATGGTGAAGCATGAAAAGGCCAAGTTTAGAACCAGACCTAAGGGTGTGAGGTAAATTCTTTCACTTGAGGATGATATCAGCAAAAGTAAAATATAAGTGAAAGTTCAAGCATTGGGCATCATGGAGGTAACTGTGAATTAGCTAAGAAGGATTTGTGAATTTTAAGGATAAAATAGACAAAACAAGTAATTGTGATCTGACATTGATAGGTGCCAGAACCCCACATCTCCCTTTGAAGCCACTCCATTTAAGGAAAGCAGGGGAATTTGCAGTCTCAGCACCTGTCAAGATTAAACACACTGACTTCACAAAATTTTTCCAAACATAGGTTGGAACATGAAAATGGAGAGAATCCTGAAAGCAGAAAAGGAAGGCACAATGAAAGAGAAAAATAGGAAACATTCAGGAGAGGGATTATACTGGGTCTAGTGTGAGTGGGTGAGAACTTGATTATGGCATGTAAGAACGTTGGGAGTACAGTCAGCAGATCCAGAGAGAAAAGAGGTTAGAGTGGTGTTAACTGCAAGAGAAATACCTTCAAGGGATTTCAGACCATATGGAGTAATTGTAAAATGTATTGTTCTTTTGTTGGTGAGAACAGAGAGTAGTGCCCATGTAGGTGCCCAGCTGACATTTATAAGGTAGAGGAATTCTTCCATGTATTCTTTCTGTTTGTCTTTTTACATGAAAATCCAATGTCATTGCCAGTGTCAGCTCATTGTTAACCATCTATTCTGACATTGCATAGAAACAGCACATGTCCCTGGACTGCTGGATGGCTTTTCAATGCCTTATTGACTTAAAGAAAATAGTAAAACATTTCATGCACTTGAATATGAAGTAATCCTGACCCAGCACCGAGATGCATATCTCTGGCATTGTTCTTCCCCTTGCCAAACGTTCTCTCAGCCAGCTGCTATTTCAGATTTAATATCCTTGACTTGATGTACCCCTTCTGCTTGCTCTATTTTCTTCTTTTTTTCAGTTCATGCCATTCTTCCGTATGTAACACTAACCAGGGATAAACAACAAGAAAAGAACCTCAATAAGAGTATGGTCAGGAAAAAGCAAACAAACAAAATAACCTCATCTGATCCAAAATCCTGTATACAACTACACCGGTAATTGTTGCCCAAATGAAATGAAAATTTACTTGCCACATCTAATTTCCCTGGGGTGGACATGATCTATTCATCACTCACTCATCTTCTCTCTCCTTCTCCTACTTTAGCTCCTTGCATTTTGTTATATCAGTTGTGGAAGACTGCATTTCCATACTTTTACTCTGTATCTATCCTGCATTTTCCTTCATGGTCAGCATCATGACACTATGGCAAGTAACGACAAAGTACACATACCACTTAGAGATGAATCTCTGCTTCATCCTGATTGCAGAGTGGCTTAAGCTAAATGTGCTAAGGATGCATAGAATGTTTGGTGAACATGCTGCAGTGGAATTAATTTAATTTCTAATGTGCTTCAACTATTCCTCAACTATCCCATCAACAACAGACAAGGCAAATTCATCATATTTTTAGATACTCATGTCCATTGGGAAGCACTGTCCATTATCACCATTTCTCTCTGAGTTAGAGCCAAACTAGATTTCCAACATAAGTAGTCAGGAATACAGAAAGTATTGCATATATTGTGAACATCATGATACACTGAAAGACTATTCCATGAAGTAAGTGGATGAAGGTTTAAGGTCAGAGTTATGGTTGGCTACAGAAACCTCACTATTTTTAAGATTTCAAGGAAAAAGTAAGTATACAAAAATAATATAAAGTTTCTTTGAGTTCTCTTCGTCTGCAGTTGGTGAATTTTAGTTCACCGTTTCTGAATATTTTCATGCTTGAAGGTAATGTAAGACTTCTTTTCTTTTCTTTTTTTTTCTTTTTGTAGATGAAACATATAGTAACATAGCTCCATCTTCAATAATGTATGGACCAATTCAACCTCTCAAGGACTACCTACTATTAATTTTATGTTGTTAATTGTTGTTTGCTTTGTTGTTTTGACACAGCTATTCAGAGTAAACTGCACACCATCACTAAATTCATGGTGAAGAGAAGTGGGCCAAATAAGTTAAAACAATCCTTTTCAGTGTGTTTCTTTTTTTTTTTTTTTTTAAGATGTACAGGGTTCAGGGTGGGTTGTTGAAGTGTTGCAAGCTCCCATGCAGAGAATAATTCCAGCTCTACTGAAAAGAAAAAGACAAAATTTCCACTGGCTTCACTGGGGTCAGGATTTTACTTGAAAGATGCCATGTTTCCATTTGTAAAAGTCAACTAATTTGCCACTTAACCTATGTTTGCTTTTTGCATATCCTGTGAGGCAGACCCATAAAGTTCAGCTCTTTTGAGGGATTCAGAGAGTGCAACAACTGCTACAATAGGAAATCTTTTCTTTGATGTAATTCTATACTTCTGAAATTAAACTGTTGTCACTACTTAAAATAACAAGATATGTTCAGGTTTGTAGGACTGGGGCTAGATTGCAGATTAGTCCTGAAGTATCAGATCCCTCAGTTCTGCTAGACAAACAGTTTTTAAAGCAATGCTTTATTTCAGGGTGGAATAAGCCTAGGCTGTCATTTCTTTTTTTAGATTTAGGGAGGACATTATGTGGTAAGACAAAAATGCAGATAGTTGATGGAAAGACACTTACTTATTCCACTAAGCTGTCATTCTTAAAGACAAGGAATAAGTTCATCACCACTATATTTTTTTGTTCATGTGCTTTTGATGTTATAACGCATTTTCAATGTGCGATAAAGCAGCCTACAATCTCACACAACTACAGTTATAAATATCTATGTGCCTTGTTTAGCCAAAGCAAATTGTTTGCTAAACACATATCTTTATGAAGTTTAAGAGAGGTAAAAGAACAGGTAGGTGTTGTTCAGAGAGATGAGAGTTGGAGATATGCTGACAGATTTTTAGCTACAGAAGTGTTAAGGAAGCACTGCCATGGTAATAATATAAGCTGTGCTAACAGAGCCTATAATAGGATCAAGCTGGATAAACCTTTCTCCTTACGCATGAAAGAACACCTTTATAAGTCAGTGTTTTTCTCAGTTATAATCCTGGAAAACCAATTCATGAAAAGTTTATCATATCAGACTTTCACTCAAGGAGACTAGCACAGCCTGAAAAGTAGGGCAGGAGTTAGATCTATCAGCTCATGTTTGAGCATCCACGTAAATTAATTTGTTTTAAAAAGAAAATTTTGTGGTAAATAAAGGACGGAACATCAGACCAACCTTTTGTTTTGCTGCAGTGAATTTTGCTTGTACATAGGAAGAGCAAACTCAAGTATTTGTACTCTATGATAAGCTGAAATATTTAAAGACCCTAATGGTTGGGTGCATTGCACATATTGTTATTGGGGGTGACAAGAAACGGCAAGAGGAACACAACTACCTTCTCCCCCAGCTCCACTCCCAAAAAGTTGATACCCCTGAGTGTGTTAAGGTGTTGCAAGCACAGCAGAATTCACATACTTTCTGGTCAACTGTAACAACCACAGCAAACTGGTATGCCTTTGGAAAACAAAAATACAACGATGGGAAGTTCACCTGCCCTTTGTGATCACATTTTCTGAAAGTATTAAATATCCAGTAACATAATCCAAAAAGTCACTCATATCTTTCACTATATTCTCCATGAAATTTGATTCAAAGTGAGATCCATGAAGTATGCAGTCACAACTAGGTTATTATAAACTAGAGAAGAAGGGCTCTCTGTTCATAGGACGATAGAGAAGACTAAAGGCATAACCAGCCAAAGTAAGCAGGGCACAGGCAAAATGGTCAGTAAAATTAAGGAAAAGATACCAAATGAGAAATGCATTCTAGAAGAACTCAGACCAAGGCTGGACAGTATGGAGATAAAAGTATCCACATTACTCTTTGTGTACTACCTTTAGGCACTTGGAATAAGTCTAGATTGAAGCATGGAGGTTTATTCTCTGTTCCTATCACCCAGCTTTTCTTCATGCCTGTAACTGGAATGAGTAAGGCTCTTCCATATTTCAGAACCTAAAGCTCTTGGCTTCTAGAAGTCTTTGACAACATGTTTTCTTTGTAACTTAAATCTCTCCTGTTACTTCCCCATTTACAACTGCAAATTTAATATGATCTATTTTTTTTTCTCTGTAATGATTGCCATGCTACCTCCTTTATATCCATGAAGAAAAAATTATGAAATTTGTCTTTCCTCTGCTGCTGCTGGACAGTCTCCATTATTTATTTATAACAAATAACCATCAAATTCGGCTCTTTTTTGTTGGTGTGAATTTCCTGTTAAAAACCCTATGTGAATACACCCATTGTTCAGGCAGTAACTAATGTAAAATGATTTGTAAGAAGATACTGCAGCCAACAGCTTACCTGTGAATTGTCCTCTGTAAAGACTGCTGTAAGCAGTTGACGGTCACAGTCTGGTGTTTGAGTTACACGATCAGTCCATTGTTTTGTATTCACAGAGAAGTCTGGAGCATTTAAGTGAGACAAAGCAGAGGTAAGGAAGTATCAGAAAGAATACAACGTGCTTTTCCTTTGCCTTTTCTGCAGGTGTACTGTATGCTGTCTGATGATGTAGTTACCAGAATCAAAAGCACCTTTCTGCCTCTCAACTGAGACAGAAAGACAAGAATCACTGAAAACAAGATTAAAAAATATATAGAGAGAAAAAATGTAAATTAACTTTTCTCTTGTCACATTCATGAAAATGAGTACCCTTTTCTGAAGGTGTTTGATCATTTTTGAGTGAACTACTCACCAATTTATGTGTCTCTTAATTTGTCTTTTCAGTACTGTGCTTCTGGCCAGAGGCTGGGTAAACTGTCTTCCTATTCCTGTGTAGGTTAGTACATGGCTGCTTCACGGAAATTTTCTGCTCCTTCCACTGCTTCTTCTCCTTAAAATAGAGATATCTATATCTATCTGTCTGTATGTCCAAATTACTTAAAGCAGTGATTTCTTAAGAGTTGGCAAGCCTAAAAAACTCCTCATGTCCACCTCCAGAACTCACTTCTACCCTAAATTGTTCTCTGTAAACCCTCTCCAATATTCAAATGGCTTCTGTCCTTTCCTGCTCTTGGGAAAATCTGTGATGGAATAGTTGCAATTTCTTAAAGTTAAAAATACCAAATGAATGGCAAAACTAGGACTAAATTTCTGAGTTTGACTCTGAGAGCATGCCTGTATGAGAGGCTGCAAGGAGATCAATACTTGCTCTAGTTACTCTGGATCGCTGAAGCTATATGGTGCTTTAGCATGGCAGTGGGCCTGAGATATGTTTGCCCTTCAGCAAAACTCTTAGCAGGCCCTACTGAATTAGTTACCGCACTTGACTACCACTACTAAAATGACTTCCAGATTGGAACAGACACATCACCATCTAGCTTGGGGCACAGGCAGTGGGGGTTTGCACCTGCATAGGAAGACACACTTCTAGCTTCCTTTCTAATAAGTGTTACGAGCATCTTCTATTTCCAGCTGCTACTTTTAGTGTACCGCGTCATGACGCTTTAATCTTATAGTAAACACTAATTAAAACAGATAATGCAATTTTATTACCATTTTTCTTGCCATAATATTTGGTAAAGATAAATTCTCATGCCTAAAGAAAAAGTATTTTGAAGAATTCAGAGTTTCAACTAATATAATTTCATGAATTATGAGGACCATGATGAAGAAAGTGGTGAAAAAGCATAATAGCAACTGATCCAGCTGGTACCTACCTATTTCAAAAATGGCAATCCTGAAATCATCTCGTTCATTATTCAGGGCTTATATTAAGAATTCTGAGGCAGCTCTTGAACATGAAATTCTCAAATGATGCTTTCTTGACACAGGGTTGCCTTATCAGCTTAATTTTCTGCCATTGCCATAGTACTTAACCTCAGGGATTCCAGTTCTGAATATGTCATTGCTGAAATAAGTGGGTCAACATATGCAATGAAAATAACATTTTTAGAATTCTTTCATGAAAGCATAGTTGGCTAGCCCCTTTCATTCCTTTCTTTACACAGCTTGATTAAATATAAGAATCGATGCCATTTATGTAACAATGACAGTCTGATTAAAAATTACAAGTTGCTTTTGTTGCAACAAATTTGCATGGGTTTTGCATGAACCTTGATTTAAAAGAAGCCCAAGTGGATTTCACTTCTTAATGTTTGATATACTACTGAAAATTTGATTACTTTTAAAAAAACTGACTTGACCTGACTTGTAAGTCTTACAACAATAGTGACGAAATCAGTCACCAGTTTATTCATTTAAGGCAGAATTCCCAGTTTTACTCTTTAAGCCCTGTTTTGAGGGCTAGTCCTCTGGTCATAGGTGATGGGTACATTTCAGTCTCACATGAGTGGCCGAGCAAGTACGTCAAATGAACTGTAAAGACAAAGACTTCCATTCTCTGCTGGCTAGTCTCTGCTAAAGTCTTTTCACATGGCACAGGGAAAGCAATCAGTGTCTGGACTTTTCTGATGCTTACAAAAGTGGCAGGGCTTTCTGCCAAGAGAGGACTTGTACAGCAAGGTGGCGTCTATAAGCTATTCCCAATCTTTTTAAAGTTGCCTTGTTGACCTCTTGCTTTGTCTGCAGACACCATTGTTATAAAGTGGACAACCCCTGCCAATAAGAGTATCGTGTAAAAAACAACTGACCAGCATTGGCTCAGGTTAGGCAGAGCCAGGGAAGCTTTGATACCGTGGATTCTGAAGGAAAGGAAACATTCAGATCCAGACTGCGTCCAGAAATAACACACTTTCTTTGAATTCCCAGGGGAAGGGGAGGCAGGAGGAAACCATGACCTTCTGCTTTGCCTGCTTTTGTACAACCTAAATTCAATCTATAAGAAGGAATGAAACAGTCAGCATTTCAGAAGCTTACCAAATAAATTACTAGTGCCACGTCTATTTGTAATTATAGGTCAGTTCTTAATACTGTTGTAAACCACACATTCCAGGGCTTTGCAAGCACTTAAAAGCATATTTTAATCTCTTTGGATAAAAGAAGCTGCCATTGGCAACAATAAAAGAAATGCAGACTAAGTCCCTTAGTTCTTACTATGAAATGATTCTTTTCACTACTTTAAACAGCTCCCCCAGCTCACAAGCTGTGTGCACTCACATACCACCCATACTAAGCTATTTCTTGTGACAGTTTCAGCTATGTTATGGAAAAATTCAGTGACATACTGTATCACAGCACCACACTGACAGTGCTCTTATGATATCATGTCTAGAGAGTCTGATAATAATATCAGAGGCAGTGTCTCATAAAAGGGACTCACTGCTAATGGCTCCACAGATGTATCAGATCCAAAGAAGCTGCAGGCAGGATACAGTGTCAATAGCAGGGGCTTCGCTTCCTATGGATATAACTGATACTTTTGGATTTTGGAAGTTGTACAAGGACAATAAGAATTGTTTTTGTTTTACTGTAGATGCTATGTTCAAAAGTAAGGAAAAACTATATAAATTAAAGTTAATTGTCTCTTTTAAACCTAAAAAGGCAAAACCATATCCTTAATTCACCCTGGTCTGGCTGGGTATTTCAGTATATACGCTATATAAAATTACACCCTAACTGAGATACTTTTAATGCCAGTCATTATGGTACTTACATGTGGAATATCTATACTTCCTGGTTATATCAGGGCAAGTTAAAGCAGCTTTTACTTCCTTTTTGTGTTACTCACTACATCATTGTATTGCTATTATTTGCCATATTTTAGTGCTTCTGACCCAGCACCGACCGGAAATCCCACTGTGCAGCCAACACAGGGACAGATCCATAGATCAAAGTAGAAAGGATGAGAGCAGGAGAAGAGGAGATGGATGGTATGGGAAGCATGCAACAGCAACAACTTCCTGCTGGTACACCGAGACTTTCCCTTGCCCTGAGCTCCCTTACCTCCTAAAACCAGATAAGGGAGGCCACAAGAAGGACTTGTTCCGGGCTTCTCTGGCTCTGTCAGATGCTGCTGTCGCTGTTGGGGAGGGAAGGGTGGAAGGTGCTTATCATGCCCACCAGCTTGATGAGGACTCAGGATCCTCAGCGCAGCTCTGTCTGACACCCTGGCTGCTCCCTTGCCCAGGGTCAGTGCTCTGTGTCTGTTGCCCAGGTCTGCGGCTGCCTACCTATTCCTGGTGTGAGGCAGCCTCCCACCTGGGCTCCCTGCTGCCTGTGGGCATAGGCATGGGCTCTGCTGGCTGGCAGGCAGGGCTTAATCAAGACCCTCATTAGTTTCCTTTATGTTGAGAGAAAGAAGCACGGAGTTGATGTTCTGGCTCTTGTGTTAGAGACTTACCGAAGCCCTGAACACAGGAAATGAAGGAAAAGATGGACCTTGACATTTTAAACATCCATTTTATCTATGCATTGCATGTTTAATAATATAATAATAAAAAAGAAGAACCATAGGTTTTCAACTACATTTGAGGTCATGCAAAATCAGAAGGAAAAACAAAAAGCAAAGTACTTTTCTATCCTTTTTTCACTCCCCATTTCCAAGGTTCATTGTGCCTTCCAGCGTCCTGTAAGCACAGGCAGCCTGGCTGCTGATGTTAGTAGGCCAGTAGGCTAAATGGTGATGGCTAGTAGGCCAAATTCTGGAGATTTGCTCAGTGGTTGCAGTGTCACAATTTAACTGTGTGGCACTAAGTCAGTGCCATCCTTTTCCCTCAAATGTGATATAGCTCATCCTGAAATGATTGACAAGTTCAGCTTGACACTATTCAGGCAGCAAATAGATTTGAATTTGGGTCCAGCTCAGAAAGGATTAGCCAAACGAGAAAGTTCATCTCCTCCTAAAAGTGACCATTCACGTTGTATGAAATGCTTCCTTCACAAAGGAGGACACAGATGCTGTTTGCATTGATGGATGCCTTTGACATTCTCTTGGAGGAAAGAACTTTTGTCTTCCAACAACTATTTCATACTTTATATGAAGTGGAAGACTTAAAATAAGACTGTTCATAAACCCTTTTCCAGCTTTCCCAGCTATTGTATTGCATGGTGGCTGGGATACACTAAAGGGAACTGTTTGTTTCCATCCCCGCAGGCAGACGATGCGACTGGATCTGGAGCTGCCATGTCTTGGTGGGTTTTCTGATAATTGAGCTGCCATGAAAAAAGGATGCTGTCAGCCAACCCAGCCTGTCATATCTTTTCCTGTTTTATTATTTTTTAGAAGTGATCCAAAATGGAAATCCATTGTTTCTGACGAGTATGGGGTTTGGTTTGGTTTGGTTTTTTTTAACCACAAAACACACCCTGAAATATTAAACACTGAGTATGAAGGGGTTTTTTGCAAGAAAACTCAAAATATATTTGTCTTTTTTTGGTTCATCTATTTCAGGTCCCTTCGGGTTATGATGATATCAAGTCTTGACTGTCATTCTGAACTACTAGAAGTTGGGTTTCTGTCACAAGCTACAACATGTTTAGAGCTATGTTGTGTTGGTACTTTGACACAAAGGAGGTTCAGGACAGGTTTTACTGTCCCGTCTTACTGTCTTATACAGTAAATCTGACTGTTCATACAAAATGCCATTACTACTCAAGGAGAAGCCATCAGCTGGAGTAAAGGTAACTGCATATGTCTTGTAGCTTAAATGAGGGTCATGGCAATAATATAAATTCTTATCTAGCAAACTTGGAAATGGTTTCCAAACGCAGGGAAAAAAAGTAATTTATTTTTTGAAGTATTTTACATATAATTATTATTGAAGGTTTGCAAAATGCAGACATTAGTCACAGTTACAAAACTTTTTATTCATATACTGTAAATGGAGTGTTTCAAATATGACAGACTAATGTAGGTGCACAATACTGCATATAAAGAAAAAGGATGCTATGACTTCTGCTGTGCTAACATTTGCTTGTGGGTTGGTGTCTGAACACAGACAGAGCACTGCAGAACTGAGGTCTTAGTGGGCATAAATTCAAATCAGAAGAAAGGAACGTTTAGTCAGGATGACTGAACAGTGAAATCAGGTACTTTCAGCAGAGTGTTTATATTTTTATTTTTGTTGATGCTGCTTCCTTTAAAAATGATGCTATTTGGTTTGCCCACTTCACTGAAGGAAGGACCAAGTGGCATTATCCTTTGGAAACAAGTATGCTTTGGATAAACAGTCCAAGACAGCATAAACACTGTATAAGCATAAAAGGAAAACAAGCCTTATTCTTTTCCAAGCCTTTAATGAATACAATTCCTATACACACTGGTAAATTAAGAATATAAAAAAGCCTAATAAAAAGGATGAAATCAGAACTGTATTTTATAGGCTGGCATGAGTCATACAGGGCACTGGTGCATTAGGAGATAATTAGGAGATTGCTGAGACAATCTTTCACCACGCCTTTTCTTGTTTTGCCTTTTAAAAATGTTCTTTTTGAAGCTTCTTATTGTGCCACAAAATCGTTTTAATACAGACCAGTATTTTGCGTTTATTTCACACAGTACTGACTCTTTTGTTTGTGTTTTATTAGAAAACACTTTAGGGATTATAGCTGTACAGCATCACCAGCCATGAAGGAGAGAAAACTAATGCACATGAAATATGTTAGGCAATAAAGAGAAGAAAGGAAGATTGATCAAAGGTACTGAAAAATCTCTTGCATAAAATGCCAGAGAATAATTAATATAACTCATCATCCTCTAACAAAGAAAAGGGCATGAAATTCTGATTTGATTTGGAAAGAAGAGGTGAATTGATGCTGCTAGGATTTGAATTTGTGGCTTAAAGGAACAAAGTATTCACTTAGGCAAAAAATTTTACATCAAGCCATCCATCAAGCTAAATAAATTATCTTTTAGACGTAAGATAATTCCAGCAATTTTTAAAAGACTGGTTGAAATGATATGGCAAGAAATTTGGACCTGCAGGAAAAAGGAGAATTTGAGCCTTCAAAAATACCCAGATTATGAGTATTGTTTTGCAGATCTGAAGAGTTGCTTCACTTAAGCATTTATTGCTAACACATCATAACTTTTTTTTGTGTAATGAGCCAAGACTGTTTTGCAACTCCATGCCACAGAAGAAAATGATGGCTACTTCCCTGCTAGAAAGACAGAATATTATTTTAATGTTCATAGAATAATCAATCAACTAATACAGTACAACTCAATTAAAGAACTATGTCAGGTAAATGCCCCAGAATCTTTTGGTTCCAACAAAATCAATGGCAATTTTTTTACTGGCTTCTAGGGTCAGGATTTTAGCTTTAGAGGTTTTTTTTGCTACAAAGACTGATTTACACAAAGGCACAACAGATACAAACATAAAATTCAAGTCCCTAAAGAATGGAAAAGGTCATTTCAGTGGCACTAGAAAGTGGTTGGACTTTAGTTTGTTATGCTTTGTGACTAACAACAGCAGCACTGTAAACTGAACTTCTGCAATCCCCTCATTAACATACATGCTTGAGACAGTGAAATAACATCACTGGGAAGGCTAAGTAGCAGTATCTCACTTGGAAACTGAAGCACTACATTTCTGTAAAGTTACATGGCATGCTAGTGATGGAGCTGAGATCAGACTCTCCTGGAATGCTCCGAACGACCAAAACTCAGGCTCAGCAAACAGTCTTTTGCTTGCCATGGAGCTTTTGTCCTTGTTTTCAAACTACAGTATCCCTTCCCAGCAACGGCATATAGCTCATGTTCCAACAGAGCAAAAATAAAATGGAGTCGGTATTGTAAAAATTAATCCACTAGGGAATGATAATCTTTTGGCTACTGATAACTTGCAACTTGCCAGGTTCGCCCAGTCCTTGTTTTTGATAAAATCCATTCTTGTGGTGTTTCCTGGTACTATATATCAACTTTTAAAGAATGACGCATTTGTGTTGCACCCATAATTGTGAGCATATTTCATACTTTGAAAATTAACTATACAATAAACAACCTTGGAGATGCTGAAACAAAAGCCTACCATACGTATTTCATCTCCTTAGTTCATTTCTGAAGTAATCTTTGGTTCCTCCCCTTCTTTGCCCAATAGACACACCTACAGAAACACACAGAGGCACACTACTGTTGTGGATTAGCTTGTTTACAGGGGTATATCTATTAAGTCTGGAAGTTTGGTGATTTTCTCTTCAGATATTTACTGGCTTTTAGTAATGATTGATTAATACAAATACACGTTTTAGGGAAAAGTTTCTATGACTGTAAAGAGAAAATGTTTCTTAGGCATGAGTTAGAGAACAGAAAATAATACTTTTGTGTATTCAAAAGTATTTCACGTGAAGTTTTCCATATGCCCTGCAGATATTAAATACATTAGTGCTGCATAGTACCTGCACTTTGTTAAGTATTATTATTCCTAGAACATTTCACAGGTACAGAGATCAGAATTCAGAGCTTGTGATATGGACAAAGATAAAAGGCAAGTGTTTGGCAAAAGCTAACTGGTAATTCAGTATTCTTAATTTCTGGTCTTCTTCTCAGTTGATCCGTTGCAAAATATTTAACTGCTTATCATTTGTAAAACCCTGACATTGCCCGTTATATTTGTGGACATGTTCTTTCTTGAGGAACTCATATGATGGAGTTAGAAGTATTCATCTCCACATTAGAGGATAGGTTTTGTTCTCAAATGTATTTTTTACTGGTTAGGTCACGTTAGTCAACATTCTTGTGGAGTAAGAGGATGCATTTTATTTTAAAATATTTATTAGCTGTTTTTTGGAATCACTTTCAAATTTTATGGCCCTTTCTTTTGTCTCCAAGTTAGAGACCTGACCTGAAGGCTCTGTTCCAGTGCTCATTCATCACAAGAGCAAGTGGAGAGCATCTGACTGTTGGAGACAGAGCCTAGCTGATGTGTGTGGTGAGAAGAAAAACCCAGCTGAAACCAACATACTGGCTTTAGCATCAGGACAAGGCTGGCGCAGCAGATCGAGGAGGGTATTAGTTCTTTGGACACTTGATGAGTAAGAAAAATGTCATCTCCACAGAGGAGACTGGCATGGAGACAGAGGCTGGTCATTCTCCCCACTGAAAACTGGTGACAGCTCTCAGAAGCGAAGTTGCTTAATGCACGCCTGTCTCCAACAGCTGCAGCTGCTCTTCCTGGAATCCGGAGACACCGGAGAGGAAGGGAATACAGGAGAACTGTTGGGAATTACCACTAATCCAATATCTAGCAGTTACTTCTTCTAGCTAGATACTAATCCAATATCTAGCATGTTCTTTTTCAAAGCCAGGTTCAGTGTTTCTCACTGTACATGCTCAGCTTTTTTTAGACATTTGTATCTATATTCTTGCAAGCAGAGTCTGTGGTGACCTGCACTGGCCCTGCCTGTCTTCTAACACATCACAGGAACCACATCCTCCATTCCTGTCTTCAGTAAGGAAATGGGGCAGAGGCTGGGAAGGCTGCCTTTTAACTTTAAATGTATCTCTCACCACCCTTTGAAATAATGCTCAGTTTAGGGTTTGCTGCAGGTATTAAGAGGTGAATTGCATTGCCAGGATAAAAATGAACCATATCTATGCTTCAGTACAGCGCAAACATTTTCTTTTCTTTGGCATTACTGCACAAGATGTGCTGTGTTTCTAGTAGTAACTGAGAACTTGTAGAAGCAAATATCAGGTGCATACAGAAAACAGTGGAAATGTGGTCATCTTTGCTTCTATCCAGTTGCTAAAAGAGGACATATTTCTTTAAATGAACCACGTGCAATTTTGTACTGGCTTGCATCAAACTGCAGTATGTCACATCTGATATTTACAGTAGTTTATGTACTGAAAAAGGATGAGGTGAATTCAGGGTCAGGAGGATACTGTAAATGCTATTCCTGCTGTTCTCTGTAATCCTGCATGCATGTGTGGGGAATAGTCCAATTTCTTTTTACACTTGTGAATACTCACACTGGGCCATACCTAAATCAGTGCTGAGCACCTGCGGACATTTGCAGGTGCCAAACATCTTCCCCCAATCCATTTCTGCTCCATATTAATTAGATGAGCTGAAACCTTATAACCAAACCTTCCTCCCCAGCCCCAGCTCTTACAACAGTCCAGTCTGGACTTGAACTCTGTGGCTCATCGCTGATTTTGACCATTAATTTCTTCCTCATTACAGAACAGCTCATAGAGACTGGGAAGTTTGCAGATCTAGTAAGTCAGATACTTGCGGAGAATAAACACATGATATGACATTGCATCACCTGCACAGGAAAGGCGGCCTGATGGTTATAATTGACCATTATCCCGAAGATGGCTGTGGTCTTCTGCCTTTGACAGAATACAAGGCTACAGCCAAAGTCTGATCTCAGTTACACACACAGAAATCAAAAACAATTTTACTGTATTCTCTGATGTAAACAAGACCAAGGTTCAGGCTTCAGTCTCTTTTTTTCTTTTTTTTTTTTTTTTTACTTTTGCAAATATGATATTCCACTGAGTTTCTGATCCACAAAAATTCCGAGTCTGTGGTAGAGCGTACACAATGAAACTCTCCCCATCAAGATTTGGCAACGTTTAAAGTATGTCTGCTGAAACTTAAAGCAAGCTAACATAGACATGGTCAGATAGATAGATAATACATGAAAATAGGAGGGAGGAAAGAAGAGATGAAATAGAAAGGGCTCAAAGAATGTAGTGAGAAGATAAAATCAATATGTGCTAGAATCCGAAAGGCTCACCTCCTTGCCTGCATTACTAGGATGTCTTTTTTTTCAATAGACACACAGGTTTTTAAACAAATGTAGGTTGGATGCTGAGAAATTTGAGCCTTATGACACTACTCTGATGAGTGTGACTTGGATTTCCCCCTCTTAGGAAGAGTAACCAATGGAATTTGTGATCCTGCAATATATTTCAAAACTTGGGAAGCCAAATCTCTCTTAGAGATGTTCATCCGATCCCTTGCGACTGCTCACTGTGCAGTCTCCTGCGTGTGGGATTGGTGCCAGGTCTGCGGCAGGCTGTGGACGCCTGCAAGGGCTGTCAGGGAGCCCTGTGTACAATGGAAATTGTCGCTGTCACTGTGTGCATCACTCGGGGCTGGGGGGAGACAAGCGGCAACGCAGCGGTGGCAGTTCTGGGCATGGGAAGTTGCCGCTAAGCCAGCAAGCTCCTCCACGTAGCCTGTGGGTGGTACACAGCAGGGAGGAGTGATGTGGGAAAGCACTGGAAGCTGCTGACAGTTCCCATACTCCACCCAGCACCCCTCAAATGTGCTTCTTCTCCCACCCACCTCACACCTCCTCTTTCCCCAGGTTGAAACACCTTAGCCACGCTGCATCTTCACCGACGCGGGGCTCCTGCCTGGTAGCTGAGGGCCCATGTAAAATTGGATAGCCGGGGAAAGGGAGGTGCCCATGCCCAACTCTTACTGGGTGGCCTCGCCTCTGAGCTGTTTTCATCAAACCCAGATGATGATGGTGGGCCAGAGTCCTGGTGCTTTTCTTCCACATGGGGCCATGTCTGAAGGCCAGGCCCCAAGGCCAGGGAGTCACAGTCCACAAGTAGCACCATGATGCAGTGCTGGCAGGAGACTTTGGTTTGTCAGGCTGCAGTGTCTTCCCATGAGGGGCTGTCAGACAGTCTGACTTAGAAAAAAGATGGTCTTCAACTCTCTCACTGACAGGGCCTCAGCTCTTGTCATAGCCAGCAGAAGCAGCCTGCTCAGGTTCCTGATGCTGCCTCTGGGAAGACCTCTTAACTCTAAAACCATGAGCCCTCTTCTGGCATAGCCTGGCCAGCGGGCAGACAGTTATAACCTCTGGACCTCATGTATGACTAGGACTGGGACTGGGCCTGAGACCGCACATTTTTTCTTTTTTTCTTTTTTTTTTAAAAAAAAGGAAAGTGTAAAATAGGAAATAAAATTCCCATAATTAGAGGCAAAAGAGCAAACAGTGTACTAGAAAGCTAAGGGCCAAATGTTAAGAAAATTGCTGTGCAGTGTGTTGGATGTCGGTATTTATAGCATCCTCTGAATTGTTCTCATATAGCATAAGGATAGCTCCTGCCTTCCCTAGCATATGGTGGCTTGGGAAATTATTGAAGGATTCCTTCTTGAGATGTAGGGGCATCTGGGAGTCAGGAGGAATGCTTGGAGTGAACTAGTCTCTCATTCGTACATGGTTTGTCTGCAGTGAAGGCATCTTTCACTCCAGATACATGACATGAGTGTAAGTAGCATGTATTACATGAGCATAACCGGGGAATAAAAGACCTGTCATTGAGCAGCAGGTTACTCAACACATTTCTCAAGCAATTGTACCACTGTGAGCAGAAGCAACCAGTTCTATTCTCCATAATCCCTGTTTGGCATTGCATTTGCAAAGACCTGTTTCTCCTCAACGTTGCAAAAAATGCCAAAGATTTTACATAGACAGATTGGTCTATCTGCATCTGACTTATTCTAGAACCGGTCTTGCAATATTAAATATGAATTTTAATTTCTAGATTGCCTGCTATAGTTCAGAAGATCAGGCTTCTGGCAAACCTCAGGTTCCTAGCAAACGGCTTAGTCAGGGTCCATTTCTTGGAGGTCAGGGTGAGCAGAAGAAAACAGGACTGATTTGTAATGTTGCACTCCAGCAATCAGTTCCCCAACTTTAAAACAGTGTTAATGAGCCTCGCCTGGCAAAGTCTGTAAGCCTTAACTAATGGCGGGTTTTAAAGTACTTGGAGAGCTCTGAATGGAAGGTGCAATGGGAGTGCAAAGTATTACAGTTATTAGAATCTGTCAGATCTCTTAGCAGTCCTTGCAGAGTTCTCAGAGGCTCTCCAGCACTTTTCGTTCTTAATTTCACCCTGGAGGACTATCCAGTTACTTCAGTACCCAGAAGCCCGGAAGAAAACTTGATGTCCACTAGGCTCGCTTTCCCAATATATTTCTCTAAGCATATACAGATATTCAGGTCACTTTATGAAAGTAGTTTATAGCTAGAAACACCTTCTCTAAATATATCCTTTGTAACCTACACATGCCTTTTTCCATGAGCTCTTTGTTTGAGTCTGTTTAGAAGTAAAACATTCTACTGCAATCTCAAGTATTTTCATGCATCTCTAAACAGTATACATTCATGCACAAAAGTAACTAGCAATCAGTTAGTTATCAGGAGACTTGACCCTGAAGCCATACTGAGCTTTTGAAGGAAGTTGATTAATTGCAGATAGAGCAAACCTTTTGAAACCTTAACCAGATGAGAATATTTACTTCACGTGACTCATATGTGAAACCCGCTTAGAACAGCATTTCCGGAGAAATCTATGATCAGAGCTCACTCTTTCAACTTACAGAAATAAAGAAAATATCTGAGGTGTGTTTCCAGATGTAATCTGCTCTCAGCAACTGCAAGACAGTGTTCAACCTGAGATGAATGTAATAGTACTTGGTAAATCCCAAAGACGCAAGAAAGATCCAGAGATGGAAAGAATGCCAGACTCTCACACATGGAATTTGCATTATTTTAGTGAATAAAATCACCTTCAGTGTTGAGGCTTATTTTCCATGCAAGTCAGAGTTATAAATGACTAAATCATAATAATACTATTGGACGACAAGAGTTTAACGATTTCAAATTACCAGAAGTGCTTATATTGCCACCTGCTGGGCTTTGTCGATTCCCGAGCAAACAAGGAAGATCAACAAGGTCTTTCACAAATGGGCGTTGTTTTTGAGATGCCTCCTGCAGATACAGAGTGGTCAATCATTTAAAGTTGAATGAACAGACAGTCACAGAAAAAAACCCCAAGCCATCAGTGTTATTGGCTCCAACAGGCTACTTCTCACTATTTTATACTTGGGCTAATTCCCAAACATCAACACCTCTTCACAAAACTTATTAATTTTTCAAATTGTTTTTTGTTAAAATGTAAGTAAATCAATTTTTAAGGTGCATGCTTGCCAACTCTTATCACATGTGAAAGTATCTGTTTACAAGAAGGGACATACTGAATAGTGGGGTGTTCTTGCTACAGCACAATATCTAATACTACAAAGACAGGGTAACAACAAGTACTTGAATCTTTCTTTCTAGAATAATTGACACCTCTTTGATGAATATTTTAGTAACTTCTGTGGTTATACAAATATTGTAGAGTGCTGTGTGTGCTACCGTGAGACTGTATCAAACTGTAATCAACTGTGTCAATGTAGTTATTGTTTAGTATTGTTTTATGCAATGCAGTTCATCTACAAGATGATGCTGCAAACTTGGTGTAGACGTAAGTGATGGCCAGAATTGGTGACAAATTTGCAGCAAAGAAAGTGCTTTACAAAGACCTTTTCTCTCTTCAGATTTAGAAAATCATGAGAGTGGGGACTAGTAGGAAACTGCTGCAAATGGGACTTTGCCATTACAGTGTCATATGTTCTGTAATAATAATATTCCTTCTTCCACAAAAATAACTTTTAGGAAAGAAGTGAAATGAAATCTAAGGAGATAATATATTTGGGGAATTTTTTAATCTGAAAATTCTTTGGATGAAAGAAAAAATAAGGTGGGAAAAGATAGTTTTGAAACTCAAAACCAAAGTTGTAGAAATGGTTTGATCTTCTATTTTTTATCCTAAACTGATTTTGCTCCCTTCACCATTATGCTATTGAACAGGGACAAGCAAACAACTTTTTAAAACTAGCAAAAGAACCAACCCTAAAAATGTGCAGCTTTCATTTGTGTAAGTGCTTTGTTTCTCCCACCCCCCAGGTCAGTGGATTTACAAATGTTTAACTAAGTTTTTCTGGGAAAACATGTAATTGAAAAAAATGTTTCACATATGTGTTTGGCATTCTTCAAAGGGTTCTAGCTTGCTGTTGCTCCTAGGCTTAAGGTGATGGACACTGAGAAATGCAACATGAGTGGAAATACCTGGGGTATTTTTAAAGGAGTTCAGGAAGACACAGTTCAGAACTCGACCTTAACAGCAAGGAACATCACACATGCTGCAAAATCTGCCTGAAAACAGAATATATTAGCCTATTTGGACCATCATGGTTAGACTTCTTTCGAGGTCAGATCTTGCTAAGTTGAAATTAGCTGGATATTTGAATAAAATGCTGCAGACTGTAGCGTAGCCATGCTGTTGGTCAGCTTCAGTTACAGCTTTTCCTCTCAGAAAGTCCCAAACATCCTCGTTGGCCCAAGTGGAACTGATCAGAAACATCTGTTTAACCACAATGTGGCAAAGCAGTGGGTATGTGCTAGAACTCTGCTCTCAACAGCTGCCATCCTTTTCCTGCTCCACTCTTCATTCATGACAAACATCTTGCTTGCATTGGAGACCGCCACTCCCAATGCCACCTAAGCTGGGTTTTCATGATAGTTTTCACTAATGAGGGGAGCGAAGCTTTGACATATCTTCATGCTGATTTTGTCAATAAAAAATATGTCTAAATAGTTCTGCAAGGGCTGGTTCATTTTACTGGTATGGTACTGCAGCTTTTGGATGCCAAGGAATAGCTATTTCATATGGTTGTCTTAAACTAATTAGCTGTATCAGTGTAATTGTACTGTGCAGAATTTTCTATGCAATCTTATTTAAATGAATGAAAAGACATGATGAAAAGTAAATTTGAAAAGAAAATATGAAAGTCTACCCCATAAATGAGCTAACCAAGTCACCAGCAAAACAACCATCTGTGAAGAGAGGTGTTGTAATAAGGTTTTGGGCATGAAAATAAGTGCAGGACTCAAATGGTGGATGATACAGACAGATGGAGGCTATAAACTGGACTAAGGAAGCTCTCAGGAAGCAGAGAAAACAGAATAAGGGCTGTGTTGTGTTAAACTTTGGCTTCAGATAACTATGAGTTGGTCTTTCCCTGTACCTCAGGCTGGACGGCTGGAACTGTGTTATAAAGAAGTGCCAGGTATTAAGGATGAGAGTCTTTCTCCTTGAGCTTTTTGGAGTGCTGTGAAACCCGTAGGCTTGCCTGGAATGCGCTGACATTCAGCACGCACCCCGGACATGAAAGTTAGCACTACCATTCCTGGTCTGGAGTTACTGACCAGGGACCTCGGGACATATGCTACCCTCTCCCCTTCTCTGCACACAGGTTTTCTTTAGAATAGCAGAGTCTACCAACATTTGAGCGGGTCACAGTCAGGAAGAAACCAAACTATAGCTCTGATAAGACTCCAGAAACCTTGCCTTAGTTCTAATAAGAAACTTCAAGACATCTATAACATATATATCCTTGCTGTGAACACTACTGGATAGGAGCTCCCTTCATTCTTCACTCTTAGAAATACTATGCTGCCTAACATTATACTTGTCACTTATTCAGCATCAAGTCCACAAACCATCTTCAGCTCTTTCCTAACATGTGACAAACCTTTGCACAAGCCAACAGCTCGCTCCATCATTTAGATGGCTTACAGCTCTCTATTTAAACACAGCTAGATCTCTTGATGTATGTAAGCACCTATCTCCTTTGACCACAGACTCACACGTGAAATAGAAAGGCCTCTTACCTCCCTTGAAAAGAAAATGTCTGTCCAGACCACTTGATACCATAGTCACATTTTTACCAGCTGGCTGGGGCTAGTCTCTCCGGCATTCAGGTCAGCTTCACAGACCGAAATGTATGGAAAACACTAGAGGACCTGCAAATACTTTCCATTGACTATTTCAGAAGAGCTGAGTTAAGCTCGCCTGGGTGTCCTCCCTTGTCTTTTCACAAGTGTAAGTTTTGCTAAACCAGATATTCCAGAAATTTTACTGGGTATTTTTAGTGCCACATCAGTGAGGAATTTGGTATCTACTCAATTATGTTACCTAAATGAGATGAGTTTGTAAAACATCCACAGGATCCTGGGCAAGTCAAGGTTAAGTATGCAGAACTGGAATTCTGTGACTGTCAGTGCTCATTTCTACCCTTGAACTTGGTTTGTTTTTTAAAAATTCAGAGCTGAAATATGGCATGCATGACAGATCAAACAGCCCCTCTCTCTTCCCTTTGATAAGCTGAACAAACAGCCTCTTTATTCTCACAGCCATGACTGTGTTTTTCAAGCTGCGTGTTCTTTTTGTATCTTATCTTCCCAGTGATATAATGTAAATATTACATATTAAGGGATTAAAAACCCTTCATGTGGCTCTGCTATATTATTTGAATGCATCCAGCTTACCACTTTGTAACATGGAGTGTGCAGTGTGATCCGTGTTTCTGACTCCTGCTTCTTCCACGCTGCACATATTTTGCAACCTCATGGCAATATACTGAGAAGTGTAACTTCTCCAAGAGGTATTTGGAGAATATACCTCTGTCCAAATGCATCAAATAAGGCTAAATGGTGGAGTAGGGGACACGGGGAGGAAGACAGCTACAGGGAATGTTATGGTGGCTTTTTTACAGCATTTTTTGTACTCACCTGAGTCTGGGCTGCACGGGGCCCATGGGGTCCTCTTTTATAAGTAAACTACCCATTGCCCAATGGACGGCATCACTAGCAAGGTCTGGCACCATACTCTGTGCTCTGATCTTGCTCCTGAAATATCCTGTCTGCTTCCTAGATGCTAACAAACCCAGCACTTGTGCAAAGAGGGAGTAGACTGGAGAAGGTGGTCTTGGAAATCTGCTTTTACCACAAGCTGTATCTGGCAGTGCCCTTTTTTTACATCTTTCCAGTCTTTAAACTTGGTATAAATAGACAGTAGTAAGTAAAACTGAGTTTGAATTGGATGTATTACAAAAATAAAGTGTGAAACTAACCTGAAAGAGTCAGTTTCCTAACCATTTAGGTTTACAAGTCCTATGAGCTAACCTAGATAAATCTTTCTCCCCTTAAGGCACCAGAGAAAGCAAGGAAGACAAAGCACTTACTTGTTTTGAAATCAGTCTCCTCTTTCTGACCAGACTGGCAGCTTATCTTCCATTTGAGACTATATCTCAAAATTTTGTGTCCAGAGATCTCTCTCACTGCTGCTCTGAAGACCTTCTTACCCCAATCTGACTTTGCAGTCTGATTCAACTTCCAAATCCACGTACAAATCCTACCCCAGGTCAACTGCTCTTGCCTTCAGAAGCAGTTTTCTCTTGTTATTTACAAGTTTGATGTGGTCTACATTCTTGGAGAGATGGGGCTTCTGAAGATGCAAAGACTTTTAAAAGATATGCATCTTTCAGTTTCTACTTTTTAATTGCTACCTTTGAAGTTTTAACTGCCTAATTCAGAGATACCATCGGCTACTTGTAATATATTTCTTAGACTTTTGCAAACTGTTTTTTGTCTTGAAAATTATATGTCAATTATTATATTTCATTATAATCTGAAAAAGTCTTCTAGCCCAATGTTCCACAGACTATACTGTAACACAAGGCTGGCCTGAATTTATTCATATTAGACATATGCATAATTCTTTTTTAAAAAGTTCATGATTAGTTTGTAAAAATCCTGCCATAGGCAATCCACTGCAAATCTCAATAAACTGCTCCACTATTTGAAAGTTCTGAGTTTCTTATTTTTGAGTTTGTCTGGCATTAAATTCCTGCCTTGTAGATTGTTCAATCTTTTCTTCTGGAAAGAAGGCTCTGTAATCTGGATGTATACAGGCCATCAGTGACACACTTTATCTTTTTTTGAAAAGTTAAATAGTCTGAGCTCCTGGAGTCTCACTTGTCAGGTAGATTTTCCAGTTCTACAATCATGGCTCTCTTCTCAACCCTATGCAGGTTATAACAATTTTTCTTGAACTGCAAATGTGAGAAGTTTTCTAAGAAATACAGATTTAGGATGAGTCCCTAACCCTTGTGTGCCCTAGAGTCAATAATACTCTGTGTATAACTGACTATATCTTAGTCAGTTATAATATTGACTAAGGAGCAAGCAAGTAACATGCATGAATGTAGACAGTCCCTCAGGCAACTTCTTGGAGGGTTTTCCAGGCTTGTAGGTTTTGTTTCCTCATGGACCTCATGCCCCTGTTGAATCGTGCTTTTGCATGATCCTACTGTCCTGCTGAGTGTGGCATGTCTCCAGATACAGAAAACTCATTTGAACGCACTTTGGTTGGCACAATTCAGAAATATAGAATTCAGGAAACCCTATCCCACTGACAGTGAAGCAAAACTAACCACCTGGGCAGACAGGAGCCCCGAAGAAAATACTGATTCAGACAAGAGCCTCCCTAGACTTCATTCGGTGTGGACCAGCTCCCTGAACTGGGTAATAAAAACAAACTTAGTTCTCAATTATGAAATTCTGTTGTTAAACAAACATAGGCCATGAAAGCTTGTGTGCCATCATAAAAACCTCCAGGGACTAATTTGATTAGGGCATATATGTGTCAACATCTTATCGATCCCTTAGCTTTTCTGGCTCCATCCTGTACCCATATGCTAGTGTGGGACTTGGCTTCAGTGAGTACAGAATCAAGTTTTGTGTTTACAAATCCTGAACTAAAGCTTAAGCATACAAATTGTCAGTGGTCAGGAGGCAGTGCTGAAAACATAATTTCTATATGGTGCTATATATTTTCCAGGTCTATGCCATGCAGAGAGAATTCGCAGATCTATGTAGGTTCTCACCATCTTTTAGATAGAAACTGACACTGCATTTACAAATTTTTTGTTCCTCAAGCTGTGATCTACGAAGTGCTCGTAGTCTTTAAGAAACTGTTTTGTTAAGGCCTGCTAGGCATTTTTTGCTACTGCCCTTAAAGATGTGAGACCTTTTGAAGCTTGTATGGTAACTAAAGGACAGTGACATTCTCGACTTGCTAAACTGTACCACTTCACATATAATATTTATCTGCAGTTATGGGTTCTTTCATTAATGTCCAGTTTTGAAGTCTGCAGTTAAATTCATCTAGCTTGACTATGATCTTCAGGATTGCTTTTCTAAAATGTCTGATTTTTTAATTGTAACTGGTAGGTTCAACTGGCTGAACTAAAACATCAGTCAGGGATTTTATTTATGATCTGAAAGTGGATGCTCACTTGTTTAATGTGATTGAATTTTGCTTGTCAATCCACGTTCTGACTTTCTTCATATTTTGTCCAGGAATATTTTTAGCTGCTATCAGCACATTTGTGGCAAACTAGATGGAATGTAATTGTTTTTGAAGCACAGGAAAACATTTTTCAGCTCTTTAGATGTGTTGTGCCAGTAGGAAACATGGGATTGAGCTGGAAATCACTGTGAGCCAACAGTGGGTGAGATAAGTTTAAGTGACAAATCACTAAAGTACGGAAAAAAAGTGTTGTGGTTTAACCCCAACCAGCAACTAAGCACCACACAGCTGCTCACTCACTTCCTTCACAGCGGGATGGAGGAGAGAATCAGAAGAGTAAAAATGAGAAAACTCATGGGTTGAGATAAGGACAGTTTAATAGGGAAAGCAAAAGCCGTGCACGCAAGCAGAACAAAAGAAGGAATTCATTCACTCCTTCCCATGGGCAGGCAGGTGTTCAGCCATCTCCAGGAAAGCAGGGCTCCATCATGCGTAACGGTTACTTGGGAAGACAAACGCCATCACTCCGGATGTCCCCCCTTCCTTCTTCTTCCCCCAGCTTTTATTGCTGAGCATGACGTCATATTGTACTGAATATCCCCTTGGTCAATTGGGGTCATCTGTCCTGGCTGTGTCCCCTCCCAACTTCTTGTGCACCCCCAGCCTACTCGCTGGTGGGGTGGAGTGAGAAGCAGAAAAGGCCTTGACTCTGTGTAAGCACTGCTCAGCAATAACGAAAACATCCCTGTGTTATCAACACTGTTTCCAGCACAAATCCAAACCATAGCCCCATACTAGCTATTGTGAAGAAAATTAACCCTACCCCAGCCAAACCCAGCACATTCACCACCCCTTATTCCTTACCATTTATGTCATGCTCAGGTCCCACACTATCCAATACATCCTCATTACCCACCATCACCCTTCCCATCCTTCAATACAATACACAGATATCATTCCCTTAGTCTATGGACCACGCCTGTGAAAAGTCTGTAAAATGTCCATAATTGTCCACAAAATGTCCACTGAGTTCATTTAGTCCATGACTTTGGGCTCCATCTGTCATGGTGGTCACTCAGGACAGAAGAGGTGGTGTGTTGCGTGGAGTTACTGGGCACCAAAGCCAGCTCAGGTCCAGTCACTGCTCCGCTTGCACTGCTTCTTGTAAGACTTGTCCTCCATTGGTTCAGGTGGTTCCTGCTATAGTAATTCCTACAACATGCAACTCAGATCATGGGCTACAACAATTTAAAGGTATTTCCATTACAATTTCCACCCCTGCTCCCTTTGGGAGAGGTTATATGGTTTAACATTGCAATGAACTCCTCCCCTTGCTTCTAGCCTGGCTAGCAACAAGGGGTTTGTTGTGGTTTAGCCCCACTTGGCAACCAAGCACCACACAGCCACTCGCTCACCCTCCCCCTTGGCGGGATCGGGGAGAGAATCGGAAGAGCACAAGTAAGAAAACTCGTGGGTTGAGATAAGAACAGTTTAATAATTGAAATAAAATATAATAATAATAATAATAATAATAACAACAATAATAATAATGAAGAAAATGAAAACAACGAGAGAAAGAGAGAGAGAGAGGAACAAAACCCAAGAAAAAAAACGAGTGATGCAACGGCTCACCACCCGCTGACCGATGCCCAGCCAGTCCCCGAGCAGCGATTGCTGCCCCCCAGCCAACTCCCCCCAGTTTCTATACTGAGCATGACGCCATATGGTATGGAATAGCCCTTTGGCCAGTTGGGGTCAGCTGTCCTGGCTGTGTCCCCTCCCAGCTTCTTGTGCACCTGGCAGAGCATGGGAAGCTGAAAAGTCCTTGATGAGTGTCAGCACTCCTTAGCAACAACTAAAACATCAGTGTGCTATCAACATTATTCTCATAATAAATCCAAAACACAGCTCTACATCAGCTACTAGGAAGAAAATTAACTCTATCCCAGACAAAACCAGGACAGTATCCGTCCCTTATTCTATACCATCTACATAATGCTCAGGTCCTACCCTTTCCAATTCATTCCAATTAATCACCACCACCTTTCCTGTCTTTTGATATATACACACAGATATCATTCCCTTAATCTATAGGCCATCCCTCTAAAATGCCTGTTGGGTTCATTTAGTCCATGACTTTGGGCTCTGTCTGTCATAACAGTCCTTCAGGGCAGGAGAGATGGTGTGTGGTGTTGGGTTGTTGCATGCTGAAGCCAGTTCTGGTTCCATCACTGCTGCTCGGTTTCATCAAAGTTCATTCTTCATTAATCTGGGTGATTCTTACTGTAATACTGTTGATATGGTATGTAGCAACTATAGTAGTGATTACATACAGTATTATGTGGCAATTAACATCATACAGTTCAAATCAGTGGCTATTTTCACCCAAAATTAAATCCTGTTGAGTACACAGCGGACTTCCCCATCCTTTTGCATTACCCACCAAGTGCAACCAGCTCCTTCAGCAAAAGCAATCCCACAAATGGGTTTACCTTTGCCTGAAGCAGGAATAACCCAGACTGCCTTCCCCAGCGTATTTTTTATGTGCACTACAGGGACTTTATCCCCCTCTACAATAAGTGAAAGTTTTGACTGGGCAGGGCCAGCTCGATTGGCAGATCCCCTAGTGTGACATCCCAGTGTTTGAATGTCCCACCACCCATTGCTCTCGGTGTAGTTTTTAACAGTCCATTGTATTGTTTGATTATCCCAGAGGCTGGTGCATGATAGGGGGTGTGATATACCCACTTGATACCATGCTCTTTGGCCCAGGTGTCTATGAGGTTGTTTCACAAATGAGTCCTGTTGTCTGACTCAATTCTTTCTGGGGTTCCATGTTGCCATAGGACTTGCTTTTCAAGGCCCAGGATAGTGTTCCGGGCAGTGGCATGGGGCACAGGATATGTTTCCAGCCATCCAGTGGTTGCTTCCACCATTGTAAGCACATGGCGCTTGCCTTGGCGGGTTTGTGGGAGTGTGATATAGTCGATCTGCCAGGCCTCCCCATATTTATATTTCAGCCATCGCACTCCATACCACAGAGGCTTTAACTGCTTGGCTTGTTTCACTGCAGTGCATGTTTCACACTCATGGATAACCTGTGCAATAGCGTCCATGGTCAAGTCCACCCCTCGATCACGAGCCCATCTATCTGTTGCATCTCTTCCTTGATGGCCTGAGGTGTCATGGGCCCACTGAGCTATAAATAGTTCACCCTTATGTTGCCAGTCCAGATCCACCTGAGCCACTTCAATCTTAGCAGCCTGATCCACCTGCTGGTTGTTTTGATGTTCCTCAGTGGCCCGACTCTTGGGTACACGAGCATCTACATGATGTACTTTTACAACCAGGTTCTCTACCTGGGCAGTAATGTTTTGCCACAATGCGGCAGCCCAGATGGGTTTGCCTCTGCGCTGCCAATTGTTCTGCTTCCATTGCTGTAACCACCCCCCCAGGGCATTTGCCACCATCCATGAGTCAGTACAGAGATAGAGCACTGCCCACTTTTCTTGTTCAGCAATGCCTAAAGCCAGCTGGATGGCCTTTACTTCTGCAGATTGGCTCGATTAACCTTCTCCTTCAGCAGTTTCTACAACTTGTCATATAGGTCTCCACATAGCAGCTTTCCATCTCTGATGCTTTCCCATGATATGATGCTTTCCCATGGGTCCCAGGACCCATCAGTGAAAGGGCATATTGCTTCTCATTTTCTGGTAGTTTATTATACGGTGGGGCATCCTCAGTACACGTCACGTCCTCCTCTGGTAATATTCCGAAATCTTTGCCTTCTGGCCAGTCCACGATCACTTCCAAGATTCTTGGGCGATTGGGGCTTCCTATTTGAGCCTGTTGTGTAATCAGTGCAACCCACTTTCTCCACGTAGCATCAGTTGCATGATGCGTAGAGGGGATCCTCCCTTTGAACATCCACCCCAGCACTGGCAGTCGGGGTGCCAGGAGGAGCTGTGCTTCAGCACCAACCACTTCTGAAGCAGCTCAAACCCCTTCATATGCTGCCAATGTCTCTTTTTCAGTTGGGATATAGCGGGCCTCGGGTCCTCTGTATCCCCGACTCCAAAACCCTAGGAGCTGACCTCAACTCTCCCCTGGTGCTCTCTGCCAGAGGCTCCAAGTAGGGCCATTCTCCCTGGCCGTGGTGTAGAGCACGTTTTTTACATCTTGCCCTGCCCAGACTGGCCTAAAGGCTACTGCATGAACTATCTCCTGTGTAATTTGTTGAAAGGCTTGTCGTTGCTCAGGGCCCCATTTGAAATCGTTCTTCTTCCAGGTCACTTGATAGAGGGGGCTTACGATCAGACTGTAATTTGGAATATGCATTCTCCAAAAACCCACAACGCCTAAGAAAGCTTGTGTTTCCTTTTTGCTAGTTGGCGAAGACATAGCTGTCATTTTGTTAATCACATCCATTGGGATCTAATGACATCCATCTTGCCATTTTATTCCTGAAAACTGGATCTCCCATGCAGGTCCCTTGACCTTACTTTGTTTTATGGCAAAACCAGCTTTCAGGAGGATTTGGACTATTTTCTTCCCTTTCTCAAAAACTTATTCTGCTGTGTTGCCCCACATGATGATGTCATCAATATATTGCAGATGTTCTGGAGCGTCACCCTGTTCCAGTGCAGTCTGAATCAGTCCATGGCAAATGGTAGGGCTGTGTTTCCACCCCTGGGGCAGTCGATTCCAAGTGTACTGAACGCCCCTACAAGTGAAAGCAAACTGTGGCCTGCAGTCTGCTGCCAAAGGGATTGAGAAAAATGCATTAGCGATATCAGTTGTGGCATACCATTTGGCTGCTTTTGACTCCAGTTCATATTGAAGTTCTAGCATGTCTGGCATGGCAGCAGTCAGCAGCGGGGTGACTTCATTCAGGCCATGATAGTCTGCTGTCAGTCTCCACTCTCCATTAGACTTTCGCACTGGCCATATGGGACTGTTAAAGGGTGAGTGAGACTTACTGATCACTCCTTGGCTCTCCAGTTGATGAATCAGCTTATGGATAGGAATCAGGGAGTCTCGGTTGGTGTGATATTGCCTCCGGTGCACCGTTGTGGTAGCAACTGGCACCTGTTGTTCTTCGACCTTCAGCAATCCCACAACAGAAGGGTCCTCCGAGAGACCAGGCAAGGTAGACAGCTGTTTAATTTCCTCCGTCTCCAAGGCAGCTATACCAAAAGCCCACCGGTACCCTTTTGGGTCCTTGAAATACCCTTTCCTGAGCTAGTCTATGCCATGGATGCACGAAGCTTCTGGGACAGTCACCATGGGGTGTTTTTGCCACTCATTCCCAGTTAAGCTCACTTTGGCCTCCAGTACAGTTAGCTGTTGGGATCCCCCTGTCACTCCAGAAATACAGATGGGTTCTGCCCCTATATAGCCTGATGGCATTAGGGTAAACTGTGCACTGGTGTCTACTAGGACCTTATACTCCTGAGGGTCTGATGTGCCAGGCCATCAAATCCACACAGTTCAGTAAACCCAGTTGTCCCTTTCCTCCAGCCGGTTGGAGGCAGGGCCCCCGTAGTCCTGGTCATAGCACTTGTCACCCACTTCTTGTAAATACGAGTCAGGAGTTCCTTCATTCAAATCAGGAGTAAGATCAGCCCTTCTGCTCTGGGGAACTGCCCACTGGAAAGTGGAGCAACAATTTTCCTGGAAGAACCCCGCCTTGTGTGATTGTTTTTCGCTGCAACTCACGTACCCGTGCCTCTAGGGTCGAGGTAGATTTTCCATCCCACTTCCTCATGTACTCTCTGTGGTCATGCAGATAAAAACATAGGGTGCCCCATGGTGTGTACCCTCTATATCCTCTCTCTTCAGCAGAAGAAAGCTGAGTCCTAATAGCTGAGATACTGGTCCATACAAGTGGGGAGTAGGACATATCCTCTTTGAGTTGCTGGACCTCCCCAGACAGTTTCTTCACAGCCAAGATGAGGGAGGAAGAGATACTTTCTTCATAGTCCCAGAGTTGGCTAGCCACTTCATCCACCATTGGTCCCTCTTCATCTTTCCAGGTCAGTATTGCCAATGAGTTGGCATGCAATGCTGGTGCGCTCTGTACCAACTTCTGCCACATGGGTCATGTGCACCTGACTTCATCTGGATGCTTGGATAACTGCTTGTGGTCCAAGTCATCATAAATCACCTCCAGCATGGCTAACTCCCTCAGGTACTGGATACCTCTCTCCATGGTGGTCTGTTTGCCTGGGCAATATATAACATCTTCCTAGAAGGGCTATCTTTCCTTCATACCTGACAATAGTCGCCTGCAGAGGCTGAGGGCTGGTGCCCCTTTTCCAATTGCTTTGTCAATGCCCCCTTCCCTAGAAAGGGATCCCAGCTGTTTGGCTTCCTTACCCTCTAATTCCAGGCTACTGGCACTGTTATCCCAGCACTGGAGCAGCCAGGTGACAACGTGGTCACCTGGACGATGACTGAAATCTTTTTGCCTATCTCACAGCTCACTCAGGGATAGGGATTGGGTGGTTTCCATCTCATTTATGAGTTCTTCCTCTTCCTCCTCCTCTCCTCATGACGACCCTGCTTTTTCATCATCCCTTTCTAAACAAGCTGACTTTTGCCTCCAAGATTTCTTCTTGTGTATAGGGGCAACTACTACCAGCACGGGTTGGTTCTCTGGTTCAGCTGCAGTGCCTGTCGCCAGGGTTGGAGTAGCCACAGTGCCTGTCATTTTGTCGTCAGATCCAGAGACCTCCTCTTCCCCTTGAGGGTACTGAATAGTATTGAACAGGGCTCGGTAGGCATGGGCCAGGTGCCAGCACATTGCAGTGATTTGTGTCTCCCTAAAATTGCCACGGTGACACCATACTTTTTCCAAATATTCTACCAGTTTTTCAGGATTCTGCACTTGTTCAGGGGTGAAGTTCCAAAACACTGGAGGTTTCCACTGTCCTAGGTATTTGCCCATGCCATCGCACACACCCTGCCACTCATAACTAACCAGCCTTGTGGCAGATCTCTGGATGATATTCTTAAATTTCTTATTAACCTTAGAAAAAACTGAAACAATATTCCCAAGAAATACCAATAAAAGTATCTTAACTATCCAAGGATGTTCAAGATACTGAAAAGTTATTGTAATGAAGAAGGAAACATCACAGAAGAAGGTAATGAGGGTGCCATTTTGTATTTCCTCCACAAAAAAACCTCTCAGAGGAAGAAGTATAATTGCTAATTGTCTCCACGAGGTGGTACCTGATGTACAGTAATGGCTTCAGTACAAAGCTCAAATACCAGATTAAGCTCAAGGACAGTGTTTTAATAAGAAATCTCACAGGCAAAACATCAGTAATCACTGCAGAGCACAGCAAACTGCAAAAATCAACACTGATATTTAACACGTACAGCAAAAAAATGAGCATGGTGCAGATAAGATAAACCAATATCGAGAACAGATGAATCAATATTGTGACCCACAACTGCTAACAGATCTAAATTCCTTAATATGATCTGGTTAATCTGTTATTATCTCAAACCCTTTGAGCCCCACGTTGGGCACCAAAAAGGACTGTCGTGGTTTAGCTCCAGTCAGCAACTAAGCACCACACAGCTGCTCGCTCACCCTCCCCCCCCCGGTGGGATGGGGGAGAGAATCTGAAGAACAAAAGTAAGAAAACTTGTAGGTTGAGATAAGAACAGTTTAATAATGGAAATAAAATAAAATAAAATTGTGAGGGAAAGGAGAAGGGTTTTGTTCCCCCCTCTCTCTCTCTCTCGTTGTTTTCAATAAGGAAAATGACAAGAGAGAGAGAGGGGACCAAAACCCAAGGAAAAAAAACAAGTGATGCAACCACTCACCACCCACCAATGGACACCCAGCCAGTCCCCGAGCAGCGATTGCTGCCCCCCAGCCAACTCCCCCCAGTTTCTATACTGAGCATGACGTCATATGGTATAGAATAGCCCTTTGGCCAGTTGGGGTCAGGTGTCCTGGCTGTGCCCCCTCCCAGCTTCTTGTGCATCTGGCACAGCATGGGAAGCTGGAAAGTCCTTGACTAGTGTCAGCACTACCTAGCAACAACTAAAACATCAGTGTGCTGTCAACATTATTTTCATAATAAATCCAAAACACAGCTCTACATCAGCTACTAGGAAGAAAACTAACTCTATCCCAGCCAAAACTAGGACAGGCTCCTTCTATGTTGTGGGCTGGGATAGAGTTAATTTTTGGGGCCACATGCTTTGAGGTGCTCCAGCATGACCTCATGAAGCACAGCCACTGATGCTTCAAGGTGTACCTGCTGCAGCATCGACTTGTCCACAGCCACAGATGCTTCGAGGTGCACCTTCTCCAGCATGGACTTATCCTTGGGCCACAATCCCTTCAGAGGTATACCTGCTGTGGCACAGACATAACCACGGCCACAGACGCTTTGAGATGTACTTGCTCTGGCATGGGCTTATCCATGGCCACAGGTGCTTTGGGGTGTCCTGCTCCCACATGGATTCATCCACAGGTCACAGTCCCTTCAACTGGAGTTCACACTGGAGTGCCAGCCTGTCCAGTACAGCAGCACAGAAACAGCAGCGATGCCCTGGCCATCTGCCAGCCCAGGCACATGGCCATTGCTGTTATCAAAATGTTCCCAGGCACAGCAGAGTGAGGTGATCAGCAGTACAGCAGCACGGCAAGCAGTGAAAGCAAAAAGCAGCCACTAATGAGCCCTAGACTCTAATACACAGGAAGGCAAGCAAGCCCCATGGCAAGCACAGGAGCCTGCTGATTAATAGCTACAGCAATAACAGGTATAAATTTGATCTCGTACATTCCAAATAAACCTGCTGTTATCTCAAACCGTTTGAGCCCCATGTTGGGCACCAAAAAGGACTGTCTTGGTTTAACTCCAGCCAGCAACTAAGCACAGCTGCTCGCTCACTCCCCCCGCAGCGGGATGGGGGAGACAATCGGAAGAGTAAAATGAGAAAACTCATGGGTTGAGATAAGGACAGTTTAATAGGGAAAGCAAAAGCCACACACGCAAGCAGAGCAAAACAAGGAATTCATTCACTCCTTCCCATGGGCAGGCAGGTGTTCAGCCATCTCCAGGAAAGCAGGGCTCCATCACGCGTAACGGTTCCTTGGGAAAACAAACGCCATCACTCCGGATGTCCCCCCTTCCTTCTTCTTCCCCCAGCTTTTTATTGCTGAGCATGACGCCATATGGTGTGGAATAGCCCTTTGGTCAGTTGGGGTCAGCTGTCCCAGCCGTGTCCCCTCCCAACTTCTTGTGCACCCCCAGCCTGCTCACTGGTGGGGTGGCGTGAGAAGCAAAAGAGGCCTTGACTCTGTGTAAGCACTGCTCAGCAGTAACGAAAACATCCCTGTGTTATCAACACTGTTTCCAGCACAAATCCAAACAATAGCCCCATACTAGCTATTGAAGAAAATTAACTCTGTCCCAGCCAAAACCAGCACACAAAGGAAGCAAAGTATCTCAATTTCTCATTTCCTTTTCCACTTCTGCAAGAAAGTCAGAATGATAAATGCCAAGTAATATTGAAAAATGCTCGTAAGATCTCATTTTAACCTTGCTGAGAGCAAACCATGAAGGCACTGTCAGTGTTTCTCCCAGTGAACAAATCTTGCCACAGAACTCACCATCATCACTGGCACAAAGTAACACCAGGACTGGTGTGCTCAGCAGAAAAACTCATGACAGAGTAACTTGGAAATGTGACAGTGATATCTTGTCAGTGTTTGAAATCGGACAATATGCACTCCTATGTAAGTGCTTTTTATATTTCTACACATTTTGAAAATCATTGTACCCATGACATTTGGAGGGCAGAGGATGTTACAACCTCTGAGATCTTTCTGAGAGCTGTCACGTCCTGCTCAGTTTCTGCATGCTCTGGTCTCACCATCAGCCCTCACAGCCCAATGTTGACTTGCCTCTGTGAGTGTTAAGGCTTGTCATTTCACAGATCCCACGTTAAGTTCAGAGTTCAGCAGCAATCACCTATAAGCAGAGGCAGCTCTTAATTTGTCAAGTCCTCATTTGACTCCTTCAAAGGCTGATGTGGAAACCATACTTGAGGCTTATGGCTTCAGGAGCTCCCATACAGTGGTATTTCTGGGCAAGCCAAAGCACACTAAAAGTACGGTTAATATCAGTACTTTCCTGATTGTTTATAAACACCCTGCTCAGCTCATCAGGCATATTTTATTGCTTTATGGGATAATAATCCAGCAAAATATAGACAAGAGTAGAGATGACAATGAAACACAGCAAAACTGTTCTGGGTGAAATTTCTGACAGATCTAAAATCATCAGGACTCCAAGTCTAACTTTCAGAATGACACAGGGACTCTGACATCTGAATCCCACCAAAAGGCAGGGCTAAATTTTTAATGCCAAGGACTGCAGTGACTCTGCAAAGGCTGTTTAGTTTCTTTAAACAAGTTTCTGCTCTTGAAGTTACTCTGTAATGAATCTTGATGACTCAGTGAGATAGATGTAGCCAAAAAATGCTTATCATGTCTGACAAAAAGAAGAGGGGTCCATGAAGAGGAGGAGGGGATTCAAAGGTGAGATTGCATGACATCCATAATCCTCCAATTACCAAGCCACTTGTCAGTGGACCAGCACTTGATGTGAATTACAACAGCCTCCAGGGTCTTCCAGCGTATGTTGCCTGCCAACAGCTCCTAGGAGCCAGTCTAGAAAACACAAACCACTGCCCCTGTTCTTTCCTCAGGCCACATCCCTTCTCCCAGCAGAAAGGAGGAGAGATGGCACTGATCCAGCTCCACCAGTGACTCTCCTTACACTGGAGACACTAACAGGGACAGATCTGTGGGGTTTACACAGCTTTGCACTGTAGAACAGAAACTGAACCTTTGACTCCTGAAGATACCTATCTTCAGACAATACAGTTCTCATTCTGAAGATGAAAGGGCTGCTGAGGTGCCATTGATTGTTTTGGAAATTATTTTCACCAAAGAATGCTGGTACGTCTCCCAGTCTGAATTAACAGCCCGCCAGGGCTGCAGCCAGGAGTGTTCCTCTAATAACAGAACAATGATATTACTTCTTATTTCACTTATGCCACAAATCACACAGCTTGATAGGTTGGAAAAGAAAAGTTGCTGGTACCTATATTTCATTTTAGTGTGAATGAAGACATCCACTTCATCTAATTTGTAAGTACAATAGTAAGCATGAATGTTCTGAGAAAAGTCACATTGGTCACACAACACATAACAGCCAGCTCCAGGCCTTAAGCCTGAAGGTGAAAACATACGTGAGGTACAGTTTCTTTCATGATATCAGGAAGCCTATATTGCTGGTTAACAACTTGTATTGGATTTTGTCATACCTTTAGAATAACCTCACTAACTACTTAATAAAACACTTCACAGTAAGTAAAATAATAATAAAAAGTGCTCTCTGCTGTACCTTGTTAAAGTATTACTTCTTTCATGTGTTTAACCTTTTCACCGATGTGTTTTGGCACTGAGTCTGTTATGTATCATAATAGCATTTTTCAAAATAGCACATTCAAACACCTTCCCCACCCCTTTATTGTATAATACCTACCCTTCTTGCCCATCCCGGCACTCTGTTATGGTCACATTTGGCACAGAGGGCAGGGTGGTATTTTATTCCAGCCATCTGACACACCATGCTTATTTTGGCTTGACATAAAAACTTGTTTTCTTTTACCAAGTTTATGACAAAGATGTGCTCCTCTGACTTACAAAATTTTTGGCATGATCGGTTTATTGAGCTGAGGATAAATCACATGGTCAGTATCATTCTTAAGCAAGAAATGTTCCAAGAAGAGGGCACTTTTGGGGTGTTTTCTAAAAACAGCCAGTCTCTGCTTGCACGCCATGGCTGGATCCCTTTATATGGGAATGATTCACCTGTAGCAGTCAAGGGCTTCATGAGCTCCACTGTCCCACAAGGATGTGAACGGTGGAGTGCTCCATGGATTTAAGCTCTGAGTGGGAGTCAATGAATAGTCTTCTGCCAAAGATGGACAATGATACAAAAAAACCCCCAAACAAACAAACAACAAAGCCAAAGGAGGTGCTTGGTTTCTCTGATTAGCCAAGTTCAGCTGGAGGTCCTTACACTAACTAGACAAGTCTTCAATAGAGGGGAAACAAAATTTTCAAAGAATTAATTTTCCTGATCAACACCACTCTGGCTTAGCTTCCACTGAGATTCAATGAGTTACTCCCTTATCAAAACTCTCATTTCCTAAAAGCTATCTGAAGCTTCAGTTTCTGAAACAGTAGGTAAATATATTCACTGAGCAAGGGACATGTAGCCAAATGTCCCTGCGGACAAGGAAGCTCCTGACATGATACCATCTAATCCCAGTCTCACAGATCTGTTGAAAAGCAAAACCACAAGATGGATCCCTGTGGGATACTCTCCCCTGTGGGGATCTCTGCAGTGAAATACCCCTAACAGCCTCATTAGGGGTATTTCACCCCTAACCCCTCATTTCTTTCTTTTCTTCGCTCAATACAAAAAACCAAATATGCCATGTAAAATGAGAATGTATGCAGAAGGCCCAACTTCTTTCAAAGGTCCAGACAGCTAAATCTGAAAGGCTGTGAAAGGAGTGGGGCTGAAGAACATCCCACATTTGACCAGCAGAGATGAAGACAGCACAACAATTCAGAAAGCAACCTGGGAGGATTCTTCACTTGGGTTCTCCTGCACCCAACAAAGCACAGGATCAGGAGAAGGAAGACTATAGTTAACATTACTTTCAATATTCTTATGCCATCCCTCTCAAACTGTGGTTTCAAGGTGACACTACCTGAATGACAGAAATGAGGAAGCATTTTTGCAACTGCTGGGCTAAAAAATCACCATATTTGACCTTACGCTACAGTAGCAACTGGTGATTTTACTCTGGAGGCTTTTGGATCACGTGATCTGATGACACACTACAGTTTTGATGCCCATGGCTCTCCAGCTGGATTTTATTTCTCTCATGGTTTGGCTGAAAGGTATGGGCACATGTGTATGAGCATGCATATGTATGCATTTGTGTTACATCCACTTCACATTGCAGGTTTCAGTTTACAGGACTGCTGGTGGACGATCAGTCTGTCTGGAAGAAAAGTACGCCCACAAATATCACATGGAACTAGCTGGGTCTGGGCGCTGATCCAGGCAGCCTCATTTAAAGAATCAAGATCATAGAAACCTTTGGCTGGAAAATTAAAAAAAGAAAGTATCAGCTTTCATTCTGGAGACCCACATTCAACTCTTTATGGAAAATATTTTCAGGAAATACCTGTTGACTGAGCCTTTCAGTTTAACCAAACCATATTGCTTTTGCAAATGAAAAAGAAAGAAAAGAAAGAAGCAAAAGAGTAAAAAGTATATAAAAAAGACTCTGCTTTTTGTCCCAGGGGTTGAATTAAATTAACTTCAAACTGAATCATTTTGTATTGAATGAGAGTACAGAGAAAACATCATGCTGTGTGTTATGATGTGCATTCTCAGCTAATTATTAACATCTTTGTATACGTACTATTATCAGCAAATTTCACATTTTGGCTTTACTTCAAGTTCTGTTTAATGAGCATGTGTTATCTGACCATGGCAATGGGCGGGAGCATATCATCCTGGAGAATATGCTCTTTGTACTATTCCGGACAAGGGGCCCAATTTTCTTCCTGTTGAAGTCTATGCAAGTTTTGCCAATAAGTGGAGTAAAGCTTAGGTAAGACAAAACCTACAGTTCTTTTAAGCCACAGCTTCCAGTGAGGTCATTGCACTGATACATCTATTGTCATCTAAACACTAATCCAGTCTTACCCCCAGTTATTTTCCACTGTGGGAAGAGTGACTGTTCTGAAAGCTCAGGAGCATTCTTCAAACACTTACATCAGATGTATTTTCAAGATTTTATCTGAGTATAAAAAAAATCTTGTTTACTTTCATGTTGAAATGGACTTTCATCTTTAAATGGATTTTCACATAGTGTTATTTCAAACTGGTTTCCAAAAAGGCCAGGTAGGTTGCTTAATACCTGGATTTAGATCTTAAGAGTTTTCATTTGAAGTGCATGCAGAAAAAAATCTACATGGCTTGATTCGAAGATGTATTTGCTTCACCCTTCTCTAAAGGTATGACAATAGAGAAAAAGACTAAAAAACTGGTTTTGTCTTTGAACTATTAGCAGCAGACAATTTTTAAAAGACAAGGACTTGTACATTTAAAAATATTCCATGGTTTCTGTCATTGGCATATGATAGAGCTCTTCATTAAAGGCCCATACAGTTTTAATATGATTCATATCCAATGGTTCACATAACCACAATAAGCCTTAGATCTCTTAATATGCCTGTTCCTAATGTTCTTTTTGTTAGAAGAGCAACCAAGTAGTGTTTCTTTTCTTGGCTGAGACAAATATCCCCTTTGCTTGCAGGAAATGAATGTGTATTTTCTGTACTTTGGAAAGTTTATTGAATATAAAAAAAAAGAGAAAGAGAGATTACTTTCTCCTTGCAGGCATGTGTTAGGCATTCCACAAACAAAACACTGTGTAATCAGGGCAGCGGTTGTCTTCCCGTGACACTTGAGTTTTCAGAAAAAGATTTATGTAAGTTATAAAAAGTTTTATGTAAGCAGTTAATATTTCTGAGCTTTTTTTGAACATTGCCTGTTCCATTCAACAACAGGGGTAATCCCTCCTCCCTAAGCTGAGAAACTGTGAGACATGCAGTACGTGTATGTGGTCTCAAGGTCAGTTATAGCATTTACCAGATGATCGAGAGTAAGTCTTACGGAAAAAGAACTACACTGAGATTATTTTCTTGAGGCCAGGAGCATGAGGCAACTGCAGGGGGAACAACACTTTTAGCTCAAGCTACACAACTGATCAGACTTGCATCAGCAGGCATTCAGGGACAGATGCTGGAAGCAGGTCAGTGTCCCCTGGGGAACCGTGGGCACACAACACCTCATAGGAGATGCGCGGCGCCTGATATGACTCATTGCATAAATGAGACAATTTTCTGATTCATATCTGGGAGCCTTCTGCTGGATTGTTCTCTCACAGAGTGGTTGTCTTTCTGCTTCCACTTCTTCAAAATAAGAATAGTGTATTTCAAAGTAACCTGATTTGTCCTTTTGCATCCTCCTCTTTCAGATGGAATTCTCATTTTCTCCAGCTTTTTTACCACACAGCATGTAATAATTAAAAAGAGCTTAACAACAAAAAGAGCAAATACAATGAAAATGTCTTTTGAACCTATCTTTTACTGCAAATTCAACTCTGCTGCTTGGCATGTGTTAACCAAGTCCTGATTTGATATTATTTGAGCTGTGATTATTATTATTTTGAACAGCTGGTTAGTGTTCTCAGTGATCCTGCTCTCTTCTGTGTGTGTCTTCTGGGGACATATTTCTTTGTACTGCTGTAAACTGATCTAGTGTATGACTCTTTCACAGTGAGTTGTAGGAGAATTTGCCTACTTGTCCAGACTTTAGGGGAAGCTGTGGGAAATTATGGGCCATATAAAAAAAAAAGTGGGTGAATTAACTGCCTGTGAGCAAGTGGTCCAAACTTGGCCCAAAGTAGCTCAGACCAGCTGGCAGGGCCAGGGAAAGCATCCAGCTGAAATGGTGAAATAACTGTATGTGGGAATGGGGAAGTTCTGGGAGCAGCTTCCAGGCAAAGCACAGATAAGATTTCTTTTTGATCCTACAGTGAGCACACACACCTGGGATACATATGGGAGCCCAGCTCTGTCGGGTGCTGGGGATTGTCAATTTTCATTGATTTGAAGAAGTGGGATCTAGGCATCTTACAAAACAGAACCCACAGCACAAACACACATAATTGGCAGAAATAAAATGTTTACTTTATACTACATATATTTTTTCCCACTATGTTTATATTATAATGTCCCACAAAGAAAGCTTCTAAGGTTTGAAAATAAAAAGGGACCAATAACATCCTCTGGATGTTCATTGTAGAAGATACTGCATTTTTATCTATAAATATATTTTAATAAAAAACTGAAACTACAGTATATGTTATAGGTAGGTTTTAAAAATACCTCATTTCCTACCAGTCATCATGCATCTAGTATTGTATTTCTCATTTTACCACAGAACTCCTATTTTCGAGGCCACTCACTGTTTAGCACTGCTAAGTGCTACTGTCAGGCTTTTTTTATAACCGATGCTATAGGTGTAAAACCTAGCTGAAGTATCTATCCCTATGTTGCCTGAAGGGTATTTTATTTTAATGATTGTATGTGTGAAGTCTGCACATTATTCTTGGATGCTTTTGCCCATTTTAAAATATGTCTTTCTACAGCATTAAAAGTAGTCAAAAGGTATTGATGTAGCTGTGAAGCAGGTTGCCAATCTTTTTGTGTTTTGATTCAGAACATACTGACACATGAAGAGGACTGCCCCAGGAGGCATGTCCCACAAGGCAACAACTACTCTTACTTCTCATGGATACAGCACAAAAGGAGAATGGGGTACTTAACAGAAAGCTTAAAACAAGCCATGATGGCTACCTTGTCTTTGAAGTAAAATGGAGAAAGAAGTACTTGCAAACCATTAAGCTACTGCTTAAAATTATTTTTTTTCTTCCTCCCACTTTCTTCCTCCCATTTCCTCACTTGGTCTGTAGCTTACCTTGTATGGGACTGACTTCAGGCTTTTTGGGCTGTGGCCTTCTCAAATGCTTGGGTAGCATGTCGTTCTCCCGGTGCCATTTTTTCAAGCATTGTGGCTCATGGATACTAATAGATTTTGTTCCATACTCACGGCCACATATGTAACAAATCACTGCTGGTGGCCATCCTATCACTTGGGCCTGCAAATAACAATTGTGAAGAAGAATAAATATTTCAACATTAATTTTGAATCGGATTGCTTTAGATTAAAACAATCATGTAGATTAAGAAAACGATTCACATCTCTGAAATCAGTGTAACTCTTTCTATCAGTTTTGTTTTGTCTGGATTCAGTCTTGAAACTTGTAAGAGATATTGCCTCATTAACTGGCCACCTGGAACAGGAAGGCTCCTTCTGCAGATACTGGGCTGAAAATTCATGTATGTCACCTAATTAATACTTAGCTATGTAGGTTTTAGCTCTTTTATTTTCACACCATCAAGTTCATGGACATGCTGAGTCTTCACGTGCAGAAACAACTCCTCTGCTTGATGAGGTTGCTGCAGCACAGTATCCATCTTAAATGTTGAAGCCCTTTTTTTATCTATCAAACAGAAGTAACGTGGTAAATAGCACTTCCTCAGCTGAACTGCTGATGTCTAATGCAGTAGCAGAAAGACCCCATCTCCAGGCAGAACACAGTTAAAGCACTGTGTCCAGCCTTAGCAACTCTCTTAAGCTGGACAGTCAGGGCAGCTTTCTCAAGCTTGTGATTGTGGTCCCTAACCCTGCGTTACTTCTGCCACAGATCGGTTAGCTGGTGGAATTGGCCTTGAAGGACTAAAACTGATCCAGGATATTTCAGGATAGGGGGCAAAACAGGAACTGTTGCTTATTTATCCCAAAGGCCTCAGCGTGAACTTTGCCAGTGACTGCAGCGAGGGCAGAACTGGACTCTAAGCAAGTCATTGTTTCTGCACTGCAGATCTGCTTTTGTTCGCAGAGAAAAACAGCTCAACGGAAGAAAAAAATCCCTCAACCCCAAACCCCACAAATACATATTCTAAGCTTGAAAAATATATAATTACTGCGGTATTGCAGATTATGGACTCAACTGTGTCCTTAGGCACGTCCCGGGCTAGGCGTGGTGTCAGTACCAGCCCTGCTCCAGGAGTAGCATAAAAATGTACTGCAGAGACAGCACTTTGAGGTGCATTGATGGGTCTCACAACTGCCAGCATTTCCTGCACTCCTGACTGCAGAATACCCGTAAGAGATGAGCTATTCCCTGACATCCTAAAGGTAGAGGAACAGCCATGCCAGACCAAACACGGGAAGCCTTTCTCACTCAAACAAGGGAGGTGGGGATTTAATTTTTTCCTCTGCTGCTGTGTAAGACAAAGCATAACCTGTTCCAGTATTTATGAATCTCTCTGTCAGCCCATCAGTGTATTAAAGAAATTCTGGGCAGCTCTTCTCACATTTACGCTACAGTCTGAAAATGTCATTAGTGAACAATCTGCATAAGCTTTCTTTCCTGCGTCACACATGTAAAGTCAATTACATGAAGAAATACTACTCTACAAAGTGTATTTTTGCTGGGAAAAGTTGGACTTCATCTGGAAAGTTCTCACAGTGAACTGAAGTATAACCTACCCAAAGACAGTCTTTCTAAGGACATTTTCATCCCCTTAACTTTCAAATGGAAATTCCTTAGCCATCTTTGATAACAAGGTATTTTTTATATATATATATGTATATATATATGTATATACATATATATATAAAACCTTCTTTTCCTATTCATAGCTGAATATAGCAACAACTGTTTTAAGAATGCTCTCTAATTTTTCCTTACCCATTTTCACTTACGTCCTTACTTCAGCTCTTGAGCTAGACCTTGTCTGATTTGGAGATAAGACTCTGGGTCCAGATACAGAGTCTTTTGAAGGCAGTGTCTGTTTTTTTGTAGGCTCTGGAGAGCTTTAGATAAGGATACTGTAGTCTAAACTCTTGAGGTCAGGGGACTGATGCTTGTTATGGGTATGCTTATAGCATTTTAGAAATGGTTTTCTAAAAAAATGCTAGGTGTAAAAACAGTGGGAGCATATTTTCCTCTCTAGTTTTCATTAGCTAGGTTCCTGTCATTCAGTAAAATAGATTATTTACTGGCTTAAAACTAGGAAAGAGCAATTTTATTTACATTTGGTTTGTAGGGACTCCGTATACTACCAGAATGGGAAAAAGGAATCCTAGTACAAATGAAAATCACGCCTACTCAGCCTGCACTGTCACAATCATTTCCACTGTATGGGGCAGTATAATAAAAACAAATCTATAGCTTCAAGGAGAATTAAAGTCCTGATATGAGACAGGTGAAAAATAAATTAAATACTCCCAATAAATTTAACGGACATACAGAAATATCATAGTTAAAATCAAATAGCGTTTTATCTTAGAAATATTTCCCTAGTGAATGGAGATAGCCTTTTATCTCTGACTGCTACGTTCAAATCCATTACACTTGTTCTAAAGTCATTGTGATGTCCCACTATTGAACAGCTGCCAGAGACCTGCAAGACAAAAGTTAGTGATCTCCATCCAGTGCAATCTGGATACATTTCCACAGTTCTGAGATGGTCTTTTTGGTAGTCTCACCTGAAAACCTAAAGACTGAATGAGCAGTACTGTGGTCCCTCCAGATCCTGACAGAGCATTTATAGGTGGGTTTTGTGTTGTGACTTAGCAAAACCAAGCCTGCAGGTAAATAGAGGATTCTGTTTTCCAAAGTCATCAGTTGGGATTGATTCATAACTAAATCCTATTTGGTGAAAAAAACATTTAAGAAATCTCTTCAAGTAGAAATGTCTCTGTTTTGCAACTTCCACAATTAAAAACTGTACAGAAACAATAGCAGAGACCAGAATTAATTAAAAGGAATCAGATCACTCTAAGGATGAAATTATTTTTCCCAGCAATGTAGTGAGTTTCAACTATCACCACACATCAAATTATATACACAAATCCTTCTCTGCAAATACACACATGTTAAAAAGCTGAAAAACAAAACGTGAAGGAGAATATCCTTACAATTGGTAGTAACAGCTCTTTTGTTGCTTAACTGTGGAATCCGAGGTATGATAAGCTTTATTTGGAATTTCTACAGCTGATGATATTTATCCTTCGTTTCTTTTTCTCTTCAGTGTGCCTATCCCAAATGTCACATCTGGAGGCCTGCAGTTTGAAACTAAACTATTTTTGGAATCACCACAATTTTCCAACCCAAACTACTTGCAGGCCAGTGGCTAGGCTGTCTGCTCACTGCTTTGTTTTTCACTTTTAAAAAGAGTTGTAGGGAAGGTCTGTTCCTGAGGATATGTGTTGTTATAAAAATATCTACAAATACCTAACAGTGCAGTTAGGCTTTCCTCTGGTGTCTCAGTATTTTCTTTTTTCTCCAAGACTGCTAAATATGTCTGTGTGACCATGAATGAAGTTATTTAGCTCAGAGGGCTAGGCAACTATGTATTTTCAATAGACCTGACATTACTTGAGGTTAGCCCCAGGCTGCTGTTATGGTGTTACATGAGGTCAAATCCTCCCATACTGCACAAAACTTTTAATTTCTTCTTAAGTACACTCAATAAGATTGACTCCCAAACTCCCCTCCGTAAATATTTATCATCCAGGACTGCACACACCCCCACATTTCTTATTTGTTTAATTATCCATGTATTTTAATGGGAGGAGGGGAGACCTCCTGCTCTAGGCCAGAGCTCTCATCATAGGCTTGAATCGCCCAAAGAACAGAGGTTCGGGAAAAGATTGGTACAAACACTTAGCAACAGCATTGTATGAAAGCAGCCCTTTCCACACATTTTGCATATGGGAAAGGGACAAGCTGTGGCATGGCTCTCATGACCATCCAAAGGTGCATTTCACAGCCTTCTGGAGTGCTTTCAGCCACTGTCCTGACACAACAGCAGACTAATGTTAGGACGGGTCATATGCCTGTGTATGAAAGTTCCTTGAGAGCAAGGTAATTCTGCCAGATGATACAGGTAATTAAAGATTTTACTCCACTGGAAGCACTAGAATATTCCATTTTACTCCTGATGTGCTATCTTTTAAAAGAAATATATCAGTATACTGAACATGGCATTTGTGTAAAAGCAGAAAGGCAGGAAGCACAATCATTCCCAATGATAATACTCAGTAAGTTTCATTCAAACCATCCATTTACTGTCCTTTCTCATATAACTTTCTATATTCGCAAATATATTTGTCAGTATTCTCTTAAGATGTTAAAAACTGCTGCAACTGAGGCAAAGTTTATCATTGACTTCCCACCTTCATTAGAATTACACAGCATCTGAAGTTTAATTTTTTTACCAAGTGACTAGATGAATTTATGCTAGAGCAAGACACAACATCAACATTTTGTTGTTACACCAGTTTTCAAGACTTATGCTGTGTTAAAATGTATTACAATACAGTAAAGGAAGATCACTGAAATCTTATTTTTAGGTAGGTAACTTGATAAGAAGAAAACAGCAGATGGCAGCACCAGATGCTAGTGACATGTCTGATAGGATTTTAGGATCAGCGTTATCTGTTGTCAAAAAAACTGTAACACATATACCCACAGCAAGTCATTAATACTCACTTGCATGTAGCAGACATTTTGGTCTATGAAAGAATAAAAAATACACTCTGCTCTAGTGCAAGTCTGAATTTCAGTAGTTCCAGACATCACTTCCATCATCTGAGGTATCACAGCAGGATCCAAAAGAGAATTTCTGAGCTGATGTGATCCTTGAGAGTCTTTTAAACATAGGCTGTTGTTTGTTTTACACAGCCAGACATGATTAACTTGGATGTGTTCATGCATTCTGAGAGCGAGTACACTTAGTGGAAGAGATGGCTTATGGAGGCTGTTGAGTCTCCAGCTCTAAAGGCATTTAACGCTGAACTGATAAGCGTTTGTCAGTAATGATACTAGTCTAGTTGATACTGCACTTGCTAAGGGAGAGAGAGCTCCAGGACAGAGGCATGCAGTAAAGTTAAAATGCCCTTCACGTGGTGTACCACCAAATCAGTCAGATCTTTATTTTCAAAATGAGGAAAATCCAGCTTTTTAATTTAGGACATCTTTCATTGCATAAATTAATTTGAGAGTAGCATTACAGTTGTTAAATACACTTATATAAGGGTTGGGGTTTTTTTCAGTTATTTCTTCCCTCTGATGTTTTGCTGAATCAGGACTTTAAACAGGTACTTAAATAATTCACTGTCACAGTGAGTAGATCTGTTAAGTGAGACATGGACTGCCCCAAATGCTTTCTTGCCAGGACCAAAGCAGACTGCCATTTCACTTCACTACTGGTATTTTTTAACAGAATTAATAAGCAGTTGAGTAGCTGGTAAGGTGAGCAAAATTAAAACCATATGCTGGAAAAAGATGAAGGCTGTACAGGAGACCCAGACATTGCCCCTGTTCATAGCGAATCTGCAGTTCCTCCGTGAGCTTAGTGCTTTTCAACATCCTTCAGCGTGTGGACCTTTCAAAACTTTCAACTGGAGGTGGAGACCCTCACACCGAGAATTGAAACCTATGGAAAAGAGGCTTCCTTTGACCACTTCTTAGAAGCAGTCTGCCAGTCCTGAACAGCCCCTGGGATCACAGGATATTTCTTTTACTCTTTCCATTCCTATCTCTGCCTTTAATGCATACCTCTGTACAAAAGAACAGCTCTAAAAATAATAAAACAAAGGACCTCAGAGCAGTAAAATCCATCATCCTCCCCAAAAGTCATCGTTAATAATAAAGTCCTTGAGAGTCAATTACAAACTGCAAGTTGTACAGCCTCATTAGTTCTGCTGCAACTGATGAACTGTAACTGCTTGGAAGTAAATGAGGAAACCTGTTGTTCACACAGAAGGAAGAACAGATTTGAACATATTTCATTCTGGCTCTGCAGAGCTCACAGAAGTAAAAAGTGGTAATAATGTTGTTGTTCAACAAGTCAGCAGATGTGACTGAATCCACACAGGGAGCAGATATGTTGTGCAAGAGGGCAACATTTTTACAGAGTCACTCTCAATGCCAAACCACACTCTAAACTTGGTTTTTTTATGACATTATAACTATGGACATTCCCACTCCCCCCTTTTTTTTAAACATACAGAATTATGTGTGAGGGACAAAACTGACTGCTTCACACCCATGTCTTTCATTGAACAATCACCTTTAGAGCAAAGCCAGTTCTTTGGTAAATGGTACAATGTAGTGTAACACAACAAGAACATCTTTCCTATAGCTATAGATGCACTTGTGCAGCACTTTGAACTCTTTGTGGGTTATTTGAAATTTGCTGATAAAAGACCTGAGAAGTGGACCTAATTTGCCAACATCTATCAATTAGTGGCCTCAAATAGCATAATATAAAAATGTCTCACATTGTCTTATTCTCACATTTGTTAGGGTAATTCTATTATCTCCATTTTGTTCAGCAGCTGGAAAACTGAAATACAGCATACTTTGACTTTTAAAATGTTTTTAGAAATGCTCTGCATAGCATTGCATTCCTTTGGTGACTGAGAAAGCTAAATCCCTTTTTCAAATGTAATACAGGTAATCAGGAGTCTAACTCCCATTGAAAAAAAAACAAACCACCTTTTATTTTAGGCCTAAATTTAGACATCTATCTTTTTACAAAACTCCTGACCAAAAGACAGCTTGTGCAGAAACAAATGCAGAAAAAATATGCCATTTTCCAAAACTTTGTGTAGCTTTTGGATAATGTGCATCAGCTTCTTTATTCTTGGATCTTGAATCAAATTCAGTGGAAAGAAATGTGCAGTCTTATTTATTTTATTGTTGTTATACTCTGAGTTGCTGCTTTGAACATGCAGTCCTCAGTAAACTTGTGTTCCATGCCAAGGTTAAGAATAACGGTAAAAAATGAAAATCACTGGACTACTTACAGGACAATGAAACATTGTATTTCATGTTAACCAAAGAAAAATACCTAATACCTGCTAAAACATACAACATTCAAAGCTTGCCTAAGCTGCTCAACAGAATCTCCTAGGGAACTATAGTACACAACGGTCCCCTTTGGGGACCTAACTCTCACAGGACCACAGAATATGAGAACCCAACTGCTCCCTGTCAACAGGAAAATCAAAAGAAATAAGAATAAGTAGTTTCCCTTATGCACTTTCCTTTACCTACTATTCAGCAGTGAGACATTTGCATGGAGCCAGAAGATCCTTCTGAAGGAAAGTGATTTTAAAGTTGATGGGAACCCAGTCTCCCCTGGAGTGCCTAGCATCAAAATGCATCCTACCCTTTCATGCAGCACATGCTTAGCGAGTTACCTTGTCTATTATGGCTGGTGCAGCCCCGCTCTTTCCTTGACGGGTCTTAGATGGATCATCACTTGCTGAGTCAGACCCAGAGCTCGGGCCTTTACCAGATTTACGGGGGCTAGAGCTTGATAGCCCCACACTGCTGCTACGTCCTCTGCAGTGCTTTTGGTGCACAATGAGACGGTCAGGAAGGAAGGTTTGGCCACAGTTTCCACAGGGCAGGAGCTGGGCTTGAGCACTATAATAAGCTGCCTCATTTTCAGCTGTAAGCGTACAGGAACCACCCCTAAGGACCTCAGGTTTCCTGGGCTCTGCTCTTCTGAGATGCCTTGGTAGCTGATTGTTTTCAATACGCCACTTCTCTAGGCACTGGGGTTCATGTATAGAAATAGACTGTGACCCAAATTCTCTGCCACAGATATAGCATACTCTGAAGCAAGGTCTTCTTGGTGGGATGACAGGCCTATTCAGTGGCATCCCAGACATGTTTGAAGAATCTGATCGTTTTGATATTATTGCAGTGCCTGGTCGCCTTTTCTGGTGCCCAGCTTCCAGATGTTCTATTTTGGGCAAAATTCTGGGATGATCTGACACGTTAGACAGTGAAACCTGCTCTGAAGGGAAGATGCTAGAGACACTAGCAGGGTCCTGTCCGGTGCTTGGCAGAGCGTTACAGGTTTTGTTCACATTCTTTTTCTTGACACTTGTTTCCATGAAGGGTACAACATTTCAAGAAACTTCTCTCTCTCCTACACATAAAGGGCTTGGGAAAGTCTGTTATTCAGCATGACGCTCCAACTTCTTAATTCAGTTTCATGGGCTGGAATATACTAGGGACTTCAAAGCTGGAAAACTGCACCTAATGGCCATTTCAGTAGGGAAAGAGGGTTTCTGTGTGTTTTTGGTGTGCCTTTTGGTTTTACATGATCCTGAAACAAATTAAATCAGTACATATTAATAAACACCATCTATCTTGTTAAGGTTACCAACCAGTGGTTTATCACAAAGATCAGTTTACCTTACTACTCTGTTATATTTTTAAATACCAGACAAATAACATCAAATATAGCCTACCCTTAATGATCAGCTGAACAATGTAAATCTGAAATTCTAGTCTCAGAGGGTGTAAAGTCATGAAGGACATGAAAGAAGATGGGTTTGCACAAACTGAAGCTGCTGAAATACATGTGGGTTTGAGTATAATCAATACACTTTATTTTCAGTTAGTGACAGAACTGGTATTTCTGACACAGTCTTTAATTTCTAAGCCATTTATGTTAATAGTTAAACATAATTTCCCTGTCTCAAGATAAATGAAAGTAAGTCCCTTAGTAGAGGGATGTTAATGTCCAATCCCCAAAGGGATAGTCAACAAGAAAAACGTTCCCAGTCTGTAGGCTGAAGGAAATTATTAGGCCCCTTTACTCAGCACTTGTGAGGTGGTATTTCAAATTCTCTGACCAGTCTTGATTCTCCCAGTACAGAAGAGAGATTAATTAAATGGAGCAAGTTTATTAATAAGAGATACTGAGATGTTTTGGGGGCTGAAGCACATGCCATATGAGGAGAAGCTAAGGGCACTGTGTTTGTTTAGTCTCAAGAAGACAGTGATAAACATACTTCAGTTTTTCAATTTGCAGTCTATCCCTGTATACAGACAACTTTGTGTTGTATCACTTAAATGTTCATTTCTCACAGAGGCAATCTTCTGTGCTGGTCCTCCAAGGATCAGAAAATAAAATTCAGACTGTAAGCATGTTACGGTAGAGGTTATTGTTTTATTGCAAGAATACAAAATAACTAGCAGGCTAGCTTTAGCCATAAGCAAGCAAGAGGTTGCATAGACAGGCAACTACCAAGGACAGCAAGGTCACCATTGTCTACTTTATATATAATAGAAGAAACAGCTGATTATTGCTTATTTTGCCACCAAGGATAGGGTCAAGGTGTAATGGCCACTGCTCTGGGATTGGCAGCTCTTCCTTCAATTTAAGAGTCACCTTGCCCTTACCGAATATTCCAAACTTTATCTCAACCCTTCCAAACTTTTAGGGGGTTCCTAACTCCCAAACTTATCTACCCAGAGGTCCCACTAACCCATCTCAGGCCACTTTCTCTGCTGCCACCAGCCAACCTGGATCTGCTCTGAACTGCTCTTTTGTCATGTCACCATGGGAGACTGCTCCCACTCAACAGCCTTTTCACTCTTATCACTCCCACCTCTGAACCCAGAGGCTGAATTTTACTACACCCAAGGGTGAGGACACAGTTTTGTCATTACCCTTGAGATGACAAACTTAAACTTTGCCTGTAACACTGAGCAGCACTGAGCTGATTCTAGTCTCTCATAAATATTTTAAGGGATACCTTAAGGACATGGGCAACAGTGAAAAAATAAGTTGTCACCAGGTTCATATGATTAGTCATCCTCTTGCCAGGCACACAAAGATGTTTAGATTGCTGCATTCACACTGCTTGCCTAAATATTCACAAAGTTCCATAATCCAGGGACACATGTGATACTTTCTTGTTTTACAAAATCTCCTGTGAAGCTCAGATTTGTTTGTACGCAAACTGGAAGATGAGAAGACCATCAGAACCAATCTGTGATTTGTACTGGAACAAATCTCTGTGAACAAGTATGTTGCAGTTAGCTGTTAAGAACAAAATTCTTGAGGGACATTATACTTAGTAGTCAAAGTTAACACCCCCTCTAAAACTCTATTAGATAACTGCAGTCTGTGGAAAAATATAGTAAAGTACAAGGCTGTAGCATCCTCTCATGTCTGAAGCTATCAAATAGGTGTATAATGTATGTTAAAGGATATACAAAACTATAGCACTGGAATTTTTGTTTCAGATATCAGAAGAACCTTTTTTTTGTCCGAGTCCTACACAATGTATAATTGTGAGATATCCAGCAGAAACATACTACAAACTAACAAAGAAACAAAAGTTACAAGCAGTTTGGACAGTAGCAATTAATAATACTCAGGCAGTTAGCTGCCTTCAAACTGGTGCAATTCCATTTTAAATAAATAATTTTTGCCCTCACCAGCAACATTCCCTTAATGCAAAAAACTTTGCTAACTGTGTAGAAAGTATTACAAAAGCTATTTCTACAACAAACCCCAAAGCCTTTCCCTTGTTTTCCTTTTAGAAGGCCTAAATTTTCTGATCTTAACTTTACAGAAGGCTGATCACTTTGTACCACAACTTGCCACTGCAGGAGTTTGCCAGTTCTGACCAGGTTGTGCATGTGATTCAGTTAGGTGAATGGTTCAACAGTATGTGAAATTTAAATTTGCAGACTATCATTGAGGCTACTCTACTGCAAGGCCCTTTCAAAGACTGGGAGGGTTTCCAAGGAGGGTGGCCTGTTGGATGAATCCAAGTTGGGAAGTAGCCAAGCTCTTTAGGAGGATGAAGGGAATGGAGAGCCAGGGAAACATTAAAGGGTCATGAAAGCAGGGGAGATAAGGGTTATTGGAGGGTCACAGGAAGGGAGCATCAGAAAGTTCAGCTACATTTCAGGGAACTTCTGAACTTTGCAAGGTCCTATTTATGTCCTATTTATTGATTTATGTCAGAACGATACTTCCTGCTACCTGAGAGGATTCTTAAAGCAACAGTGGACATCAAACTGCCTGCCACATGAAGAATGTTAGGTGACTAAATCTGTTACCATTAAGAATGAATCAGTCAATAAAAGATGCTATAAACAACCTATTAACAATATAACCTATTGTTGGATTTCCAAGCTTGTGATTGTAAATACTTCATAAGAGAATTATGCTTCCTTGTGGGGATTACACCATTTGGTCTACATTTATTCCTGCCAAGCTGACCGTTATTATTTGGAAACTTCCTATAAATTCAGGGTGAAATGAAAAGGCATATGAGCATTTAAAATCATCCTTTCTCAAGCTCAGTGGTAAAGATGTGGAAGTAAATCAGGGTTGATTGTTCTTTTCAAAACATAAAACTTTCTTACTTTTTTCTTTTAAAAATGTTGCAACATGTTATTTAATAAAGTGGGAAGGTACGGTTAATCATTGCATATAGCTGTGGGAAAACATGCCTCTCATCTGCAGTTCCACTGAGTACAATACTTAAAAAACAATCTCATGAATTGCAGTGACAGGGCACTTGCAACTAATGGAAGACTTCAACTTAATTAAAAGCAATTGAAATACTACAGCTAGTTCAGCATCAGGCTGAGAGCTTCACTTTATCCAAAACAGAACAGCATGACAAGAGTGCAAATAGCTCAGTACATCTCTTATCTCCTTGTCCTGAAGAGGGAACTGGAACCCTTGCACACTGTTTTTAAGCTTATCCTAACCAGAAATTACAACAATAGCATTATTATCTATGCTTCTGTAATGCTGCCTTCTCTTAGCTGCCATGTGTGATTCAACCTATACAGGCAAGTGGAAACTTCTTCCCTGAAATGGCCTTCTTTATGTCTTTCATGTCAGTGTTGGAACTTGGAAGCAAAGTTGACACATACGTTTCCTATTTCCTGTATGCAGCCCGTTTCTGAAGAGTGACCCTCTCTGTTTTTCATCTCTCTTGATTCTCTCATATAAACAATTCCTCAAAACCCATTATAAGGTCATTTTATAAGCCTGGATTCCTTGACCGAATTGAACAAAACATACTTGCACTAGCTGGGGGATTAAATTGGCTGTTTCCAATGAATCCTCAACACTACTGCTTTTGACTTAGCTAGAATTCCACATGGAGACGTCCCAGCTGAAAAAAACAGAGTTTACCTTGTGGAAGAACACATTGCATGAAGCCTCCTGCTGCCAGGACACAACTGTGCTTATTCAATGGACAAAATACAGGAACAGTTGTGACAATTTGGGGAATCAGCTTACATACAGTTTATGAATGCTGACTGATCTCACAGCCTCTCCATGTGCAGCTGTATCAGACCATAAACTCCATTTAAACTATATGGCTGGCTTACTGTAAATGTTCCCATCTGCCAGCACAGAAAGGGACAAGATAAATCCTTGTATCAGATAAACACAGAGCTAAAACAAAGGTCACAGAGCTTTCAAGCTTATACATCTCAAAGAAATACCGCTTGGACAGTCTTGACTCCCTCTAAAGGCAGAGACAATTTTCACGTTTGGATTTAGGAGGGAGGACCATAAACAAGCAAAATAAATAGTGGGAACAACTGATTCCTTTACTATTTTTAAAACAGTGCTTGATAAAGATATGGAAAGGATTTATATGAAGTACTTGCTTGAGGTGGCAGTGGCTTACATCCAGGAGGCTCTTTGGAGAGGTCATCTATAATTGGAGAGTGCTTACAAAATCAAGACTCGTATAACAGAGTTATGAGAATGTCTGCGTGGGTTGCTCTGCCTGAGGAAGTGTATGACAGGCCACAGAGATACATTAAATGAAGGGGGAAACATATGGCTCCAAAATGGTGGCATCCAAATACAACAACCTGGTGGAAGCGCAGCTACGGATCAGGCTGTCAGTGTCAAAAAACAATAAACTAATTTTAGCTTGCAAAAAGATACTGGTTAATCCAGTGTCTCGGATTCAAGAGTTCCTGGCTGTGTAAGCCCTTATTTATGCAAACCCCCACTGCACTCTGAGTAGTTTTCCCTTTGTTTGCTCCCCTCCAATACTACACTCGATGTATAATCATTCTGCCTGTTCATCACTCAGTGCTTGAAGTCATAAGCTTTCTGCTTGTGACGTGACAGTTGTTGTAATGTGGGTCATTTAATAAAGGTGATTCATGTAAATTGGACTAAATTCACAAGTATTCTAAAAGAAAAGTTATTTCAATTGTAATACCTAACTTTGCTGTTACATAAATTACAAATGTATCAAATAGCTTTAAACGAGAAGCAACAAGCAACAACTTCTTGGACTACAATAGTACCCAGAGATTCTGATTTCTCAACCTGGGATGGACTGTGTAAAAAGACAAAGGAGAACAACTTGCTCTAAGAGGACAAAAGATATAGAAAGAGAGAGATGAAGTGATCCACTGAGCATAACACAGCAAGTCAGAAAGAAAAGAAAATTAATCTAGATTTTCTAGTGCCCCAACACTAAATCAGTCCGGTCACTGGATTTTCTGAGGCTGATTCCTAACTTTACAGTCTAGGTAAAGGTAAGTATTTTTTCTCCTTTTTATCGGATTTTCATTATATTTACATACAAAAGAGGTGTCAGAAAGGACCAAACTGACATCCTGGGTTGAGTGCCAAAAAGCCTTGCTTCAGGCTCTTTCCAAATAAAATGTTTTCTATGAGGCTTCCCATTATTCTTTAAGGGAAAGCAAATGAAATTAAACCAACATCTTAAGTTGTATTTTGTCTTGTGCTAAATGTTGTTTTGTACTGCTCAACTATAAATCATTTTAGAAATCTGTTAAGACAAAGTACTCAAACATAAGTTGGACAAAAATATTGGATAATTTGTAGTATCTTACTGTTGGATCTGTTTTCCACTGAAAGATAAAAGGAAAAAACATTCTTATGTTTCCAACAATATTTTTAGCAAATTAACCACACATTAAAACCCTCATATTTTTCCAGCTCAGCACTGCATTTTCTCCACAGTTCCTGGCTGGAGGAGTCTCCTTTGATTAGTCCTAGAGACTAATCTTTTCCTTCCATCATGTGAAAAGAATAATCTATTATTTGATTAAACTTGAATAAAGACCACTGAGATGTACGAAATCCATAGTCTTCTATGTCAGGATGCTTTATCTTGTCATAGCTGAGCACGACCCATGTTTTTATGCATCCGCCTATCTCAAGAAACAATTTACAAGCTCTGAACACACAAATATTGGCATGTACCCCCACTTCTGGCAGCTTCAAGACTTTGTAAGTCTGTAAAATCTAACATCACAGCAGCCTGGCTTAAATGTCTTATGAGTAATGCACACTCAGAAATATCCAAGTATGAAGCTCGTTCCATCAGAGAATCAGCTGCACATATAGCAGTACCATCTCCCCCATACTATCTGCAGCCCAGAGGCTGGTGGTTACACCTTCATTAAACATGGATGCAGCAAGCTAAAAGGACAAGGCAAGAATACTCAAAACCAAATATACCAGGTTAAAAAGCCACTGTTTTCTGATGTATACAAATGAGCTAGAACTGTGTGGGAATTTTCTAACAAACATTTTTCCCACTGTTTAAAGTGTCGGTTAGACAAAACTAAAACTTTTTTCAAAGATGTACCTGCATCAATTACAGAAGAAGAAAGAAATCACTCGTGTGTGTGTGTGTGTGTATATGTGCAAAGGTTCATTAGAATGTAAGAGAAGGAAAATGTATAACCCTGAGGTTTCTGTACTATTCTGACACAGAACTATTTAAGGTGTTTGCTGTGATGAGACAATCAACCTAGTCAAAGGTTTTTGCAATTTTCCTCTGACCTATTAAAATGCCCATGTCTTTCTTTGGATCTGATTCACTTCCCACCTAAAACGTTATGGATCAATCCAAAATTCACTGATGTCAATAGCAATCATTATACACTTGGCATTTGAGAAGACACTACATATAATTATGCAGTAACTAAGTTTATTTTATTTAATTAACTGTATTTGATTTAAGTTTATGGCAGTGTTGCCAGAGAAAGCTGGAGTCTAGTGACCCAGCAGTTCTTTTGTGTTACTATGTCCTCCTCTGCCCAAACATAAGAAAGAATTCCTTTGATTTGATTGAAATCATGACCTTATATGAAGGAATTATGACTGCTACTAGTTAAATTATATGGAAAAAGTAAAACACTTTCAGTTGAAAAAATGTAATTTGTCAGAATTTCAAAATTCTGGACCTGCTCCAGTAATGCCGTTCGCTCTCAGATATCCTTTATGCTCTACAAACACAGTTCTTGCTTTTCATATTTTACTTAGTGATGCATTACAACTTATCAGGGTGAAGATTACCTTAGTTTTACTTACAATTATTTAACACTCTTATATTTTAAGTGAATAATGTTACCCTGCCTCCACACTTACTCTTATGCAAAAATCAGCATAGACGTATTCCCAGTTTGGGTGACACTGGGGATACTATGCATCACACTCTTAATCAGTTACTGCAGTAGATCTGTGATATTTAACACTATGCAAATCATAGAGGGCATATCAGATATGCATCAAATAATTAATAGACTGTGTGTGTTCACCCTGCCCACAGCACAGGAGTATGAGAGCAAGCAGACATCGAAGCAAGTAAGTTTACACAGCTCAAAGTGACCTACGCCTACTTCCTAGCTCAGGTGTCTTTGTTCAACATTTCCATTTCCGGGACTGATGTCCGCAGAATCTGGCTGATTCCCAGTGATTTTGATAGTGAGTATGCAATATGTGCAATAATTTCAAGAAAGTAGGCTGATCTTTTAGGGGGAAAAAATAGGTGGATGGATAAATGCATAATCGGTTATAAGTCTGATAAAAAAATAGAAGCCAGGCATGTCAGCTTGTACAAACTGACACAAGTCAGTGGAAATCAGAAGAAGGATTACAATGTACAGGTGCTGAGAGCCTGTCAGTAGAACTGTAGAGTGATTCAGTGCAGGAAAGACACTTTTCTCAATAATCTGCATTAACACAGTTACATTATGCAGGATAAAATAATCAGAAGGGGTAAATGTTCTATTTTACAGCGTAAATCAACCTCAATAATTTTTCAACAGAAGGAAAGTGCTCCTGCTGACAAGTGACTCCATAACTAAGGTTTTTGGTACTTTTGTTATGAACAGGATATTCAGCTAGGTAATCTGATTACCATGGCAATTCCTATGCTCAGTAAGATACACCAGCTATTAAAAGTAATATGAAAACTAAATGATGAGCAGAAAGCCACAATAACAGAGAACTGACAGAGGGAATCTAGACAAGCAGATGACATGATCTGAAGTGGAAAATGGCTAGAACAACAAAACTCTGGACATTCCATTTCTTTTGTGACATGTTGGTAATCCTAACAAGAAGTTATTAGATACTCATCATTGTGTCTTGTATAAACAATACAGCACATCCTAATACTTTGCAGAACATTCATGATGTAGTGATGCAAAAAGAAAATGGCCACCTACTAAATCTCGGTTACAGAAAACAGTGTGCTAGGAGGACTATCAAAATACTCATCATACCCAGCATGAGACTTGAGGGCATTATAGCACAAGGCTGATGATGGCTACTGGTAGGAGAATACTCATTTTTAAGGGTCTTGTTGGTAACAAATCTTAAAAACATAATTCTTTTACGTTATTGTTTTTCTCCTCCAGATTAGATCAACAGTAATTTATAATTGGTGTGAGAGGACATGGCTGATAAACTTCATCAAGTTTTACCTGGTACCACTGGGCCCTGGTGATTCTGTAATTTATGTTTAATGGTGGTCTTTTTCTCACTTTATATTTGAAGCTGTTATCTATGTATCTGTCTATATTGTCCTGTTTTATAATTCTTTAGTTAACAGAATATTAAATTCCATGAGCCAATAGAAATAGCAAAAGTAATTTGCAGGACTTCAGGAACAGAAGCCTAAAATAACCCCAGATAATGTAGGTTAAATGAAGAGACATGTAAAAACCCATGTATGTCTGAGCTCTTTACCATGTAACTGTAATTTCACCTGGTTAGAAACCAGTGCACCCTATTGTAGATCAATGTCCTAGGGAATTAAGTAAACAGAAAAGTAAATTTAAATTTAAAAAAAAAAAAATTGTAATTAAGTCAATGGTGTTAATTTATAACTTGAGCAATGAGTTTGCTGAGAGTATCTTAAGAAGAAATTTTGTAATCAGCCTTAAGATAAAACACTTGGAAATGACAGCAAAGTTTTCTGTTTCACTTGTGCTTTCCAAGCCAAAAAAAGTTCTGGCTTTTATAGTAAGCCTTCTCATTACTGTTGAGCACCACATATTTTCCAGGAATAGAACTGAAAGAGGTAATTTCTGTTATACAGGACAATCAGTAATTATGTGTCAGGTAGGGTTATCTTCTACACAGAGTAACATTTCCAGCTTTCAGTATCCAAACGGTTGCCCACAATTATTCCAGTTGTATTCTCCTGCCCCTGAAAACACACACATTTATTTAGAACTCAGTCCACTTCCCAAGAAAAGTGAAGGGGGGAATTAGGAAATCAGAACATCTGACCTGGTAAATGCTGTTTACTCACACACTGTTTTTGCCAGGCAAATCTCTGTGGAAACAAATTCCAAAGAATAAATGCATTGTCCTTGCAGTACGCACTATTACACACCCATTTATTACCAGCTAGCTGGTCTGAGGGGAGAAAGTCACTCAAATCCTTTGCTCATCGACCTTTTTCCTTATTTGTAACTGGGCCCCTGATCTGCAGGAATCTGGCCATCTGGTACTTTGGTGTCAAGCACCAATGCAAGGGGATGAGAACAGGACACAGGACTGCGTTATTTAATCCTTGGCTTACTGAGGTTCAGGCCAGGCATGTTACCAGTACTGTCACCTGAGTTTCACAAGAAAATCAGGTGAAAACCAGAAAAATTGGGATCCAAGCTCAGAGGATCCCAACTGCCCGTGCCTGTTGGCTAGGCAGGAGAGTTGCTTGGACTTCAGGACTGAAGAAAGACCACAGTGCCTCCTGACCCAACCCTTCCTCCACCTTCCTGCCCTAAAAACGTCCACAGACTTATTCAGATTCAATGCTCAAGAGACCGTCCAAGGCATCGCACCATCAATGTCCTTCTAAACGTTACCTTTGCTCCAAAGAGTGGCTCAAAATTTCCTAATTTTCACAAGATCTGGGCTTCTCTGATGTTGCCTTTTGGTTCAGTTCGCCCTTTATGGAAGGAAAGAGTTGAACAGCAAAGTTAGGCGGGGCACGGCCAGAACACGTTTCCCCCCACACCGCATATTTAGGCTCTTTCCCCCTTGCTTTACTTTTTAAGCCGGGCTTCCCCCCGCCCTCCCGGCCGGGGCCCTTGCCGGTCTCGCAGGGGACCGGCCCACGGCAACGGCACGCGCCGGCTCCAGCGCCCCGGGGTTGCCCCGGCAACGCGTCAACACATGCAAATTTTCTGCCGGCTGCCCGGGCGCCGATTGGCCGACGCCACTGTTCGGTCACAGAGAGGAGGGAGGGGCCCGTGCTCGGCAGGGCGGAGGCGGAACGGGCAGCTCCGCCCTCGTCCTCGGGGCACCGGCCCTGGGGTCCCCCTCCCCGCTCGCGCTGGCTGTTTTGGAAGGACACGGGGAGCGCCTCGACCGACCAGCTTTTGGGGCGAAACGTGTCTTTTCCTGCCAGGCAAGGCGCAGAAGTCTGAGTCGGGGGAAAGGCTTAGCACCTGGAAGTGGTTCGGTGGGAAGGGTCCCCAGTCAGCTCTGCATCCATGGGCAGGGTCTTCTCTCAAACCCTTTCCCCTCTTGACTAGCTGAAAAGGGACAAATGGCCTCGTTGGGAAGCCCAGGCAACAGAGAAGAATAAGGGCATAAGGAGCCCTAATTCCATCTCCTACACCGGCACTGTTCTCATTCAAAAATTCCCAGGTTTTGGCCAAATTGTTTCAACATTTTTGCAAATTTAACTTTTACAAGCTTCATATTTTCCATGGAAATTAATTCTACATAAACAATGATAAATAATTGCTACAAGAAAACACCACTGGTTCAAACATTCCCATGGCAAGTGTTGCCTCCTGGCAGCGCCAAGCGCAAGCCCACAGTGCTTCTCCCATTCCACCTCTTTCTGCATAACAAACTTCGGTTGTCGGTTACTGAAACAGGCATCATTTGCTTAGAGTCTTGGCAAGAGCAATGTCTTGTATTCTGCTAAGCAACAGAGATCTCCTGCAAACAAATTCTAGTATCCCTTTCACACTGAAATTTTTGGTGTGGCAGGTATGCTGCTAAGGCAGACATGAAGCAAACCTGTCAAATACGTTTTTACATCACATTCTTTGACCATCTCCCCTGGCACTTTTATCAAGTTTTCTAAATCACATTAATTCCCCAGCCTGAGATACAAAAAGGAAAATTACAAAAGGCTTTCAGAGAAGTAAAATCAGGTTGTCTGATCCAAACGAGTTGCATTGGAAAGGAGAAAACTGACAGTAGGCTAGGCCTTCTGACACTGCAGTAACCCTGTGCCCAACAATTAATTCAACTTTTTGCTATATATGGCAAAAAGTGTTTATCAAACGAATATCCTTAGGAAAACAATTGGAAAAGATTAATAAGAATGTTTTGGGAACCAGAGCAAAAGGGTTAGATCACCTGATCCACCCATTTAGTCCTGGAGATTGGGTTTATGTTAAGAATTTTTCAGGTGACCCATTGGAGGAGAAGTGGAATGGACCTTATCAGGTGTTGCTAACCACTTTCACTGCAATCAAGATTAAAGAGCAGACAGCTTGGATCCATTACTCCCAAGTAAAGAAAGCTTCTGAACCACAATGGACCATCGAAAGTGTTGAAGATTTGAAATTACGGTTACGATGATAACTTTATTGACTTTAAGCTTATCAGTAGATGCTTGGAACGAGAACTTGTATTATAATGCGATTCAGATGATAGCGAATGCAGCAGGGGCTAAGGATTGTTGGATTTGTACTGCCCTACCGAGAGGTGACATGAGACTCCCTTTGTACGGCATAGGGTTGACTCATTGGAATTGTGACAGTAATACTTGGCCCGAGTTTTGGAAAAGACAAGATGGACAATATTGTAGTTATGATAATTCAAGCTATGAGATCGGACCAAGATTCGACCTGCAGATACTGGATAATGACACCCAGATTCTAGTTAGCAATAATAGTTGCCTATGGAAGGCAAGATCCAATAATTGTCCGTGCCGCCCCCCAGTAACAAATATCATAACTGTTCCTGTAGGAACGGGTGGAATGATTATTGGATCAACAAGACTGCAGTAGAATTAGGAACTTGGAATTTGACAGGATTGAACATGACATATATTAATTTCTGTAATAGAACCCAGTTAGAAACCTATAGCCCTACAAAGTGGGATGCCAGTAGAAATACATCGGTTGGATGGGTAAGTAAAGGATCGTTTTATGGAGCTAATCTCACAGCCACCGACGGACCCTGCAAACTGCCTGACGGGTATTGGTGGCTGTGTGGTGATGGTATCAGCAGAAAGCAACTCCCTGCAGGATGGAAGGGAATGTGTACCATAGGTCATTTAGTTAGTCAGGATCAAATATATAATCAGTCCCAAATACCTATGGGTATTTTGAGAACGTCCTGGAAATGGGCTAAGCGAGAAGACAACCCACTTGTAATTAGGGGAACAAAATTTCATGGCTTTGTTAGATGGCTCTTACCGTGGCTAGGAGTAAGTGAGCTAGAAGAGGCCATGGTAAATATTTCCACAGTTCTAGAGCAGATGGAAAATCTAACCATAAATACTATAAAAAATTTACAGACGGAAGTATCTTCCCTCAGTAAGGTTGTGTTGCAAAATCGAATGGCATTAGATTTATTGACTGCCAAAGAAGGCGGTGTATGTATGTCATTAATACCAGTTGCTGTGCATATATCAATAAAGATAAGCAGATAGAAGCAGATCTAAATGCACTCTGGGAGAAAACACAAATATTCCAGGAAGTATCTTCAGATGATACTTCACTGGGGCTTCGAGATTTATGGAATAAATTGACTTCTTGGCTTCCCAACTTTGGATGATTGAAACAATTATTCATTGGATTAATTACTTTGGCGATTTTAGGAATATTTGTTTGTGTATTTCTTAAATGTTTTCTTTGGTGTTACCAGAATCCAGCAGAGACGTACAGTGACTGGAAAAGAAACAAGATTAGGCATCAAGTAGAAATGGGAAGGTATTTTACTCAGACCCTTGAAAAGGATGAAATATTATGAATTTTGCAAACATAAAATAATTAAGGATAACACCCTTTTAGGCCTAAAAGGATTTCAAATATTTTACTAGTCATAGTTAAAGAGCATTACTATTTTAAATAGTAATTTTATTGATTTTATTGTAGTTTTTGTAATAAGCTTCATTTGAGACGTAATAAGACTATATATTGAGGACTGTAGCAAGTAAGCTACAAGCCCTCAAAAAGAAAAGGGGGGAATGAAGGGGTTAAATCCCTGACAATCCCTGACTAAGACCTTACTGTGATATATAGACTTGCATTTTTTTAGTTTCACTCGCATCCTTGTTCTCTTTTGTTCTTATTTAAAGAATACCTGCTTAATAGTCATCCCGACTATTGAGTGCTGATTTCGGCTTTTCACGGCAACAAAAGAAATAAAAGTATGTTTGCATTTTGTAAATACTTACATTTACCTATGTGTCTGCAGAACATACAAAAATATTTTTCTCCATTCTAAGATTTTACGTAGAACCCATGTTAGTGGTAGGCAGACAAGACTGTTGTTTCCACATGAGCTGTCCCATCTTACCATTTTTTTTCCATTGAAAAATTCAAAGTGCCTTCACATCATTAGAAATGAGGAACAAACAAAACAATACTTCAATTTAAAAGCCCCCCCAAGTCCTTGAAAAAGTTCTCATTAAGATGATGCAATATATTTTATGTTACAAAAACAGTCAATAAAATAGACTAATCTTTGAATAAGTTACTATGGATATAGAACTTGGTAGATTTTTACATAAATCCATTCATACCAACAATATATTACAAATTGGTGACAATGTTCAAGCTAAATTCCTGGTTGGCATTTTATCTATGTATGTATGCTTGTATGTGTGTAGATGTTTAGATATTTTAAAAACAAAAATGGACAACCCTGAAAAATGTTTGCTATATTACATATGCCATACATGTGGTTTACTGCAGCTGACTGGTACAGATCTCTGTGCTACTTTAAATAGCATGGTACCAAATTGCCTTTAATCTCTTTCGGTTTGTATCTTTTCAGTACTCCATCATCAACCCTTGCTGACCAGATAAAATACAAACAAAACACACAGGAATTACTTTTACCAGAGGAAGAAAAACAGCAGAAATCAATTGCTTTCCACTGCATATCTTCTTTAAGGCAGACTAAATCACATAATGGACAAGCTACTCCCTAGAACAGGCTTTATTATATGAAGTCATTTACATTTCATGTATATATGCAAATAGGGAGAATTTATATGGAGAAGAATATAGTCTGCTCACTTTTTAAATTTTCCTTATTACTTAACCAATAATAATGATGCTGGCCTTAATGTTTTCCAAACAGGGCATCCTGGAACAACAGGAAGGGTCATAGAGAAGCCATGAGAAAATACAAGAAATAATACAGAAATTTATCATAGGATATCAATGTGTCTGAAAATCTCCCAAAGGGTCTGAGACAAACATCAATACAAATATTTGTATTTGAGCAAGACAGAAACAGCCCTGATATAATTACTTTGCACATATTTTTGTAACCATCATCCCAGCTAATAACTCTTTTGCTTCTGTTGCCCTATTTTGCTTCCTGCAAAACTCTGGGTGGGATCCTATCTGAAGGTCAACTTGGAAGCAGCAGAGGAACAATAAACAAACCAAGAGTATGAAAAATGCCTTAAAAAGCAGCTTGGATGGGGTGAAGTAAGAGGTCGTCAATTGCTACGACTTCTTTATTTTTACTGTTTATTATAGCTAATTTGCTCATGGAGAGAAAATAAATGAGGGAAGTCCATTTCATTATACATTATTTTTACTTTCTAGCTTGCTTTTCTGAAAGTTTGGAAATGTTTGTTTTATGGCTTTCCCATTACAGTGTTTCTTTTCTCCTGTGTGTTAAGCAGTAATGTTAGGTTTACTGAAGAATTCTTATGACAGCATGTTTTGGTAACTGAAGATTTAAGCACTTGACTATTCAGCTCATGAAATCAATCTATGTTTAATATGATTCAGTTGTTGTGAAGGCATTAGTTAGGAAACCAATGTATTTATTTTTTGACATTGCCTTGGTAGGTGCCATCCTTTTGCTTTATTCTACAGATTAGCATGCAGATGCTCCAACAAAGCATACCTTCAAAGCATCTGAAAGGATGTCATTAACTGAATTACCCTCTGGGTTGAGGAAGTCTTCTTTCCTGAGAAACAGAAAGGTTACACTGAGGCTGAAAGGACCGTGTGCCATGTTTTCATTACCATTTCTAATGGACAGCCAGAAGACAGAAAAGATTATGTTGCAGCTAAAAACACAGTTCAAACATGTACAACCAGATTTCCCTTTGAAGCTGGAAGTCTTCCCAGGGGGATGGATATGGCTGCAGCTGAAGCAACAATAATTTTTCACGCAGTGAAATACTGCCACACATTCCAAGGCTGGACTACTCCAAGCAAATTACATAGCGTTAATGACATTCACTGTGTGACCACCTGAAAATACCTAGCACTTTTTTTTCCCAAAACTCTACTACCTCACAGTTATGCTCCTACAATACCTCTGATAATACGTCTCAGTAACAGAAATTGGTAGGAGAAATGTCAAAATCTCTGAATTAGTACCGTTAACAAGAGTAAGAGAAATTCTGAGACTGAATTTTGAAACTCCAAAACGCAATAAGGGGGTGGAAAAGATCCTCATGTTTGGACAGAAAAAGAACAAACCCAGTATTTAGAAGAAGCAACAGAAGAATAAATTGCAGCATGAAGATTGTGAGATGATGAACTTCCTGAAAAAAAGTTTGCATGAAGAAGAATTTTAATTAACACATTGAATTTCTCTCTCTTGGCAAAAAAGGGTAAAATCATTAGTTATGAGTGACGTCTATACATAAATTTTTCCTGTGAATGGTTGTGCAGTGCTTTAGCCTTTAGGCACACACTGCTCACTCCATCACAAAGGAGGCAATTTATATTGCCCTGGATACTACTATTAGTTTACGCTCCCTCTTCAGGATTGTTGTTGCAGTACATGGTAACCGCGTTTATTGGCCTGCCTTCCGAGAAGGCAGCTTGAGAGTCATCACTCCTCACACACCAGAGCTCTCTGCTGCGAGTTTCCTCCCCTGACTGCCAAGAACATCAGATGAATTGGATTTGCAGAAATCCTAACTCCTTGCCTCCAGCTTAGGGCAGCCCAATGCTCCTCTATACAGACTATACATTTCTTCCAGCCCCCTTGGAGTGCCTGACTCATTGCAGCCTCACACAGTCTGCCATTTCAGTCTCTCTCGCTTCTCATTACATCCCACACAGGCAGCCACCGTTGCCAAAAGCTGTCCCAAGAGCTGGAATCACCTTGTCTCCAGGGCAGCCTGCTCCACCCTGCTATTGTACTGCAGAGCTGTCAATGAGCCTGTGCCCCTAGCCTGCTAGCATCTATACCTAGATGCAAACTGGTACAGCAACACATCAGCTGCAGGGGAGCCCAGCTACACACAGTATACTTCAGAATGAGGCGATTTCCTTGAGAACAGATGTTCACCCTTCCAGTCACTCATATTACTGCAGTCTGGACAGAGGATGTCCTTTCTTTCACATATCTTTTGTATCTAGCATAGACCCTTCACTTCATAAGCATCTTTCACATCAAGAAAATAATAGGTAATGAAGGCCTCCAATAAAGCAGGAAAAGCTTAACAAAACAACAACAACAAGAAGATGCTGAAGCTGTATAAAGTGGAGTTAAATATAAAACCAACAGAATTAAAGCAACAAGGAATAAACTACCAGAGGACAAACTGTTAAGTGATGCATTGAGTTCTTCATCCCCTCAAATCTCCAAATCAAGTCTACCTGACTTTAGGAAAGACAAGCTTTAGGCGAGCTGCAAAATTAGCTGGGTGAATTATTATGGCCCATGCTACACAGTAGGTCAAACTAAGAATATGTTGATCCCTTCTGGTTCTAAAATCTGTGAATAATGTAATTCTTCCTAAGTGGTCCCCACAGGGATTTAAGCCTCAGTGACTGTCCTGGTTTCGGCTGGTAGCCGCTATAGTGCTGTGCTTTGGATTTAGGATGAGAATAATGTTGATAACACAGGGATGTTTTAGCTACTGCTGGGTGGTGCTTACACAGAGTCAAGGCCTTTCCTGCTCCTCACCTCACCCCACCAGCGAGGAAGCTGGGGGTGCACAAGAAGCTGGGAGCGGACACGGCTGGGACAGCTGTGACCCCAACTGACCAAAGGGCTGTTCCATACCATATGACGTCATGCTCAGTATAGAAACTAGGGGAAAAGCTGCCTGGGAGTCCGCTGCTTGGGAACCGGCTGGGCATCAGTCAGCGGGTGGTGAGCAATTGCATTGTGCATCACTTGTTTTGATTATTCTTTTATAATTTTTACTATTTTCCCTTTCTTTTCTGTCCTATTAAATTGTCTTTATCTCAACCCACGAGTTTTACCTTTTTTTTTTTCAATTCTTTCCTGCATCCCACTGGGGGGGAGTGAGCGAACGGCTGTGTAGTGTTTAGCTGCCTGCTGGATTAAACCACAATGGTGACTTAAACCCCTACCATTTCTATGTGCAGTTACATGTTAAAGATTTTAATTTTTTTTACCTACCAGCCTCTAACTTCCAATGTCTTCACAGTATCCCCCCCAAAGTGGGTCTCCAAGTAGAACAGCTACGAGTGATTCCCTATCCTTTGCGTTTTTCCATCCATTAACTGCATTGGAAATTAAATAAGCCAGGAATAATGCCAGCAGAAAGGACTGATTTCCAGTTCTTCCTTAAAAATCCCTCTTAAGCAAGATCCAGAATTTAATTACAGCCAAAAAAGACAAGAACTGCACTTAGACCAGTTTTTATCCTGTACTTCTAAGCCAAGATGTCACTAAAACAACAGCTGCATATTATAAATGTGACATGGGATCTAAAATATCTCTGCACTCAAGCAAGCAGTGAAGAAAATCAGAGATTCTCCAGTCTTCAGATGGGTCTGAAAACACTTGAAGGCCTCCAATGTGCAGTCTGTTAAGGCATTGGAGTAAACATACACCAAACATGTAAAACATCCACTGAGGCCTTTCCTGAGAACATGGTTTTATATTCTGAAAGAGACCAAGCAAAGTCTTGGTCTGAGAAGCAGAAAGTGGGCACTTTGCAAGATCAGCAGTCCCTTTATATTAACAGTAAGTGTCACTGTCACTTTCACATTGGTCACTATCTCCCTTTCTTCTGTCTGCCTCCTCCTTCCTTTTTAATTTTGTAATCTTTCCTTGTCTCTTACTTTTTCTATATCACTTTCCATTTAGACTCTATATCCTCCTAACACTTGACTTTTCTAATGCTGTTTTCTGCTCTTGTGGCAAACCTGCCAGTGCCAGCTTCCTTCTTCATCATCTTTTCTCTTTCCCCCCAGTTTGCTTTCCCTCTCATTTCACTTTTCAGCATGCTCTCCCTTTTGTTTCCATTGCCCAGCTGTACCGTTTGAGCATTTCCTCTCTCCTTTCTCAGCCACTCATCTATTTCAGTCATATGTTCATGTTCCCAAACATCTACACTTACCATCTGTCTTTGTCAGGAATACTCTTCTAGATGCCTGTTTTCTTCAGGCACATATCCATTTACTATTCAATATACGTGAGTAACCTGTAACTGGAAGCACCATGTTGAACCCCTAATTCACCCATGTGAAAACCACTTCCAGTTCTCCTTCAGTATTTCTGCTACTTCCTCTCAGTCATCTAGATTTCTGTCAGCCTCGCTAGATACCACCACAGCCCACAAGTTCTCTAGGATTTTCTATCCTTCTCATGATTTTGTACTCACTTTTTGCTGCTGGAGAGAAGCAGAGGAGTTGAAGACATAGCATGGGAGCCATTTCCCATTGGCATCACCTGCTTAAGTCATCCTTCCTGCCTCCTGAGAAGCAGGAGCGGCAGCCGCACCCCTCTCTTTCTTACAGCCTGGTCAGGAGAAGTGGGGCACACGACAGATCTGGCTGAGCACGAGGAGGGGAGCTGCAAAGAGGTGAGGTGAGGGCTGTACAATGAGGTTTCTGAGAAGGCAGGGGCCAAGATACTACAGGAGAAACCAGAGGGTCTACAGGGGAATAAAAGTGGCCACAGAAGGCTTCTGAAAATCAGACAGCTGGATGAAATGAAGGGGCACATCCCTTTCCTGTAGGAGGGGAAGCCTCACAGTACAAAGAGCCCCATTAATCTTCTGGCTATAAGTGGATTTAAAGCTGTAATAATGGAAGACAACGAAGTTAATCTTCTACCCATTTTCTCCTCTGAAGTTGATCCCTACATATTGACCCCTCTCAGTACCTGCATGAGTATTTTCCTTTCCTGTATCCTCCTCAGGCCTCTGTCTGCATATTAAACTAAGCAGCTCACTTCACATTCCCTAAGCTCAGAGGATTTCCTCGGCCCTTCCAAGTCCTGTATGATGCAAGCATGCCAGACGAACATTTAGCCCTTGAATGTACTTATGTGGCCTCTTGTTTTCCCCTTGTGTGGCTCTGAAGGGTTATGAAAATAAGAGGCCAAACAAATTCATGCCAGCAGTAATTCCAGCCCCACCCTGCAGAATGGGCAGACACCACATGGCCCAAGGAACAGCCAAATTTCATTATTACATTTAAATAAATGTTGATGGTTGAAAAGACTGCTCTGTTTCCCCCAGCTTTTCTCTCTCCTCATGTTCCTTCACTGCAGGGGGCTATCAGCACCTTGGCTAACTTGGCTGCAGCATGACACGAGGAGACTTCGCTCTGTAGGAACAAAAAGTTCCTTTAAAAACTTGAAAATACCCACGTAATAAAGCAGCGTTAGTAAACAGGATTTCAGCAAGCACCACTATGCTTAATGATTTCGGGCCTTAAGAAAAGGCATGGATGAGGTGGGAAGAACCAACTGTTTTTCCAAATATTTTTTCAGTGTTTGCCAAGAGCTGCAGGAGGGAGACACAAACAGTAATATTAATAACAAAAATAAAGGATTTAGAACAGTATTTCACTTCATTTTGCAGGCGGTTTGGGTATTTTATTTGATTGCTCTGCTTTTTTCCTGGACTTGGCGGCAGGTACCTGTAGTATTATCGAGAGACTCCAGGCAGGAATTTATAGTTGCCTTTTGTTGAATTGTTCACAAGCTGTATGGACACCACGTTTCTGTGTCTCTTTATCTCCTTGTAGTTTTTCTCATCCTTAATTCTACGGCAGACTTCTACGCTCTGCTTCTGACTGTATATGAACAGTACTTTTGGATATTACCAGAATTAAACAGGAACTTCCATGAGCCATTAGGAATTTTTGTTACCTGCTTCAGAAAGGAAAAGGGAGATAATGCCTATAAATAAACCCTATTTTTAAAATTATATATATTCAGGAAAAAAGCAATACTATGCTCAATCCTGTTGTTTTCTGAGAACTGAGAATCGAGTTGTTTGCTCAGCCATTTCACTTCAGCTTCACTGTGCACTGTGATTTGAATGCTGTCAATACAGATTAAACAGGGCACATGAGGTTGTTTTTAAAGAAATTGCACAGTCAAATAATTTAGAAAAGTTTACTCTACATTGTTTGGAAATCCAGCTGAAAATTTTGCAAATCATATCTCCATGGTTTGTTTTATATTTTTTTTAATGGCAAATACTGCATTTGTTTAATTTTTTTTTTTATTGTGTTACTAAAGAAACTTGCAGTGTAGCTCAGACCTCATTGTAACTCATTATTATTACTTCATCTTGAGGTTGCTTGTATTACAAAGAACAAAAATATTAACAACCACCTTGTAATAGGTAGCTGCCAAGTGTAAAAAGACTATGACTTATTTGCATTTTCAACTCCAGTATTTTTTAGAGGTGAGAATGGGGTTCGTGTTCTTATTGGCTTGGCATACTATAAGTACAATACCATGATGGAAAGTTTTGAGTCTGTTAATTAAAACATGGAAGTTCTTTGCTAAAGACAGTGTATAAGTTTGGCACTTTTGGACATACACTCAAGCTAGATTACTTTTATCTTCCTTTCACATCTGTTTTTTCCTTCTCACCTCCCATCATTCTCTCTGCTACTTCTCTTTGAGCATGGATTGCCAGTGGTACACTCTTGCAGCTTTGCCTTCAATGTGCTTGAGGATGTCGTAAAAGGTAAAAGGAGAGCAATAGCATTGTATCTAAGTTTCATGTACAGCACAGTGCTGTTTGACTCCCGTATCCTCCTTGCAGGTAGCAGGACAGCAAGAGTCAAGAAACCAAGTGGCATGAGCATAACACATTTCTCCATATATTCCTCACGTGGCTATTTGTGAGTAGTGGATCTGTACCACTGATTAACTGTGCCACAGAAGACGAGACAGTGCAGCTGGCTCTGCAAGAACCTATCCGGGCTCCTTGCGTTATTATCTTGGGGCAGAATGCAGGAGCAGTGCGGCAGTTTTTACACCCAATATAGCATAGGCTTGGACTGGGATTGTCTCAGTGGAGAGCCAGACCTGTTATCTCTGCACCATGCATGCCAAACCAGTACTGTGGAACCCTCTGGAGGTGTATCCAAGGGGCTCTTCTTTGCCAGCATGAGGCCAGCAGATTTTATGCACTTGTGTTCATGCCATATCAAGCATGATCTGGCTCCTACTATGCTGCAGAGCACTCTGGATTCCTAGAAAGCTTGTTAGCTCTGTTGCAATGTGGTGCACTCAGAGAGTCAGTTCAGGTCGGGGACTGTGTCTGAATGAGTAAGTCCTCCTCCAGTTCGGAGTGTCAGGGGGGTGCAGTGCAGAGATACTCCTAGGTCTGGCCAGTCTTATGAGAACTGGTTCCGTGACTGCTCCCAGTACTTGCATCATCCATGTTTTTCTACTATTGGGAAAATGCTTCTTTCTTTCCGTCAGATAATGGAGAATTCACCGTAATTATTTTTGGCTGGTGTACTGCTGCTAAGAGCTATTCAAAGTGGTGTAATACAAAATAGGCTCATGCCAGCATATGGTTCCTTTGTTCTGGAGAAAATGGTGTTACTGAAGGTCAGACGAAGAGATCAGAAACCCCAGTAAAAATCCTTTCAGCCTGACGCACGGCAAAGGCTTGAACCAACGTTACCTACTTGTCACATCAGTGTCCTACCACTGGGGCAGGCAAGTTTGAAGGAAGGACTGCTGTCTATTCAGACTTAACCTACTCTGCTCAAAATGCGTCGACAGCTACTGGGACAGAAGGACTTTCCAGCCTGGCAGTGAACACGACCAGCTTCTGTAACAAGGCAGCATCAGGCCAAGGGTTGAGCGCAGATCCATCTCAATACTTCCTAGCCTGCTGAGCAGGGAGCTCTTCTTTGCTTCAGAGTGTTCAAACCACGGCTCCTGTGATCTGAGGGAGATATCAGATCTGCATCCTCCATATCATTGACTGCTCTGGACACTTCACTAATGATTAAAAGCACTGCCATCAGCATTCACTGTCTCAAAAGTATGTGAAATGCCTGCATGATTTCTTTCCTGGAGGGGATTTTATATGCCTATGGAAAGAAAGACAGAGAGAAACAAACAAAGTCACTAAATGTGGTTTGATCTGAACAGGACATACATTTTTACTTCTTTTGTTCAACAAAAGGTAAAAACATTTATTATTCACAATATAATCGATGTTTAAATGGCATGGTAGCTGTCATCTTTTTTTTCACATGAATATCCCTACCACTGTATTCTTAAGCCTACATATAATGACTTCTGCAGTCATTGCTTACAGGCCTCTCTATACGTTATATGCCACAATGAATAGTTTACTTTTGTCCATTTTGTGAACAAAGGCAAAACCCCGTCCTTTGCAAAGTCTGGCCACTGGACTCTAGCAAGGTGCTCCGGAGCAGTTCTGTTTTGAAAGAATGTTACAAAAAAATGTGAAACCTTCTACACTGGCATAACATGAGAAGACCCTACAGAAATCGAAATGCCAGACTGGCGAGCTGGAATTTGCCTGCGTTGCTGACTGGGAAGGGAGAAGGGGGAAGAACAGCACACATTCCTACTCCAGAAGGAAAAACCTGGTTGTGACTCAGACAGGGGAGAATTTTTTCCAAGAACAGTTCATCCTAGTGAAACTAAGACACTCAGGTCATGTTGCCAAGGTCATTGACATTTTTGTTTATCTGATCCTTAAAGGGAAATTACCAAGTTAAAAGTTGTGGGCTATATCCTCCATGGGGCAAACTGCTGCAGATCCAGTGTAGGCACTGGCGGCACTTGACAGGGTTTCACCCTGTTTCTTAGCAGTTCTTTTCTCATATTATTTGAGTTTCGCATTACATCCAGTTTTCATAATCTTTCCACAGTTGATTTCTGCAAGTCAAGCTGTTTCACAGTCTCGCTTTCCTATAGGTAATCCTATATCTGCATGGCTGCAAACAGAATAGTGAAGTACACACAAGAAAACTTGCTTGAAGTCAAAAACAATGTAATGAACATGTTGTATTAGTGTCTAAAGCAACACCGGGCTATAACTTCCTGCCACCTGCTATCTCCTACCTCCTCCCATTCCCAATCAGCTCTTGTTAAATGACTTCCTTTTTCCTCCTATCATGTACCCTCTGAGATACAGCAACTGTCTAAAGCCTAAAGATAAAGCATTGCATTCATTAAATGTTAAGTCCATGTAAGGTGTAATCTCCCTACAGAACAAGATGCAGAAAACCCTCTTTGTTTCTACTACAAAGGGCAAGTCCTTGCTGGAGGCAAGCATTTGAAAATAACTTCTTACTCTAGTTAGTGCCATTTTTGTTATCTCAATGTGATGACTTCCCTCCATAGTTTAAAAATCACAGGATTTAACTCTAGCAAAGTATCAGTGTTGAGCTCTCCTTATTTGCTTTCCGAGTGGAAAAGCACTCCTTGCTGGTCAGTAAGGGGAGGTACAAATGTAGTCCCAGATTCACTGACTGTAAATTCAACCTAACAGCCAGTGTTTCATACTCCCTATTGCTTCAGCATTTTTCAGGCCTACAGTGGGCCAACAGGCCAGATTCAGCACAGTCCTAGGATCAGAAGTTATCTGATTTTTCAATAAAAGCAGAGATCCTCATACACTCAGATAGCTGGGGTTTTAAGAACACTACCTCTGACAAGAATTCTCTGCTCATACCTCTTGTCTCTAATCACACACCTGAGCTGTAAGCTTGACAGGGCAAGTTTTCTCTCTGCTATGACCAGGGCATACAGGGACCTATTCCTCAACTGAAACTTGCTGATGGTAGTGATATGTTGCCCTTAGTAAAATATTATATGGCTGTCAATAAGGAGTAACCTTCTGTGCAATTGTCTGCCTGACTAAACCCATGAAATCTGGAGTCACTTTGATGCATCATAGGTCCTCTGGAAGCATAATCCTCCCGTGCATCATAGGGGAACCTGACATATACAGTGTAACTATGGAGAGTTTTATTTACAAACATATTCCATATTATTAACAGATCCAAATCCACAGTGTAAGATCGATTATACTCAGTATCTTTGAGTCATTTATCCTATGGAGTGCAGCATGATAGCTCCTGGCAATACTCCACAGGAAAAATTTTCTGTAGGTTATCACTTCCACATCTTCTTCTCATCCAGAATAGGGTCCACTTTCCTCCAAGCACATAAAGCCAGTCAGAAGCCACTGTCATTTTATGCCTGACCTCACTATTGCTTAATAAAACATTTTCCTGTTTTGGAAAACATTTGGCTATTCAAAGTACAAGCAGAGACCCTAGTAGTCCCTTCAAGTAGCCTCACTGTGAAATACAGCTCAAGGGAAAAGTATACTGAAGCTTTAATAACAAACATATTTAGAAAACAGTAACTAATCACATGGGAAACCACAGATTTCAGCACGTTACTCTAGGCAAGATTTTTTGTTACAGAACAATTACTAAATCAAAGTGTTGATTATTGAGAGAGACTTCTTTTATGACTAAATGTTCTCCTTAATAAAATTACACGTAAGACCTACACAAAATACAAACTTTATCAGATAGCTCTGCCTACAAACAGCCTCTGAATATCCCTAAAAAATCCAATACATTTTTCTCCAAATTTATGAGAAGGCCATGTCCATTAAGCAGTCAATTTTTGTTGTTCCCCTGAGAAACTGCTTACGGCAAATTTTACTGTATTTCCTTCCCTCATGGTATTGACTTATAATAAAAGCAAAACATTTTTCCCTGTTTAATGCATTTTCCAAAATTACATTGCTATCCATCCACTTCAAACAATTTCTAACAAAGGCCTTGTCCAGCTGGGTAAACAAAAAAATTTTACATATATTTCATTGAGCATTTTTTTATTGCGAAATATTAAGGCAACACCTCTTGCCAAAACCCATCACAACTCAGATGAATAATTATTTACATGTTTAAATGGAGGTATAGGTGCTCTTACTGTCACAGCAGAAGTTAAAAGGGAAACATCCCGGTCTAATGAACTTGCAACCTCACATGAAAATAGGGCATTAGTATGCAACACAGTTCAATGGACTTCTACAGCAGCCCTAAGGCAACATGTCTCTGAAACAATAAATACTGATTGAACAAAAAGATAAACTGCTCATGCTGATACACCTGTCATAAAGATGAGCAGTATAACATATCTTAGCTTGTTCTCTTTTTCAACAGATTAAACGCAGATCATTACCAAAGTCGATGAACAGATTTCTTGAGTGCATAACTATTCCCAAACAAGTAGCAACAGAGGCAGCCAACCCAGTGCCCCCTAAGAGAAAACTGTTTTCATCCCCAGCCGTTGAGGGCATGCACTTTGAATACGCTTAGAATGAAGCTTTAAGCATAGACTTTGGGTTTTTGTTTTTTTAATTAAAAACACAGAATCCAAGGAAACGAACCCAATATGAGCCGCTCTTTTTTCTTCAGTGCTTTAAGTAGATTTTGTTTAAAGCTGCATTGTACTCCATTTGATGTTATGGAAAGGAAACCCTGTTCCTGAGGACAAGATGAGTGTCAGGGTGGGCATGGGAAGAGTGCCACTGTTTATAGATTGGTCTCAGCAGCTCAGATTCACTTTTTTTTTTTTTAAAAAGACATAAAGACAGCTGAAAATAAGTAGACAATACAGAGGAAAGACCTCATTTGACTTATTGCATAGCTCTGAAATCCTCTTCAAACCAAATCCAGCTTTCACTTACATTGTTATGATCTCAGTGGAGTCAAATTTTCTTGTGATGTACTGCTATTCACTAGAGAAAATTGAAGATAAAGGAACCCTTTCTGTACTGTTTTTTAAACACACTGATGAGTGTTCATTGCTGCCAGAGTTATCCTGACTGCAGTGTCTCACCACAGAAACTCCATGGAGTCCAGTTTTTTGAAAGCTGCAATGTAAATTAGTAATTACTTGTTACATGAGGTACCAATTAAGCTTGCATGTTTCTTTATGTCAAGGTTTCACTTTTCCCCAATGACGTGTTAGACCATCAGAAAGACTGGTGACTGTGTAGCTGATTCACAAGCATGTGGCACAGGAGTTCTGGGTCTTGCTCCCGGGTGGTCTTCCTGTATAATCTTTACAGTTAAGGGTCATTCCTTGTCTAACGACAACTGAGACCTCTGCATGCCACCATAACATAGTAATACATTGTGGTGGGTTAGCCTTGGGTCAAACTCCCACCCAGCTGCTCACCACCCAGCCCCCTCCAGCAGGACTGGGAGAGAAAATAGGTTGAGAAAGTTCATGGGTTGAGATAAAGACAGGGAGATTGCTCACCAGTTGCTGCCATGGGCAAAACAGACTTGACTTGGGGAAAATTAATTTATTTTATTGACAATTAAAATAGATTCAGATGGTGAGAAATAAAGACAATCAATAAAACCACCTTTCCGCCTTCCTTTCCCAGGTCCATGTTCACTCCTTCTCTCCTGATTCCTCTATCCCACTGCAAGTGATGCAGGGGGGTTGCAGTCAGTACACAGCACTTGCCTCTCTGCCACTCCTTCCTCCTCACACTGGTCCCCTGCTCCAGCATGGGTCCTCTTCATGGGCTCCAGTTCTTCAGGATAAACCTGCTCCAGCATGGGTTCTCCATGGGCTGCAGGGAATATCTACTCTGCCATGGAGCACTTCCTCCTCCTTCTCTGACCTTCGTGTTTCCCTGTGATGTTTCTCACTCTTTTTGTTCTCTTATTTTCTCTTCTCTTCTGTTCTCTTCTGTTCTCTCTCTGGCATTTTCTGCCCTTTCTTAAATATGCTTTCCCAGAGGCACCACCAGTGTGGCTGAGGGGCTCAGCTGTGTCCTATGGTGGGTCCCTTGGAGCCGGGTCGGCTGTGGCTGGCATGGGGCAGCCCCTGCTCCCTTCTCTCAGAGGCCACCCCTGCAGCCCCACCCTTGCAAAAACCTTGGCATGGACACCCATTACAAATGCACACTGTCATATTTCCTAGCTGTACAAAGAGGTGCTTGCCATAATGGCCATTTTGCTATTTTAATGTGTGCTGTGACATTATGTAATGCAAAGTGACAACAATTTGTGATTGGAATGTGGTATAAAACTTACAGTTTACTAGTGTTGAAGATTTGTAAAGATGCTCCTCATGTTCTTTTTTCCAGCAAATTTATCCGCATCCCTCTCTCACCTTCCAGAAAACATTACGCAAACTCATAGACTGCACCAGGTGTGAAGATTAAACAGAAAGGAAATATAAATAAAAGAAAACAAATACTGTATCTACAGCAATTTAATAGTCTAAACAAAGATGGCAGCCAGGTATGTATGGATATGCATGTGTGTGTGCTTGTGTATATGAAGAAGAGAGGGATGAAGAAAGAAAAAGAGGAGAGGGTGAGAGCTTGAGGAGAAGGAGGAAGGCTAACTTGGGAACTTGCACACTCCTGACATTATGAGGCAATACAAACAGCCACAGATGCAGTTATTTACAGCAAAAGAAAATATATGCATTGGTGCAGACTGAACTAGGGTCTCACAGTGGTCACCTGCCTGTAACTTACCCAGTCAATCTGTACCATAAAAGATCCGTCCATTTCTCTGCTGGAGTGTCAAGGCTGGAAGGAACATAGAGGTAAAATAAAAAGGATTAAGGGAATTGTACTGCATTTCAGGGATGGAAGGCAATTTACGGTGTCGGATCTTGGCTGAAAAAAGCAATCTGTTGTGGACAGTGGTGGTTAAAGCATACTGGATTCAATCTGTTACAACACATCAGAAAATCAGCATCTGTTTGAGATTACACCTATAACAAGTATTTTAAAGAAAGGAATTCTGAAGGCAACTACGGAAACTACAGACTTTAAAACAAGTTCTGAACTCTTGGGACTAGTAATCCTTCCTGTAACAGCCCCTTAATACTTAATGGCCTGAGCTTTACACAAACTATGAGCAATAAAATGCAGTGTATCATGTGGGCAAAGAAGCAGAAAAATCTGTCATTGGGAAACTTCTAAAAGTTAAAAATTTTATATGCAGTGCAAACACATTGTGGCTGCACTGGACCCTGAAGTATGGTGAAGTAAACAGGGAAATGCTTTCACATTTAATTGCTTTTTTGAAGCACATTAATGTTTTCACAAGAAGTGGTTTCCAGCCCTCATCTATTTGATTCTAGGAGATATTTATTTTTCCTAGTCTCCTTTTTTCTTGCCTTTTCAGAACTTCGTTATTTCTCAAAACAGGACTAGAGTAAAAATTACTGATAGGAGGAAATGAGAATAAGGTATTTTTGAAAGAAAAAAAGAGGATATTTTTAGCCAATATGCTTCAAGAGTGGTGCTGCCCTAGAGAAACTTGTCTGACAGTTTCCTACTGACCCATGATTTGTAGTGGGTCACTCAATGTATATATGAAATAAAACCTCTCCTTTTTTCGGTGCTTATTGGCACACAAAGAGAGATACAGTAGATCAAGTACAAACTATTTTAACCCAGTTTTAGAGAGAGCCTGCAGATCAGGACAGGGGCGAATTGACTAAGTATTGAGAGGATGCCACTATGAATTGTTTTGCTGGAGGAAAAGACCATTTATATGGCTGTCAGCCTTCTACATTTCATAGCAGTACAGTTGCTATTTGCCTGTTTTGCCAGAATGTTTACAATCAAAATAATTACTTTATTAAAATACAGTGATGATTCCTTAGGTCAGGGATTTTTGTGCCTTGAACTTTTACTGAAACCATAACAGAAACACTTTCTAAATACGTATGAATAATTAAATTGCTACGTACTACTTTTACTTAGCAACTGAATTACTGTCTATTGTACAGAATGATCATAGAGTCATAGAATCATAGAATACCAGGTTGGAAGCGACCTCAAGGATCATCTGGTCCAACCTTTCTTGGCAAAAGCACAGGCCAGACAATATGGCCCAGCACCCTGTCCAGCTGCAGCACTCTTCATTGTCAAATTGTGGGAAGGGAATTGTCAGCAGGGCAGTACAAAACAATGGAAGAATCATGTCTGTTTAGTTGGGACAAAGTGGGTTTGATAGGATGGCTTAACAGTGATGCACACTTGGAGTGAGTTATTCAAAAGAGTAGCCAGAGAAAAAAAGAACTGAAGGAAAAAAATAGAATACGCAATACCTTATGCCCCAAAGCAGATGAACAGTTCAAACAAAATTTCTGTTTGGGATAACCACAATTGAGCCAGGAGCACAGAATCATCTTGATGAGAAATCACAGACCATCAGATTGCCAGGAGTGCCAAAAAAATCTAAGTACCATTCACAGGTATAATTTAAGCTTTATATAGAGTTGTGTCTGGTTTTGACTATATAAAAATTCTTGAATTTAATTTGGGCTGGGGATATTTCAGGACGTAATTGTTTGACAATTAAAAACACTATTCTGCTAAATTATTAATTTTAATTTATTTATATAGGTGAAGAATATGTGAATTATAAATACTGCTGGCACATCAGCCTTGCAAAATCCTGTTTGTTCGCTTATACATGATAAATGTGTTGTTTTGACAAGAAAATAAATTATAAGTAGTTTTTGCATTAATCAGTATGATGCAAGTATAAAGGGGAATTTACATGGGTGTAGTTGTTACTCATTCATATTATCATTTGGCTTTTATGCCAAGGCTAACATCCTTTCTTTCATGAACACTTCCAGGTATATAATGGCTGCAAGTTATTTAAACCCTAATTCTACCCTCATCTCATGTAACATACTGTACCTCAAGCAACACAGCACTTCCTACCTTTGTGCTGGACAACAAGGTTAGTTAGCAGTGACTCAAAAGAGAGCTGTTACCCCCTTAGTTATTATCACCATGTAGTGCAGTATTTTACAGCAGTATACTTTCAAAGAGTCAGAGAAAGCTGACCATATATGTTCTAACTTCTCTGGATGACATTTAAGATACTGCTTCTCACCTATTCTCTTGTATTGCTTTAGCTAATCTCCAGCTAATTGCTGGAGATATAAAGCCATTTAAAATTGCTTTATATTTATGGTTTCCTAAATGCATTAAAAATCTTTTTAAAATAAAAATATTTGCCACTTTTCAATCTCCAGTGGGTTTTCTGATCTTAATTAAATAAATCATATCACTTAGAAATGAGCTTGGAGCACAAAACACCATTAAAAATAGAATGTTTTAAAAGTATAATTAAAAATCTCTGTCTGGATATTAATTTGGTGCTACCATTTGAAAAATCAAATTAGTTGATCTTCCCACACACACACACATCCCTGAAGCTAAGAGGAGAGAAGCAAATGACTATCTTATCAAAGGATAAATGGCAAGATGATGATGATTAAAGCCAATTTAGCTTATAAACTTTATACACAGTAGAAACAAAGTGGGAAATAGATGTGAAAACACACAAAGTCTTTGGGTGATGAATTTGAGTTGGTTTCACCAGGGAACATTATTGTCTTAAAACTATACCCTGAGCCTCAGTAGAAAAACTACAAAGATTTACTAAAGGAAAGACAAAGTGATGCTTACCTTTCTAACAGTTTATATGCATTATCTCTCTGTAAAAGCCATGAAGTTTTTCATGGATTTGGACCTGTTCTGAACACAGTGTGTAGATATATAAAGAATAGTCTAAGTGTATCCACTTCTGGAATACCTATTTTTAATTTAAACTACAGGAGGCTCTCACCTTGAACTTGAAAACATTGATGTGCCTTAGATATTCATTCCCTCTACCTGGCACATGATGTAACCTCTTTTATAATCTGGTTGCAGATCTACCTAGTACAACATAGCACATGATGCCTAGTGACTAGTACATGTTACCTAGTATACTAACAGTCACTTTATTTCTTTAGCCATAAGGACAACCAAAAGTTCTAACTCCTTTTAGTGTTACCATGTTATATAAAAGCTAGATTCCAGGATGTGGACATTTCCACTAAAACCTACCAGAATGTCTGCTAAATCTGGCAGACAGATTATTTTGGGAGGACTGTGAAGATATTTTAGACAAATTCTTTAGTCTAAACATTCAGTTTAAGTCTCATCCCATCACAAGTTAAAGACTTCTCTTATGCCTGGGAGGTCTCAGAACCACCAACATTCCTCCTGGACAATTTGGGATCTGAATGGAATTATCTTCAAATGGAGAAGATTAATAAATAACATAGCTAAAGGAAAAGTGAAGTTTCAAGAATGTCCCAGTATTCCGGCTTTCAGGACAACACTGTATTGGCACGTTTGTGAGAGTCTACAAATTTGTAAGATCCAAAATTTTGCTTAAATAATTGTAGATCTTCACGTAATTGTTCTAACAGATCAAGTAACTGAGGATTTGGTAAATTAAAAATGCCACATATGAGGAATTATATTTTGCATTTTTGCATTTTTGCAAACACGGGGCCTTGCATTCAAAGCAGGAGAATCTGGGATGATTCAGTACTATGTCTCAGGCACACCCCCCAGACTTACTGTCGATGTGACCCTTATGAAGGTGTCCTTGAAGACACCTGGCTAGCTGGCTGTCCCTCCCACTTCCTTGGCTGGGAGAGTCTTTCCCCAGGTGCGGGCCTTTAAAGTCTCTTTTACTACTCCAGCATTTTTGTTTCACAGAAACAGAGGACAGCAGGTCAGAGAATAACTTTCTGAATGAAATGTAGTAATTCTGTTTACATTTTATACATACATACACACATGCATGCATGCATAATACACACACACAAAATATATATATGTAAATATATATATATAAATAAAATATCCACATAATAGTATCTGTTTGCAGTGCAGGTGAAAACAAATATCTGATATGTACAACAGGATATACATACCAGTAAGAAGCTTTGGTCTGTATGGACATCCAAGGTGATTTCCTTCAAATTTATGAACGTGGGAAATCAGATCCCATGCTCCCACATAAGACTGTTTACATGGAGTCAGACTCAGTGCTACTCCTCTTTTCAATGTCTTTTCCATCTTGTGCCATTAAAGCTGCACTTAAAATTTCTCATTCTTCTGGATAATAAATGCAGGCCACAGGGTTCCTAATTCAAAATCTTGTACCATGTATGCCACCTGTGTGATGTATGCTGCCCCTGCTAGTACCCAGCACAGGATGGCTAGAGGGGCATATAGCAACAGGCTGTGTATGGGGTGATCCACCTTGGGAACACATTCCTAACCTGGAGAAGTCAGCAGGCTGCAGCCCTCCAGGGCACAGCTGCTTTCAGACCATTGAGTTGAACAGATGCTTACAGGTGCTGTCTTCCATTATTTTCTCAATTTGGTTCACAACTCCTGCATTGTGCCCTCTATATTATCCAGCAGTAGTAAGTCCACAAGGTAATTATATACTGGTGAAAAAAAGACTTTCCCTTTTTTTTTTAATGTACATTTGGCAATGGTCATATTTTTGAGTACTAAAAAAATTTCTCCCTGTTCCCCTTCTCTGCACCAGTCATGATCTTTAACCTCTATCATTCCTCTGCTTTCATCAGTTTTCTCCTTTATGAAATGAAAGGTCCTATTCTAAGGAACAAGCTCATCAAATTAGAACATGGGAAACCCTGACTTAAGAAAAATAATTTACCGTGAGGGTGGTGAAACACTTGAATGGGCCCAGAAAGCATGGGGGATCTTCATCCCTGGAGATACTCAGAATTTGTCTGGATATTTCCCTGAACAACCTGCTAAAACTGGGCCTCATATGTTTCATGAAGAAACATACACTTCTGCCCGCTAAGACGTCCCTACCTGTAATGATCTATTATCTCATAATGGCTTCCTTTTGTTGTAGGTGTTTAAGGCAGGATGTTATCAAAAGCATTTTTTTAAATTCAAGCATTACCTGGATTGGCCTAAGTATGTGTCGCAGACAAACACTGCAACAGCACAAGGAGCAGAGTTCACCAGGTCTGACTCGAGTGCTGCCTCTTAGCCTGTTTCCAGTACACTGATGAGAGAGGTTGTTGGTACTACCTGAAAAACCATGTTCACGAGTGATATATTGGACTGGAAAAGGAAAAAGTCCATTGGAGGAATGCATAATGTTCTCAGGAGACACATTTCGGATATTTTAAACCCGAAAAATTACCAGATGAAACCAGGAGAGGGCAATGAGCACACAGAATATTGTTGATAGCTAGAAAGGCCCAAGTTCCTGAATGGTGTGGTATTTTCCTCTTTTTAATCAAGGGATAAGTATTTATTTGCCCCATCATTGGCGCTGAAGAAGCTGCATTTCTGAGGTTAAATATCATCGCATTGCACATGATAGGTCTAAGGGTCTCTCAAAACAAAACAAAGGTTTCCACATCAATCTTGCTAAAATAAAAAACAATTCAGAATTGCTGCCGAGAGTTTCCTCATGGGCTAAATGGAAGAATGTGTTTAACTGGACAAATTCCCAGAATTAATGCCACAGAAATTTGCATTAAAAAAACCAACAATCAGCATTTAGAAGTGGAAAAACCATTGGAAAGATCTGTTCTAAGAAATTGCTTTCACAACAGTCTTCACATGAATGCACTCTCCGAGTTGCTTCTTTCCGAACGCATATTATTTTTAAGAAGCCTATTTAGTGCCTTTTGGTCTCTTTCAGAATGTTTAACTTTTGGTGAACTCTGAAAAATCTGTCTGTTCATTAACAAAATGAGGACAGCATTTGTTTGGTTTTCCCAGAAAGAAAGCTTGCTGCTATATGTGTTGCAGTTAGGTCCACTGCAGACATAAACAACAATAAATTGTCCTGCTGGATTGAGGCATATAATTTTCTTAGTTTTCTTTAACAGGAAACTCCCTTTAAAAAGACAGGGTAAGTTCTAACTTCAAAGATGCTGTAGTAAAAAAAAAAAAAAAAAGAAAAAGAAAAAAAAAAAAGAGTTGCTTTGGCTGAAACAAAAATAACCTTTTCCAAAAGCAAGTGAATAAGGTACATCATTATTCTCAGGTGTAAACAAGTGCAGGGGTTTAAACTGGAGGTTTTTTATAGCTGAAGTGGAAATGTGTTTCATAAAAAAAAAAAATTTCACAAGCTTGAGTCCTGATTTTTTATTTTTCAACCGTAGTAATTTAGGTGGCATGTGTTGGATTCTGGTTTTGTCCTAAAGGTATTGGTTTAACATTTTATAACATAATATTTAAAGTCCTGAGGAATTCAGAATACTTTCAGTATCCACGGGAGCAAACAAACACATATTGCCTGCATACCTAATAGTCTAGTGGTTTACCGTAGTGAGAAACTGCCCACCACATTCTATGGTTTAACCTCAGCGCTTAGTTTTTTATGGGTTCAAATGAGTTGAGTTTGTGTTTCTCAAGGATATCACTCTCTCACACTTAACATACATAGTTTGCTCACTGCTGTGAACATCTTTCTGAAATAATATATTTTAAATATGTGTAGAGTTTATGAAAACATAATTTCATGTGATATGAATAACAACATGACCATTTTCTGTCACAGAAAATTACTGAATTAAATCTTATATTCTTGAACAGAAATGACTTTATTGTTTATGAGAGCATTACTTTTATAATTGGGGTGCTGCCACAGTGAACAAAGTAAAAATGAAGATAAATTTATCTCAATGGTATTTTAAAACCTAAAGAGATGAGAGATGCTCTCTAGATGCTAAATAGCCACCAATGATTCAAAAGAACAGGAATGAATGTTCCAGTAGTCTCATTTTTTTTTGCAGGCTTCTTGGGAGAAGAACGTCTTGGTAAGGATTTGATCACATAGAGCGTGGAGGTGCACCAGACACTCCAGAGTGCACAGGACTCGTTGGGAGTGCACAGGTCAGACAGGACTGACTGGGTCACACTAACCACAATGGAAATTTGTCCTTTTGTTTCTGGCCTCTGTTTGCTATCTTTTAACCCCAAAGAAAGGAACCTGGCCAGTTTCTTCAGGTACAGGATATAGTTTACCTGATGTATTTGAAGCCTGGGCAAAAGCTGCAAATCACGATGTAGGACTGAGTACCCGAAGCTCTGTGGTCCCCCAGTACCAGGCTTTTTTTGAGCAGTCCCTCCACCCAGTATGTCTTTTCACTAGAATGTGTATCTTAAACATAGTTTTATAAACTACAACTATGATCATGTTTTCTGAACATAAATTTTGAGTGGTGAAGGAAATTGAATTTTTTCAAGCGATGCAGTATTCATTCTGATCCCAGTGTTTAGAAAGCAAAAACCATGTAACAAAAGAGAAGATTCAGCAGTTACTCTTGATTAATGTGTTTGATAGCTCCTTGAGAAAAAGGCGTCAGACTGTCTTCAGGTGCTTGGATATCAAAACTTCCCAAAATGCTTCTGGGGGTAAGCATTCTTCACTGCCAGCTGACACTCACTGGTGGTTTTCTCAGTCCAGTAGCACTCCATTGTTTGGCATAAGAATGCAAAGTTAGATAAATACATTTTCAGCACACCAGATGCCACATCCAAAACTGCTCCTTTACAGCAACATGCTCCTTTCTCATAGGTAGAAAACCAGTGAAAGACAGTCACTCCAAAGACCAGATAATGGTAGGGTTCATTTCAAAAGGTGCTTCAAAGCTGCTGCAGCTCTTCAGCACAACCCTGGCCTTCCCTCATGAAGTAAGCAGCCAGAAGGGAAAAGTTGGGGACCTTACAAAGGTGAGTGAACAACAACAGTGAACAAAACTTTGCTTTATTTTTCTTACTTCTCCAGTCACCATTTTTCATGCTTAAAACATGTTCATGCTTGTGTTAGCAGGTGCTTTCTTACTACAGGTGCTGTCCTGAATGACAGCTTCAGTGGAGGTGTTCAATTCAAATTATAAATAAGGCACAGTTTTGTTTTGGTTTTTTTTGTTTTGAAATGAAGGGAAAAAACTATTGCATCAGCTGACTTTGGGATGTGGTGTGCGCTCTATCATTTGACCTCTTTAATCCAAGACTGTCGTTCTAAAAAAGCTATCTTAGCTCGGTGACTAATTATGACCTTTATGTAGAAATTACTGGGTGAAAATCCATTGGCTGTGTTATGCAGAAGATCAGACTGTATAGGTCCTTCTTGGCTTTAAAATTTTGTAAATCGAAATTCCAATCCAAATTCTAACACATGTAATCTTACTTACAGATTTTCCCAGAGGTTTCTATAAAAAAATATTTCATTTTCTTCCCATTCAACACTGCTCATTAACACTACTTTAACAGAGATGACATGCTCTTCCTCAGTGCTGTGCAAAGAACAGTGATGGGAGATTTCTATAACGTGCTTGTGAATCTTCCATGATGTAATGCAAACTAAAGTTACTACTTGTTATTGTTCAGTGTTTGGCAAATACTAACCTGTAAGGACAGTACAGTAATGACGGAAAGGCAAAAGGTAGTTTCAGAAAGACAGTATCTTGCACTTCTTAACTAACTCAGGCATGTCAAATTGTGCCCTGTTCCTACTTCCTACCACAGTCAAATTTAAACTTTAATTAATGAAAGTTTTACAACAGGAGAGTTGTGCTGGAAACCATTCTAATTTTAATGCAAAGTGAAATACAAAGCCAGAGCTACAATAAAAAAATGTGAAAAATACAGGATCTGGAGGAATTTTCACTCTTAAAAAAATACATCACAGGACATATACAAATACGTTAAATGCTCTCCTTTCAGCTGCAAAGTCCCACCCTGGTGTAACTCAGCTCATTTCCATAGGAATCATGCACCAGAATTGAGTATAGTCCACAAAACTTTAAAGGGAAATCCAGACACTGTATTCTTTGCATGTCTGTGGGGAAAACACCTGCTTTTGGAACTAGACATTCAGTAAGCTTCATCCCCCTCAAGAAGCATCTTTGCTTCTTAAATTTGCCAATGCTTATTCAGGTTCTCTCTTCCTACGGGGTGTCTTCTGCTCATATGATTCCTAGACAAGCCTTATAGGTGTTCCTATAGGCTCTGCCCTTTATTCCTCAAGAGGTCCATGACAGTGAGTAAAACAATGCCACCAAGTCAAGACTTTCTTATTCCTTATTCATTTCTCATGGCTCTTTAGAGAAACTCTTTCTAGCTTCCTCTATGAAGCTTGACTTCAGTTGGAGCAGTCACAGTAACCTTCCGCTAGGAAAAGCAGAAAAACTAGGAGCCCGCACACCTCCCCACAGTCCTTTCAGATCGTTGTGGTGTAATGCAGAAGGTGTAATCTGTCATGCTATGACTGCTGAGACACCCCATTTGCAGAACAGCTACCCCCCCCCGCCCCCCACATTGAGTTCCCCATAACAAATCATGGACAGTGACCAGAAATATTGAATCTCCTAAAGCTTAGGACTGTATGTATTTGTTTATGATGATCTGTGTATTTGTATAGATCCAAGATTCTGATTTTGTTCAAGCTATGCAGGGAGATGGTACTTGTACCTAGATACAATATTACGTAGATAGATACATACAGGAAGTTTTGCTAAACAAGAACAAGTACAGAAAGAAATTAGCATGGTAAAACTAGACTAAAAGAAAAACTACTGTGGGTTTAGCTGTAGATTTACTGGGGAAGATAAGTAAGGGGTTTAATTTTTCCTGTTTTTCCCCATCTCATGTTCTCACATGCTGCTCCCATGCCACCACACAGATACAAACCCAGCCACTGTGTGAAACCACAGCTTCTCCCTAGTGCCTCCAAAGCTACAGAGAAGTCAGTGTTGCACCAGTCAAGACTATTTGTCATCTGTTCTCTCCCTCATCCCATTGTAGACCTTATCCTGTTGTAGACCCTATTGGCAGCATCACCCCATCGCCTGACCTGATGCAGTCACACAGCCCAGACATATATCGCAGAGGACAACACAAGTCAGCTGGAGGGAAGGGGAAGGGGCTCCACTTTCTCACATAAAGGCAGCAGCCGCCTCTGTCACTACAGTATTCAACTGCAATTAGCACAACTGAGTGTATAAATTTCTGAATAATGTATCTATTTTCACGGAAGTTTCTGTTTGGCTACATGATGTCAAATGCTGAGATAATTTTGAATGCTTTGAAATGACACACATGCAGTGCAGTTTAAACCAATTACTGTGTTAGGCTTCAACTCAGATAGAATAAACCCAATGAAATCAACCTGGCATAGCGTGACAGTTTTTGAGCTTACTCTCAAAGATTGGTCTTCAATTAGTAGCTGCTTGAGTCTGTTCACTGTGAGGAGAAGATAGTATTTACCATCAACTTTTATTTCAGCTCAGTAAAGCCAAACAAGCACTTTCTAAGTATATGTATTTTCTTCTACTCTTAGTCAGTAAAGCAAATATTACAGTCATTGCCCTGATATACCTTCAACATCTTTTTATAAGCATTCCTTTCAGTCTAAATGCATGACTTAATGTTTTACTTCAAATAATTTCTCCAATCATCTGTGCAATGAGAAGACCTAAAGTGAAATCTGATAATTACCTGTGGATGAAAATAGGAATTAGTTTAGGAATGTATTTCAAAAAGGATCTACTATAAAGCAGAATAGTAAAAGAGTTCATAATATTGGTATGTAAGACAAAATATTATGATGAAATTTAAGACCAAAGGGAAAACCACCATGGGTGTTTTATTTGAGTCAGAATTGCTGAGTGTCAACTTTGTTCAGTAATACACACAGCTGCATGAGGGCTTTCACATGTTCTAAATGTCGCATCTGTTCAATACAGCATTCTGTATTCAGTGCTGCTCTTCATATTGCAGTGGTGGCCAAAAGTAATAGACTCAGTGCCCTACTGTGAGCATCACTGAGCCTATACATAGGAAGCCATGGTCCCTGCCCTGGAGAGCTTACAATCTGGCTTGAGAGAGGACATAACAATTGGAAAAAAACAAGAGAGTAGTAAAGAGGAAAGATAACGGGACCAAGTTCATGTACTTGGATACGATGAGAATATGAACAACAAACAATTTCTCAATAGGTTTAGTGTTCTGTTAATCTTATGAGGAAGGTAAATAAATAAAGTCAGTTATTCCCAAGACTCATTCAATTAGACACTACTTTTTTCAGTCTTCCTAGAATAGTTATACTTAGTTATGCCTAGAGAAAGAAATGCTCAGCTGCCGAGAAATGCTCACCAGCCCAGACCATCAATTTAGGCAAACTGGCATACCTCCACTGTTGTATGTAAGCTGATTTGTTTCAGGACTGGAAATATAGCTGTTTTCACAGAATCATAGAATCATAGAGTGGTTTGGGTTGGAAGGGACCTTCAAACATTATCTAGTTCCAACCTCCCTGACATGGGCAGGGACATCTTTCACTAGGCCAGTTTGCTCAAAGCCCTGTCTAACCTGACCTTGAATGTTTCCAGGGATGGGGCATCCACAGCTTCTGTGGGCAACTTGTTCCAGTTCCTCACCAACCTCACTGTAAAAAATTTTTTCCTTATATCTAAACTAAATCTACCTGCTTTCAGTTTAAAACCACTGCCCCTTGTTCTGTCACTACATGCTCTAGTAAACAGTCTCTCTCTGTCTTTCTTATAAGCCCCCTTTATATACTGAAAAGCTGCAATAAGGTCTCCCCAGAGGCTTCTCTTCTCCAGGCTGAACAGCCCCAACTCTCTCAGCCTTTCTCCATAGGAGAGGTGTGCCAGCCATTGCATCATTTCTGTGGCCCTCCTCTGGAACCGCTCCAACAGGTCCATGTCTTTCCTGTGCTGAGGGCTCCAGAGCTGGACGCAGTACTCCAGGTGGGGTCTCACCAGAGCAGAGTAGAGGGGCAGAATCACCTCTCTTGACCTGCTGGCCACCCTCCTTTTGATGCAGCCCAGGATACAGTTGGCTTTCTGGGCTGTGAGCTCATGTTGCTGGCTGATGTCCCATTTTTCATCTACCACTGTCCCCAACTCTTTCTCCGCAGGGCTGCTCTAAATCCATTCACGCTCCAGTCTGTATTGATACTGGGGATTGCCCCACCTCTTGCACTTGGCCTTGCTGAACTTCATGAGGTTCACATGGGCCTATTCCTCAAGCTTGTCAAGGTCCCTCTTGATGACATCCTCTGCCTCAAGCAAATCAACTGCACCATTCAGCTTGGTGTCATCTGCAAACTTTCTGAGGGTGCACTCAATCCCACTGTCTGTGTCATTAACACAGATATTGAGCAGTACTGGTCCCAGTATGGACCCCTGAGGGACACCCCTTGTTATTGATCTTCCTTTGGACATTGAGCTGTTGACTGCAACTCTTTGGATTTTGCCCTTGGTGAAGCCACGTTGGCTGTTTCTGATTACCTCTCTGTCATGCATATAGCTTGACATAGCTTCCAGGAGGATGCACCACATCTGTTCATGTAATCCACACAGAAAACCTTTTTCAAGGTTTACAGATGAAACTTTCTACACATAACTGTCTGATAAGCAAAATAGAGCCAATGCGTCTTAATATCAAACATTTGCTTGCCAATACCAAACTAGGAACCAGGACTGAGTTGCAAATTTGAGGGTATTTATTTTAGAAACATCCTGCCCCCTGATCAGACATTTACATTTTGACAATATCAGATACAGCAAAACACTGCTGGAGACATCTAGGAGGGATTAAGGGCTGATAGATGCCTAAATTATACTGTTTTTCTATGGGAACTTGGCTAATATAAGGTACTTTTTAAGTCTGAACCTGCATCTCTATCAGAAGACCTTTTGTCAGGTAGGTTTCTGTGTCCTGCTAGAACCAGATCTCACTGTGGAGAAGTTGGCCCATCCATCTGTTTCTATTCTTCCCTCATTTCTTTTTGAATACACACTGCAAACTGTATTTCCAATGTCCTTGATACTCACCTCTAAAACATTCTCTCTAATGCAAAGATAAGGGATTTTTTGTTTGTTGTTTACTGTGTATGTATTCTTCAGTGAAAACAAAGTAGCAGACAATTAAAATCCTAGTCATAGAGATATGGGAGTTCCTCTGCCAGTTCTTTATTACTTTCATCATTGTCTCACCTTTTATGCATTCACATTTGCATTATGAACGGCATTATTGATTGTTATTTTAATTGAGCCTTTGTATGCACCTCATCAGTATAACACAGAATTCTTTTCCAATGTCAATTATGAAAATTCACCTCAGGATTTGAAAATGGGCTCTTCTCTGGTATTTTTCCATCAGACATCAAAGTTCCACAAAGAAAATTACCTGTCTTTGTGACAGCCGTGCAAATTCAGGGATGGTTATGAAGATGAAGATGCTATACACTAAATGGAAAAGAACTATCAGATCCAGGTATATCGGAGAGTTAGGAATTATATCTACTTGTAAACTAAACAACCTACATATGATGAAGAAGACACACTGAATCTGGAAGTCCTTTATGCTATATTTACAAAGTTAGCTTTGTTTTAGAGATACCACTGCTGCACTGTCTAACTATCTTTGATGAGATGCATAGTAAAATCATGTTCCAAAATTTCTGCCAACGTGTACTGCTCTTACATTGTGTTGCACAGTGTTACACTTTGAGAAAGATTTACAAGGCTTCTCCCCTGCTGAAGAGGAAAGGAAAATGACAGATTTGAAATGTTATCCATTCCTCTCCCCTCATACATAATGTTCTTAATCTCAGAACAGTCTGGTGAATGCTTCAATTCAAAACTAATTGTTTTCTCAAGTCTTCCTCAGCTTGGACTTACTAGCTGGGTTTCTTTTGCTTTTGTGCAAAATACGCAGAAGGGAAGACTCATATTGCAGCCCTGCCACAACAAAGACATGCCTGTGTATAGAACTGTTCAGCCAAATATTTGCTTTTTCTGAATTTACTTCAGTTTTTCAAGTCTATCATGATAACCTCTTCTCGGTGTTCAAAAACTTCAATAAAATGAGGTAGTTGTGTCTGAGGTGGTAGGCAGTTCTTGAGCACATGCTCTGCTTATGAAGACAATTCAGGACTGAACTCCCTAAACAAAAAATTACTGTTTACACATGCACTGTACAAATCTAATTTTAATTTTATTAACCTTGCTAAATGAAACTAACTGGTACCTATCACAGGCATTAATGCACAGCTAGTGGCCTCTCTGCTTTCAATGTCTTGGACTTCTATTCCTTTGTACGTGTCATCAGACAACTTACTGAAATCAAAACAAACATACCTGGTTATATTACTGATGGTAAGTTTTGCATACCATTGCAATGAATACTTCAAAGACAATAGTTAGGGAAGCTTCCATTACAGATACTGGATGTGTAAGAAAATAAATAACTTTGGTGGATTTTCAAATCTCTGATTGAATTTGCAGTAGCTGCCTATTTATCTATTTATCTCACTTTTTTAGAAATCTCACTTGTTATAGAAACCTTTGGGAGGCCAACAGAAGACACCAACAGAAAACAAATAGGAAACAAATAGGAAAGTTAGAAAGCAATATTCAGAGATGAAACATAATATAAATTCAAGAGAGGAGAGGCTTTTTCTTTAATTTTCACTATGCTCTTTTAAAATCTAGGTTCAAGTAAGATACCATGTAACTGCATGCTGTGAAACCATTCATATTCAGCTTTACCAACACATCAGCACTCTAAACTTAAAAAATACTGCTATTGAAGCCTCATTGCAAAACCCTGATTTGACAAAAAATCCACTGACATCAGGAGGCTTTTGTCTTCAGGTCTCACACAAAAAAAGAACAACAACTACCTCAGGTCCTGTAGCTGCTTTTCTTGATGATGTCAGATCCTGCAGAGATAGACAAGTGTGCTTGACTTCCTTCATCTGGTGAAGTTATGTGCAATTCAGTAGCTCTACCCACAGTGTATAAAACAAAGTAACTACAAACTAGTTTTGTAATGCAGATAGATAAACCCAAAACATTAGGGGCCAGGTGGCATTCTGAATTGAGGAGATTACCTACTAATAAAATTCTAACCATTTTCTTTGTTCAACAAATTGACAAGTTCACTGAAGCAACAACAGTCTATGTGTTCCTTTATAAACTCAGAGCAGAAAAAAGCCTTAAAGGTTACTTTTGCACTTTACTTATGGTCATAGGAAGCTTCCTGATTAGAGACTTCATTATCAGACCTACAAATGGTAGCTAAATTTAACTAGAAGATTAATTTTTGTGAAAATAAATTCTTACAGTCTGCTCCAAAGACTACTGATGTCAGAAAAAGTCTACAACCCTGGTCTCTAATTAAGTTGGTTTGTTAAAAAAAAAATAATTTCATTACACACCCAAATCTGAAAATACTCAGTTTTCTTAGTTTCTAGTGAAGTTCACATACTGTAAAGAATATCTTAACATCTTAATTCCAGCTATAAGGGGAATTCATTACAATTAGGAAACCTTATCCCAATGTACTGACAAGCGAGTTTCTACATAAAGACACCTAGACCTGCTGTAAGATGTGCTTTAGAAAAATCCACAGTGTTCTAGTGTGCAACACAATTACCCAATTTTGAATATTTGAATGCAAAAAATTACAAGTTATAAAAAATATTATAAGTAAGATCTGCAAAACAAGATAAATTTGAATAATCTAGTTGCAACTCAGTGTTTACGCAAACAGAAAAATCAGTCCTTTGTCTAGCCAAGCATAACACAGATGAGTAAACTAAATTTTTCTCAGATACAGAAAGCTGAAACCAACCACTGCTCTTCAAGCTTTTTCTCATAGCGACTCCTCAATAACCAACCCTTCGATCCCAAACAAATAAATACCAGCTTCAAATAAATATACTTAACACATATTAAGTTTGTCTAGTTTCATGTTAGGATTTTATAAAATTATTTGTATTTCTTGCTTCACATATGTGATGCTTGCTAAGCATTCCAATTTAACACTAAACAAGAACACAAATTAGCCATCCTATAACAACAGAACTGATGATTTTTTAAAAATAACATTAAAAGTAACAAATAAGGTGATTGGTGTAAACTCTCTCTCATTTGAAATAACTTCGCCTTTTCTACACTATCGCACTTTTTTCATCCACACACTAAACAGTAAGCTTAGAGAACCTTAAAATGTCTTTCTTAGGACATGTACTAAGACATGCCAAATTCAAATAGCTTTGGTTCTGCTTGGAGGGGTTTTTTTGTTGTTTTTTTTGAAGAACAGGTTAATCTTTTTCCATTTTCAAGATTCACAACTGCTGCTTAATAGTGATGTACACATAAGGAGGACTCCAAATGCTACACACGCCATTGAAGACATTTTTCCATTTGTAACTTTTGCAACAATCTAGCAATTAAATTTAAATATAAAATACCTCCTGATCTCAGGTTTTGAGAAATTACTATGATTACTTACTGATATCTGCTTCAATTAGTGTAATTTTCTGGTGAGGGAAAATTTAATTTCTCAGTTGATATAGACTGTATTTATTTCTGTAGGTGGCAGAAATCAAAATCCTGAGTCCAACAAGTACCTATGCACACTAGTCAGTCCAGGCAAAAAAGAAAGAGATAGGCAAATGCTTGAGTAACCAAAGTAACTGCGATCCAGTATCAGAACTGGGCTTTACAAAGAAGCTGTATTAACCCCATAAGAAAACTTATTACCAGAGTACTCAACAGTTTTAAGGCATTTTTAAAGCAATCACAGTCCCTGGCTTGCTTACAAGAGGTAAGGTATTGCAGAGATTTTTACCTCCATACCTCTGGTTACAGATACTGGTGGGCTTTTTGACGGTCTAGACAGACCCAAGGTATAAAAGCTAGGTATAATTAGGCAACCTGTGAGGAGAGGACAGTAGTTGAATGGACATAGGCACCTAATGATAAGTGAAGGATGTGACTCTCTAGGGATGCTGATAGTGCTTTTCACACTTTATGAAACATACAGTAATTAACAAATAAAACTCATGCTATGGAAAAAATGGCAAACAATGTGAGTGGCTGATAAATGGGAAGGACTAGCTTCAACTATGCTTTCTTCAGTTTCATGAAAAATAGTTACTTAATCAGGAAAAAAAAAAATGGCTAGAATCCCACTGTGTGGAAACATTGTCTAATGTCACACATTGGGCAACAACCTGCTGTTTGTAACTCTAGTAAGATTTAGAGGAAGATTAGAAAGACAGAAACCTCATTCCTTCAGTGTTGTATTTTCCCTATCTTCAACCTTTCCATTTTACTCAGTCTTAGTCATTGATTGTTCCAGGCAAACCCTTAAATGGAGAATATTTTCAAAGCCACAATAAGAAAGATCAGAGGGGATGAGCAGTCTGCAAATATGATGAATAAGAGAACCCAAACCACCTCTGTAGCAGGCTGCCCAGACTAGTACTAACTAGAGCGTCAGGCACAACCTGCTTGGGGAAAGACACCAGTTACTGGTTCTGGTTGGGGGCCCAGTCCAGCAGGTGCTCCCCACCAGCCTGGTGCTGGCTAGCAGTGATAACACCCACTTTGCTATTGGGGTTATTCCCAAGTAAGAAGACTTTGCTGTCTTCGATGCATACCTGCCCTGTGCTCCCCAGTGTTCTCCAGACTGGGAATTTTTACAGTTAACTGCTGATTTCCCAGTGATTTTAGCCCTCTAGGTTGTTTGGGTGGCTGCAGGGAAGTGAACACTGCTTGGGTAAGTCCACTAGGCTGCACACTTGCCTGCAGCACAGGTCTCCCCAGATCAAGAGCAGAGCAAGCAAGCCTGGCCTCGTGAGCAGCCTGTACCAAGCCCCGGTCACAGCCTCTCACCCACCTGTCCACAGCGGTAACTTCGACGCCCAGGATGGCACCACTGATTTCAGGGGCTATAAAGAGCTACTTCAAAGATAAGTACTACTACTACTAATTGGATAGCAGTGTAAATCAGCATTCACAGTCCATCACAGCCACAAAGTGCAGGACCACTTTTTGCAGGATTTCAATTAACTGTGAACCGTTTGAAGTAATACGCAATTAAAATAAATCACAACACAAAAAACGACAGGAGAACTGTATCAAGAACATAAAAATGCAGTGGCAAATATCTGCTCGGCCAGTAGCGTCTGGACTGTTAACCTGACCTGGGGAAGCCGGCAGTGGGGGGAAGGTGCCTTGCACCTACCTCAGTAGGGTAAAAACTTCCAGCCTGGGCTGATCATCTTTGACCAGAATCACTTAAGAAATATCCTCACCACCAAACTTTCGGTGAAGGAGAACTTTTGTGTATTCTCCTCCATTCCTTTGCAAGGATTCATAAGCAAACAGCCCTTGGAAAAATATACCCAAAAGGAGTTTTGGCTGAAATCCACGGACCTTAATTCGTTTGCCTCGCTGGGTGATTGGACTTATCAAAACACAGTGTTGGGGAACTCTTGTAAAAGCAGGAAGGGAGGGAGAGGCTTTTGGGCCACAGCCTGCTCCCCTTCTCTAGCACGGTTTTGGGGAGACGCTGCCCGAGCCAGGTTTATTTGTTCTGGTGATGAGGCTAAGCCTCTCCCATGTGAAATTTCACTTTTCAATGAAAACTTACTCCAGGAGGAGCACCGCCAGTATATTTCTCGTGTGACTCATACGCAGATAACCCAGAAGTCAATAGGCAAGAGTTTATTTGGTGGAGGTTTTCTGCTAATTAAGAGGTCATTAAGGGGATCCGACTGTTACTCAGCGCTGAGACGAAGGACCCCAGCAGCTGCTCCAGCCCGGGAGAGGTGCCGGCCAGCACATTTTCCAGAAACATGTTTCCTCTCTCGCTAGCGGCCCCTTCCCCCTCCCCGCCACCCCGTTTCTAGTCTCTCCAGCGCTGATGAGCTAATAGCATTTTTCCTTTGCATACTTTGGCGCTGCCCCACGGCATACTCTGGCAGCCTACGTGTGTCTGAGCGCGCCCGCCCGCCGCAGGCTCGGCTCGGCTCGGCTCGGCGCGGCTCGGGGCGCGGGGGGAGGCAGGCGGGCAGGCAGCGAGGGAGGGAGGGAGGATGGGGAGCCCCCGCCGCCGCCCGCCCCGCCGGCCCTCGCCGCCCCGTCCCCCCCGGGCCGCCCCCGCGCGGGGCGGGCGGCGGCGGCGGCGGCGGGCGGGGGGCGGCCGTGGGGGAACTGTCAGGGCCGCACGTTTCCAGCCGCATTACGTGAACAAATGGCGGGGGCGCAGCCAGCCCAGCCAGCGGGGCTTGTGTAACTTTGCGAGCGTGCCAGCAAGTTTAAAGTCCCTGGTCTCTCCTCCTCCTCCTCCTCCTTCCCTCGCTCCAGACACCAGCGCGGGCCGGAGGACGATGAGAGGCTGATTGTTTGCTCCGGCTCCCATTCGCATCCCCCTCGCCTATAAATACCAGGGAGAAGAAAAGCCGCTCCCGCCGCCTCCCCCGGGCCGGGTTTCCTTCCCGACGGCCCGACCTGCCCGATGGCACCGCCCGGGTGCCGCCGCGCCTGAGACCCCGCTGCCCGCCTAACCCTTCCAGAGGCGCAGCCCGCACCCCCCGGCCTCCCCGCACCCCCCCGCCCCATCCCGGGCAGGAAGGCGCCCCTCGCTCTCCGCTCGCCCCTCGGTTTCGCCCGTTTCTCTCCCCCGCCGGCACCCAGGAGAGAGGAGAAGATGCATTTCGCGCCGCCGGGGCTCCTGCTCGCCCAGCTCCACGCGTGCATCTACTGGAGCTGCCTGTGGCCCGCCGGCTGCCAGCAGCCGCCGCCGCGCCGCGAGCCCCCGCCGCCGCCCGCCGCCTGGAGGCAGCGGATCCAGTGGGAGAACAACGGGCAGGTGTACAGCCTGCTCAGCCTCGGCTCCCAGTACCAGCCCCCCCGGCGCAGGCAGGCGGCGGGGGCGGCGGGCAGCCCCATCCTGCTGCTGCGGAACAACGGCACGCTGCCGCGGGGAGCCGCCGCCCGAGCCGCCGCCGCCGCGCAGCCCCAGCCCGCCGCCGCGCAGCCCCAGCCCGCCGCCGGCAGCCGGGGGGGCTCCGGCGCACGGCACTGGTTCCAGGCCGGCTACCAGGCTCCCTCCGGGGGTCGCGCCGCCGACGGGCAGCGCAGCCAGGGGGCCGCCACCCCCGCGGCCGCCGGGGCGGCCCGGAGCGTCTCCTCGGGGGCGTCGCGACCCAGCGCTCCCACCAGCCCCGCCGGCGGCACCGGGGCCGACGGCAACCGGAGCAGCACCGGGGCCGGCGGCCTGCCGCCCCTCAGCAGCTTCAGACCCGGGCGGGAAGATGTCATGGTAGGAGACGACCCCTACAACCCCTACAAGTACACGGACGATAACCCCTATTACAACTACTACGACACCTACGAGAGGCCCCGCCAGGGCAGCAGGTACAGACCCGGCTACGGCACCGGCTACTTCCAGTATGGTAAGAGCCCTCCCGTCCCGTCCCGTCCCGTCCCTTCCCTCCGCTCCCCCCGCCCGCCCCGGCCCCGCCGCTCGCTCGCTCGCTCCCGCGCACGCCGGTGCCAGCGCGGCGCGTCCCGACCGGAGGCGGTGCGGGGGCCGGCGGCCCTGCCTGCCCCTCGCTCGGGGCAAAGCGTGTCCGGGCAGGCGCTTGCGGGCCGCCCGGCCCGCGGGGAGCCGGGTGGGCGGCTGGGGGGGCCGAGCTGCGGGGGGCACGGCGGGAAGCCCTCTGCGGGGGTCTGGGCGTCGTGCGTGTGATGCGGTCTTTGAGAAAAGCCGAAGGGCCTGAGCAAAAGGGAGAGCGAGCTTAATGGGGGGCAGGGGTCCGTAGCAAAACGACGGCTCCTAACGACTGGGATGGAAGCCAAGTATTTGCAGACGTGTCCTGGGTTGATCTTGCTGTTATGTGGTTGGTTTGATGAACTGCAGGTCTCCCTGACTTAGTCCCGGATCCCTATTACATCCAGGCGTCCACGTATGTCCAGAGGATGTCCATGTATAACTTGAGATGTGCTGCCGAGGAGAACTGCCTGGCAAGGTAGGCATCACCCCGGCTTCTGCCTGTTCACTGTGGGTTCTTGTGCTCCTGCGCCCATCGCGGAGTACCTGAGGACACGGTGAAGAGTGGAGAAAAGTGAGGCTGGAGGGCCTGAGGAAACGTAGCCCAGTTTGTAACCTTTTTCTAAGCCTGAGGCAGATGGTAGGGTGTGCACGTACGAAAACAATACCGCCATATTGGAGAGACAAACTACGGGTGCTTTGAAGAACCTACATTTTGTGAAAAGTTATATTGCACTTTTCCATTATCAGGCTCATTTGAACATATCTGAATTTTGCAAAATGGAGGCCCCTAAAAAACCCACTTGAATCTGGTGATTTTCATCTCCCTCCTCTAATCCAACCTGTTCTGTAGATCATGTTCTACTCCATTTAAAAAAAAACCCAAACAACAAACTATGCTTAACCAGCACAATTTTCTATTAAAGTTATAGCAGGCTAATTGTTTCTGGGCCTATGCCTTATAATGTCTCTTAAGACTAAAATCTCCCTGAAAAGTGTTTCAAAGTCTTTTAAAGGATTGAAAAAACAGCTTTCCTATGAAGTTAGGTCCTATCCAGTTGGCAACGAGGGATTTTTCCTGTTTTGTTTGGAAAGGAATCAACATGTCTGTTTTTAACCATTTTAACTTGTTTGATACCTTATCATGCAAAACAGATTTATTTATTTACCAGCATCATTAATTGATGTCAGACTGTTTCCAGCATCATGTTCTTTCTTCACTTGCTGGAAAAAGAAAACATGGCATAAGAAGCAGTTTTTTTATGCTAGCTTTACAGTGAAAACTAATTGAAATGTTCTTGCTGGCTATCAATCGATTAAAATATTCCAGTATTTAAAAGGCTGTAGATAATAGCTGTGTGAAATAGGAAAATATAGCCTGAGGCATATATTTATTCATTTTTGTTACAACAGAAACAAACATCTGTTGTGTGATACACAGTGAATTATTTTGGTTAACAGCAACTAATGAAATTGTATTTTTGGTACGAGAGTAATTTTACAGCTAAGCGGTGATCTGCTTCAGAGGCAGGAGCAGAGAGTCAGTGGTCAAACTCCTGTTTATATTATTAAAAGCAGATCTGAATCTTATTCACGTCTTGGTCTGACACCAGGCACTTCTGAGCACACCATGTGGAAATCTTGTGCGTCTCCGATGCATCAGCTTTAAGGGGGCTGAAAAGATCTATGCTATCAGTTACTTCTGAGACAATATAAAGTTTTTTTAAAGTGTTCCTTGCATATGCTTACGGCTCTTTTTTGCATTATTACAGTTCAGCTTATCGAGCAGATGTTAGAGACTATGACAATCGGGTGCTCCTGAGATTCCCCCAAAGAGTGAAAAATCAAGGCACATCAGATTTTCTGCCCAGCAGACCCCGTTATTCATGGGAGTGGCACAGCTGTCACCAGTGAGTGAAGTGCTCAGTATGGTACCTTCTAATTATCTTTTTCACTAACAAATTATCACTTGTAAGGTGACATTTTCTAAAACTGCAGTGAAGTATGGGGAAGCCATGGGGAAACTTTAGCCTTTTACTGTCTGATTAATTTTATGGTAGTGGTAATTACTCTTTATATAGCCACATGAAACCAAAATGGATATGAAGCTTATCTATAAGTATAAAACTCTTACAAGTATAAATTCATTATAAATACAAGTCTCAAATCAGTTTTGACAGTGGCACCTTCTCCCTTTAAGTATATTTTACATAGGTTATAGTCCAGTTACATTTAAGTGTAACCACCAAATAAAAGTCCCAGTCATGTTAAAATAACTGTGGAAACCCCAAAATGTACATTTACTAGCATGTTCTCTGTAAGACATGATTGTAAACATTGACCCATACTTCTTGACCTGAATTTCATGGGTTAGTTCTTGACAAGGAATGGTCTGGTCAATATGGAAAAGAGAAGATACTGAGTTGACTGATCCCATTATCAATATCCTTATTGTATTGTGATACTTTCACATAGCAGTATTGCTCTAGAAATAGCAAAATTGCTGGACACGTGGCAAGGCAAATGTAGTAGAACTTTTTCAACATTTTGGGAGCAGGTAACACTGCAAACTTTTACCTTTTCAGAAAATTCACATGCAATAGTTTGCAAGTTTGTTCCAGTTTTTGCTATTTCATAGCAGGACCAATTGTAAAATACTAGAAAGCTTACCTTACTTCCACCTTACTAAAAATACAGTTCTGCTGTTATGGGTACATAAGTGATAACTTAATATTATTCTATTTAAAAAATAATCTGTAATGTGGGCTTGATCTAAAGGCCCCTGGAGTCAATGGAATATTTCTCTCTAGTTTCAGAGGCTTTAAGCTTTGAATGAAAAATCAGTATCATTAGCACAAATTCTTTCAAAAAAAGACTGATATTACCAGTTTATAAATCTTGTAAGGATCAAAAAGCTAAAACTAAATCAAACCAAACAAAAAAAGCCTCCATAAATGCTTTAGTTAACCCCCACCCCTGAAAAAAAAACATCACCAACAATAAAAAGTCTGCAACCCTGGTGCTTACAAAGTTGGTAAATGGATGAAATGGATAGAGAGCAATTGAAATCTTCCATTTGTAGAAAAGCAGTTTCTTACTCTGCCATTATAGCCCAGCTATCACTATCCAGATGCAAAGTGTCTCTGATGTTGATTCAGTTCTTGGACAGAAAATACATTGCCTACAAAAAAAATGTATCTCGTGATCATTTCCATGACAGTGAAACAAGCTCATTTGGAAATTAACTAGAACTGCCAATTAGTTTGGCTAGCTATCAGACTTCAGTGTTAGTCATCATCATCTGTGGACTGGCTTTAGCGTTCTTGACATGCATGCTTGTGAGACTTGTGTGCTTCTCTTCATTTTAACAATACGTTTGAATTCTGTTTAATTATATCTTTTTCATATACCTCTTGAGCTGAAAGCATTCATAAGTAACAGCAGCCAAATGCTGCACAGACAAAGTGCAGGTAGATAGTACAAGTTTGGTTTTCCACATATTTGGAAAAAGTGAAATTACAAGAATAAGCAGTGTTCAAGTCCACAGTAAGAGCTAGAACTCACTTTGTGTGAGAGCAAGAAAAATGCATCACTGTGCCCAGATCAAAAGCACTTTTGAGATAGAGTCTACATTATGTGTAGACTACAAAAATCATTGACATCGGACAAGATCTGCATTGCCAGTACACAGAAGCTGATTTCTTTATGCAGCTTTTGTTTTCACTAATGTTACCAATGTGTTACATTGATTGAGGGCCATGGAAATGTGAAAGTAAATTGTTGGGGTTTTGCAACAAGTAGCTTTTTTGCTAGCAAGTAGCAAACTTTCCTGGAATTTACAGTATGTAAGGTAAGCATTCCTAGTGAACTCTGGCTAAAGGCAGGTATAAGATGTACAACTCAAATATGAACTACTTAATACTTGCTATTGTTATTGGAAAAGAGCTGAAACAGGAAATTTTGGAAAAACAGCGCTGCTATGGAGTCTTTCCCTTAACAACTTAAAATCTATTATTTATTTATAGAAGATGGCATTTTTATAGTCATTGAGAATTAGAATAATGAAAATAAAACTTAATTGAATGGCCAGTAATAGGAAAGTATACTAACACACAAGTTCTGTGTAATAAATAAAATTTCGCGAGATCTAACAAAAGGTAGATCAAATAGGAATATGTTAAAATGTTATTGATAAGATCTGATCCTTCTTTAATAATGTATCTATGGGTTAACAGACATTATCACAGCATGGATGAATTCAGCCACTATGACTTATTGGATGCAAGCTCACACAGAAAAGTTGCTGAAGGACACAAAGCAAGTTTCTGTCTTGAAGATACCTCCTGTGATTATGGATATTATAGACGGTACGCATGTACAGCGCATACGCAGGTAAGAGTTGGTTTGGAGACAACCAAGTTTCTTTTCCCCCTCTGATTTATCTTTGGATATTTTTTCTACCAATAATCTGATGCCCAAAATTACCTGATGCCCTAACTAGCTCTGAAATTCTCCATCACAGAGGCCAGGATAGCAACTTGGAGACTTATAATTTACCCAGGTGCTGCTAAATATGGGTGTCTCATTAAAATGCAGGGACACTCATTAGCCTAGCATCACTGGTAACTGAACTATATTAAAACACACCACAAGTTGTTGTGATTATAGGACTGGTCAAGCAAGCTAAAGGGAACTCAAGACAGAGTCAGTAAAGAAATCATTTCCAGTGTTAATCCCCCACAAACGGCTCGGTGATGTCCTTGGCTGGTCCCAGAGTTCATAGCTAGTATTTTCTCCCTTGCAGAGCATGAGGCTGCAAGGTGCTGAATTCCCTTAATACCTATAGCTACCAGCTTGCAGTCCAACACAGAAAACTTACAGCATAGATTTATGCATGTATAGAAGGCTGTTAAAGAGAATGGCAGCCATGTGAACATTATGACAGGTCATATACAAATGTAAAGCAAGATATTAGGGCTTAGTAAGGGAATAGATAAAAATGGAATGTACCATTATGATACTATACAAATCCATGATAGACTCCTACTTTGAATATTGCATGGAGTTCTGGTCAACACCTCTCAAAACTGCTACAGAAAAGCTTAAAAACCCAACCCAACCCTAGGAGAACAAGGATCAGCAGTGTAGTATGGTTACCACACTAAGAGATTTCATAAACTATTCCATTTGGAAAACCAGAAATAATACCAAATCTTGAGGGGTCCTGGGTGAAAAGAGGAAATTGGTGATATTCACTGTTTCTCACAGTACAAGAATTTAAGGATATCCAAAAGAACTATCAGACAACAGCTTTAAAACAAGAGAGGAGTGTTCTTTTGACATATGAATGAAGTATTAAATTCCTTGCCATAGGATGTTGCAGAGATCAAAAATATCTACATGGGTTCAAAAAAAATTCAGACAAAGTAATGGAGGCTATTAAACACAAAAATCTGATGGTACCCCATGTCTTAAATACAGTTAAATGCCTGGTGGAAAGAATTTTCCTGGGTAAAGGACATTGCACATCCCATTTCTTATGTTCTTTTCTCCCCAAGCATCTGCTGCTGACCACTGTCAGAGACATGACACTGAGCTTGATGGATCTGTGGTTTAACTCAGTGTGACCATACTTATACATAAACTTGTATCCCTTATTCTGCAGTTTTTAATCTAGGAGGTAGTTATTTTATCACAGAGAAATGACAGCTATGCTTCACTGGCTGACGTGTCCTCCACATTTGAATTTTAAATATAATGAATGATCTGCAATACATAAAGGCTTTGAAGAGGTTTTATAAATATCTTTTCTCCTGTAGACTATGACATCTAACTAAGCAACATACATATTTTACAGCTGGAGTATTTGTGTCACTAGAATCATGGCTGTGTCAGCGTTTCCACTGGAAGCCCATATTTCAGGGGTTTGTAATTGGACTGTAAAACTTTCCTCTAGCCTCAGACTTGGCACATACATGCAAGAGTCTGAGCTGATCACCAGCTGGGTCAAGAGGGAATGTCTGCAGGACTTGGGTTTTGTGCACTCTGTGTGTTGCTGATACAGATCAGCTTTGCATAGAGCAATCTGTATCAGCCACGGTTAAAGACACCACATTTGAACTACCGATATATTCATATATGGAGATTCTTACTAATGTTTAACAGTGAAGAAGTTTTCAGAAAAGATTCATCTGGAAGAAAGGCTACATTTTCAGTTCTCTCAGATTCTTGTGTCACTATTTGCCTGAAGAGACGTCATTTGTGTGCAAAACTCAGTGTGAAAATGGCCCTAGACTCTGGCCTATTTAAAGATGGCACTTTGGCAGAGTCCACCTATAGCAAAAAGTTGCATCATTCCTAAGGGTAGAGACAGGTTCCAACACAGTGATCAAGTTTGTACTCAAATACAGATATTTAGGTCGAGTCTTTGGTCAGTTTTGATTTTATTCTTACCTTTTGTAAAGAACAGTGAGTAATAGCATCAATAATATTTACATAAAAGGAGTACTGTAACAAATGATAATAAAATACAGATGAAAAACAGATATCTCACCGATGAACAACTGTCAGTAGCATAGGTGTTTCTTATGCAGTAGTAATACAGTGCTGTATATAAAAGTGATATATTAGACTTACCTGTTCTAGTTTAGATATTCAAATAAAATGCCAAGAAAAAATAAGCCTCATTTCCTGAGCTAATTTTCTTAGTGAAATGGGATGGTTAAGTGAACTTCAGTCTAAGTGTCCCTAATGTCTAGAATATTACTATTCCTAATGATTTTTTGACATCCATCATTTTTAAGGGACTGAGCCCTGGCTGCTACGACACTTACAATGCTGATATAGATTGCCAGTGGATCGATATTACAGATGTAAAACCTGGAAATTACATTCTGAAGGTAAGGGTATTGGGAGTGGGGAGGTTTGCGGGGTTTTTAAAATTTTTTTTAAAGAAGCAAATCATATACATACATCCTTTTGAATGTAAGTTATCAACTCAGACCTGGAAGTAGACAACACTGTGCTTTCTCCCCTTAAGGTGAGTGTAAACCCCAGCTATTTGGTGCCTGAATCCGATTACTCCAACAATATAGTACGCTGCGATATACGCTATACAGGCCACCATGCATATGCCTCTGGCTGTACAATTTCACCGTAAGTACATTCCTTTGTCTTTGCAACTGTTCTATATTCATAGTACTAAAGGTGACAAACAGATTTATAAAGCTTAGAGATTTACTTTATATTGAAAAAAAGCCTTCCACCATTAACTCTAGTGATATAAATTTCTTCAGTACGTTGTCTCTTGGGTTTCAGGATCTAGTGTGTTAATTCAAAATTCAGATGGTACTTTTCAAAGGTCTTTCTTGGCAGGAATGATGGGAACAGTTGCTTCGCTGTTGATAACTGCATAGCTTTCAAATCCTGACCTCTGGTAATTAAACTATTTCTGTAAGGCTAGCACTGATTTTTAAAAATTATTTAGTCTTTAAAAACAATCATAAGTGAGAATTTTGCTCTTGAAATTGTGCTCTTGAATTTCAAAATTGCTGCTACTGTCTGGGCTGCTAGATAACTACCTCTGGCTCATGCCTTCTTTGTGTTTACACTAAAACCTTTCTGTGCTTATTCAATACCCATTTATAGCATCCACACAGAACTGTTGAGCAGTTACAGAGCTCTTAAAACATTCTGCAGAATCCCACACATGTATGTTACTTTGCTGCTGCTGCTGACACAGCAGCCATGCTCCCTGAAACAGTTTCTCCAGACACACTCCATTTACAGTTTAGTTCTTTAAAAGTTTAAACAATGCCACAATTCTGCCTTCTTTTTTTTTCCCCCAAAAGGGCAAATTCATTTAATTAATGTTCTCATGGTAGATCTACTGTAGCTTAGTATCTGTGAAACATACACACAAAAAGTACTCAATCTTCTGTAACACAGAGGTAGGCAGTTCTCAGGATAATATATTAGTTGCTCATACAAAATATTTATCAAATAGTTTCATTTGGATTGCATAGTATAGAGGTTCATGTGAGATAAATTCCAGAGCAGTAAATGAAAAGTAAAATAAATGACCAGTATAGTCTGCTATAGCAGCATCAGTGAAACAAACATACTGAATTAATGTGACTATTGCTTAACTAGCCTTTAAAATATTCATTCCTTACTTTGTATTAGGACACCAGTAGTTAAATAAGGCTAAAATGAGAAGCATTTTTTCACAGTAGTGTGGAGAACCGCATTTATTATCACACTTTGGTCATAAACGCAACAAGTTAAATGGCTTCAGCAAAATCCTCTATTTGTTCTCACTGTGTGGTGGTCAGACTTGCAGGAAACTGAGGAAAAAGAACACCAGGCGTCCTGCAGGTCATGAGTGATTATTTTTGGCAGACCTGGGCAGGAGCTTCTAAAGCATTTCTCTGTAACAGGACTGACTAATTGCTACTTCTAGGAACACCGTTTCTCCTCACCTTCACGTGGAAGGGAAATTTATGCTTCATGCCTTTAACTTTTAGTTTCCCCATCTTACCTCTGTAAATTTTATCAAGTAAATATATTCATGCAGGGTGAGGAAACAAAGTTTCTGTTACTGTTTGTTGACCTGCGCCTTTGAACTGACAAAAGGGTATTTAGCAGATACTCTTTTTGTATCTCTTGGCCATCTGCTTAACATCGTTTCTTTTCTTTTGACAGATATTGAGAAAGACGCAAGAAAATGGATGAGACGGTGCCAAATGTTTTGAACTGAAGTATCATTATATAAACTTCAATAGGATGTAAACACTATAGAAACAAAACTACAGAACATACACACATACACCCACACACCTTATGTGATTTTGAAGCACTTCAGCTGCTTCTCAAACAAATCTGTAACTGGATTTTAAGCGTTTAAATTGGCATTACTTTTATTACTATTGAAATGTGTGGAACTGGTGATTCATGCACAGATACTTTAAATTTTGAAAATCTAACTCATTCATAAAAACATGAGCATTTCTTCACTCCTGAAAATTTGGAGTTTAGGTGATAATAGACTTCAGTGGGAATATTACTGGTGAATCATTTGAACGTGTTTTAAAAGGTAGCAAAAATTTATGTAAAATGAATTAAATAAAATGCAATAGAAAGTCCTAATGTCAGCTATCTCAGAAAATACCAGAATGAAAAACAGCTTAAGAGTAGCGCTACGGTACCATTAAAATAAAACTTGCCTAGGACATGTTGATATGAATGAGAAAAGTATGTTCAGTTTTCAAGGAATATTAACATATAGCAGAGAAATACATATATATCTATATATATCAGTTATACCCCTGCAAGAAAAGTTATGTTTACATTTTTAATACATTAGAAGTTTTTCCATTTTTTAAAGTAAAAAACAGATGGGGTTTTGAAAGAAACCTTTCATCTGTGGAAATGAATTAAAGAACTTATCCACCTTTCTATGTTCAAGAGATTTTTCAAGGTGGGGCTTTTAAAAGACTTCTGCAAACTTAATGTGGATAAAAATGTCAAGACCTGTCAAGAAAAGGTCTCTTGGAGACGACGAAGAGTCCCTGATGTAGTCATCCATGAAAAACATCCAACTTGAACAGGTTAACCATCAAAATAATACAGGCAATTAACTCAGGTGGTGCCACAAACAGAAGTAGGTCAGAATCTCTAACAAAGTATTTTTATCATGAAAAAGCCTACTACCTGCTTCCCCCTTAAGTACTGTATTTGACTTTAAAAATGTATATCTCAGTATTCAAACAATGAAGTTGAAAATATACTATATATAGAGGGAGAACAAAAGTCAATGTATTTAACATCCTACTTTAGGCTGTTCAGGAACCAAATACAACATTGTTAAGGGGAAAAACTTCCAGCTCAAATTAAAGTTTTTGCTGAACTGCTTAACTGGTGCTGGGTACACCACTCCTCCTCCCATCCCCAAATTATTTTGCTTTTGCAGTGCACCCTGCTGTAAGCTACAGTAGCTGTGACTTTGTTTTTAAACTGTGAAATAACATATCACAAGGGGATCTGGCGTTTTCTTCAGAATATTTCTGATCATGTAAAATGAAGGATCTACTTTTGAAACAAAGGGACCTAGAAATACTGATTGGTAGTGGTTAAGTTTAATCAGCAGTTCAAAACACCTAATGAAACATGGAAAGCTCAATATCTTTTTAAAAAATTGAAAAATACATGTGCTATTCAGTATAGTTAAAAAATGAAAAATCTGAGGAGTATGGAGAGGTTTTATTATCACTATTGAGAATACTTCAGGCAGTATTTGGAAGTATTTTATGCAATAGAACCCTATGGATTTAATTTGGAAGTTTTATGAATTATCGTAATATCCTTTAAGGATCAACATGTTCGTTACTACATATATTTAAGCTTATTTCACGATTGTAAAGTATTTCCACCTTAATCATAACCTGGTTACAAATTTGCACAACTAGTATGTATACTTAAAAAGAATCTAAGAACCAGCAACCCAGTGATTACTACCCAGCATTGGGAGTGGGTGCAGAATGAATACCATTTATACCTGCAGGTCCCTTTTTGTTTGCTGAGAGATCCATTTTAGCAGTCACCAGTATGGGCAATGAACAGAAGCAAAATTTGGAAACTACATTTATTAGAAAGCCATTTATTACATATGTCTGCAAAAATGAGGGTCTGTTTAAAGTCTAGGCTTCTGAAATCTCAGCCCAAAGAGTTTTTAAGATTAAGAGGTGTTAAGGGATGCAAGTGCATTCACCTTTCTATAGACTTAGGTCAAAATTGAGGTGAAAGTCCTGATAGCAGCTTGGGCAATGGACACAAAAGCTACTGTAATGGAAGCTAGGCTGTGGGCACAGGCTGCTTCCTGCTAAGAGGTTGTGTGCTTGTACCTCATTGTGCCTGATGCTGAACGTGGGATAAGAGAGCACTAACTGGACACAGAGCAGCCACAGAAATTGAGTTTATCCCTCGGCTTATGAGGCAGTAACCTGCTCACATGTCTGTACCCAAACTACTTGCAGAACTCCACTGAAGTCAGCAAGGAGCCAGAGGACCTTGAGCATCTGTGTAGGTGGAGCAAGTTGTAATACTGGACTTAGTCCTTTCAGTGGGAATGGCCTGGTTCGGAAAGGTGTTGAACGCCATAACTTTGAATTTTGGGGATATTGTAGCTACAAAAATGTAGCTTTTTTTTCCGTAGCAAAATATTGTATTTGTTTTGAAATGTGTTTTAAGCAACATGACAGTGATGTACAATAGCACAAAAATTGCCTAAGATAACATGAACAGTCTATTTAGAAAAACAAGGGATTTTAGGATTAAAAAAAATGAAGGAATGTGACTTTAACTTCCCCTGTTTACCTATAGTAAATCACAATGCAGTAGTAGAAGAGTTTATTATATAGCATGTGTAGAAGTAGTTCTAAATAGGGGAGTGCCAACCAGTATTTTCAGTATCTTGGCTCTGCAGTTTTGACCCAGACACCTTAACTTACTTTTTTCATACTGGAATATATTTATGGGATCATGTGCATTTTTGTTGAAAAACATTTATAAAAACTGTTTTGTTAAAAGCTTATTTTATACAGCAAATTCTGTTTTGAAATCCTTTTTACCAGACATTGGGCTTATTCCCATCATCTTTGAAAGGCATCTTGCCATTGGTCTTAGTGGGAGAAAAATCAGATTTAAATTTTGTGAGAATTCTAGTACGAATTTGCTGTCTTGCAGTCTCAAATTTCCTTTCAAAAGCCAAATCGTAAAAATGTGTGTGAAGCAATTACCTCCCACATTTCAGATCTTTAGATAAAAGTTGCACATAAGGAACATATTGTATGTCAGGCTCATTACAGGAGGGGTTTGTTATGTATTTTTTTTAATCCTGAAATACATTTGATATTAGCTTATTTCTAGACAGAAGTGTAACAAAAATGACAGATTGGTCACCAATGGAACCAACATATTGTGTAGATGATGTTTTTGTGTTAGTAAAAGTCTACTCATTTTCTCTCTGCTCCAGAGTTTACTATGCAGTGTCGAATGAGTGCAAAACCAAATGTACCTTCCTGTAGTCATTCATGCATTGTTTGCAGTGTACTCATTCAAAACCAGCAGGGTGAATTTCATAAATGAGACATTGAAAGGTGGTTTATCCTGTGTCTCACATTTATGCCGATAAGGCATTTTCATTTTCTCCAAATCCTAAAAGGTGCTGAAAGATTTTAACTTGAATTAAAAGCAAAGAGTATGTTATTGGGAGGTTTTTATTATGCAACTAAATGCTACAGATACAGTGAAATGCCACTTTTTTTTGCAACTTTTTTGAAGGTTTTTCATTATTTCCTTCACTTTTCTTCCAAGAGTCTTAATTTCAGTAACTTTGCATCTTTATCTGAAGAGCTCTAATTTATAATATTCAGGCACTAGCTTTGTATTCTTCATTGCACTTTCATATTCTTGTGTTACATGCCCGTATTATGGTTGCAAGTTTATGTGAAAATGACTTGAATAAAATGTTTCAAGCGTTCTACTTGTCGAAGTATTATACTTAATGCATAGGCCAGATCCATCTCTCAGTGAGAGAGTTTCATATGAAAAAGAGGAAGATACTGTCATGCTGACATGGTCTCAGGAAAAATGCCACAACCTGTTAGAAACAAGAAAGAAAAAGTTGCAAGGCATGATAACTTACCTCATGCTACACAAAGGCTTAACATGTGAAGGCATAACAGAATGAGGTATGGTTCATCTGGACAGAAGATTTCCTTACCATATCAGCTGTCTCTGTAGGAAGAGGAACTTAGAAACCACTTTCAGAATTTCTGCTCCAAAAACTTCACTTTCATGGAAAAAACATTTGAGCAGTCCATGGCAGAAAGTCCACATACACTAGAAAATTGACTAACACATTTAACATTCAGTTACTCCAAAAACATTTTATCCTTTATTTACATTCTCTGAGTACAAACCAATGTCCTGCTGCCTCTTCAATCTGTATGCTAAACTGATGAAATAGGCTGAATTGTGAAGCATCCCTTGTCCCTTCACTGAGGGATTAATACAGAAGAGCATGGTTAAAAACTTTGGAATGTTCACTCTAGTAAGAGGCTGTCAAACACTTAAATATCAACTAATGGCACTCTTGTCTTTGAGTAAATGGAGACAAAAACAATGTAATATCTTTTAAAATTCGTAGAATCAATGTAGAATTATTTCAGATATGAAAAATGTTGTGATGATGTTTCTATAATTTATTTAATAAAATTATTCCTATACTACTACATATTAGAGCTAAGAGCTTCAAACAGATAATTCCTGCAAGTGCTATCCCTAGAGCACAGAACTCAGCGTGGATCAGAATCCATGCAAATAGAAAAATACAGTCAAAAATGTATACAATTATTGCAGAGTATATTGAAATTTATTGAAAATAAAGCACCTCCTAGCTTCCAATTCTACCTGCTATTCTACTATCTCATTTTCACATTAGATCACCTGCCTAGTATCACAAAATGATCTATCACCAGTCTACAATTAGAAAGCAGCGCAATGCTTTTGGTTAAGAAAGTATTGCTGTAACTGAATTTTCATTCAAGACCTATTTCTGATCTAATCAGTCCATAAAAACTGATGAGAGAAATACTTATGCCTGTTTGGAAATCTTCAAATTGGTGGTATCAATAGTACAGCTGTCTTTCTTTTTAAAAAAATCACATTTAAACTAATATTGACTCTCTTAAAAGATACTGAAAAATCCGAGATTGTTTTGTCCGTGTCTGAAGTGAAAAAATTGTGCACCTGAAGCACCCTACTAGTATCTGACAGTATGTACCCCAACTGAGAACATTTCTTCTATGGGATGGTACTGAACGGGAAAGCATGGTTCTCAAGGTTTTTTAAATCTAATCATCATAGAATGTAATAACTTTTCATATCACTATAAATTGGTAGTACTTTGTGAGTGGTCTCTGTCTAAACAGTATTATTACAGATACAAGTTATGTTAAAATCATGCATATACTGACAATGTTATGTTGTTATAATGAGAAAATGTTCTGAACTTTATCAGCAACCTCCAGGCAAGTTCATTGGGTTTATCACTTCACAAAAAATTGCCCAGTTGCACATAAAAAATATTATCAAGTCTCAACCATCACTACTTGTTTTAGTGCATTAAGGCTGTGATCCAGGTGAGTCACAAAGCACCAGCTAAAAGTAGTAGTAAACCATTAAAATATGGAGCAATGCCAGCAACCTGATCTCTCTTCTCTCATTCATGTTCAGCATATATTATCTTTCTTGTTTTCTTTAAAGTAAGAGCTCAGAAGTGTTTTTGAAGACGAAGAAAGAGATGTTTTGATAAGTCAGGCTTCCTTCAGGAAGACTTCTATGGCCACAAATTACAGCTGTAAGAATGGAGTAAGAAACTTGCTCAAATGCCAAGATAAACCAATGCTCCTAGATCTCTAAGCACATGCAAAAAAGCACGTTAAAACATAAGCTCCTTAAAGTATTTTTTTTTTTCTTTCCCAAACTATTTGCAATCTTTAACTTTTTGGTCTTTAATGTGAATCAACCCTTAAAATAGGGTGCTCATCTGTTAAAAGAAACATAAGCTGTCCATGAAAAACTGTATTACAGCTGATGACATCTACCGAGAGAAATTTTTCTTGCTTTTTATTGGAACCAGAGAAGTCACATACCAAACATTTGTTTGGTGTAGCATTCGGCTAGGATTTATTTACTTATTTATTTAAAGCATTAAGGATTAGCATTTGCATCTGGAAAACTTAAAAGAGTTTGTATATAGCATGTAAATGCATGGCTTTTTCTACAAAATATGATCCTTCCCTACAAAACCAGAGTAAACATGTTTCCATGTTTTATTTTGATGCTTCTGGCTTTAAATGTTGTTCCATATGGTACAATGAAAATAACAACAACAAAAAACTGGGAAATGGAAGTTTATTTGAATTTCTAATTCCTCTGAGTGGCAATGCCATTCAGGAACATAATACCATGTGTACTGACATTTGTTTAGGATGCAGAAAAGAAAGCCTAACTGAGTGGGGCAAAGACAGGCCTAGATAATAATACAAAATAGATCAACTGGAACTTTTAGCCTTCAGGAACTTAACACAGGACAGGAGAATGGGCAGAAATTGCTGGGCTATAAATATTAAGATACAAAGTCTGCAGGAGAGAGAGGTGGCCATACCAGCAACACACTACACTAAAACTAAACACTACACTAAAAAAACTAAACTTGTTCCTGCCATTTGACTCTAATGTCATCCCAAGTGGAAAACACTGAGGTATTACCAGTGACTACACATTTTAGACACATCCAGTTACTCCCCTGTGGAGCCGCTGATGGTTAGGGAGTCATTGCTTGACTCAGTCCTAAGTATACAACATCACAAGCAGTAGATGAGGTGGGAAGAGACCTCTGGATATCATTTAGTTCAAACCCACTGTCCAAGCAGGGCCACCTTGACACAGTTACCCAGGACTGTGTCCAGTCAGGTTCTGAGCATCTGGAAGGATGGACACTCCACAATCTTTCTGGGCACCTGTGCCAGTGCTCTGTCACCCTCACAGTGAAAAAGGTTCTTCTTGTTTAAGCAGAATTTCTTGTATTTCAATTTGTGCCCACTGCCTCTTGTCCTGCCACTCGACAGCACTGAGAAGAGTCTGCCTAGATTTTCTTTACACTCCTCCCCTCTTCCCCTGTATTTATACATGTTGACAAGATCTCCCCTAGCCTTCTCTTCTCCTGAACAGTCCCAGCTCTCTCAGTCTCTACTCATATGTCCTATACTTCAAGCCCTTAATCATCTTGGTCACCCTTTGCTGGACACATTCCAGTCTGTCCTTGTCCCTCATGTACTGGGGAGCCCAGAACTGAACCCAGCACTTCAGATGTGGCCTCACTAGTGCTGAGTACAGGGCAAGGATCACCTCCCTCGTCCTGCTGGCAACACTCTTTCTAATGTAGCCCAGGAGGCTGCTGGCCTTCTTTGCTGAGACATAGAAAAAGACTGTTTTTCATAAGAGTGTAATACGTAGGAAGGACTTCTACATCTTAAGGGGTTACAGATTCCACAAGTTGACCTGGATTTAAGAGCAGGCAAATCTACAGAAAAGAAATCCACTGAGGATTATTAAACACAATAAGCTACAATATCACAAGATGTCCCTGAGCTATAAAACTGGAACCTTGACAAGTTGGAAGTTGGATGATGTATCACTGTGTGCTTCCTCTACCCCTATGCTTAAACCAACCCTTTTTGACTACTGTTGAAGATATTAGGCTAGATGGACCTTTAGTCTGATGCAGGGCTATTCTTAGGCATTACAAAATGCTACATGAATTGTACAGTGTATTATCTTACACCCACTGCAGTAATTTACCCAGTTTTTGAATTAATTTGATTATGAAAGATAACTATATTTAAATAACACTGTTAAAGACTAATTAAAGTTCAGAACTTGTTCCAATTAAGCAGTAGGAAAAGCCCCTGAAGAAAAATACAATGAATATTTTACCTCATGTCCCAATCAACTGAACTCCCAAACTCAGAATGGCACTTAAAAGTCAAATGTCTCTTACTATACAACGACCTTTCACTTTTTCAGCATTCTTTCAGAAAGTGCAAGACAGACATGTTGGAGCACCCAGATATATCCACCAGGACAACAGTATTAAAGACACTCTGTCAGTTCTTCAAATCATCAGTATAATCAAAGGACAGAGATCACAATTTAACAGGCCAATACTTTATTGCTTTCCAGAAATTTTTATATCATGCATAGTACTGATCGGCTTTTCCAGCTACCTGATACATTCAAGAATTTGTGAAGTCTGTTCAAGTTCAAGAATCTCTTACTTTTCTCAGTTGAGATGTAGTTGATAATATAGTCCTAGGATTATCACCTCAATATTTTGTATTTTCCCCTCTCTTTTGACATCCAGCTCCTCATATAATTTAAAGTACATTTTTACACAAAAAAAACCCCTCCAAAGAATCTGTACTATTCCTACAGGGTACAAATGATGTTCCTAAAAAACATTCATTCATGTTAGGGTGTATTTCATAAATGGTGGCACTATGTAATGAGACTTAGGAACCAACACCATATGACCATACATTAATCAACAGACAGCACATAGAATAAATGAAGCAATCTTCATTATTAACAGATGGTTAAGTTCTAGCAGTTGCTATTTTACAGGTTGCAAAGGATAAGGACAGTATAACAAAAAAGTTCAAACAGCAGTTGTTACTTCGTAAGAAAATACCACGGGATGCAAATCTGCAAGAATCTTTTTTCAAAAATCTCAATTTACATATAGTCTAGTCATCAAATTTAATCTTCTTCCCTTGGAATGCTGTAATTTGAGACATTTGTTCCCGGCGTCTCTTGCTTGCTTCCCATGATGGATGAAGAGGCTGCTCCAAACATGCTTTCTTACTGTCGCATTTAATACCTGCAGCTTTTGCAAATGGTTGCTTCTTGAGCTGTGGTTCCTTTTTAAGAAGAGCTGTGCAAGAAGTACAAAATAAAACATTAACTATATAATGAACCTTCATAAAAATATGCTAAAACTACCTTGGGATTGCAGATATTTTCAAGAATTTCTTAATGAGCCATGGGGAACACATTCATCTGAATGTTCACAGCAAGATTTCCTCATCTTGCAGCCCACTAATTGTCACTTGGTAGACTGCAGATAGTTAAGATTTATTATTACTGACCACATTCAAAATTTGTGTAGACAAATATTCAGCACAGTCTCAACTTTTTTCTTCACAATAAACCAGTGAGATATTACACAATGTAACTCAATGTGACTGAAATGATATCCTTGATCCAATGAATTCTAAAATGGAACCATATACTAAAAATGGAATAAAATATTGAAGGAGCTATTGAAGGAATTACTAATGAGATAAACTACTTGTTAAATATCATAATCATCTGACACCTTTCCCTGTGCACAGGTAACTCTAACTGCTCAACATGAAGAGAGACGGAAAAGTGCTTTCCTGTGTAAATCCTACTTTAAGTATTTCTAATATTCAAAAATAGGAAAGAGCAAACAATGTCCACAGATTAAAATGAAAACTCAACAATTTGACCATTTAACAAATGTTAAAATTTTTAACATTTTTAACAAATGTTAAAAATGTAAAAATGTAATTTTTACATTTTAACAAATGTAAAAATGTAAAAATGTAATTTTTACATTTTAACAAATGTAAAAATGTAAAAATGTAATTTTTAACAAATGTTAAAATATGTGCCACAAAATTGAAATGAAACAAAAACCAGCCTATCATTATTAGACCGCAGAAGCAACAAAATCTCAAGATGTTTTTACTCTTATAACTTTACCAGGTTAAGTAATACATACCTGTTCTTCCATTTTTGAGAGGCTGGTCTTTAGTATTTCTAAAAATAAAAAGAGAATTTAGGATTTTTCAAGAAACTTGTAAGATGACAAACACCTGTGAATAAAGAATCATAATCACCAAAACACTCGTGCAATGACTTTTCAAGCATAACGTGTAAACCCCTTATATATTGTTTCCTCTTTGTTAATAAAGAAGTAAAAATAGAAGTATTCAGTAGAGATTTAATGTGGATGCAGGTCTAATTAGGAATACTATGTATATGTTAGTGCTAATGTGAATATGAAAAATACCTAAGTGTCAAGAAAGCACAAGAAGACTGCAGAGTAGTTTATGTGAAAATGTTCTAAGCTGTAATTGGCTGAAACTCTCCTTGTTTGGTAAGGGCTACTAAAAATCACAACAATTTCTTTACTGGGAAGGAGGGAGGGAATGGAGAATATAACAAGGGGAAAACGTTTACCTTCTTCTGTTTTGAGATTTCTGATTAGAGGTAGACAAAGAACTGCAGAACATTGATTCTAGCTTGCTTGCTTTTCCATGTGGCTTTCCTTCTTCCATGATCAAATCTTGTGCTGTCCCAGGTGCTGTGTTCTTTTCTTTCTTCACTATGTTTTTCGGAAGTCTATCCTTTTCTTTTGCTGAAGAAACATCAGTAACTGCTGCTATCTTTTTCTTTCTTTTTACTTTTCCAATGAAGAAATCATCATTGCTGTCACTGTCAGAATCTGATGACTGGTTATAAAACCTCTCTTCAGTACTATCATCAAAGTACTCCTCTTCATTAGGATGTTCCTGGTCACTATTATCATTAATTATTTCTTTTGTTGCATTTAATTTGTTCATGCTCATATTTTCTTTCCTTTTTTGATGGCCAAGTTTCTTTCCTGTTTTATTCTGAGTGACTGCTTGCATTTCTACTGCCTGAAATGAAGATTCTTCTGGAGCATATGCTCTCTCCATTTCCACAGTTTTCTGCTCAGATTCACTCTCACACGGTTCTTCAGCCACCCTGTCAGTTTCTACTTTCATACTAATTTTTGTCTTATGTTCACATCCTTGCTGTTTTTGAGCTAGTTTAAGAGCTTGGTCATCCAAATTGCTATTGAAATGTTGCGCTGATTTAGGCTGTTCTTCTGACTTTTTCGAAGGAGTGGCTTTGGCTGGGTTCTTTCTTGCATCCTTAAAAGCTTTTACAGCAGCTATACAAGGGGCAGAAGAAAAATCTTTTGTTGCAACTACACTTGAGTTTACATAAGTTATTTTAATATAATAAAACATTTTTTCAGGTTAAATATGTTGTATTGAGTAAGCGTATTTTGAATGTCCTTATCAATCATTTACTGAACACATGGGGCAAGAAATACCATAGAGTACAGCATCAACAAAGCTAAGGAAAGGAACTTGAAATTGTTACCAACTGAATACACTGTTAAACTTGGGTTTATCTGTGAACTTCCCTTTCAGCAAACAATCTGCAGCTGATTATCATGTTCATTTAAGGCATTACTTTGTGTGTAAAAACTGCAATCAAATAGTAAATTGATCAGATATAATTAAATAGGTATTTGACATGCTCTGTTATTAACAAAGTAACTTTGGGACATTATTACTAGTTCTTGACCCTTTCCAATTTTAGTTGGAAAATCTGAGTTTAAAGAGAACAGGAGATAACCTAAAGATCCAGGAAAGATTCCCTAAGGATTCTGGGGACAGTTTCCAGCGAAGTTTAAGGAAGTAATTTGCAAAACCTTTTAGCTGCCTTTGGAAACCCAGTTGTAATGCTCCTTCTACCTTTGTATCTGCATGTTATTGTGCTCATTGACAGTTCAGTCCTATTTAATTTAGAGATACTCCATTATATCCATTCAATTTTTAGAGTTCCCATTATGAGCTCTGTTTGTCCTACACCCTGCATCTTAAATGTCATACAGCATACTGTCACGTATAAGCCTATTTCAACCAATATAAATGACTACAAGCTTATGACACTTGGTTCACTGCAGCTAGTTAAGGTAATTACAGGAGCTTTTGGTTTTTTACTTTTCTTTTTATAATGGTTGTTCAAGTCAGGAATATACAGGAACAAGGTAACACACCAGTAAGCTACTGAAGTCATAAACAAGTTAATATAGTATTTCATACCTTTAAGTTGAACAAATCTGGGTTTCAAGATGGGATGTGTTGCAAGTCTTGCAATGGCTCGCTCAGTTGCAGTACAATTTGGCTATATAAAATAAATTCAAAGGCATGAAGTCAATAGAACAGTGAATACTTACATACATCTATATCAGTTATGCTACAATGCATACTAATGTGATTCTGGACTATTAACTGAACAAGAGGAAAAGCTTATGACACTATAACATTTGAATATTTCTGATTTTTCCTGTATTACTGTCATTCAAAATGAGGAAAAATCTGACTGCCCAAGCATTGACAGAAATGTAACAGACATGTAAATCTGCTATTTCTCAGTTACTGAATAGGGATAACATGATTTTTATTTTAAAAGCATACCAGACACATCTTTCAGAGCCAACATGCTGATTTTACATTCACTGTTTCTTACACACGCAAAGCAAATTCATGAACCCCCTGAATAAAGAACATCATATTGGTAGAAGGCACTCTGCATGAAGGAATACAGCAGCTTACAAGAAGTGCAGTATGGATGCCATAAAAGCAGGCAAAATGACATAGCAGGTATTGAAGGAATATATATCAAATGTGGATGAGAGGCAAGGTCTAACCTGATCTTAAAGACAAACAACCTTGAATTTGATGTGGTAGAATACTGAAACTTTGTAGACTGATTCAAAGAACAAAAATGATCTTCATGCTTTAATTTGAATAAAAAGGAGAAAAGTAGGAATTGCTTCCATATCTGACTTCCTCTTTTATATATTAGAAGTCGCAGTCACAACACATTGTAAAAGCTATCTCTTTTTCAGGTTCTTGTCATCACTCTGCTTGAAGAACAAAATGAGAGGCATCTAAGACTTTTCCAAAGACAGCTTTGTCTTCTTTTTTTTTAAGGGCGGGAAAGGGGGTGTAAGAGGCTTGTAAAACACAAATTTAGCAGGAAGATTTCTTAAAGCCTGCAGTAGAATTCTTTGGGAGAGAGGAGAAAAGACACACTTTCCTCCCTTCCTCCTAGTGGTACTGTAATGGATATATGTTTAAATTGTTGCTACCTGTGATTTGACCTATATGCTACAGGAATTACTACAGCAGAAGCCACCTGAACCAACAGATGATGAGTCTCATAAAGAACTGTGCAAGTGCCTGATGACCCAACCTGAGCTGGTTTTGGTGCCCAACAACTCAACACAACATGCTGCCACTCCTGTCCTGAGCGACCACGGCAACAGATGGAGCCCAAATCACAGGTATGTTAATGGTAGGGAATATAGGGTGGAGATTGTACTGGGTCTGCCCTGGGATGGAGTTAACTTTCTTAAGGAGCCAAGATGGTGCTGTGCTTTGGATTTGTGACTAAAACATTTTAGAGTTGGTAAAACACCAATGTTTTAGCTATTGTTGAACAGTGCTTGCACAGCATCAAGGCCTTCTCTGTTTCTCATTCAGCCCTCCCAACAAGCAGGCAGGGGATTGGCAAGAGCTTGGGAAGGAAACACACCTGGGACAGCTGATCAAAATTGACCAAAAGGATATTCCATTCCATATCAAGTTGTGTTCAGCAATAAATGCTCAAGGAAAGGAAAAGGAAGGGGGGGGGGTGGGGGGGGTGGAGAATGTTTGTGGTTATGGCATTTGTCTTCCCAAGTAACTGTTACATGAAATGAAGCCCTGCTTTCCGGGATGTGGCTAAACATCCGCCCACCAATGGGAAGTAGTGAATAAATTCTTTTTTTTCTTTTGTTTGTACACACAGCTTTGCTTCACTTATTGAACTCTTTATCTCAAGCCATGAGTTTTTCTCACTTTTGCTCTTCTGATGCTATCCCCATCATGCAGGGGTGGGGTGAGTGAGCAGCTGCTGGCTGGGGTCAAACCATGACACAAACACTACCTAATACATGAGCAATGCATGTTTAAAGTAACCGATTTGCTTGACATAAGAGTGCTTAGTGGGGAATCTTACTTGTTTGTATGTACATTTTCTTCCAGCAGAATTATGCCACTTAGTATAAACAGTTATGTATTCATTGCATAAAGATAGATGGACACTTCATGCCAACTACTAGTGCAGGAGAGTCACTTTCAGTACTTTGGTCTGAAGGAAACAGAGCAGAAGATGACACTACAGCTACAGCTGAGCCAGTACTTCTAAATGCAGAAACATTTAATTGGTTTGCAAAACATAAATCTTGTTCCTCAACCAGTGCAAAGCAAATCCCATTTTTATTTCTTTTGCTGTAGTTCTAGAGCTTACAAAATACTCTCTGGGTATGTCTGTTCATGTTTCATGTTTGAAGTGCAGAGCATCTGGGGATTCTAGTACTTTCCTTTCTTCTCAAGTCTCTGCTATTACAATGTTATTTCTTCAGGTCAAGAAAAACTGGAAAAATGCTTTCTCTGTAGACTGTCTACAGAACTATGAACACTGGCCAGAGGAGACAGGTCAAAAGATGGGTCCATTTCCAAGGGCCACAGATTGGCTTACTTTCAGGCTAGCCTAACTCTGAGAACTTGAAATCTGAATTTTGATCCCCATGTGACAGTGCTGCATGCTGCCACCAGATTCCTGGGACAGCAAGCTCACATTTCTGAACATCAAACGCTATTTTCTTTGGAGATTTTTCTATAGCTGGAAAATCTATTTCTGAACTTAATTAATACACTTTTTCCCTCAGCTACTTCCTGTGGGTTTTGAAAGAATATACCATGAAGTTCAGAAAGCAGCAGCAGCTTCTGTGCAACATCTGGTGTCCTTTAATTCAAATATTTATAGAAAGGGTTTAAGCATATACATGCCAATGCATATGGAATAACCACATTTTTTCCTTATAGCAAAATACTTCACAAACACTACTCATGCTGATAGACAGTAGCCAACAAACATACAATATAACATTCACATTCTTCAAAATTTCCTATTCTTCTGTTTTTTTGGCAAATCCAATGCTCAATTTATTTTTCCTCAAGTATTTTCCAGTATATAAAACCTTGGCAGAAAAAATTTAACAGAAAAACGTCAACTGTATTTACAGCAAGAACACCCTTTCCCCCTCCTCCTGCCCCCAGTATGTTTAATTACGCAGGCAGTGGAATGGTACACATTTATTCTCACATGTTGCTGCTACTTTGTGTATTATTTTGCACGATTCATTTTTTCATGCAAGAATGTCCTAGTACTTTCCATAGGAACACTCTCCCTCATTCAGTGTGCAACTGAGGCGCTGCAAAGCAAACAAAGCAACTGAGCAGTGTATAGTCACACTTTTCATTGAGAAGTTGTAAGCTACATACAGAACCACCTGAAAGTCAGAGTCTCCTCGAACTTTTTATCTTGGTAAGTGATGCATTATTTCTTTATATAGTATTAAAGACGTCTATCTATCATCACTGACATGTTTCATTAAACTCCATATGGACATTTAACTGAATTAACTGCACTGATTTCTATATTTTCAAATCTCTTAAAATGAAAAGAAACCCAAACTATGTAAGCAAGCATTCTTCATCCTGAATGGTAGATGCACATACAGATGCACAAACTTCAAAACATAACTTGTTAGTTATAGCATAATAAAGCAGCAGTTGTATAACTTACACATGTGCAAAAACACATGCATGCCCCACATTAAGGGAGACACTTTGTGCAATGATTGGGAAGAGAATGGATATTACAAACTTGCTAAGATAAAAACAGATTCACAATGCAAGTTTTGAGATGTGCTGGAATAGGGGTCAAAAGAAGTATGGAATGGCTCTGACAGCTGTCAGCACTGGGTAAAAAAAGGCAGAAGTTGTGTGGGTAGCACCTGCTTCATACAACACAGGTGGTAAAGTCAGAACGAGAAACTGAGTGTCTCAGGGCCTTGGGGCAGATGGGATTGCAGGAGTTGAAAGGGATACCTTGTTAGCATGCTTGAGACAGTAGAGCTACAGGAAGAATTAAGGGACAGAAAACTGGGATTAACTTGAGAACATGAAATGGGAGACTTCTGACCATCACTTCATTCTGATTACTCTTCCTGTTCAAGTCTACCTTTGTTCATACCCTCTCTGCTATAATTATAATAAATAATAGGAAAGAAAGAGGTCATACTTTTATTCTTCAATTAACTTTTGTACAAAAGGAGATTGCCTTGTTACAGGTCTCACCAGAAACAAGACTGCTACTAGAAGAGTATACTACTACAAAGACTACTACCAGAATTTAAACAGGGTCAAAGGACAGTGCTACCAAACTGGTAATGCTTGGTGGCTCTGCATCTGTCACTTTAGATAATCTCTCAGTTATTTAAAATAATAACGTTCAAATGGAGACAGTCAGAAACCCCACTGACAAGTATGCTGTACATGGCAAAAGCCACAACACAAAGTAACCTTGAAGCATGTCATACTCAAGTTTCTAAACTGCACTTCCAGTTAGTTTCATGTCAAGTGTAACAACAGCCTGATTTTAAGCAAAAAAAAAGGCAGAGATAATGCTAACCAGGGTAAGCATAAAAAAAAATAAAATCCCCAATTTGGGCCAAAACAAGATGTCATTGTAATACCCTTTTTAGAAGCTTAGCAGAAGAGCTGTCTCTCTACTGAAAAAAACAACCCACCAAACCCAGAAAACCTGTTAATCCACACATTCTTCCCAGAGCTCTAACTAGTTACAGCTGTCCTTCATAATAGCAGATGTGGTTAATATGGAGTCACAGGGTGGCTGAAGGTGCCAGATCACGGCTGCCACCCAAGACCATCCCATGACCTCACACTGCTTTGGAATAAGACCCTTGAGAAAAGTTACTTTCTGACTGTGAAATGCTGCTAGTTCTCCCTCTTCCTTTATGGCTCTAAGATACACAGTATGTGATTTGTGGCCATCAGACATGGTGACGATTTTGGTATGAGAGGCAATCGGTTATTGGTATCACTTGTGGCAGCATTGTTGTCTCTCAGCTTCTGACAGCAAGAGATTGTTTGTTGACTGTGGTGCATTGACTGGCTGGACACCAGGTGCTCACCAAAGCCATTCTATCACTCCTCCTCCTCAACTGGACAGGGGCACACTGTCGCTATACATTCTTCCCCTGCTCCAGCATGGGGCGCCCCCATGGGAGACAGTCCTCCATGAACTTCTCCAATGTGGAGTCCTTCCCACAGGCTGCAGTTCTTCAAGAACTGCTCCAACGTGGGTCCTTTCCACGGGATGCAGTCCTTCAGGAACAGATTGCTCCAGTGTGGGTCCCCCACAGGGTCACAAGTCCTGCCAGCAAACCTGCTACAGTGTGGCCTCCTCTCTCCTCAGGTCCACAGGTCCTGCCAGGAGCCTGCTCCAGCATGGGCTTCCCACGGGGTCACAGCCTCCTCTGGGCAAATCAGCCTCCTCTGGTATGGGTCCTCCATGGGCTGCAGGTGGATATCTGCTCCACCATGGACCTCCATGGGCTGTAAGGGGACAGCCTGCCTCACCATGGTCTTCACCACGGACTGCAGGGGCATCTCTGGTCCGGCACCTGGAGCACCTCCTCCCCCTCCTTCTTCACTGACCTTGGTGTCTGCAGAGTTGTTTCTCTCACATACTCTCAACTCTCCTCCCTGGCTGCAGTTGTACAGTTTTTTTCCCCTTCTTAAATATGTTATCCCAGAGGCACTACCACCGTCGCCGACTGCCTCAGCCTTGGCCAGCAGCGGGTCCATCTTGGAGCTGGCTGGCATTGGCTCTATTGGACATAGGGGAAGCTTCTAGCAGCTTCTCACAGAAGCCACTCTTTTAGCCCCCCTCCCTGCCTCCTCCCCCCCCCCCCCAAACCCTGCCATGCAAACCCAATACACTCACCTTGATAATAGGAGAATGGATCAAGTAGGGAATGCAGTAAACAGGTCTCTGTTGGATTTGGCAAGAGTTTAAAAGAGAGCAGTTCTCCCAAATACAGAAATAACAGAGAGCAATCCCATAGTATTCAAAGGAGAGAAACGTCAGCACTAAATGCTTCAGACTCTGCACTGGAAATGGATAGCCAAAATCTGTCAGATTTATAATCAACTTTTACTCAGTTCTTACTCAAGCTTTCCCAGTCTTCCATGTAACATCAAAATTATGGTACAGGTGTTATGAAGAAGTAACTATACAAGCTTAATAGTAAGACAGGTCAGAAGTTCTTATGGCTATTACTTCTGTATGGATCTCAGGAAATCATGCAAGTTTCAACAGATCTTTTTTTATTGGACTACATGCAGTTTTTCACATAGACTGATGAAAAATTTCCAATTGAAGCTAAAGTGTATGTAAACATCTAAAGCCTTTGCAAAAAACCTCAGCACAATAATGTCTTGTAATAGAATAATAAAAGAAAAACTGAACAATTTCTTACAAAACATCAAGATACACAAGTAAACCTGAAGTTCCCCTTGGCTTCTTGTTTATTATTCAACTCTTGCCACAGTTTATATTGGTTTACATTGTTTTCTGTTATCATGGTAATTCAACCACAAAAATATTTGTATGTTTACTTTATTTATCTTGCAAGCATTATGCTTCCAAGAAGATGACCCATTGCAACATTGGGTACTCTGGACAATCTTTTTGCTCATCTGCAGAACTGCACACAATAGAAAGTAAAGGTCTGGAGAATCTAGCTGACCTTGCATTGACGGCAGTAGCACTGACTGTCAACTCATCACTGACTTCTGCAGACTCTTGAATCCAGCATCACGGAGAAGCATGAGATTCTTCTAAATACTATCAAGGTGCTTGCATTGCCCTAATTTCTTTTTTATGTCTGGACCAAAGCTATTCTTTTCCCCATAATTTGTTCACTTGGATTTACCTTCACTCCTACATCCAGTTTGGCTTCTCTTTTATGAAAAAGGAGTATGAAGTATAAACTTGTTTCTATCATTGTCTCCTTTTAAAGTAAGAATTTCAAAATAGGCCATAAATTCGAACAAAAATAGATTTCTTGGTGTTCTTTGCTGCATGATAAAAAATACCTACTATCCAAGCATTTGAAAAAGTTTAAAGGCCCTTTAAGAAGCCTAGCACTTTACATGTTAGAAGACCATATATAATTAGAGTATAAGACAGTCAATAGAGTTTCTCTGGATTAACCTCTCACAACTAATTTAGCCAACCATACAAGTGTGAGGTAAATGCTTATTTTTCAGATTGGGAAATGGTCAAAGAGAAATGGAGTGTTTCATCCCAAACTACCACAGTGATCTACAGCAGAGCTTGGCATAAACCCCAGACCTGCCCAAGTACAAATTATGTACTTAATCTTCTACTAATTCCTTCCGTCTTCTCTTTATGCATAAAATAAGTCCTATGATTGTTTCAATAAAGAACAGTCTGAGCAAAAAAAATCCTGAATAAAGCAGGCATGGATTCTTAATTACCTCCTCATGGAGAACAGGGTCAACTCTAGGTGTAAGCTGAAACAACAAGATCATGGGAAAACTCAAATGCTGCTAATTCTTCTTCACTTCTTCCAGGGCTAGTAAGAATATGTGTCTATAATCCTCTCTTGTTTGGCATCCCACACAAACAATGCACACATTTTTTAAGAAAAAAGTGTTAACTTCTTAAATTTATGAAAGAGGACAAAGTGAGCACAGTGCCAACTAACTCATTGTGACTACCAACACTGAAACCTCTGCTGGCCTTTGAGAAAACCTAGAAGCACGCTGAACGTTACTTTATGCTATGGACAAATGTGTCTATGATGCGGACAAATTCCCAGTGGAAAACTTCATATTAGATTCTAAATAAATTATTAAGAAATATCTAATGTGAAAATATTACATAATTTGAATTGTACATCCAGTACCATTAACCAGTATAAAATATGTACAGTTCTGACTTATAGCAATGCAAAACCAAACACATAAAAACATAACAGTATAACGGCTACGTGGTTTTGCTTTCTGTATAAAATAAATGCATTGTGTATAAAATATATGCATTTCACATATTTTGACATTGAACAGTTGCGGCACTACACTACTATAAAATACACGCGTCTTGCCAAACTGAATAAAAAAATTTGGCACACAGCACAGTAAAATAGATGCCAGTAAAAACAGAAAACAAACCCCACAAAAAAACCAACCAACCCCCCTCCCCAACCCAAATCAGGCAAAAGACAATCATATTGAAAAAGTAAACTGGAAAGCAAAATATGATGAAATAGAAACCCTGAAGCAAAAAAATGTACTTCAAGGGGAATAGAAACAAAATGCATCTCGTATAACAGGGAGTAGCTGTGAACAATACAAAGAGAAAGGCCTTTGCCATAAAATTCACATACTTATTCAGAGAACATAATGAAATTTGGAGGAAAGGTCATATATAAGTTAGTTTGACAACCACTATATATCAGATCTGAAACCACAACTGACTTTTGCAGAAAACTGAAGTTGACAGATCGTTTGCTCGTAACTGGCTATCTAGAATGAGGGTCTGGATACTCAAAATAGGCAGTTGTTTATTAATTCTGAACAGGGACTTAAGCTGGCCAATCTCAAAATGAAATCTGAAACAATCACTGTTTGGGAAAACAACATTTTAAAAATTGATTACTTATACTTATTCGTTATAGAAAAGAGAGCACAAACGCAAAGTAGACCAATACTCAAGCAGTGCTGCAAGCTGAGCAGGAAACAGAATTGTCCAAGTTCACTACGACCTGAATGCATCTGAGCTCCCAAGATCCTGCTGTGCATCAAGGGCATGTCCAAAGACTGAGTGGAAGCAGATGGTAGCAAATAAACTGGCAAAATACAGCGATGAGATCCATATTATTAAAACTATTTAATGGACCAAGAAGTTCACAGTATTCTGCCTTGGATGAACCTGAGAAGTTTCAGAATTGAGATATCCACCACTCTCCTTGTGAAGTCAATTTGGTGACAAAACTCTGTAACGAACTTTCAGGGATGTAATCTTGAGACATCCTTACAGTATTTCACTGTAAACCAGATGCTCAAACCGCAAATTATCACTTGTCAGATGCAGCCTGATACAGCACCATATGTATAAGCACATATGAAAGTTTATAACAGAGAAAGTAGACACAATTGAGACCAAATTTAGAACACATGCAAAGCCTCAAAACTAGTTAACATTTGAAAAACAAGCTCCAATTTAATCAGGTATACTTCAGATAATTTATAATGTAAAGGTAAAAGATTTATCCCTGCCAACTAACCCTGTCTTGCTCAGACCTTCACTTTTTACCACCAGGGAACACACCTATATATAACTAAAGTATTGTCAGGTCAATGTCTTCGGATAAAACTCCCAGGAGAGATGTATTTATGTTCAGAGCACTGCTGAAGGAACTAAATATGAGAGCCAGGGATTTGGAGGCACAGATGACTTAAAGACTTCACGAACACTGCACACACTAACCATGGCTAGGCCATGTTATAATATGCAAATCAAAACAAGACAGAATTTCTTGGCATACCGCATTGCAATTTTCGTGCACAATTGAAAACAGCTTTATTTTAATCTATATGTTTTTCATCCACTTTCTGAAAAAGACAATGGAAATACAAATTCTGTTCACTGAAAAACTATTAAAACATCTGAGATAAACATACCAGTTCTTTGGCACCAAAATGTAGATTTTCCATCATTAAGTCTATTGAGGGAGTATATGCATTCAAAACTCACTCTAATGATAAACACATGTCAGATATATATGGAAGCCCTGATATTACTTGAGCATATCAGTAGATGATGGATGTAAAATAAATGGAAATCCTGGATGTTCACATTATATAGCAGGTATTTCACCATATGGCACACAGAACAATCACCTTAGAGGCTCTCGGGCATCTTCTAGGCCATTACATTATTATTACTGAACTTTGGAATGCAGAATTTTCCTCATGTGTAATCACTCAACCATTTCAATCGTCATGCAGTTATTTGTATTCCAAACCCAAAAAAACCTAGACCATCACCCTTTAAATTTAAAGCTGTTATACTTTCACTAAATGACTAGTTACCTCATGTTTCCCATACTTTCTCTTACCTAGTAATCTTGCCATAGAGGGGCAATAGGCTGTAAACTTATGCTCTCATTTTACCAAGCTGTAACAAGGTAGCTGGTCTTAGCAGCTACATTCATTGAGATCCCAATATATGAGATTTTTCTTTAAACAGGATTCCAATAATTCAAGAACATCTAATTTTTCTCCTTCTACAGTTAAGTTTTAAAAAGTTCAAGCAATAGTGCCTCCAGCACTTTTCATCTGATTTTTCCAGTGTTAACAGACTGATGGGCTTCATATTGAGCTAAAAGAGCCCTCCGAATTCCATAACTTCTTTTTTTTAGTTTTCATTTTTATAAATCTCAATTTCTTAATTCTGAGTTGCAGCACTTTAAAAACTGATCTGAATAGGAAAGGGGGGAAGAAATCAGAATGGTTTTGTACTTTATTTTTATATGATATGTAATGAAAAGCTGGTAGAGTTTCTTTTGTAAAAGGAGCAAGAGAGAGCAGCAGCTGTTTTTCATTTTTAGAAATATCAGGAATGTCAGATTTTTTTTTTTCTGATTTTGTAATGCAATTCTGAGTCACACTACAAAGCATATATACAGAAAGAGCTTTTCCAGCTAGTAATGTGTGAGTAGCTGTCAGTCTTTAACATAAGTGATTACAATAGTTTATATAATATTAAAGACATCTTAACACTTTAAGTTCTCTAAGCAACCAAAATAATGAAAGATTCCAACTCTTCTATGTTCTATCTTACGTTCTCTCTCCTTGGGATTATCTTCTGTGCCAACTCTATGGTGCTTCTCAAAACAAGATCAAGAGGTAATGAACCATGGCCACCTTTCCCCTCAGCGGTACACTGATCTTGGTTTCTCACACAAAAAACAACCTGTTGGAAGTTAATGCTTTCAAAACCACCTCCAGTAACCTTGGTTGAAATTGCTCAATGAGTACCAATACTTAGAGGATTAGCAGATAGATAGATGACAAGACAGGGAAAACATTTTGCTTTCTCATTTGGTTGAGCAAACCCTTCTCCCTGCCTCTTTATGTGGATCAACTTTATAAACTGATTACTTTTCCTATGGATACATAAAGGATGCAATTTAAAGATTCTCTCTTTAGCACCCAAAAGAATTAAGGGTTAACTGAGAACTCTCACTATTAATATCCTAAATGTCCTAAATTTGTAGCTTCTCTAATATCATTTAAGATTTTCTGTTCACCATTATCATTCTGACTGGAGGCTGTAGCACATTACTAATACCAAACTTTCACAACAGTTGGAACTTCCATTCAAAAGGCTTCTTAGTGCTTCTCTTTTCCTGTAACACATTTGTGCTGTTAGACTTAAAATACAGTCAGTGCTTCACAACACAGCACCGCTCTCATGCACATCCTACCTCATTATCCCTGTAAAGATGGTACCTTTAATTAATTATCTTGAAGACCTGGTGGAAGGAGGATATCTATTATATCTGATGACGTTATATGTCAGGCATTCTAGTTTCCCCCCATTAATTTTTTTGGTTCAAGGATTGGTATGGAAGCATTCATAATCTACAACCTTTCTCTGTAGCTTAGTATTGGAGGTGCCAATCAACTGGCACTGTAGGTAGTCTGATTTACCTTCAGTATTTATTGGACCAAACTGTTCCCTCCTCAGCCTTTAAGAGACATCCTGAAAAGTAGCCACATGTCCCCTGCTGGTCATGTCACTGTGAATCAGATGTTCCTCCATACACATAGTCTTCCCCCTGCTTTTAGTTTAAGTATTCCTTTATGACCTTTACAATTTTCAGTGCCAGCAGCCTCGCACAATTTTGATTATGATGCAGCCTCCATCCTTCCAGCTTCCTCTTGCCCCAAACGTTCCCCAAACACCTAAATCTCTCCTTTTTATACCATACTCTCATCCATGCATTGAGATTCTGGACCTCTGCCTGCCTCTTGGGCGGTCTGATGTAAGTCTGCCCAAGACTATGCAAGTCTGATGTAAGTCTGAACAATATTTTGGAGAAGGATACCAAAGAGGTTCTGGAAATCAGTAACTTGGCCTTCCTTTATTTAAAAAAAAAAAAACAACAAAAACCCACCAAAACAACCACCACACCTGGAGAACCTCTTGTTACACTACTTTTTTTTCCTGCAATTTCTTCAAGGAAAGCATAAAAACAAGACTACTTCTAACATTTTCCTCCACTGTTCCCATGACAGCTCATATCCAGTAAGATATTTATACACATCACTTAAATACTCATTTAAAATAGGAATGAAACTTGAGAGTTGCTTGTGTTTCATGAGTGCTGTGATATAAATCTTTCTGGGACTGAAAAACTACAGCCATGTGCATGTCAAGCACCATGGATCACAACATCACTACCACAGGCATATCTGAATTTAAAAACACTGCTCTTCCCTACCTACCTTTTTGTTCATTTATGCTCTTGCAACTGTGTTTATTGTGTCTGAACTACGTAGATGATCCCAGCCAAATATCGCTTACAAAAATGTGAATTGACTCCCTCTGAACTTTATTGACAACAATATGCTTGCTCACATTCTGGTCTGACACACCAAATAATTGAAATGAGCATATTCAAATCAAAAGCAATCGCATCGCTTTTGAGATTGAGCCTTGTCTAAAGACAGGAATACACTTTAATAATCCTGAACAATCCGTTCAGCCAGGCAACACAATGAAGTAATACAGCTTCATAGGAATGCAAATGAGTGGTAGAAAGATCCTTGGACTAGTAATTTAAAATTTGACAGGATACAGCCTATTTTACAGAGATAAACATAGTATCCTATCTCTATCTTATAGTATTCCAATCTCTATTTCACAGAGATAAACATAGTATCTCTGTGAAAAACTGCCAAATTCCTAGCAGTTTATTTCAATACTGCACTTTAAAAAGATTCTTTCCAGAATGGACAAAATCCAAGCTGAGATCTAATTAAGCTAATTAAACTGAGATCACTGCAATTGCTACTCCGCTGTTGAAGATGATGGTGGTAACTTTGGTCTAGTCTATCTCCTTGCTCTCAAATGGTGACTCTACTGAGGCCCATGTGTGGCAGCCTAGTTTAAATGCAAAGAGGTTAATGGAGAAGAGATCTACAAACTGCCCCAGAGAAAGTAAGGGGAAGAGGGGGGGTGGGGGAGGAATGGCTAACCATACAATGGCTAACCATAACAATGGCTAACCATCTGCCTGGGCTAGCAGACAGATGGACAACTGCGTGGAGAAGTAGGTGGGAGAAGAGTAGAGAAAGATTTGTCAAAAATTGACACTTAGTTTTATACTGACATAGAACTTCAGTTGCAGCCATAGCAATGGATTCTAGGCTCTAAAATATCGAGGAGTATATGTAAAAGACATGCTAAACAGCTCGCAGTTCAAGTGATCAAATCTGGAAGATGAGGAACCTTCAGGAAAAGAAAACAAAAAACAAATCAGTCTCACAGAGAAAGTATTTACGCCTGAATGTGATATTCATCACCGAATGCAAAATTCTTCACTTCCTCAGTAGTCTTAGGAAGACCACAGACATTCTTGTTTAACGTTAACATCTGTTGTTTGACATGGAAAATTCTCAGGAAACAGTGGCTTCATACATTTAGTGTAACTTCCATTCAAACAGAGTTGAAATACTCAGGACAAAAAGAATTCAACTCTGCAACACTGATTCCCAGCATCAAGCCAATTATTTTAGCCTGTGTTACAGGAAATTGTGCTATTAAATCAATGCAAAACATTTCCAAAAACACAAGATGTTGACAGATGCAACTATTACATAGAGAAAAGTATATCTGGTACCTGATATGCAAATGAATACCTTTATTTCCATACTGAAATAAGAAAGGAACATAACATTTTAACACGTAGGAAAATAAATGGAGTATTATTATTTTACTGTTCTCAGCATAAACACATTGTTGGAGAATGGAAACATCTTTGTAGGTACAAGGTAACACGTTCATTCTGAAGCAAATGCAAGTAAGGTTGATAACGTTTCCAATAATTGATACTTAGAAAGAAGGGGGGGCAGAAATGGAGATTGTTAACAGAGTAGGGGTAGGTGATCATAAAGCTATTATGAAGCGTGATGATAAGAAGCATGAATTGTGAAGCATGATGATTATCAAAATCATCACGTATTCTTCTTATAATTATGCTCTGATTATCTATACATGATTTTTAATTTAAGAAGGGTGTAACAACCAGAATTTAGATAACAAAAGTGAATAAAGTTTTTAATGGGTCCCTCAAAAACACCAGCCATTCGCCCCAACATTGCCAAAAATCAAACCACAAAACACCAAAGTGCAAAGAATTAATGACAAGCATATTATACAAAGCTGATAGACTATCGCTTCAGTATTACACAAAAGTCTGATTCATACAGTAGTCCTCTCCCTATGGTTTATGGATTGCAAACAAAATATTTTCATAAGCAAAGAATGTTAAAAATCCACATAAGTAATTATCTAGTTATGCTGCTATTAAATGCACTAACAACAGAAACAGAAGTTTTATATCAATAATAACATCTATCCTAATCAGAATGTTTTTGTAGTGAGTAGAATTCTTCAGGGGGGCTTGGCGGGGGGTGTGTGTGTGGGGGCTGGGGAGAAGGGAGGAGGTTGTGGAAAAATCCCCCAAAGCCCAAATGAAAGACAGCAACCATTCTGTGCCTGATCCAAAGCCTTTGATGTTAACAGAAAGTCTTCAATTAAACTGCAAGAGACTTAGCATCAGACCCCTTTTATGATTTAGAGCATTTCCTCAGATTAAATCCACAGAGAATACAGAGGTTTTGTTTTTATATATTTTCCACTAGAAAGTACATTTTTAAAATAAATTAAGGCAAAGATCAGAAGTGTACATTTAGGATTGTCAGCTAAAATATAAATCTTTCTATTTTTCAAAGTTAGAAAATACAGGTATGACTGTTCCTCCTCAGATGCAGATGTGCTTAATCAAAAGTTCTACTTGATTCGGAAATTACACCTTCCTTCCTTTCCCTGTCACACAGTTAAAAAGTACTAGCAGTATCAAATTTAAAATTCCCTTAATAAATAACTGTATCCATTAGAATAAATGTTATGCATTTGTTATTGGTTGTGTAACCATGTCTTGTATGTGTTAGTGTCTTGTAGCAAAGATTACCATCTAGTGATATACTCCAGGGAACCTGATGCTCCAAATAATTACGTACTGACTGTTAATTAATGCCTCAAAGTGAGTAGCCTTTCATAAATTGCCTTTCACAGATTGTTGGTGTGAAACATGGTTTCAGTGTAAATCTGGAAAGAAGAACATAAAACAACACAAGCACTGTGACTACCTTATCCTTGCTCTTTTTTTAGTTACTGGTGAGAGAGAAGTTGTGGACTGATAAACAGACTAATCTCAGGCCATCACCTGCATAGTTTAAAAAGAAGGTGATATGAATCTGAGAAATGCTATTTTGATAATGTGATTTAAACACTCTTTTGAAAGAAACAAAGGTAATACATAACCAGTCCTGTAACTTCATACTTTTTGTTCCTGTCTGTCCTGGGCAGAAAGACCTTTCTACCTCTTTCTCATGTCCTTCGTGCCCAAGGACTTCCTTAGTCCCACACCAGAGATCCAGTGAATTCACGGAGGAGTTTAGGAGGTGAAACAGGGTCTTCTCATGTGTGAAGCAGAAGAATTCTCATTTGATAAATCACAGAAAACCTTTTCTTATTACTGTTAGTATTTTAGCTGGTTCCCCAATCCCAAATTCATTTGAGCCATATAGGTAAAGAGCCATAGATATTAAATTCACTTACTCCTGAAATAATGCCCAGAACTTTAACTGTAGCATAACAGCCTTTGGGCATCCGTTAACAATATCTGGACCTGAAGCTAGACAGCACTAATGTCATCCCTCCAACATCATGTTAAGTACAGCTGTCCTCATCAGGCAGCTTAGATTTTTAATGACCAAAATCATACTGTGCACTAGGCTGCTCAGACAAATCCTGGCACGTCTCTCTATAGCCGTGTATGAGCTGCCTGAGATCCTGTTTCTAAAAGCCTTTGAATTCCTTTTAAATTCCAAACACTACAAAGTTGGTTCCTGGACATGAAGCACTCCAAAATAAGCTCACCAGGCCTTACATTAGCAAAAAAAAAAAGCTTCTAAGAGCTAGTAATGGCTTACATTTCTGGTCTAGAAGGAATTTCTCAACACACTTAGAACTTGTGGCAAGCTTTTCAGTAATCTTGAGACTCAGACGGATGTGGCATGGCCCCAAACTTTGAAGATCACAGTATACTCAAAATTTGCTGTGCAGAATCCTCTTTGCAGACAAGCATCTGCATGATTAAAACATGACGGGATTGGAGAAACAGGTGAAAATATAGAACATAGCAGGAAAAGGTGGCGCTCTTCTCAGGGACCACAGATTAGAGCTCAGTGCAAAAGAAGGAAAACTATACTACTAAGGTTACGTGAAGATTGTATCTAGAAGCAAAAAACAGAGGATGTATTTATCATCTGCAAATATTTGTTGGTATTTCTGCAAGTCAGAAGCATATGCTCAATTCAAGCTCTGACAATAATGTATAGTGGCACTCTATTCTTCACTCAAAAAAAAAAAAAGACAGTTCTTCACAGTTTCAGTTTCAATCCCCCCTTCCCGCCCCCAAATCTGAAAGTCGCTGAATTTTGAAGCATATAGACTTTATTATTTAGAAAAAATAAGAAGTATTTTGACTTAAGGCAAGATGGCACTCCAGACCGTTGCTTGTAGTAGAAAGTTCCATTATGCTGGAGCAGAATTCTGTCATTCTCAGTGTTTAAAACACAGGGGTTTTTTTCTCATATCCTACATACCAAAGACTTATTGGAAGAAAAACTAAATGAGATGCCACAATAAGTTAGCGGTGCCACAATCTGTTAGCACTAGTGCAAAGGCAACAAAACCAACTGCAGTTATGATGAAGGTGTTCACTGGTGGACCAATGTCCCCTTTTCTGGAGAAACAGCACAGATGATACATATAATTTCTCTAATACTGGAAAAATATTAATACATATTAATCTATCTATCCTGCCTATCTTAACCTAAGTTACCTTAAACCTATGCTAGCAATAAGTTGAAGATAACAGTTAAGATCTTTGCCAGTTCCCAAGTCAGTTTCCTGCATATAATGAACACCATTTTTAGGATTAGCTTCCGATTTATAACTTCAGTGTGCTGGAGCACAACACTAATGAACCAAGCCTCCTATAATAATTCAGATACATATGCTGTAAAGAACACTTCAAAATACAATCACAGCTGGTAATACTAGTTTAAAAAAACATTAGACAACAGATCTGCAACATGTTTTTTAATTTTATTAATGGCCGGCAAACATATTTGTTGCAGACAGTACACAACTGTGTACAGAAAGTGCACAAAAACTTAGTCGAAACCTAGAAAATACAGGTTCCATTATTCAAAAGCTGTAACTAAGCACCAACAACATAAAGCCTAGTTAAAGTTGCATGGCAACATTCATCACAATACTTGCAATAGAATTTATCACCTGTTGATAGCAATGGTGCCAGCTGCAGCCATATTAAAATGGATTAAAAATATTTCAACAGAGGTGCACAAGGAAGAACTGTTCACCTACTGCTTGTCTTACAGTAACGCACTAAGCCCTATAACATTTTTATACATTAGAAAAGGAAGAAGTCTTGTGTCATGTGGCTGGTGACTCTTGCCAACTCACTCTGCAGCTATCAAATCTTATTGGCTTATTACAGAATCACAGAATCGTATAGGTTGGAAAAGACCTTTAAGATCATCGAGTCCAACCGTAAACCTAACACTACCAAGACCACCACTACACCATGTCCCTAAGCACCTCATCCAAACGCCTTTTAAATACCTCCAGGGATGGCAACTCAACCACTTCCCTGGGCAGCCTGTTCCAATGCTTGATAACCCTTTCAGTGAAGTAAAATTTCCTAATATCCAGTCTAAGCCTCCCCTGGCGCAACTTGAGGCCATTTCGTCTTGTCCTATCACTTGTTACCTGGAAGAAGAGACCGACCCCCACCTCTCTACAACCTCCTTTCAGGGAGTTGTAGAGAGCGATAAGGTCTCCCCTCAGCCTCCTTTTCTCCAGGCTAAACAACCTCAGTTCCCTCAGCCTTGTTCTCCAGACTTGTTCTCCAGACCCTTCACCAGCTTCATTGCCCTTCTCTGGACACGCTGCAGCACCTCAATGTTTCTCTTGTAGTGAGGGGCCCAAAACTGAACACAGGATTCGAGGTGTGGCCTCACCAGTGCCGAGTACATGGGGACGATCACTTCCCTGGTCCTGCTGGCCACACTATTTTTGATACAAGCCAGGAAGCTATTGGCCTTCTTGGCCACCTGGGCACACTGCCGGCTCATGTTCAGCCAGCTGTCGACCAACACCCCCAGGTCCTTTTCCACCAGGCAGCTTTCCAGCCACTCTTCCCCAAGCCTGTAGCGTTGCATGGGGTTGCTGTGGCCCAAGTGCAGGACCTTGCACTCGGCCTTGTTAAACCTCATACAATTGACCTCGTCTCATCGATCTAGCCTGTCCAGGTCCCTCTGCAGAGCCTTCCTACCCTCAAGCAGATCAACACTCCTGCACACCTTGGTGTCATCTGCAAACGTACTGAGGGTGCACTCGATCCCTTCATCCAGATCATTGATAAAGATATTAAACAGAACTGGCCCCAACACAGACCCCTGGGGAACACCGCTTGTGACCGGCCGCCAACTGGAACCAACCAACTGGAACCGTCAATTAGCAACCATCAGTACAGCAATATTGACAGCTAAATCATAAGAACTCAAGTTAGAGTGACACTTGCTAAACACTTAGCACAATTTTAATATACTTGACTGAAATCTACACAAACTCTTTTTAAATAGAAAAGTATGCTTATCTTATTCTGAAAAATATATGGGGAAACATAGTAATGGAACATAAAATCTCAGTGGGCAGAAGTATCTTGACTACATGTCCACTATGCAAAACTAATATTCAGCATTCCACGGTGAATTAAAAGCAGATTGCCTTTTATCAATGAAAACAAACCTATTCGGAAAATGAAAACAGCCACAGGATGTTTTCCTTCAAATATTTCGAAACTCAAGTTAATGAAAAGGTAAACAGTGTGGTCTGCGTTTCATGTGACCTACAGAATATTGCTAGGGATAGAAAATCAATGACTTTTTTTTTGTATGTATAATAACTAACTGTGGGAAAAGAAGAAATAATATATTGGAAAATTAACTTTTGTTAAAGCACTAAAGGGATACCTTCTTTAGTTGGGGATATGCTATGGCCAACCAACAGCAACCAATAACGTTATGATGGCTTAGCCACCACTTGTCAACAGTACTGTAATAATTAATTGTACATGTTCTTCTACTGCAGTGAGGTTAAAAACCCTCTATGGGTTTAAAAAAGCATCAGTACCCATCCATAAACTTGATTTCAAACGAGACCCGTTCACGACAAGGTGTGAGATTAACAGACTTTCATACCACTGAAAAACAGGACCAGCAGCAGAAAGTAACAGAAATAACAACAGTTCTAAAACCCAAAACAATTCCACGAAGACACCTGTATTATCTGTTTTCAAGGATTACAGCTAAATGAAAGCCTATTTTAAGTAAATATGGAAAGCATACAGTCAGCCATGACTATGAATACATAAAAAAATAATGGGACAAAAACTAGTAAGATTAATAATATTCCTTCTGTATTCTTGGCAATAAAATTGTCCTCTTAGAAAATAAAATTCCAACTGTAAGCTCTTTTAAAACAATACCATCAATTATTTCATTTTGGGGCTCCTATACTTTATGCAAGCAACCAGCATAAGCCTGATGCATTTGAATTCTTGGCAGAAGAATCTCCTACAGGAAGTGACAAAATATCCTACTGTTTGAATTTAGCATCCCTCTTCAAGCATGAAATCCCTCTCCATGTGTCCTCACACATCCAGAATCTTCACTTCTGCATCATTTCTAACATTACAGTAACCAGTTTCTGACTAGCTTACCTTCAGACTGGAAAGTCTTGGTCAAATAAATTTAAAAGAAGAATGCTGCTTTTTAGCTGTATGTCAGTATATCTGTGACTTTTTCCTTAGTCTCTTCTATCATTAAGAGAAGGAAAAGCAATAAGATGCTTCCATCCAAACACTGCTTCAGAAATACCAAATTCCTATGATATTTTCCTATTAACTTGAGCTTGCTCACATGAAGCATGGAAATCCTGCTGCACACTATGCTAAGAGCTGAACTACATCACACATGACTATGCTTTGCAATAGCATAGTTATATTACAAACTAATGATGCCATTATAGGAGTAAATGACCCAATTCTACATTAAAACTTAGCCCTGTGGACTATAAGCATTTCCAATTTCAGACTCCCTCCATGGACTACCCACAGGAATTTAGGATAATGGGAGGAAAATACACAATTTCATGTATTGATTCAGAATTGCTATCTGGCATCACTTCTGCAGCACATCCCTTAAGACAGTACTTATTTCTGCTCTGATTCACTCCTCTTTTAGAGTGTCCTGTCTGCTCTCAACCTCGACTGCTTATTTCAACAAGCATCTTCCCACTTGTATGTCTTTTGTTAATCTTTTAGACATAATGAGTTAGACAGTTAATATTTAATAATATACCATCAGTGTGCTTCAGGAGAAACACTGCACTGAAATTAATGAGCCACAGGGGTGTTAAAATTCCACCTTTATTTCAGGCTAACGTTTGTCATGTTTTTTCACATGTGGAAACTTCTCTCTGCATCTAAAAGTATTTAGAGCCTTTTCCCAACTGTTGTTGAAAGCTTAGATTATTTACACTAATTGAACCATGCATATGTACTATATAAAGAAACCAAATCTATTTATAAAGACTCAAAACCCACTACTATGCTTCCTGGTATTCTATTCCAGTTACTAGGGATTAGCACACCAGCCTAGATGACAAGCCACTTGCACTGAACAGCTATACAATTTTTTGTAGATATGACCTAGTGGATAAATTTCCTTAGAAAAAAGAAATAAGGTCTACAATGAAGACGCAATATAACATATAGAACACACTGTGCACATGCACGTACTTCCACTTGCATACGCACCTCTTCCTAAGGAGCGCGCTCACAGTCACAGAAGCAGGGGAAAGAAAACAAAAAACAACAAACCTTACCTTTTTGCAGACACTTTCAAAATTAACTTCCGTCCTAAGAGCAAGTCTGGTAACTTCATCTGGCTTTATTTCCTGTGGATGAAAGATATATTTATTCTTTTTATGATCAGTCTTTACAAAATCTTTCTAAGGTTCACCTTCCTCATAAACATTCTAATTTCATGGCATCTCCCACTGATCTCTTAAAGGAAGAAAATTAGTTTGCTATATAGAGGGGTTTTTTTGTGTATGTAGACGCTACATTTACTGACTTCCAAAACATTATTTACACCTAATCTGACTGTATCTACTACTACTGAGGGCAATAGAGATTTTCAACAGCAAAGTATGCAGAAGGGTGATTTTATTTACAGAAATGTTTAAATTGCCTTTATTGCTGTGCTACAAATAAACTTTTGAAGGTTTGAAATGCCCCACTTATCTTAGACTCCAAAGTTACATCAGAACTTATCAACATATGTGAATATATAAGTTTAAGACAATGAAAATGAAGTTGAGAAAAAAAATATTCTCTTTTCTGAAGAGACTGACTACACATGCATTTTTCATTCCTGGACTTAAGAATTTCCATTGGCAGCTGAAATAGAGGTATGAAAATCCTGGTCAAGTGGATTTTGTCAGAAGTTGAATATTTTACAAAACATGCCCCCACGATAGATTTCTCATTATTTTAAAATATGTACTTTATATATGTTGTATTACAAAATGCCCTATTAACTTTATCAATTGAATGCACTGAATATTGGCTTTTTCCTCCTAGGGCACTGTGTCAAATAAATCATGTTACATACCAGTTGTTTGCCAGATGGCCATTTTAAAAGCAGTTTAACTACTGTTATGCAGAGTCTAAATAAATTCCACACATTCATAGGTCTGAAAAATGAAAAACTTTGTACAAAGAAACCTAGTTATTCTGATAGCTTTCATCTAGATCTAGCCTATATCACAATGCTGGTGGCTTCAAAACCTGAAGAAAACTATCTGCTGATTTTCTAAAACTCCAGGAAAGTAGATGGCTTAAACATAAAATACAGTAATTTTGCAACATAAATTTGCAACATATTGGCCACAAATTTGTGGCCAATGAGGAAAAAGAAAACCTAAATTGGAAATGTCCATGCAAAGTAATATAGTTTGAGAACATAAGACATGTCCAGGTGCTTGGGCTGTACCTGTAGGTAACATTATGTTCAGATCTGGACAAGACAGATGCTAACTGAAAACCCTTAAACACAACTACTGTAACTATTGGCTCAGAATAATTAATGTATTAGCAAAGATTCAAATGCAAATCAAATTATGGGAGACATAATTTACAAATGTCTAGAAAAAAATGTACTACATAATAGGGAAAGACCTTCATGTTCAACAACTAAATTATAGTTGTTCCTTTCTCTCTTTTTCCCTACTTTATCATCCTTGATAAGTATTCCAACACTTTCATTTAACATCCTGCTCCACTGTTAAGTTTCCATATTCTACCCTGTTTCTGTCCTAAATCTGGAGCAGTCTGCGCACTTCCTTGGATGTAATTTCTGGAAGAACCAAGAAGCTTACTTTCTAATAGACGGTCATACCTTGTGTTTCAAAACCTTATGTTGTCCTTCCTTCTATATATTAGATACCTTACAGAGAGTTTGCATCTTACCTAGATCTTTAAGGTGTTGCGTAAATTGCATATGTCTTAAAACTATAAGCAAGCATATAATAATGGGAATAAAGTAACAGAACGAAATTAAATTAACAACAACAACAACAACAACAAAATCCCTTTTTGTGAATGTCAGAAGAGCTTCCTGACAATGAGGTCTAGAAGTCTGCAAAATTGTCTCCCAAAGGTACTGGTGGAAGCCACTTGGAGGACAGAATCCAGACTGGAAAAACACTGGTGGATGTAGGAAACAATCTTCTACTGGCAGATGGACAGTTGGATGACCTAATAGAATCTAGAGATGGAAAAGACCTACGATTCAGTTTTCCATGACTTTCCAAAGTGTTTCACAGATGGTGAAAGTAGGACACGGTGGTTAAGCGACATGCTTACTGTCACATAGTTGGTTGGGAGCTATGAATGAAGCTCTGGAACCCAATACTATTCATTACATCAAGCTGCTGCTTTATTAAAAAAAAAGATAATTTATACGATCTTAATGCCAAGTAAAACTGCCTATTTCCTGCCTCTTTAGGATTTGAATGCAGCAACCTTGTTCAGAGGGGAGGCAGGTAAACTTCAGCAATCCCTACACTAGAATGTCAAAGGTTTAATTTTTATATGACAACATTACAGAATTCCCTTAACATTGCAGAATCATTCATAATAATGGAGGAAGAGTTACAGTTTGGAATGTGAAGTCATGAATGGAGCCTCACTGAAATGCTTACCACACAGAATGAGGCCAAGAACCTCCTGTTAAGGCTTAAACCCCCAAATTTATAAAGCATCTCCTTCACTTCTCTTAGATTTAAGGCAAAACAAGCATTTTTGACTTACACCGTCTTCAGCAGCACCCTGGTTTTGTAAAAGCAGCCATATAAATCAAGTTATTGGAATAAATAGACCTTTCTTCTGTGTCTATTAATGGTCAGCAGCAGACAAGGAAATAGAAAAAGGATCTAGTGATATTTTTCCCGGCACAGTTTTCTCAACTTTGAGATGTATGTAGCTCAACAACTCCTGACTCACAAAGAGAACCTTTGTATTGAATATCTATTATGAAATCTTCTTTCACCAACTATGTTAAGGGATGTTATAAGCAGCTGCCACCTTCAGCATCTCCGGGACCAATCCAGGGATTCCCCCTGCCTTGCTGCTGGAGCCCAAGTTCAGAGGTCTGCATCCCAGGTTCATTGCATCCCAGGTCCATAAATGCAGCAGTTGCTTTCTTATTGGCAGGTTCAACCAGTAGTGAAGCTCAGCTATGCAGCTAGCTGCCAGGGGCAAGGCACTGCCTTTGACAGCACCCACATGTAACACTCCCAGGACTCACATGAACCTAAGTACAGCCAGCCAAGACCTCTTCCTCCTTTTCATCTGGTCAGGATTGAAGCTCACTATTGAGAGTATGCCCCCTCCCACTCCCTCTAGATTCATGAGCACATGCACTTTCATGGATTCCTCAAGTATCAGCACAGCATGTTCCTCTTTCCATCTAATACCCCTCTGCCTGGGTCCAGAGCCCTTTTATCCATCTCATGGGCCTCCTACTTGCTGTCTGGCAGCAAGTCACTAGCAGGCAGATGCATGCACTCACACTCTTGTCTTACAGGCACCCCACACTCACAGGTCCCTCCATACACCTGATACCCCTGCCTGGACCCAGCGCCTCCTACTCGCTGCCAGTCCAACTTGAAGTTCGCTAGTGAATTACACATGCCAAAGAGACACACGTGTGGGGTCAAACCACGTGAAAATACAGACACTCTGCCTGCCCCTGTCAGCAGCAGGCACCAGGCACGCAGGCTGCCACCTGCAGTCCCAGTCCAGATGCTTCGCTGAACGCCTCATTTGCTTCACTCGCCCCAGTCTCACCCATAGCTGTGCCCAGGACACACACTATCCCTGTCCTCCCAGCTGGGACACGTGCTGCTCCTGCCCCTGTGGCTGGAGCTGAGACCCTCACTTGCTCTTGCTGCTGCCACCATAGGCTTGGGGCACCTACATCCCTGGTCTGACTCCAGTTGCTGGTCCTGTATCCACTCATGCCGGTCCCCCTAATAGCTGGCACCTAGTCCTTAAAGCACGTGCACATACAGGATAAAGGATCAGATTACACAGAGAGTTAAGAAAAGATTTTATAAAAATAAGACAGCCTGTGGTGATCAGACACAGGGCTTGGTCAGGTAAGTGTACTGACTGGCACTGGTTGGGACCAGTCCCTCCGATACCCAGTCCCACCTATGCCCCCTAAACATTGTTTAGTAAGTTTTGCATAGTCCAGAAGTCCCCTCATATCCCCAAATCCTCATGTTCATCTTGTTTCCCCTTCTTATCAGTTACAAAGGCCAGGTTGGCCTTTCCCAAAGCAATACCAGTAGTTTCTTAATGGCCCATTACTTAGTGACTGGAGACTTCTTGGCTTTGTCACTGTCTCGGTTACCCCTTGTCCACCAGCTCTGTTCCTCTCTGTGTGTATGTTCACCCCTTCCCTGCTTCACTTATTATCCCCTTAGCAATGAAAAGGTCCACTGCTGGAGGCTCATAATGAAGAATGCTCTCACCACCTTCCACATGCCCTCACCACCTTCCACATGCCCTCACAGATTATAGCTGTTTTCCATGTTAATACTTGGTATTGTAACACCCTGTGCCAGTAAATTTCTAAGATTAATGAGGTGTTATGTTCCAAGTGAAGAGGGAATACAAAAGTTAAGAGGGAATGAGATAAGTATGCTACCTTATGAGGTATCAGGCCCACAATAATCCCAGATTAGGTAAATACGGACAAAGCCCCCTACCAACCAACCCTCTCCTACTCTCCTTGAAAATCATCTCTGACAAACATTTTAAACAACCCCCAAATACCTAAAAAATAAAAGCCTTAAAAATAAGGTGTTGAAGTACTGACTGCCTCTTGAGGGATGATGAAAAACAACTGTCGGGATCAACAGACCCTTCTCCCTTGCATGCTGACCATGTTTTCTCTTGTGGGAAAGAGACTACAATTACAACAAGAGCTACTGACTTTCAGATACACTGCCAGCACTGATGGGTAATGGGTAGTAAGCAACAAGGGGAACAGATCGTTTTCTTTTAATTATAGACTGCACCCCTACCTCAACTTCTGTTACAAAACCCTTTTAAGAGACAGGGACGTGAGCAAGGTAACACTCTGCAGGCTGATGTACATGACACAAAGCACTACAGCGTAGCTCTCTTTGTCCTGGTGCCTGAGCCGAGCCAACAACTGCCACAGGAGCAACCAAGATGAGACTGGAAGGAGGTGTCGAAGGTGACAGAGCAGCAGCAGCATGACCAGCCTGACTTTCAGAGCTGGGATTTGCACAATTTTTCAACAATTTTCACAATGTGGAGATCGAGGCTCCTCCAGGCATTTGCTGCTCAAGCAGCTGCTCCACGCTCCGGTGGGCAGCGGGGGGACATCAGGTGAACCGACCCCATAGCCACTTGGACCTCATCATGGCTGTAGGCAGACGACTAGGCCTTGGCCTGAGATTAAGCTGAATAAACAGGACGTGAAAAACTACTGGACGTGACATAAGAAAACTGCTGGATGTGACAGATAACACGAGAAGCTGACAGAGTGGCTGGATTTTACAGATCCAGATCTGTGAAAAACAGACAAGCTCCATAGAAAGGTTGGAGTACAGGGCAGCTTTCGGCAGGGGACACATCTTGCCAGGTAAATGTCCTGGTAATAGCACACGAAGCTAAGACTGCCTACGACGTCACACTAAAATACCAAATTCGGGGAAAAAGTTAAGTATTGGTGGGGAAAGACTGGCCTGGGCTGGGAAAAGGAAGTGCTGGAGCACAGGAAGGGATATGGCGGTGCGCAGCGTGGGTAGCTGTGGGGCAGCCATGCAGCTCTGAAGTGAATGCCAGTACCAGAGGCAGTGAGCTCACGCCAGTATCAGAGACAGTGAGCTTGCCCCACTACTTACAGAAACTTAGAACAGCAAAGTTTGGTTTTTTGGTTTTTCAAATTATGAACTTGTTTAAATAAACCATAACTGCCTTACACAGAAAGGCAAGACTGTATTGAACAGAAGTATGTCAAGCATAAATGGCATCTGAAAATACAATTTAATGCCAATATTGATCGTGGTTGCTCAGATGACACTATATCCAAGTGATACTGAAGAAGATACAGTTTCTAACTTAATGGGTATGGAAATGTAATTTATCAAACAGCCTTCGGAAGACAGGAAAGACAAAAAAACCCTGTCAGATGAGGCTTTGACACAGCTTAGAAATGCAAGATTATTCACATAAAATGTATTCCCAGCTATGCTGTCTAAGGCAGTTTTAGATGACTCAGAAAAAAAAAAGTTTGCCAGTAGTGGCCTGTGGAAGCAATTTAGGAGTCCTCACACTATTAAAAACTACCCAATGTCAATTCTGTTTGGACTAGTATTTTCCTTTTTACCTTTATCATGCAATTCATTAATTTTCCTCATTATTTTTTCACATTTTCTCAGCTGTATGAGTGTTAAGCCTTTCCTTATGAAATCACTCTGTATACACCATCTTTGTAAGATGATTTTTGTCTGAAAATGGAGGAATTTCTGTAAAAAATAAGTAATAGAATCAGGGTATATACAAGTACATAACAGAACACCTATACCAAAAATCAAATATATCTGGTGAAATCTCAGCTGTAGTTTGTTACCCATTGCTGCACTTACATCTTTTAAAACATTATCATAATTTTTACCCTTGAACAGGTGTTTGAACTACTGTCTTACAAAGTTTCTTATATTTTTCCACAGCATTCAGTCTTATTTTGCTGTTTTCTGTCATTTTTCTAGGTTCCTAAGAGAGGAAAAAGGGATAGGAAAAAACCCCAAACCTCATTTCAGAACAGGTCTTCACCTTCTTTTTTCTATAATTTAATCACTGCATGGCTTCCTGTCATAACCAATTTGTTCCACTAAGTCTGTAAAAGGTCAGTATTTTAGTCGTTCAGAGCAAAAGTAGTCTTTGACTCAGTGTAAATACTACCATAGTGAAAGTATACAAAAATGGGATCCATGCACTTACAAGCGGGATAGCTTCAAAGCAGTGAAATAAATCAGCCATGGTTCACCTGAACATTTATGCTTTTCAAAAAGAAACTAAATCCATGATAAGAGTACAAGTTTGTTTCAGCTATGAAGGCCTGTTTTCAAGAAATGCAGTACTCTAATTGATTATACCAAACTGATTATGAAGAAAAAGTGACACTTTTTTCCCCTGACAGTTTACAAATCCAAATCCTTTGTCAGTAACTCTGACCCAAATATATATAGATACACACACACATACTCTCACGAGAATTTCTACAGATGTAAGTCTCATTAGTGGACCGCCATAACAAACTAAATGGCACTCTGCCTATGCAAAAAAATAAAATAAATCCACCCCCTAAGCCATGTCACCCCAAGCCCCCATTTTACCAGATGTGAAACCAAGATGAATAGTATTGCCAGAAGGGGAATTTGGATAAAATTAATAAACAGAACAGTAGGACAAAAAATTTAAACTGGTAAGTAAAAATCTGATATTGTCTAGTTAAGTGTGGCTTAAGCTTATTAATAAGTTTATTAAATGGATCAGCACTACACAGATATCTGCTTTATTATAAAATCACTATGTAATTTTACCAACAGACGAAATTAAGCACTTTCAAGCAGCTGGCTGCCTTCCTGACAGTACTTACAAACTATTACCAAGTCACCTCTCCAGCCTCCTTTTGAGTAATTAAATGTCCTGCACTTCATCTACCACAGAATGAAAATTTGTCTGTATGTAACCTCTGTAATTCTTTTCTGCATTTGTTCTCATTTTTTAACTACGATTTTTAAAATAGGAATAAAATGGGATGCAGTATCTGTCTTGGTAATATCATACAGAAGAAGAGAACTCTCATTCTAGACAAAGAGCCTGTAGTCTTCCTTAGTCCAGGAAATTTAATCTTCCATTTGGCTTTACATTTTTCCTCAATGGAATCCAGGCAATCCAGGTCACTCTCATCTTTATCCACCACCTTTAAATTACATAAAATCCTTCCAGAGAGGTCTACTGATTTGTCTGAAATTTCCCTAACTATAACCTGGTGTTAGGTAAACTCAGAATACTGTATTTGCTACTTCTTTGTGACTGTACCTTTTGCAGTAAAGCTTTTGACACCTAAAGACTCAGACTTTTCTTTTAATGATTTCCTGCTTTGTTGACTGTGACAAGTAATCCCAAAAACCCATTTATCTCCTCTGGCCAAATGACAACATGAGAATACCTGAATGGTGCAACCGCACCTGGTGCTAAGAAATAGGCTGGATAATCATTAAAATGTTTAATTCCTAATTAACAAAAATATAAGTTGATACATTAATTTAAATGGATATAGTAGCACTACTTTGATACTAAAAATTCTGTTGCTAGCAGCCCCTAGAAATCTCCACTCTTCACACCCATATATTTCTACCAAAAATACAGCACAATCTGAAAGCGTGGCAAGTAAAAACCAGATTTTTTTCATCAGGAATTCAATCCAGCATTTCAGCATTTCAATTCTAAAAAGGCCTGACATTGCCTCCTGTTGCAGCAGACTGCAAACAGACGCTTTACGTAATGCTTTCACATCTGTGGATGTGAAAGCATTATGCCACAGTTACCAAGAGTTTCAAATTACTGCTGAGGAGGACTGAGGTTTTCAACCCACAGGTGAGAATCCAGTGAGGGCTGATAACAGTCTCATCGGAGGTAGATTGACTCACAGGGAGTCTAGGATGGTGCTGTTAGGGCCATCTCTGTCACATGTCTCAATTTGACTGATGCCCAGAAAATTACGAAGGTATACAGACTGCCAAGTCACTTGTTCAGAATATTATTGCCCTTCATGAGTCAAGTAAGTAATTAGGTATCTCTGTGCTAAAAGCTTTCCTGAACAGTCATTTGGAAAAAGCCTGCACCCACCACTCCCCGAAGTGTCAGCTCATCCGCTGGCCTATGCAGCTGAAATGGGGATTCATTCTTGGGGTTCTTGGGTGAATCACAGTTGGGGCTCAGGGCAGAGGATGTGCTGGGAAACTTCAGCACTTCAGCTCTCCCAGTTTGCAGAATCCCCCCATATTACACAGAGAAATGCCTTGCTATGCCTCCCAAGTCACACTCAGTTCATGCTAGATTTAAATAAAATGCAATTAAAAACATTTATTTGTAATACTCGAAACAGACATAGAAACATTTATAAAATGCTTAGGTAAAGAAATTAAAGACAAGACATGCTTAATCCACTCACACTAAGGTTAAAGATCTCTCTGCTTTGCTCAGGTTGACTCGCCGTTCTTCCTGGTAAAGCGACACTCAGGATTTTCAATGTTTCTCCATATTTATGCCACAGCCTCCACCTTTCAGATAGAGACAGTGAGGGAGTCTCTTTGGGAGCTACTGTCATGGTTTCTTTGGTGACTCACTGGCACCTCGCTGGCATAAACCTTTGTTTTTTGAATTACAGATGGACACAGAATCTAAGTGGTGCAAACATGTAAAGCTTATAAAAATACACAGTAGTCTGCTGGGTGGTAACAGAGACCATAAAAGACAATAATTAACGACTGAAGGGTGAATGTGTTTGAGAAGATGGATTCCCAGTCGTTTTCATCTAGTATAACATAATATACTGACAGAGTAAACACTGTGTGTTGAGGCATAACTGCACTCAAAATTAATATAAACAAGACAAATAAATCAGCATATTACTAATGTATGCTTTTTTCTAAGTGAAAATGACAGGTCACATTACAATGGGGGTAGGAATGTCTTTCCAATTTGCAATGCTCTGCATGTAGTGGGAACTTCTGACTATTGAACTATTTTCATACTATCTGTCTTACAAATATTTACTAATACTGTTTGAATAAATACTATTTCAGAAGTTTGCACATTTTCAGGAATGACATCTTCTTTTAATAAATGACTTCAAGAAGTTAAACTTGTGCTAAGCTTACCGCCAATGTAGTAAGCCTGATAAAAGTTCAAAGTATGCGGATGTACAGATTTAGCTTTCCACAGAAGCCAACTTTTACAGTAAATACCTGTGTCATAAAGAACAGACAACTACAGGAAAGCAAAACCACAACAAAAAAGGATTCCATAGATCTTTTTTTGTTCCACCAGTCTAGCCAATGAAGTTTTCCCCAGCAACCTGACTGGATGACTTGTTCTATATCATCACATACTGAAACCAGAGGTTTTATCCAGTAGAAATGAAGACATTTTCTCTCTAATTGCAGACAAATTAAGTGAATTATAATTTAAATACATTCCCCTGTATCATTAGGGTTTAAGATTATTATTATGTCCTACAGTAATTATAGTATTTTTCACTTATCAAATATCTAGATTCTGTATTACAAAGAGGAAGGAAAGCATAAAAAGAAAGGGTTCTACAGTTCCTAATTTTCCTAAAGTATACACTATAGAAAATGTCATGTATTTTTTAATGACTTTGCATGTTTCATCGATTGCCTTACATTTTCAAAAGCTTTATAGAATTTAATGTTGTTTTAACTTGCCTTTTATTTTAATATATGACTTCTCAGAAGATAAAATAATCTTCCTCAAAATCATTCATTTTCACCCTTGTTGGATTAATAACAACTTGGGCAGGAATACTACAGAACAGATTAAGAAAAAATAGTAAAACTTAATTCTCATTTTAAAATAACAAAACCAAAGAAGTCACTAGAGGAAATGATCAGAACAGAACTTCCCAAAAAATCAAAAGCTGTACAACCATCTCACTTTAGATGAATATATGGTAGTTGATTTTGATGGGCATTAACTATTACTAACCTATTAAAAAAAGAGCACTCCAAAATTACAGTTAATCATTGAGAACACAAGAATGTATTTCAAGTGGAACTTGCCTAGCAATTGTTCTTTTTGTAAACTACACTGGTGTCAGGTTTTTGCTGGCACCAATTTTAAACATTACTAAATGTCTACAGTATTACTGTCTCAGTTTAGATCCAAGTGAAATTCAATGTCAACCTGTGAGTTTTCATCTACTAAGTTTCACACTACAAAATTTTATAGTTTTCTGTTTTTATTGTTCTCTGAAAAATTAAAGTTATTAAAATACTCAAACAAAACTACACAATATTCCTATAAGCATAGTGTTGTTCAAATCGTTACCTTTCTCTAGCTAAATATCCTTATTCTGCTACGCTGTACAAGCTCTCTTAAAAGCAGAGCACGCAGCTGAGGCAAAGACTACTTATTCATGCAGTTTAATAACAAAACAAAATGAAAAAACAACTCCCCAAAAGAAGAGTTAACACTGCTAGTTTGTTTAAGCTGTTGTAAAATACCCAAACTTTATTTGGCAAGTATAGGCTGCTCTTTTCTGCCACGTTTATAAACTAATTTAATATTTCAAGAGGTATGCAAGTCAAATGCCAGCAATTACATCAGTCTACCGAGATGAACACTGTGAACTTGGCATTTTATTTAGTCAATTAGACTAAATGAATTGTTTAATTTTGGAGGTTCCCATCTGATTCAGTAGCCACATTCAGGGAGCAACAGTCACTGTTTTCACCATAGGATAAAAAAAAAAAGTTAGCAAGTCTGTAATCTTGTGACAATTTCAGAAATAGAAGGTATTATGAAAGTAAACTACAATTACAAGCATTCAAAAGAAAAGTTACAAAAAGGAAAAAACCAAGCTCACTGGATTATTCAGTACAGCAAGCATGATGATGCCAATGTTATCGTGATTTGAATATTCTTTTTTCTTCAAACATCTTTTAGTTCTTAATGTCAGTGTTCATTTGGACTGGTACAATCTGTAATTTCACTCTGTACTGGCAATTTGTTCCACGCTGCTTTTCTAATATTAAAATAACAACCACATGCAATTTCAGGGTTAACATATTTCCAAGCAGTCCTGTGTTGGCTGGACCTATCTTCGGTTTTGAATTACTATCCCCGGTATTCACAACCGTTGCCAGTATTGCTGGTTGCCAGATGAACTGTTTTTGTAAAAATTAAAGAAAAACAGCGTTACTTGCCAGAAGGGGACGCTATGCACAACTAGCAGAAAGCCACCTCTTTCTCAGTGTAGCCTCTTTTCTCTCAGCAGGAGCTTGAGCCAGCAAGACTGCCACCAAAGCAGCCAGGAAAAGCATGTGCTATATTCTCACAACATTCCCAATGAAGACAGTGACTGACAAATGGGTGCAATCCAGCTAATAATCCCCACCCGCTAGATGTTGGTTTGAAACAGATATGGAAACAGAAATGAATAATGAAGACAGAAGAACCTGGAGAGATGCAGAAAAAGGCAGAACTGCATGAATACTCAGAGCCATGCACACGGCCCCTTTGTCTGCTTCCAGAGGGCATAAAAGAGGGTTCAAAGATCAGACAGAATGGAGAAAGGAATAATTTTCTTTTTCAATTCCTCTTCCCAGTATGCACTATCTCCGGGAAAGTACTCCTCCGCCAGTCTTTTCTTAAAGCACCTGGTGAAGAAAATAAATTACTTCTTGTCCTTTCCTAGAGGTCTTGAAACTTGAGCAAGGCAAACCTGGTATCTCATTTACCCAAGGTCAGGGTTAAAGGTGGAAAGAAGAGATCTGGCAACAAAACGTGAAAAATACTATTTTTTTCAGTACCTGTAGATTTCCAAATTGGCTGCTAAAAGCTCCTGAGCAAAATATTGGTATATAAAGTGCAAAAGAACTATCCAGGACCAATACATGAACTGTGTAAACCTCCAACATCAGTAGTTCACCTTGTATCCTGAGGAATCCTATTTCAATTTTGTTACACCTTCTGTAGATGCTATGCCAGATCTCTGATCATCCTCGACACTTTTCTTTATACTTCTACTAGTTTTCTTTTTTTTTTTAAATACGCTAAGAAAACTTATGCAGTATACAGTAAAACAATTGATTTAAATAGCAACAGATTGTCTTCTGTCTGAAGACACTGAATAGCAATATAGCATTTTCACATAGGTATCTATGGTAACTCCAATATTGACCTCCTCACTGGTAATAGCCAGTTTCGATCCAGTGAAAATGAACCATTGGAAATGTAATTCTCACCACCACATGCATTACTTTGCATTTATCACTCTTGAATGTCTTTAGTCATTTTATTGCCCAGTTTTGTAATATTATTCTGCAGTGTCTTAGTGTTTGTATCTTCACTACCCTGAAATTTTGGATCATCAAGCTCTGTCATTCATTCTCTTTTTCTGAATCATTTCCAGCACTGACTGCCACAAAAATCCACTGTTAGCTTTCCAACACTATAAAAGCTAACCATCTATTCCTCTCTTCCACTTCTTATGTTTAACTCTGTGACTAAAAGAAGAAAACTCATATCCATGAACAGCTTTTTTTAAAAGACAAAAAATGGTGAAAGCTGGACAATGGCTTTTGGAAATTTAAAACAATACACAGACTCAATCAGCAACATCCACTGTATGTATTTATTCCTTCAAAGAACTCCCACTGATTTGCAAGGCATGACTTTCATCTCCTAAAGGTACAATTATTCTGCCTCATCCTATTCATCCATGTGTTCGCTAAATCCATTCTTTTATTAAAGTGCCAATGAGTCTGTCCAGCACTGAAGTAATATTTACATTAGTATTACATTCCCAGAATAGACTTTATATATTTTTTTTGTAAGCAGGAGGCAACCATGGGGGAAATAAGATTTTACACACAAAAGCATGAATTGGAATAAGGAGTCATAGCAGCTGCAGTCACCATTCTGGATTAAATTAGTTTCCAAGTGACTATAAAGATATTTACAGTAGGCCTCCAATGTCTCCCCCCTCCAACCCCTCAAATTAGAATAAATAAGAATAAAAACTTTACTACAATATTCAAAAATAATTTCTTTTATAGCTGTGAAGAACCGAAGACCTAATTTCTGTGGGAAATTTCTTCAGAAGAAAGAGTCCCAAAAAGAACAGTAAATTAAGGATATTAAGACAGTTTAATATTGATCCACCATACTAAGTAGATTCACTGTTTACTGGAGATATTCTTCTTAGCTTCTCCAGAATACATTAAGTACAAAGACCAGATAGTATACAGCAAGAAATTAACTAGAACTGCCTCAGAGATCTTGCAAGGACCATCTTATTTGGCAACTATTAGTACACCTCAGCATGGGATGGCCAAAATGTAAAGAAAAGGTATGCAGTGCTTACAGAAACATTCTTTTCTATCTCAGGTTCAGATGAATTTCGGAGAAGGTTAACGAAGAGGCCCAAATTGGTGCACTAAAGTGAAATACATGTTGGGATGATAAAAGAAGTCAACAACAAAAAAAGTATCTATTTGGAACACGCACAAATATTTTCAAAATGAGCGCAGAAACATGCTGACACTTCTGTCGTTATTTTGAATAATAACAAGTGTTTTGGTTTGCTGTCACTGCTCAATTTTCACATAATAAGGCATATGGGTTGCATTAATTTGTTTTTTGTACTACTGCAAAGGTTGCCTCTTTATTAAAATAAACAATAAAAATACTTATGCAGAATTCAGAAAGGAGATGGAGTCTCATCTGCAAGCCATATTTTTTTAAAAGTGAAAATAGCTTATTTTGCATCCTTACAAAAAAAATAAGATACTAAAATTCTTACACAAGACTCAAGAGGAAAAAGCTTCATCTGCAAGCCACATTTTTAAGATAGCTGACAACCTTTACTTAGAATCTACTTTAATATTTTCCTTAAGTTTCTCAAATCCAACAAAAAGCTGCCTTTGTGATCTGTTTTCACTTTGTAACTAAGAATCTAGTGCATAAGAAAAAAAAGCACATAACTGCTTCTATTTAAGTATCTGGTCAGCGATGAAGTCTTGAAAATGATGCTGATGATATTTTTACTGACTTTTATATGTAAGAAAAGCAGTCCATCTTTTTTTATGCAATCCAAAGCAGTATTTGGTGTAAAAAAATCATTACTTTTGTTATCATAATGAAATAAAACAGTAGGAATGGCTGTCAGTTGTTTTCTCATTCCCAATTAAAATTGCACAGTACAAGATTCCCCCCCCATTTTTCTCTCAGTTTTCCTTACAATCCTAATTTAATTTTATGCTGGCTATCTAGAAAAAAATGTATCATATTCTACAGCTTTCTCACGCTGAGATTATTAAGCTTGCTCAGTTAAGATATTTTGACCCTGCAAGAGGAGCAAACAGGAGACTGACTTGGGAAAACAGTTATATTAAATATGGGGTTTCTCATTTTAGCATAAACATGGAATGGAAGCAATGTATCAGTGAAAATAATATGAAATGCTATGAAGGTTAAGAACAGAACAGAACTCAAGTCAGTGAGTATATACCAACGTGCCTTCTTCACTATTTCAAGAATTGTGTCAGAAAAAGGTGGTAGGTAGGAATATTCAAGGAAAGTGGGTATACTGAAGAGACATGGTTACATAGTCTTCTGACAAGGTGTTCCTCCCTCATTCTTATTAATCAAGAATATCAAGAGCCAAGCCTCAGACCTCATAAACACTGAGAAAGGCATACCAACAGATGGCCATCACTTCTTCTGTATACTTTTACTTCACCTCAGCTATGAAGACCAAAACATTTGTGTTTTGATAAAAAAGTTGTCATCATTCACTTCTAAGGAAAAGTGCGTGTACATATTGGTAGACGGGCGTAAGCAAAATTTCCATGAAGTAAATTCCTTTCAGAAGCAACAACCTTACTGTCTTGACTGGAGAGCAATTACATACACCAGCATTTGCTCCAGAAACAATTTGTATTTGTTCAGACTCTCTTACTTCTCTCTGGAAGTGTAACATTGTCTTTGCTCATTTTTTCAATGTTAATGTAATGTTTTTAATTTCAGAAACAGAAGGAAAGAAGTTTTTTCAAGTAAGAATTTGTTCAGTATCAAAAAGCCATAATACTTGTGAAGCAAAATGCTCATTAATTACTGATGAATTATCTCCTACAAGAATATCACAGAAGAGGAATTCCATGGAACTTCATTATTAGAAAAAAGTAAAAGGTATCAGTAAGCACATTCAACGACCTATCATGATAGTCTTGACAGATGACCTGGAGAGAGAGCATATTGTAAAAGTGAAAGAGATAAAACTCTGACCTTGAAGTTACAGCAACCAACCCTTTTTCCTTTCTAATCCAATGCCCAAAATGCTTTAATATTCATATGGAAAGGATGATAAAACACTACGCCACAACCAATTAAATACAGAAATACATGATGCTCTCTTCCCCACCTCCAGTCATGAGACATTGATTGTTATACAAATATCTTTGCCATTTTTGCATGGAAAATGTACTCACGGCCACTTGTTTACATCTTCTCTGAACCAGGTCTATTTACTATATCACTGAACTGGTACTACCAAACTAGCACAGAACAGAATATCTGTAAGTTTATAAATTAAAGCGGTATTAAATTCCATTGTCCAGACAAGTAGAGGTACGGTACGGCTCCACACAGTATATTCTCAAGCACTTGACCTAGTACTTACATTTAATACTGTTTATGATGCTCTTCCACACACTCTTTGGAAGGTAAACATACAATATAGAACAGTTACTCATATATATCAAAACCTAGGCATGCAACTCTATTGACTTATTCCCAAACCTATTTCTTACAGAGGAAAAATAACAACTTACTGAATGAGATGGTTTTCACTCCTAACTAAAGCGAGAATATTTTATTGTACATCTACAGTTTTACTGTTCCTAACTTTAAAATCCCTCATACTTATGATTGTGTAAACATAGACTTACGTAGGCTGGAAGAGACCTCCAGATCTAGTGCAACCTTCTGCCCGTAGCAGCTCTAGACACAGAAGGCTGTTCAGGGCCCTTGAGTTTTGAACATCTCCAAGGACTGAGATCCCACACCCTCTCTTTGCAACCTGTTTCAGCATTTTATCACCCCAGTGGTGAATTCCTCCCCTCGTCCCCACACAGCAAGTCAGAATTCTCCAGGACGCAGCTTATGCCCACTATCCTTCCACTGGACACCTATGAAGAAAGAATGGCTCCATCTTCCTAGGCAGCTACAGATAGTAATAAGGTTTGTCCTTAGCCTTTTTTCATTAAGAGTGAGCAAACACAGTTCTCTTACCTTGTACATCATATACTCCAGCCCCTAAACAACTTGGTGGCCCTCTGCTGGACTTGCTCCAGTATGTCCATGTCTTTCCTGTACTGGGAATCCCAGAACTAGACACAGCACTCCAGCTGCAGTCCCACCACAATCAAACAGAGGGGAAAGACCACTGCCCTGGGTCTGCCAGCTACACTAATGTAGCCCACAATATAATGTAGCTGGTGTTCTTTTCCACAGGGGCACTTTTTTGCCTTATGTGCAACTTCTTGTCCACCAGGACACCCAGGTCTTTTCCAAAAAGCTGCTTTCTAGCCAACTGGTCCCCAGCCTGGACTGCTGCATGGAGCTATTCCATTCCAGATACAAGACTACGTATTCGCTTTTCTTGAACTACATGTGGTTCCTCCCAGCTCATTTTTCTACCCTGCACAAATCCCTCTGAATGGCAGCCCGGCCTCAGGCATATCATTCATATCCTCCAATTTGGTATCATCTATAAACCTGCAGAGAATGCACCCCATATCATCATTTATGGCACTACTACCACATTAAACAGTACTGGTACTAGTACAGACCACTAAGGGACACTACTTGTAACCAGCAACCAGTTGGATATACTACCACTGATTATAACCTTTTGAACCTGACAGTTTTTCATCCACTCTTATTGCCCAGTTGTCCACTTCATCTCTCTCCATAGAATCACAGAACTGTAGAGTTTGGAAGGGAACCTCTGGAGTACTACTCCAGCTAGAGGAGGGTTGGACTAGAGATCCAGCCTCCTCAACCAGGTCAACTAGAAAACATTCACTGGGGCTATGTCCAGACAGGTTTTGAGTATTTCCAAAGATGTAGACTTCACAAACTCTGTGGGCAACCTCTTCTAGTGATTAATCACTCTTACAGTGAAAAAGTTTCCTCTTAAGTTTAAACAGAGTTTCTTGTATTTCAGTTTGGGCCCACTGCCTCTTGTCCTATCAGTGGGCACCACTACTTCCATCAGGTATTTATACACCTTGATAAGATCCCCCTGAACCTTCTCAAGGCTGAACAGTACCAGCTCTCTCACCTGCTCCTTGATGCTCTAGTCCCATAATCATCCTCATGACCCTTCACTTGACTTGATCTAGGATGTCCTTATCTTTCTTGCGCTGGGGAGCCCAGAACTGGACCAAGCACTTCAGATGTCTCTCACCAGCGCTGAGTACAGGGGAAGGATCACCACCCTCAGCCTACTGGCAACACCTTCCCTAATCTAAGCCACGAGAGTGCTGGCCTTCTTTGCCATGAGGCTGCATTGTTTGCTCATGGTCAGCTAGTGTTCACCAGGACACCAAGGTCCTTTCCTGTACAGTTGCTTTCCAGCCCGTCAGCCCCCAGCACAGATGGGTGCAAGGGTTTACTGCTACCCAGGGGCAACACTTGACATTCTCCTTCACTAAACTGCATGAGATTTCCGCTCTGTCCATTTCTCCAGCCTGTCCATGTCCCTCTGAATGGCAGTACAACCATCTGGTGTACTCTTCCCAATTTTTTATCTTCTGCAAACTTGTTGAGCACGTGCTCTGTCCTATCCTTAGTGAAGACGTTAAATACTATTGTCCCCAGTATTGAACTCTGCACTAGACCACCAGTTACTGGCCTCCAGTTAGGCGGTCTTTGTGCTGCTATCAAAACCCTTTTTGCTCAGCAGTCCAGCCAGTTTTTGATCCACTTCACTGTCCCTCTGCCTAGTCCCCACTACTTCAGTTTGTCTGTGAGGATGTTACAGGGATACGGTATCAAAAGCTTTACTGAAGTCGAGATAAACAGCCACCGTTCATCTTGCCCGCCAAGCTAGTCACCTCACTGTAGAAGGCTATGAAGCTAGTCAAACCTCATTTCCTCATTGGAAATCCATGCTGACTGTGCCCAATCAGCTGCCTGTCCTTTATATTTTTGTAAATGGTTTTCAGTATTATTTGCTCCGTTCATCACCTCAGCAATTGAGGAGAGGCTGCCCAGCCTGCAGTACCTCTGATTTTCCGTCTTGCCTTTCCTGAAGATAGGAGTGACGTTTGCTTCTTCCCAGCTCTCAGGAATCTTCCCCCCGCTCCCCCACCCCCCAGGCTGGTCCTGCCAGGACCTTTCAAAAATGACTGAGACTGGTGACAATGGCCACCTTCCTCATCAGCTCTGAGTGCATTCCAACAGGTCCCATGGACTTGCGTACGTCCACTTGGTTTAAATGTTCCCTAACCTGATCCTCCTCCAGCACGGGCAAGTCTTCCTTGGTCTGGATTTTCCCACTGGTTTCAGGGACCCGGGATTCCTGAAGGCTGCTCTTACCGCTAAAGACTGCAATGAAGAATGATTGATTACCTTGGCCTTCTTAATGTCCTTTATCAGAAATCTCCTGTCCACCCATCAGGGGGTGGACATTTTCCCTAGTGTTCCTTTGGCTGCTCATATTCCTGCAGAAGTCTTTTGTGTTGCCCTTTAGGTGCCTCGCCATATTCAACTACAGGTGCGCACCTGGACAGTGTCTCTATATTCTTCCCAGACCATCTGTTTCCTCTGTTTCCACCTTGTACGCTTCCCGTTTACATTTGAGTTGGTCATGATCTCTTTGTTCATCCTGCAGGCCTCCTGCTGCCTTTGCCTGACTTCCTTTGTGTTGGAATGGTTCATTCTTGAGGTTGGAGGTGGTGATACCTCACAAATCAACCTCTCCTGGACTCCCCTCCAGGACTGTATCCCCAGGAGATTCTTCCAAGCGGCTGCCTGAGAAGGCCAAATGCTGCTCTCCTCAAGGCCAGGGTTGTGATCCTGCTTAGTTTTTTTGTTCCCTTCTCTCAGGATCCTGAATTTCACCATCTCGTGGTCACTGCTAGCAACGCTGCCCCGACCTTCAGCTTGCTCACCCGTTCTTCCTTGCTGGTGTATATCAGGTCCAGCAGAGCATCCTCCATCATTGGCTCCTCAATCACCTGTGTTACAGAATTAACATCAGCGCCCTCCAAAAATCTCCTGGAGTGCTTGACAGCTGCGGTTTATATCGCTGCAGCAGATAGTGGGGCAATTCAAGTCTGCAAGAGGCTGTGGACATGAGGCTTCTTTTAGTTGTCTGGAGAAGGCTTCACCTATGCCCCAGGGAGGGTGTGCGCAGCCATGGGGGAAGGCTGGTGGTGGGGAATGCAGGGCCAGGGCGGGGTGGGGGGGCTTAGGCCAGCACTGCTGCCAGCACTGGCAGGGGACAGTGTGTGCAGCCACACTACCCTTAATGTGCCCAGTCTTGAAAACTAAGCAGGGTCGGGCCCAGTTAGTACTGGGATGGGAGACTGCCTGGGGACACCCTTTTGGCTCTGCCTCTTTCCACTTGGGGTTCTTCCTCTTCCTCTCGTGTCCCGGATTTTGTTGTCCTCCTTCTAAAGCCTCCTCACACATGATGTGGGAATTGGCCCGATGGGTGCTAATGGGTGCAGGGCCATCTCCCACCTCCTTTTTGTCCTGCCAGCATCGCGGTCGGCAGCATCGGTGCCTCCAGTGCTGGCCCGTAGGCTGGCAGACGCATCTTCCACCTCCTTGGGGTGGGGTGGACGGAGGCATGAGGAGGTCTTTCTGCCCCGCCAAGGTGGCAGGGGGGGCTTCCTTTGTCCCCTCTGAGGGGCTGGAGCAAGTCCCCAGACCTGGGCCGGATGGAGCAGGCGATGTCCTGGGAGGTGGTGGGAGGCAAGGGCAGGAGGAGGCAGGCAGGGCACTGATGGCAGAGCGCCAATGCTGTGGGTGCTGGTGGGGAGCACAGGGGAAATGGGACACTAACCAGGGCTGGGCCTTGCTGGTACACGGCACCCTGGGAGGGCAGCCTGCTACGGTGCTTTGGCCCGCAGCGCAGGGCATGCGCGCACCGCCGTGGGCAGCCTTTGCGTGGCAGGAGCTGTGTAACATGGGGAAGTTGTGCTTTGCGGAGGGGATGGGGTGTGTGAAGTCATCTGGAAGGGGGTCCTCATCTTGTATCAGAAATAGCGTGGCCAGCAGGACCAGGGAAGTGATCGTGCCCCTGTACTCGGCACTGGTGAGCCTGCACATCGAATACTGTTTGGTTTTGGGCCCCTCACTCCAAGAGAGACATTGAGGTGCTGGAGCGTGTCCAGAGAAGGGCAACGAAGCTGGAGAAGGCTCTAGAGCACAAGTCTGATGAGGAGTGGCTGAGGGAACTGGGGTTGTTTAGCCTGGAGAAAAGGAGGAAAGGGTTCTCAAGGGTTCCCACCAAACCCACCAAAAGGGTTCTCAAGCACTGGAACAGGCTGCCCAGGGAAGTGGTTGAGTCATGATCCCTGGAGGTATTTAAAAGACGTGTAGACGTGGCGCTTAGGGACATGGTTTAGTGGCGGAGTTGGCAGTGTTAGGTTTATGGTTGGACTTGATGATCTTAAGGGTCTTCTCCAACCTAAGAGATTCTATGATTCTATTATCTGTTTCTGATCAGGAAGCGTGTAGCAGATGCTCACAATAATACTGCCCTTGTTGGTCTGCCTGGTAATGCTGACCCTTATGCTTTTAATTGGCTCATTATCCATCCCAAGGCAGAGTTCCATGAATTCCTCCTGCTGTCTCACAAAAAGGGTAATTTTCCCTTCCTTGTCTTCCAGGCCTTCCTAGTTTGGCTATAAGGAGATTACAGCAGATTGTGTCACATACTTTGCTCAAGTTAAGGTATACAACATCTGCTGTCTCCTTCTTGTCCATACAGTCATCTCAGCACAGAAGGTAACCAGGTCAGTCAGGCAGAATTCACCCTTGGTAAATCCATTCTGGCTATTCCCAGTCCTTCCTTTTCTGGAATTCGATTCCAGAACGACTTGCTCCATAACCTTCTCAGAGATTAAGTCGAGGCAGACCAGCCTGTATTTGCTCAGATCCTCCTTCCTGAAGTCAAGCATGATGTTTGCCTTTTTCCAAATGTCAGTAACATTTTTCAATTACTGTGACCTTTCAAAAGTGATGAAAGCATCATGACATCAGTCAGCTCCTTCTCACCCCAAGTACAAGGTATCTGGTCCCATGGACTTGTATGTGTCCAATTGACTTATGCATTCCTTAACAGCATCATTTTCTGCTGTGGGTCACACTTCCCTCCCACAGACTCTGCTTGTAGGCTCTGGAAACCGAGAAGCCAAAGGGCAGAACTCTCCAGTAAAAACCAAGAGGAAAAAAAAAAAAAGCACTGAATACCTCACCCTGTTCCATATCCTTTCACTAAGCTGTGGACCTTTATTTTCCTTTCACTTTACTGTTGCTTCCAGTGAACTTACAGAAGCCATTCCTGCAGACCTTCACATTCCTCGCTAGCTGGAAATCCATCTGAGTTTTGTATTTTCTAACACTATCTGTGTGCATTCAGGCAATGTCTCTACATTCCTCCCAGGCAGTCTGTTCTTGCTTCCACCTTTGGTGGACATCCTTTTTGTGTATGGGCTCAGGAACCCACTGTTTATCCTTGCTGTCTTCTTCTGCATTACGTTAGGTGCTCTTTATGTTGTGTTTCCTATTTGGAAGAGCTTTCTACTACAGTCCTGACAGAATTTGAGATATCCATTAAATGAATATTCAGAGTTTGTATAACAAAAATAATCTGCCTTACTAGGGCATACATTACTTAGAAGAGCCACATAATGCCATTGACAAAGTAGAATGTGCTGTTGAGAACACAAGCAGTAAGATTCATTGTTTCCTAAAAGTGCCTGACTTCTTGCACATGTATGCTTGAGTAATGCACACATGGATCTATCCACCACTCAAAGCACCAAGCTTCCTCCATTACTGCAGAGAAATGCATCACATGGATAACAAGTCAGACACTTGCCAAAGCAAGGATCTGCACTGTTCCATCGAAGGAGGGCTGAACGACTTCGAGTTCTACCCCTTCTTCCTTCCCTGAAATGGTCTATAAGTGGCATCTGGCCCATACCATTTTGGAAGCTGGACCACGCCTGCATCTGTCTTTTGTTGAGAAGCATCAGGGACACTTCCTAAGCTAATTACACTAGAATTTAAGAGCTCCCCATCACTCTTTCAAAAACCTTTAAAAGTTAAAGATTCTATAACATTAATATGAAAGTCTGCTATCTATTATGAAAGAATATACGCAAGACTGTTGTTGGAAACATATGCCAGGAGAAAGAAAAAGCAAAACTGCGAAAAAGTGCATTAGTCCTCACTCTTACTTAAGACAATTCTACAGTGAGATGTTAACTGAAACCAAGGCTACAGAAGATGAAAGCATTAACCAAAAAATAAACCATTACTGTTAGAAGAAAATGATAAGGCTTTTTGAAAAAGCCTGGTATTTCAGGATACAAAAATTCAATGCAAAAAGAACATACTAAAAGAAAGATCCATCAAGCTCCTTAGGCTGACCTACTCTAAAATCATGGGTGAGCAAAAGCCCTCTCTCACCCGTATCACTATTACTTTCATGAAACCAGATGATTTTTGTTCCAAGGCCAAAGATTGTGAAAACATCCTTCAGACTGAAGCTCTACCTTTACAAAACAATCTGGCTTTCAAAAGCTTGACAGTAGTATTAGAGTTCATACTTAACTCTACTTCTGTTCATATCTTGCTAAAATATAAAGTTGAGAGAACATAATTTAGAGTAAAGCATTATTTTTTCCTTTAGCTCTTGTACTAAACTCATTATTCTGTGATAAATATTGTGGTTTAAGTGTATTGAAACAAAAACATTGTATTGACTTATCTGTTTCTCCAATGGTAACTTTCGGGGTAGAGAATGTATCTTTCCATGCCATTTCACAATGGTTGTAACCAACTGCTGCTCATTCCCAACAACTGGAAGACATTTTCCCTTCAAGCACTGCAAATAGTCTTTCTGCCACATCTCATCAATGGGCATCCTCCAAACGCGATACTGCTATAGCAACACCTGCCATAACACCAAGGTTTTTGTTGTAAGATAAAGGCAAAACCTACTCCTAAATACACAGTAAAACAATGACATAAAGTTGTATTAAGACCTAATTTCAGCCAAGAAATTTAAACAATTCAAGATAAGCTACATGTTGCTAAGAAATCACTAGACAATCAGTTATTTTTGTGTAAATAAACTTTTTAAAATATCATAGCTTCCTAAATATGGTACTCTATGGTACCTAAATATAGTACCTAAATACGGTTCCTAAATATGGTTCCTAAATAAGAAGTACTCTACAATGGATAATTAATCCATTTTGATAGTATCATCAAGCCTGACAAACAAGTAAAAAAATTCCTGTAAGTAAACACAATTTTATATTTTTAAAAAGTAGTATCATAGTAGGAGGACTAGAAAGGATCACACTGTTCTTTTTTCCCCCATCTTTCATGAACTGTTCAATATTTTATACGGTTTTGGCAAAATGAAATCTGAAGAACTCAAAAAACAGTGTACTATTCCAATAGCTTTGAGAACTCCTGCAAACAATTAACCCAGTTCCTGCATCCACGTAGCTGGAATTTTTAACTGCTCTCATTTCCCACAATGTTTACTTCTGATTGTTGTGTTTGAGACATTATGAATTTTATTTGCCAATTAAGTTATTTTTAATCTCCAGTTCTAACAATGAAAACATATAGAATAAAAAATTAAATGTCATTCCAACAATAACACAACAATATATGTTATTTGCAAATTCAAATAACAAAAAGTTTCTTAATACAGCCCAGCACCAACACTTCCTAGGTTTTCAATATATGCAGAACTGGGCCATGTGTGAGTATGTATAGGATACAAAAAAAAGTAAACACAGACACACTATTTAACCTGAAAAGTGAGCATCTAATTCTGTCCCACTCCTAGGAAACAGTATATTTACAGTGAATTATGCCAGCAGTGTCTGTTTAGAGTCTACTTGAAGACAGGAAAAAAGCATCCCCAAGAGTTAATAATAAGACAAGTTATCAAATAATAGCAAGCATTTTCTCCTTCCTGTAATATCAGATTGTAATTAGTAAAGATCCACACTAGAATGAGAAGTTAAGATCTTGTAACTGAAACTTCACATTTGTGTCATTCAGGACAGCAGCTCTTAGAAGTCCTGCTGAGCTGCAGGCAGCCAGCCTCTAACAACAGATGCACCAATTGATTATTTTTTTTTTTTTGTTACAGTCTGGATGAAAGATAACAGTTGTACCATGAAGTGGCAGCAGCCATATTGAAATACTATGCTGACAAAGAAACAGATTCCCCAAGTAAATGAACTAGTACAAAAGGTTTGTGGGTTTACAGGCAGCTGAATGCAGAAATGTAATTCTTAAGGCAGCAAGGAATTCTCCCTTATTGGGCTTTCAATGACTCAGATTTTTTCCTGAGTAAGAGAAACTTAAGCCATCGCATTAAAAACTTCAGTAAGACAGACAACTGTGTCAAGGTTCCAGAATTTCAGTCTCTCTTCCCTGAGCTTGAAACAAATTCCCTGTGAAATGGAATCTTCCTCTCGTGCCTTCTGAGGTTACCAGGATACATAAAGTCCTTCACAAAAGGCCCTGCTCATGCCAGCAGTCCCTAGAAGGCTTTTTTTTTCTGGATATGTGGTTCGGGAAAGGTAATCTGGGCCTGTTCTTGACTGATGGAAGAAAAATGCCTATTTAGAGAGGTGTGCTGTCTGTGGCAACCAGGAAACACTCAGAAAAAAATTGTATTATTTTCCTTTTCTTTCAGAGATGCATTTTCTTCAGTCGACAGCAAACCTTCGTGTGTTTGTCCAACCAATAAAGAAGTTCTAGAACTTGTAAGTAGCCATCTCAAGAAATCTTCTAATCTGAAAACACAAATGCTGCCAGACTCTGGTGTAACATCCACTTTCTGGCTCCAAACCACTTTGGCTGGTATAATTATTTTTGTTGTTTTTTGTCTTTTCAACTGAACTTCTCTTTGCAACTTGCTATACTCCCCAAGACTAAACATTCAGTAAGAGAGAAGGCAGCCACTTTTTTCTTACATAAGACATGCAAGTAGAAGTTTATGGACTATTCCTGCATGTTACATGGAAAGTGACCAATTCCTATATTCTGCACACAGATAGTCAATCAGTTTTGAAAGGATCTGCACCTCCTCGGACAAGTGCTTGGGATCCATACACTGAAACTGATAGAACAGTCTGGATAATACAAGCCTGCTCTAAGTTGAAACTTTGTAGACGGCTTACCAATTTACCTTATTAACCATTTCTATTCTGTCCATTCTTTCCTAAAGATTCTAAAATATACATTCAGGTTATGCAAAGAGTTCTTTATGAATCCTATGATCAACAACTTGAGACAAAAGGTTGCTGGGAGTGACACTATACCAATATAAAATCTCCTACTATCTCAAATAATATCAATGATTTCTGTGAAAGCTGTCTTGTCACTCTTCTATGCTGAATGAGGAATATTTCTATGCCAACTCTAAAAAGCTCTCTTAGTCTAGAAATCAACAGTGGTGAAAAAATATGTAAACAACTAGTGCCTTTTAGGCTGTGATTCATAGGAAACAGGAATTTTTCTTTTGTCAAAGAAACAAATACACTGTAGAGCTAGTAAGTGTCTATTTGTTCATTTTAAAGACTAAAAAACCCCAAGAAAACCAACATTTTTGCTATAAAAGTATTAATATAAGGGTGCATTTATATTTTTAATAATAAAGACCACTTACAGCACAATTTCTGATAACTGAGCGTATTTACTAGCTATTGGCCTGAGAAGTGGAAGAGCTTTTCCTCTTTCTCAGCTGCTCACTTCGAAGACTCCTCCCTTTCTATAAACTATTTCAAAGCAAAATTTGTTTGCCTTCAGCTCTCCAGATTACAAATCTATCCTCCCTTGACAATCGCTCTTAAAAGTTAACACTTCCAAGTCCTGCACTCCTTAATGCCTGGTGGAGAAACAGCTTGAATGTACTTCAACACAGTCCTGAGTGCAGACAGCCTTTACGATGTCTGCATGAGCCAATCCTGGAAGGAAAACCACAATGTGGACAAAGCGAACACTTCTGGGAGAGGTGTGCGGAATGGATCTTGCAGTGAAACCCTCTCAGGAGCACTCACAGAAGCCCCATAAAACACAGGTTTGTGAGCTCAGTGCTGCACCACACCTGGTCACTTGATATATACTTTTACAAATTGAGAAAAGTTTCCAGAATCCTCATCGTGCTCCATCAGACACATAAATGTGTCATTAAAAAAAAAAAAAAAAAAGTGCAATTACAAGACCAAGTTTAAGACTGATGGCAAGCCAGAAAAGCAGAATGCCTCGATATGACTGCCATGTTGCTTGACCAGTGCTTTACCCTTTAATACAGTGCTGCCCATTTTCTTTTCCCCTTTACTGATTTGTGAGGACTCTTGTTCTGTAAGTACTGTGCTAAAACCCCCTATGATTCCACTTGATGAATCTGGCACAAAGCACATCTAAATGGGTCAATGAAGCCTTTCCAGTTACCAGCTTTTTTGAAGACTAAGATCTGTGCAAGGATCAGGAAAGAAAAAAAAGGAAACATTAAAAAACAAACAAACAAACAAAAAATAACCCCCCAGAACCACACAACAGTAAGAGTGATTTAATCACTACAGTCATCAAGGAAAAACAAACTAAACAGACATTTTATGTGAAAACAGTTTTCTTGGTCTATATAGGACTCTTGTGCTCAAGCCTTATGACTGGAATTTGTACCTCATTTCAACACACACAATATTAAGCAGTATCAATTAAAACTGACATATAACCAGTACAAAACATTACAAAGTTATAAAAGTTTCTGAAGCATTTGCTGATATATCATAATGTATAAGATACAAAAACTATATTGATTGATGGCAAGGCTGAAGATTAAAAAAAGGTCTGACTCAAGCGTTACCAGTTCCTTGCAGCTAAAATTTCAAACTACGACAGAACTTAGAAGTTGAAAGTAAAATACAAGTCACATCACACTTAAAGCTACGGGATCTGACAACAAGGATACTGTATTTATTGTCAGGCACACAAAATGCCTTCCATACTCCTGAGCAGCATGAGAAGTTTAATTTCTGCACTTTAACTGTTACACGAAAAACTTCAAGCACCGCACATTTCTAAGCAAATTCATGTTTACCCTGGCAAGCTTAAGACTCAAATTGTCTAACACCTTGACAGATGCAGCAAAAACAGACAAAGCTTTTTGTTACTAAAATTAATTGCCTCTAATATTTAAATATCTGGACATGGTATTACCTTCATGGCATGGATTTCTTCTATTAATCTCTCAACTCGTTTTTGGTTCTTTAATTTCAAGTCTTCTGAACCCCTGCAAATTAAGTCTGTCTTTATTAAAAAAATCTCGGTTTTGTTCACTGTAGTTCCCTGTAGGCTAGTACTAAGTAGCAAAATAAAAATATCACAAGAGTGAGCATAAACACATTCCCTTGTTGTTAAATGAACATTTTAGCAAACATAATCTAATGCTTCTGCTGTTCTGAACAGAAGAAAAAACACGGAGGATTTACCAGAATAATAAGAAAGACAAATGTTACTTTATTAGAAAATAGTAACTACAATTCCTATCAACAATACATAGGAGACTCTGATATCTCAAATATAATTACATTTTAAGATCTGTAATATTTAAATATAAGAGATCATTGGGCTTGCTTCTTATTTTGCACAATGTGCTAAAATTGTGGGAGAAGAGTATGCTCAGTTTACACTTTGAACACAGTAACATGCATCTTACACCATCTCCAATATGACAAGTCACAAGTTACTTTGGGCCAGTTATCTTTAAAACCATAATCTACAAAATGAGATTATGTAGATTATTTAACTATTTACTTAAATATTAATTAATACTAATTATTAAAAATCAAGTGTGACCTGTATGTCTATGCAAACAGAACAATATGTTTTGCTATAGAACCTTGCAGACAACTGCAATGAGAAAATGTTGCCCAACTTAGGTTCAACAGCAGAATAACCTAAAAGTTCAAGTCTGACACTAAAAAGTGCTGTAAAAGGTTCTGTAAGTGATTTGGATTAGCTTCCAATACACTAAATACCTTTAAAAAAAATGTTATCCCAATTCTGCTTATGGAACTGCTTTTTAGTTAGTATTTTTAGTCTACCTTAAGTGATGTAAAAATAAGACAAATAGAATTTACGCGTTAAAGTGCCTTGAGTTTTAAATGTGATACATACTTCATTTTTGGGAAAACAATTAAGATACTGTCTCATTTATAAACACACAAACAAGAACAGTGATATTTAAAACTAACTTTTTCATCTTTAATTTCCCAATGTGTCTGGTCAGTCTGCGAATAGTCAGGACTCTGGCCTTCTTCACGTCTTTTCTCATCTTCACAACCTGTCAGAAAGATGGAATATATTATAAAGCTTGTTTTTCTTCGTTAGTTTCCATACATTCATGACATTGACTTAAATTTTAGAAATTAGTTAAACAAAAAGAACTATTTTTGAAAAGAGTGCATTCCCCTGCTAACCAGTTCAAATGAATTCAGATTTCATCTAAAATCAAACTACCTCCATAAACATGAGAGGAAGAACAACCAACAGCCTAAAAATGTGTCTGAGGTCTAAAGAGAAGACAACACATTCCTAACTAGCCATATTTTAATATTACTCTTAGAGCTAGACTGAGCTAGAGATTTGAAAAGACTCACCTTTTCCCTTCACTTTGTTTATTTTTGCGCTGGTGAAACAGCACCAGTACTTTACCATTAGTACCTAATATGTAAAAGCATTTTCACTATGAAACATTGTGAAAGATTAAGGAAAGAGTCCCAAACTAAACATTAGTTATTATAGAACAGAATTTGAGATATGAAAATCTTTTTACATATTTTAATTGATTTTTGTTGAAAATAAAATCAAAGTGATTTCCAACTCACTACAGTCTCTTTCAACTTCCTATCCTACCCAGTACTCTGTTCCCAAAATGTATTTCAAAGTAGACAGTATTAAAGAAAACTTGATAATGATGTTTTGGTCTTATTTCTCACCCCAAAATAAAAGACACAATTCTAATTATTATTAGACAGATAGTACAAACAGACAAATCTTTGGAATCTCTTGCTATTAAATTCCATTGTGGGAAACCCTAAGCCTAGGCATTATCTTGTCAATGATGCACATTTTGGAGATACAGGGAGTCAATAGCGACTTATAGCCTTGCTTTTTTATAACTGAAAAAACCTCCTTATTTATTCAGATACATCTTACTACCACTATTAAGATTTTTGCATTTAACAGTTAAACTCAGAAAATACGAAATATTAAAACAAACAAACAAAAAAATCAGTCTTCCTGGCAAAAATCCAAATTTCTCTTAAATTTATCCAGTGGAATAAGCTTCAAAATAAGTTGGCACCTCTTTCTCAAGGAAGTTCTTTACCTCAGATTTCTATTTTGTCTTATGATTTCTCAGAGATAACACCAAAATGATTGCTTGATGGTAATTGCACCATCAAGTCAGTTCAACCAGGAATATTAGTACTATAAACCTGCATCAAGCTTGACCAAAAAAAGAGAAAAAATAAATCTCCAAAGCTCACACAGGAACATTTCACACCTATGATGGGAAGCCTGGCTAGCTAGTATATATCCCCTGTGCAGAGACCATAAAGGTGAGCCTATATCATTTATTTAAAACAACAAAAAAACCCCACATATTTTGCACACCTGATTATGTTTGTAGCTAGGTTACCGACACAAACGAGCGGTTAAGCCTTGAACTGTACTCAGCAGTGGCTCTACCGAAGGCTGAATCAGTCAGAGCAAAACAATTTCTAGAGAGGGGCACATGGTGATGGCCAGCCCCACCCCTGCCAGGGCAGAGAAGGAGCATGTGGAGCAGCACTCCCCCAAAAAGTAGGGGAGGAGAATTGTACTGGGGCAGCGTTCCTGGCAACTTGCACAGAGAGAAGGGAAAAGGCAAAGAAAGTTTCTGGGACAAGAATGACTGACTTAAAATTGGTCTCCTGTTCTAAAATTTGTACAGCAAAGGTCAGTACTTACCTCAGTTAACCTAGTGAAAATAACTGCACACAGGTCTACCTACAAACATTTCTACTCCAGTTAAGAGCAGAAACCATGTGCCAAAAAGCACCTGTGCCAAGTCTCTTGCTAGACAGCACCACTGCTCAAGTCTCCATGCACTAAGGAAGAAATCCTTAACATTACCATTTGCCATCTGAGCATGTAAACATTTCTTTTTGTAAGACATTGAATAAAATTATCATAGCTTCCTATATTACATCATCTTCTAAATGGAAGAAAGAAAATAAAGCATCTTCTGGTTGAATGCATCTTATATACTACGTACGTTCAAAGAGTTTGGCACTTCAGTTGCAAACTGGGTACGCCTTCTTAGAAAGTTTGGGGAGGGGGGGTTGTTTCTTTTGTTTTGGTTTTTTTTTTAAAATAACCATCAAAAACATCCACAAGCTACAAATATATTTGAATGTAAATAACTTGTACTTTACATATTAGTTACTGTGTATCCAAACACACAGTATATTTAACTTCCTCTCAAAAAATACTTTGTAATGTATTTTTTAATAGAAATATTCATGCAGACACAGCATGTTTCCGGGGCCTACAAGAGCCAAAACCCAGCCTCCACTGCTGCCAGCCAATGAAGGCTGTATAGACATATGACAGCAGGAATGAGGGAAGGTATTCGCTCTTTGGCAGACTAGGAATATCAATTTATGTAATCCACAGTCATTTCTTTCACACGGGACAGTATGCATCAACTATGTTCTTGGAAGTACTCATAAAGTTCTCAAGAAAGCAGTCAGCTCTTTGGGACAGAAATCAAAAAACTTTTGCTTTAGATTTACAGTGTGCCTGAAACAATGGGGCTTAGACCACCAGGGTGGCTCCTAGGACTTAGTGGACGACCCGTCTCTTGTGTTACAAAGTGAGATAGGCAAGTTCCTCTTGAATAAAAAAAAAATACTTCCCCCCAAACAGTAGTAGATTTTGAAAAATAATAAGAAATATTTACTCCTAATAAGTAAGGTGTTTTTTTATAAATAGGTTAAGAAAAGACAACAAGAAAAAGATAAGTCTTTGTACTGAAACTTAGAAAGGCTGCAGTATAAGTCAGGGTCAGATTTATCAATGCTTTAAGACCAGGCAATAAGGATTTTTAATCTACTTAGAGGTCGCAGTAAATACAAAAGAATAAACACAGGCAAAACTCAAAGCAAACAATTTCTTCTATCAATAGGCACACATTCTAGGATTCCTGGAAATTCAGGAAGCCTGTAATTGTAAGTGGAAATAACCACTTCAAAGATTCCTTGCAACAAAAGAACAAGAGATGCTTTACTTTGTTGAAGACATTTCTTTATTGTGTAGGAAAACATTATCTACACGGCAATTAAGCCATCACTATTTATTAATACTAACAAATATCCATGTTTATTAATGATTAATACATATATGTTAATTACAATTCTTAAACAGTAAGACTAGATAATATAAAAGAATATAAAATCTAAGACTAGATATAGATAATATATACATTATCAAATCTAAAAGAAACCATAGGGGAAATGAACTTACTTTTAAAAACAAGCCTAGGTACTAACACGTACTAGCCTGAAAGCACATGAGCATGTTTCAAAAGCTATGGTTAGGAATAAAAATCACATCCATTCTGCACTGTGTCTTCCATAGTATGTTCTAAGTATTTATATTACTACAGATCCCAAACAAAGACAAAATGCAAAAAAATTCCATGGCTGCAGGTATTCCACAAAAAGAGGCTTTCATCACCCCAACAGCTTGCAACCTACAGTAAGCATTGCCACAAAACATGACATGTACCAGCCAACTGCACACAAGCCATTTCAAGCCATAGGCAGACAATAGCTGCTGCTGTTTCAAGAGAGAAAGGGCAAACAAAGAGCACAATATGGGATCTGCAGATTACTAGCTAGACAAGAACTAGAATCTCTCTCCTGCGATTCACCTCTGCCCATTACTGCACATTACTGAGAGGGATTACAACAGGAATTGCTGACTTCAGCACAACCTACACTAAATAGCCCTGGTACTCACTGCTAGTAGCAGTAGTACCTGGCAATAAAAAGAGCCCTGATTTGGGTGGATGGGTACACTTGCACATCGTACAAAGGAACAAGAGGGTATATGTCAAACCAAGAGGGTGATTTCCAGCGAACAACGCGTCTAACAAGTGTGTGTTTAAAGGCATCACAAGAACTATATTCACAGCTGAGGAAGGGAGAAACCAACAGCTTTGGCCACTTTGCCTTCTTATTCCAGGTTTCTCCTGGCTCTGCAAGGTAACTATTCCCAGAGATTTGTCCTCATGTGGTAGTCCAGTGAAGCCTTCCCCAGTCCTCAGCATGTCCAAGCCCTTCTCATGCCCAAGCAGGGGGAATAAAGGGAGAGAAACTAACACAGGATCGTTTAATCGTACCTTTGATCTCTAAGTTTCCTTCTAGGTTTTTTTGCAAGAAAAGAGTTTCATTTGAATACTGGTATTTCAGTCATAGTTACCAATTACTTAATTTCAACTAACAAGAACCTTGGAAGGGCTGAATCAGTGCCTGAATCAGTGTTGGACTTACTGGAAAGGGCTTCTGATCACATACATTATCCCTTTTAAATTAATGGGACATGGTTATTGTATATAATAAAGACAAAAATACATGTGTAATAGAAAGTTATTTTAAGAGCCTCGCACACAATTAAGCTGTTGCAAAAAACCTTTTATGAAAATTTTCAAGTTTCTTGAAGAGAAACCGAAGGTATTTTTAGAGGAAAGAACCAAAAAAATATCTGGGTTAGGTTCCAAAAATCTAAATCACTACGGAACAGTCCTTATATTGGTGATGGCAACAAAACCACATGAAGCAATGTGGACAAAACGACACTATAGGTGCAATATTACATTCAAA